>NC_056666.1:93391005-94102255 GCF_018350195.1 Panthera tigris
GAGCCTGCTTTGGATTCTGTGTCTCCTTCTCTCTCTGCCCCTCCCCCACTTTTGCTCTCTCAAAAATGAATAAATGTAAAATAAATATATAAATAAATAAAAAATAAAATAAAATTCCCAAAAAACAATAAAGCCACATACTCGATGATAGATTTGTATAAATCTCCTTGTTATGTAAATCTCCTTGTTATGTATAATTTTGAAGACACAGAAGAAAATTAACTCTGAAAATATTTACCTTGATGTTCTACATAGAATCTCATGTTAAGATATCATATTGTTTCTTACTAAGAAATACATTTTATATCATGGACAGCATGTGTGTAGCATGTTTGTATACAAAACGAAAGTTTTAAAAAATAACAGTAATTCATGCTGTGTGTGTGAGTGCCAGGGGAAAGGACAGAGAAAGAGGCAGACATTAACTGTAAGGAGACATTGTATTTATGATAAAGTTTTTAGAAATAATACTCTGTACATGATGCACTTCCATTTTCTTAAAATATAAAACAAAATAGCAAATGCTGTAGGTGATGCCCCCAACATTGACCTCAAAACCCATTATCTTTATTTATAGTCTTTTTTTTTTTTTTTAATGTTTACTTGATGAGAGAGAGTGAGTGAGCAGTGGAGAGGCAGAGAGAGAAGGACACAGAGGATCTGAAGTGGGCTCCATGCTGACAGCAGCGAGCCTGATGTGGGGCTCAGACTCATAAACCTGAGGTCATGACCTGAGCCGAAGTCTGACGTTCAACTGACTTAGCCACCCAGGCACCCCTCTCTTTATAGTCTTTTTAAAAAAAAAAATTTTTTTTTAACGTTTTATTTATTTTTGAGACAGAGAGAGACAGAGCATGAACGGGGGAGGGGCAGAGAGAGGGAGACACAGAATCAGAAGCAGGCTCCAGGCTCTGAGCCATCAGCCCAGAGCCTGACTCGGGGCTCGAACTCACGGACCGCGAGATCGTGACCGGAGCTGAAGTCGGACGCTCAACCGACTGAGCCACCCAGGCGCCCCTCTTTATAGTCTTAATGACAGGTCTGCACACAGAGTATTTTGTTGTTCTGAAACACTAAAATCCTAAGGGTTTTTTTTTTCTTTTTTTAAAAAAATAAGGTTGTTATCAGTGCCCTGGGGGAGAGTGTATCCTTGCCTTTTCTTCCTTTCCCTTCATTGTTCCTAACTATCAGTGCAATGAATTAAAATTGTGAGAGAGATCATTTTTAAGTGTTAATTTATGCCAAAAATTCCCAAGTCACAGTTAAGTATTTAGAAGACTAGCATATGTATTTAGGCCTTTGGAAACTTTAGATTATCAATCTGTTGAGTCTCTTCTCTGTAAAGGAGTACAGTGTTTAAATGGCATGTTTTTAATCAATGGGGATAATTTGTTCCAAGGAATTTTCACTTTCTCCAAATAACTGAGGACATTAGTGAAGCAAGGCTACCTTTCTTGGGTGATGTGTCCTGATGAGTAGTTGGCCTTTTTATTTTACAATAGGTATGTTACTTTTACTGTGTCCTAGGCAGTGGGTACACCTAATAATAAGTTAACATTTCTGAGAGAAATAATTTTCTGATAGAAGACTCATTAAAAATCAGATTCTGTTCAGTATAAAGAACTGAGGCCAATAATGGTCATCCCATGGAGTCAGGAACTAAGGTGTTCCACATGAGAGAATTTTCTAGAAAAGGAAAATTAGAAATCATAACTAATAATTTTGTTGCAAATTTTAAGAAATTAATGGGATACTTTAATGTATATATTTGTATGTATCCATATACCTATATCGTGCGAGAGAAATGTTTCAAACATCCCCAAAAGTACAGAAACTGTGTGGAAAAACACTTATGTACTCAATAAATCTTAATGTTTCTTCCTTGACTTCTCAGAGTGTATGGAACAGCCATCAGTGACTTAGAGGTGACTGTGAATGAATACTAATTAGTGACTGTAGTATGACTAATTTACTTTTACTCAGTTCCCTCAGATCTAAATGTAGCATATTTTTCTGATTCGTCTCTTAATGCCAGAGGTTTCTTATTAATTATATAACAGTGAACTTTCCCCTTTTGTCCTCTTACGTAAAGCAACTTTGGGAGAATGGAACACATTTCTTAAATGAGCAGCCTGGATTTATTTACATGTCATTCTTATAGGACAGATGTGGTATTTGTGACTAATACTTTTATTCTATTTTACTGCAGATTATAATAGTGGAAAGAAAGATCTTGCATCCTGGACCTGTTTCTGGTTTGGACAAGTTGTTTAACTACTCTGAGTACTTTGTTAATACCTTTCCCATAGAGAAGTTCTGAGAATTAAGTGAGCTAATGTAAATATCTGGCACAGAAGTTGCTCAAGAAAGGTTACTTTAATATCACTAGCCTTCTTTCAAGTGGTTGAACTTGCTAAAGTCTGATTTCTAAATGAGTGGGGGTATTTCGGCACAAAAATACTCAGACTTCTCTTTACCTCCCTCCCTAAACAAAGCAGATTTTAACATTAAATTTCATCATCCAACTCTTAGAACCCTTGCAGATTTTTTTCTTGTACTCTTGGTTTATTTTTGTACCTAAGGTTTGATAGGCACATAACAAATGCTTTGTGAACATTAAACTAAGTGAAAAAGGATTGTTCAGATGAAAGGTATGTGGATAAGTCAGTTTTTGGGCAATTCTAGAGAACTCTTGCCAGAACTGGTATCTTTGTTTTGGTCTTCAGAGACTATTAAATGTGATCACTGAGTCATACTTGCTGTTTTCTCTGTCCCCTGGCTATATCTCTTAAGATTCTGAAGCTTGCCAGCCACAGGATGTTTAAAAGGCAGAGTAGGCTTTAGCCCAGGGGGAGTTTGTTTATTTAAAGAAAAATAATTAAGTTCAAACATCCCTACCATGTCATAGCTAGTCTGGTCATGTTAGAGTTAGTTCTTTTGATTCTTTCTGGTGGTCATGGTGCCTAAAGATAACAAATTCGAAAGTAGTTTAAACTTTTGAAATTACTTGGAACTTTATAATGTAATCCCAAACAGAGTCCCTAAAGGAGTGGGGGGAAAGGGCCATTTATTTTGCTAGTTGTTTTTTAATGAGAGTCATTTAATTCACATCATTTACTACTCCTTCCTAGAGTTATGGCACAGATGATTTTATTAAAAACAAAACCAAAAAAAGAAAAAAAACGCACTATGGTGGTTATATCTTTATTACTTCTTTGAAATTGGGACCATAAGAATCTTTTAAAAGGGACAGTATAGGAGCACCTGGGTGGCTCAGTCAGTTGTGTCCAACTTTCACTCAGGTCATGATCCCATGGTTCGTGGGTTCGAGCCCCACATCAGGCTCTGTGCTGACAGCTCAGAGCCTGGAGCCTGCTTTTGGATTCTCTCTCTCTCTCTGTCTCTCTCTCTCTCTCTCTCTGTCTCTCTCTCTCCCCCCTGCTTATGTTCTGTCTCTCTCTTTCAAAAATAAATATTTAAAAAAATTTAAAAAATAAAAGGGGCAATATAGTCTTACAGATGTTTAGACACAAAAGATATGGTAATTGGTGATGTTCATATTTCAGATGATTATTATCTCCAGAATCTTTCTCCTTGCATATTCTCTGCCAGATAAGAAAATCAGAGACAGATATTTTGGCTTGCCTAGGGTACCAGGACCTGTCTCTTTGATGAGATAACTTGATAACTTGTAAAAACCAAGTCCTAGAGGAAGTAGAGGAGGTATAAGACCCGTATCTGCTTTTCTGGGCAGAGGGAAATGCAAGTCCTGAGGCCTTGAAGTGAGAATGTGCTTGAAGTGTTTAAGGAAAGGAAAGAGGCCAATGTGGCGAGAATGGAGTGAACAAGGGGGAGAGTAGTAGGAGACGAGGTTAGAGAGATGTGGAAGGGATATTTCAAATCATGGTCCTTATGGCTGTTGTAGGGTTTTGGCTTTTAGGCTAGTAAGATGGACTCAATTAGAGGCTTTGAGCAGAATGACATGATCTGACTTTCTTTTGAAAATGACTAATCTGATTGACTTGTTGAGATGAGCAGAGGGGGAGACTGGGAGATCGAATAGGGAACTATTAGAGTAATGCAGATGAGAACTAAGGTGGCATGGACCATGGTGGTCAGATTGGAAGTGTTGAAAGTAGTAACATTATGGATGTCTTTTGAAACTGGAGCTCCTGGGATGAATACGTAATGGATAGTGATGAGTATTTCTGCACATAATGTTTGATTGACCCATTTTTAATGATGTTAAGATTAATCACTGGGTTCAAGTTTTGTCGACCGGATTTAGCCATTATGAGGTTTCCCATCAGTCTTTTACCTAATGGTTTTAGCAGCTGTTGATCATTTTTTTTTATTAAAATTTTTTAATGTTTATTTATTTTTGAGAGAGAGAGAGAGAGCGCGTGCATGTGCAGGAGCAGGGGTGGGGCAGAGAAAGAGGGAGACACAGAATCCAAAGCAGGCTCCAGGCTCTGAGCTGTCAGCGCAGAGCCCGATGCGGGGCTCAAACCCACAAACCGTGAGATCATGACCTGAGCCGAAGTTGGATGCTTAACCAACTGAGCTATCAAGGTGCCCCAAGAGCATACAAGTTTTAAAAAAAAGAATACCCCACCTGCAACATTTAGCAATCATTTGTCTAGCAGTTCCCTTTTAGGAGTTTTCCCCAAAGATTCCAAAAACAAAATTACAAATTCCTCAAAGGCTGGTAGCATCGATTGATTGATTGATTGTTTATTTTTGAGAGAGTGGAGGAGGGGCAGAGAGAGGGAGAGACAGAGGGATCTGAAGCAGGCTCCGTGCTCTCATTGCAGAGCCCAGTGCGGGGCTTGAACTCACACACTGTGAGATCATGACCTGAGCCAAAGTCAGACGCTTAACTGAGTAAGCTACCCAGGCACCCCTCATGTCTTATCTTTTAATTATGGGCTTTGTTTACTGGGGGAAGAAACAATAATGATGATGTAGTTGGCATTGATATCAATGGTGTATATGTGGAGGGAATGGCATTTTGAGACTTTGCCGTTTTGAAATACTACCAGATTAAATATTTCATCAATTAAAGTTAAATCACTTGTCAGTTTATTCATTCTTTGAGTAAATATTTACTGAGCACTTACTGCATGGCAACCATTGCCTTAAGTGCTTAAAAGATATCTGTAAATAAAACCAGTAAAAATTCTCTCTGGATCTTACTTTCTATGGATGTGAGGGGGAAATTGGGATGCCTGGGTGGCTCAGTCCATTGAGTGTCCCACTTCTGATTTCGGCTCAGGTCATGATCTAATGTTTCACGAAATCGAGCCCTGCATCAGGCTCTGCACTGACAGTGTGGGATGGAGACTGCTTAGGATTCTTTCTCTTATTCTCGCTTCCCCTTTCCTGCTCCTGCTCGCTCGCTCTCTCTCTCTCTCTCTCTCTCTCAAAATAAATAAATAAACATTCAAAAAAAAAGATGCAAGGGGAAATAGACAAACCTGTATAATTCATTTATTGTTTTCAAATGTGGGGTTTTAGAGTTCCTCTTCATCTTCCTTTTTCCCTTTTCTAGTCTGTAAATGGCATTCTTAGGGAGTTGCAAGACCCTGCTGGTGAGTGGAAGGCATTGAGGACTGAAGAATTATAGATCTTTATACTTAGTCTGTGTAACAGAAATGTGTAATTCTGGTCCTGTGGAACGATAGCCTATATTCCATCCTTCTCACCTCATCGTCAGCCCTGTTAATGTTTTTTATTAGAAGGTTGCTCAAGAATTGTTTTGATAGTTCCCTCTCTTGTAGACTCTAAAATTTAGAAAATTGTCCTTAAAGATTTTGTGTTTTTGTTATAATGTGTTCTTAATGACTACATCTTTATTTCAGAAATGACCATTAAGAAGTAGATGCCCAGATGCAAAAGTGATGAAACAGTCAGTTTGTCATAAAGTAAGATGCAGCTGTGGCTTTTCAACCAGATTAGTAAGTGTGGCGAAATTTTCTTTTTAAATTTATACTTATTTTATCTCCTTTGAAAAACATTTAATAAAAAGTATAGTGGACATTTTCTTAAGTGTTAACTTGTATTTCTGTTTTTACTTTGGATTGTAGTACAAATTGTAGTGTATGACTCTAGAAAATATATGTCTGTGCTGTACCTTTTTAAGAACCATAGAAGTAATATTATAAAATCATAGTGTTAGAGGAGACATGTGACAAAGAGTCACTATAATACCACTATCCAAATATAGCTACTCCTAAAATTCTTGGATATTTGTTTTCCTTACCAGTCTTTGTTCTATACATTTAAAAAAAAAAAAAAAAACAAACATTTTGCTCATAGTGTTATGAAGAGTGTGCTTCTTTTATATTTTAAAATTAAATTTGTGGAAGGGTAGGTGATGGGCATTGAAGAGGGCATCTTTTGGGATGAGCACTGGGTGTTGTATGGAAACCAATTTGACAATAAATTTCATATATTAAAAAAGTACTCTTCAATGTGGTGTATATACACACACACACACACACACACACACACATACATACAGTGGAGTATTACTCAGCAATCAAAAAGAATGAACTCTTGCCATTTGCAACTATGTGGATGGAACTAGAGGGTATCATGCTAAGTGAAATTAGTGAGTCAGAGAAAGACAAATATCATATGACTTCACTCATATGAGGACTTGAAGATACAAAACAGATGAACATAAAGGAAGGGAAGCAAAAAGAATGTAAAACCAGGGAGGGGGACAAAACATAAGAGACTCTTAGATATGGAGAACAAACTGAGGGTTACTGGAGGGGTTGTGGGAGGGGGGATGGGCTAAATGGGTACGGGGCTTAAGGAATCTACTCCTGAAATCATTGCTGTACTACATGTAACTAACTTGGATATAAATTTAAATAAATAAATAAATAATGTATTCTTCAGGACAGAGTTTCTTATTGGGGTAATGAAAATGTTCTGCTATAATATGGTGGTGATGGTTACACAACTTTCTGAATATAGTATAAAAACCACTGAATTTTACACTTTAAAGAGGTGAATTTTGTGACCTATGGATTATACTTAAAAACTACCCTTCAGGTATCAAATCTTGGTGAGAGTAAAACCCAGTTGAGTACTGGTATTTTAGAATATGAAAATGTGCCAAGATATCATTGTGTGCCTAGAAGAAATAATTTGGTAATCAGTGGAATAGTGTTTTTGTAATAATAAAAAATAATAAACATTATAAATTTTATAGATATTTTAATAAAATATTAAAGTACTTTTATTATTAGAGACTTATTATCTCTTAAGCTTTGGTAATATCAAGTGTCATAATATTCTGAATGTACTGTATTAGCATTTTGTTATCTTTTCATTTTTAAGGGACTTCCTTTTTTGAAACTAACATTTCAACTTTTCTACCTGAAATTTTTTTAGGAACAGAATTGTATCTGTTTCTCTCAGAAGAGAATTCCACAAGGTAAGAAATTATTAATATAGTAATACAACAAATATGGTCGAATACAGGCTTAATTGCTTTTGATTTTTTTAATCCTTTTCCCTATATTTATTTCATATCTTTTCTTGATTATTCCAAGATTATCACAAATTTGTTAGCTCCTTCTTTACTACCTCAGAATTTTCAAACAAGATGCATTTCATCTTATTTGAAGTTAAGATTAAAAGGACGTGATAAAAGTCATCACCTTTTGACACTCAAATACTGCTTTTCATGGCATCTTCCTAGCATTATTAAGGAATTCATTCCTAGCGTTGTTAGGAGTGGGTTTGTCCATTTTAGGAAGAAAGTTCTCTTTTTCCATTGGGGCCCATTTACCTTTTACCTAAATGACTCAGGGCAGTAGAGGATTCATAGAAGCTCTATTAGGGGCTAAGTTAAAGGAGATTATTTAGCTATGTTTTCACCTATGGAAATTATATAACTCCTGTATTTGGTTTAAAAAATGGAGTGCTTTCTACTGGGTAGATAAGAAAAGATTGAGTAGCATCTAGTATTAAAAAAAAAATCCTAAATGATCATCTTTACAATGGATTTTCAGTCATCATTTAGATTATTATACTCTTTGGACTGCTGAAGGATGAAATGTTCAACTGAGTATATATTGGTGTGCTCCTCTTGGTATGCAAAGAACTTAAAATCAGTTGCTTGGCCTTAAGAGATTACATCGTTTAAATTTTCTCAGGAACTCTTTGGTATAGGTAGTAGTGACCACTGCAGATTAATCTGACAACTGGAAAATGCTTATAAAGTGAATTATTCAGATCAATAACTCTCATTCTCCTTTTTCAATGTAATGTGTGCTGAGGGGAACATGCACTCTCAAACACATCTTTCCCACAGATTTAATTAGGTCCGTTTTTATCCTGAGAACTGAAAACAGAGGGTTAAAATAAAGGGACCCACTGGCTGAAGAGGAGGGACGGGGAGCAATGCATCAATAGTTTTCACGTACAAGTTTCTTGTGTAGCTTTTCCCCTGTGTTTTTCTTCTACTTCTAGAGGCTTCAGGGAGTCCTGGAACCTGTGTGTAGCACTATCTGATCCTTTAGGGCACTACTCAAAGACAGTACTGCAGGAGAAATCCAGATCCCCTTTTTCCTGGACCATCATGCTTAAAGCGAAAACAGAAATTTCCCAAGATTTAATCTTAGTGAACTTGATCTGTTACATCTTTGTCCCTCTTCTTTTGGAAAATGAAATTTGAATCTTCGACATTAATACAATGTATGATGTGTAATACATTGTATGACACATAATACAGTGTATGACAGTGATGGATCATAGTATCTGGTACCCATAGGGCTCCCCTGTAAGTGCTCCATAAATGTTTATTTTTATAAATGCCCAGATGCTCTTGTAACTTTATTTTAGAGTAGAAAATAATCAAAACATGATTATTCATATTTATGTGGTATCATCTTCCTACACAAAGGTTAAAAGGACAATGACAACTTTAGAAAAACTGTTAATTGTGCACTAACGAATGGTTGAAATGATAAATTTCATGTTACATATACTTTAGCACAGTTTAAAAAATTGTTTAAATTTTTGAGCAACTGGTTTATTATGAAAGAGGATAGCTATGTTTGAAGTATTGAGTTGATGATATTCCTCAGTTTGTGTCATACCCATCCTCATTGGTTCATTAAAGGACTATTTTTCTGTTTTCCTTTGTAACTAGTTCCCATACATACTCAGGTGTCTCTTTAGATCATACAACTCTTTCACCTTTTACCAGTCCTCATATAAGTGACTTTTTAACATGTTTCATATCTATCCTTTTATGTCTTAGGAAATATTTTATTATTTTGTGTATTTTAATTATACGGTAGGTCTTAGTCCAATTCTTGTAGTCCCCTTCGCCCACCTCACTCTTCTGTTTTTCTGAGATCTGGCCATGTTGTTGAATGTTCGTCTAATTTGTTTTGTCCAACTGGTACGTTGTATTTTAGGTTGTTTATTAAAATGAAACTGTTACATGTAAAATTCCTTAAATGTATAAGGAACGTTACAATGAGCATTAAGAAAAGGCCAATTTGTGTTCACTTTTTAAATATTAGAATTGAATTTAAAGAATGTGCATTAGATGCGATGGAAGATTAGAGGAGATATAAACATCTGTTTCAGAGGCTGAGAATCTGTTAGAACAGTGAAAGGAAAAAATTGTGGGACCTAACAAAAACATCTATTTTTCTTCTAGAAACATTGTGTTAAAATGCTCAGGTCTCAGTGTTAGCCCACAAAAGCTTAATAGTTGAAAGATACCAGTAATATTTTGGAACCTCCTTATTACTGATTACCTATCAATTTCTACATATTATATTTGAACATTCATCTTACTTTGTTTTTAATTTCTTTGAAGCATAACCATGTTTTCTGAATCCACATCACTGAATCTAACACAGAAAAAAACAGTACAAATGCAGCTTTCTAAATTTGGGATGCAGAAACACAGTTTCATCTAGAGTAGCATATTATTAGCAGAAGCAACTTCTGTTGGATCCCCTAACTATAAACTGTCAGAGTGGGAACTTGAGAAGCTCCAAGTCCAAGGTGATGGTATGCCTTGCAGTAATGAAGAGGAAAGAGAGAGGAACACTCCTATGAGAGGATGGGGTGATCCCTGACTTTAGAAGAAGGGCAATGACAGCTGTGATCAGATCAGGGAATGGCTTCCATCACAGAGAAGAAGCTAAAGGTACCTTGTGGGGAGAAGTTTGTGTGGGAGGAGGATCTTAGGGGCACTTAGTTCTGGGGGCTAGGAGAAAATGTGCTACTAATTCAGTCATGAAATGGAAAAGGGTAAAGGAATTCATGTTTGCTAAAAGTGAAGTCAATGTTGAGGCTTTTTGAAAGAAGTAGTTATTTATATGTCAACACTTAAGTATTTATACAAGTTCTGGTGGGAAAACCAGTAACTCTTTTTTTGTTGTTGTTGTTAAGTTTTTATTTATTTATTTTGAGAGAGAGAGCAGTGAAGAGGCAGAGGGAGAGGGAGAGACAACTGAGCCACTCAGGCACCCCAACCAGCAACTCTTGAAGTTAATATTGAGTTGGTATCCCATGCATTGTTGAACACTGTTTTTAAAAGTAACAGTTCAGAGAATTATACATCAGATAACATAATCTCTTTCTCTAGTTTCATTCGTTTTTGAGTATTTTATATGGCATAGTAATTTCATTAGTCTCACTTTGTTATATTAAGAGATGGCCTAAGTAAAACAGATAGTGTAGTATTCTCATTTTACAAATGATGCAACCAGAAGTGGACTTAGCTTTAGGTTCCCTATCAACTGATATTTTGCTCTAAATGGAAGATGTAATTACTAGTTTTAAATTAAAAGAATTTTTTCTAACCTGAAAGAACCTCATAGCCTAAAAAGTTTTAAAAAACGCACATATATACAAACAAAAATATAGCCAGAGAGTAATTGATTGATTCAACCTTAAGGTTCACTAAAGCAGCACTTAACAAATTCACTTGGATTTTGTTGGCTACTGTTATGTGGAACATTATTTCAGAAATATTTCCAATTTAGAACAAATATACATTTAGATATTTTTAAGTTTTGAACATGGCTGTTTACTTTGGTAAACAGACACTTTGGTGTCTAATTTTGATGGATAGGAGATTAGAATCCTCAATTTGTGGGAATGGAACAAGGAATTTGATCTCACATATTTCAGTACATAGTAATTCCCTCCCCCCAAGTCATTTGTAGTATGAAAATCAAGAAAACTGTGTTATAAACCTGTGTCTTTTATCCTGAGTGACTTAATTTGGTTCAGGCTAGCTTTAGTGGTATAAGTACAGATCAAGTTTGGTTTTGAATAGTCCAGTTTTATCCTAGGGCGTTCTAGGTCTGGAGTGTTTTTGGATATGCTAACCATTTGGTTTCAATACCTAGTTGACATTTGATCCTGTGGAAAGATTGTGAGAGATTTCACATGTAGGTGGTGGGATGAAGGAACACAGATTGACTCATAGTCTACTGAGTAGATTGGAGTTATAGGACTTTGAAGTTTAGCAGTGTTTTTGTTACTCAGAAATAAACTCTGATTTATTATTGTATATTAAGACTTCAAATGTAATTTAAGTAAATTTCAACTTTAGAAAATGTGGATAGCTTTATCATTTTTATAAAAGAATATAGTTATTTCAGATACTCTTTGTTTCACGTTAAACTCTTCAGAATTCCATATGAGCTGCCTTTTTTTTTTAGCCACTTGCTTTCAGATTAAAACAAAACAAAACAAAACCAAAAAACCAAAAACTCAGAATAGGTTGAAACTTGACACAAATTGCTGCCACAGAACAAAAGTGCTGATCGAGTTAAATCAACCCCTGTAATGTGTATTGAAAAGAAAACCTCTCCTCTCTCCGCCAGTTTGAAGAACAAGCGTTTTTCCTGCCAAGAAGGGCTGACTTTAAATGGACCAGCTGTCCATATTAGGAGCACTGGGTTGCTAAGGTGACCATGGCTGTTTGGAGAAGAATGCAGCTGAGAGGGCAAGTTCTTGATGTGTGAGCTGAGGGAAGGAATGTGGTGTGATTGTGCATCATTCCTCCTAATCACATGCTCACAAAATGCTGTGTGGGCAGCATGTAGAAACTACAAATCTGAGTTGCTAGAGCTTGTGTGTGGTTAAAATCATTTTGTTTTCATGTGAGCAAGAGGCTTACAGTTTAGATGGAAAACGTCCACTTTGTATACATGTGTGTGTTTTGGGTGAAGGAGAGGGTGTTTTGATGGTGGATGAAGTGGGAATGAATTTATTTTGCATGATGGACACACACTTCCGTATTGTAAAGCAAAAATTATACTGGGATAAATGTTCCTTCCAATTCATCCTTTCAGTCATATATACAGTGTTAATAGTTCCCCAAGTTCCCCAAGTGAAAGCTGTGTCCTTGTAATTGTAATAATTGTACTTATATAATATTAAGTAATTGTACTTATATTTTGGGCACTTTTAATTTCAGAATTATTTGAAAGTCCCAAGAATATGTTGTCTGTTTGGTCCATTTCTCCCCTCCCCCCTTTTTAAAATATAGTCTTACTCTTCCAAAGGGAGATTTTATCTTAATATATTGTGTTTCTTCCTTGAAGCATCCAAAGATAGGTTCTGGTATTTGGTAAAAAGTACGATTCAAGGGGCAGTGGGAAGTGTCAAACTAACAAGCCCACTTACCTGAAACACTTTTTAGATTTTACCATGGACATCATTGCTATTATTTGAAATGAGATATAGCCACATATATTGATATAAACACCTACTGAATGCACCATGAAGTTTTTTGTTTTTTTGTTTTAATCCTTGTTAACAAATCCTGACAATAACATGTTGATCTTTAATGCAGATATAAATATGTAATATCTTTAAGATGTGAAGTCATTGGACATTGGCAGCTCTGTATTACATTAGCATCATATTCTTAATCAGATAGTCTACTTGCTCTGACATGGTTGCTGTTTAATTGATTTATTTATAAAATATGGAGGGAAATTAAAAGAGTAAAATAATTTGAGTATTGAATTCAGTTGGTTATTCTCATGGTATTCCTTGATAACTTTTGATGGCATTCTCTCAACTAAGTGCTTTATGGTTTTCACATTTAATCCTCCAATCTCCTAGTAACTGATTTTTTTGAGAGATATGGGACATGAATTCACTTTTTTCATACGGATAATAGGTTATCTCAACGCTATTTATTGAAATAGTTCTTCTTTTCTTCCCTGATATGTGAAATTTCCTGTCTCACAAATCAAGTTTTCACATGTGGGTAGTTTTATTTCTGTACTCTCTCTTCTGTACCCTTGGTCTTTTTGTCTACCCCTGAGTTATTACTGTACTATCTTAGCTACCTCAGATACTCAAATTTTTGTTTCTTGCCTTGTTCATGACTTCAAAAGGAATGCTTTCAAATTTCACCATTTAACATGATAACTTGTAAATTTTTTTTAAAGATGGTCTTTGCCAAATTAAAGAAGTTTCATTCTATTCTTCCTTGGCTAGGACTCTTGTTTTAAATCATGAATAGATGTTGTATTGAACGGCTTTTGTATAACTTCAGTGATGATTAAAATTTTTTCTCCTTAATCTATTAATGTAGTCAGTTACATTGATTTTCAGATTAGGTTAACCAAGAATTCCTGGGATAAACCCAATATAGTCAAGTATGGATTCTCTTTTTTCATAATTATTGGATCTGGTTTGCTTACATTTTGTTTGCGATTTTTAGTGTTCATGAGTCAGATTGGCTTTTAATTTTCTTTTCTTACATTATCCCAGTTGGATTTTCAACATATTGCTCACTCATTCATTCATTCTTTCATTCATTCATTTACTCATTCATAGAGCACATATAAGGGAAGAACAGAGAGAGAATCCACCCTGACAGTGTGGAGCCTGATGCAGGGCTTGAACTCTTGAACCGTGAGATCATGACATGAGCAGAATCAAGAGTTGGATGGTTAACTGACTGAGCCATCCAGGCACCCCTAACATATCTTTCTTTTTAAATGTTAGTTGTGGTAAAAACACCTATCATAAAGTTTACCATCTTACCCATTTTTAAGTGTACAGTTTAGTAGTGTTAAGTATATTCACATTATAGTGCAACAAATCTACATAACTTTTTCATCTTGCAGAACTGAAACTCTATACCCATTAACCACTCTTCATCTCCCCCTCCCATCGTCCTGGCAACCACCATTCTACTTTCTATTTTTGTGAGTTTTACTGCTCTAGATACCTCATATAAGTGAAATCATACCGTATTTATCTTTTTGTGCCTGGCTTTTCACTTAGCATAATGCAGCATGTATCAAAATTTTCTTTTTAAGGCTGAATAATATACCATTGTGTGTATAAACATTTTGTTATCTGTTCATCTGCCAGTGGACAAGTATGTTGCTACCACCTTCTGGCTGTTGTGAATAATGCTGCTATGAATATGTATGTACAGATATCTCTTCTACATCCTTTCAATTCTTTTGGATATAGACCCAGAAACGATACTGTTGATAATATGGTCATTTTATTTTTAATTTTTTGAGGAACTACAGTCCTGTTTTTTAATAGCAGCCACACCATTTACATTCCCACCAGCCATACACAAGTGTTCCAATTTCTCCGTATCCTTGCCAGCACTTATTTTGTTTTTTTTTTTTTAATAGTAGCCATCTTAATGGTTGTGAAGTAATAGCTCATTATGGTTTTGATTTGCATTTCCTTAATGATTAGTGATGTTGATTCCTAATGATTGAGTATCTTTTCGTATGCTTTTTGACCATTTGTATATTTCCTCTGGAGAAATGTCTGTTCAAATTCCATTGTCCATTTTTTAATCAAGTTACTCTAATAGTTATCATTGTTGTTGCCGAGTCATACGGGTTCTTTATGCTAGGTATTAACACTCTTACCAGATACATGATTGGCAAATATTTTCTCCTGTTCCATAGGTTGCCTTTTCAGGCTGTTAATTGTTTCCTTTGATGCATAGAAGTAGTGTCATTAAGCTTTACCTATGGTTTTTTGGTAAGAGTATTATACTTTTAGGTCTTATATTTAGATCTTTATTCGGAGCTAATTTTTATATAAAGTCCTTTCTTCTGCATGTGGATATCCAGTTTTCTCAGCACCATATGTTAAAACGACTGTCTTTTCCTCCACTGAATGGTGTTAGCATCCTTTGTCTTGGTTGCGTTTCGGTATGAATTAGAAAGTGGTTTTTTTTTTTTTTTTTTACCATTCTCTAGAAGAATTTTTTTAAGGTTGTAATTGTTTGTTGTTCATTCACTGTTTGGTAGGACTATAAAACTATCTGGGCTTAATTTTCTTAGTGGAAGGATTTTGAACTGCAACTCTGATTTTGTAGTAATTGTTTTTCTGTTTACATTCTCTTTCATGTTTTTAAATGGTCAGTTGATTTTTTTGCCCTTTAAAAGTTGATATGTAGGGGTGCCTGGGTGGCTCAGTCAGTTAAGTGTCCCACTTTGGCTCAGGTCATGATCTCACGGTTCATGGGTTTGAGCCCCGCATCGGGCTCTGGGCTGACAGCTCAGAGCCTTGGAGCCTGCTTTGGATTCTGTGTCTTCCACCCTCTCTGCCCCTCCCCCACTCATGCTCTGTGTCTCTCTTTTTCTCAAAAGTAAATAAACATTAAAAAAATTAAAAAAATATATTCTGTGTGACAGAAGGATTCATAAAGCATTCCTTTTGTGTACTGAAGCATGATAGTCGTCTTCAGAAAAAGTCCTTGCTCAACTGACTTGTGAGCTGAATTAGCTGCTTTTTTCTGGAATACCTTTTTTTTTCCTTGAAAGAACTGGATAGGCAAACTGATTACTTGAACTTATGTATTTGATATTTGTTTTTCTCAAAAATGAACTGAGTGGGCCTAACACTTCAAGAAAAACAGCTGTATTTGTAGCCAGTGATTAAAAAAAAATTAAACTTTCAAGTGAAATTTAGTATCTGGGGCGCCTGGGTGGCTCAGTTGGGTAAGCATCCGACTTTGGCTCAGGTCACAATCTCACAGTTAATGAGTTTGAGCCCCGTGTCAGGTTCTGTACTGCCAGCTCAACCTGGAGCCTGCTTCAGACTCTATGTCTCCCTCTTTCTCTGCTCGTCTCCCAGGGGCTTGCACTCTGTTTCTCTCTCAAAAATAAACATTAGAAAAAAATTAAAGAGAAAGAATTTTGGAAAATTTGTATCTAACACCGGGAGCTTGATAGCTTCCCAGATACCTAAAGACTTTTCTTGGGGCGCCTGGGTGACTCAGTCGGTTAAGCATTCAACTTCAAATTAGGTCATGATCTTACGGTTCGTGAGCTCGAGCCCCCCTTCAGGTTAGTATGAACCCCACTTTGGGTGAGCCCCACTTCTCTCTCCCTGGCTCTCTCTCTGCCCCTTGTGTGATTCTCTCTCTGTCTCTTTCTCTTTGCCCCTATCTCACTTGTGCCCAATCTCTCTCTCTCTCTTTCAAAAAAAAAAAAAATCAGTAAACAAAAATAAAAATAGAAAAGTCTTTTCTTGTGAAGTGGTTAATGATAATAAAGAATGTGGTTTTCTTTTCTGTCATATTGTATTCTGAATTGTGTCAGTTTGGAATACCTAAATAACTCAGTGAATATTTTCCAGATGACCAATGTATAATGATACAAAATCACATATGGGTAAAAGTGCAAGATAAACCAATGAATTTTAATGCAATAGAACGTGAAAAGTTCATTGATATGGTTTTAGAAACCATAGAAGTAACTAGACTTCAGAAAACTACCATTTGTTAAGTTCAGGTATAGTATCAAGACTATCAACAGTTACTTGAAATAATTATTGAAATATTCACTTTCCCAGCTATATCTCTGTATGAGGCTAGATTTTCTTCATATACTTATACACTTTAACCAAAATAGTACATCACAGAATCAGTCATAAGAATCCATCTGTCATCTATAAAGTTATACATTAAAGACATTTGCAAAACTATGTCGCTTTTCTTATCAAGTTTTTAATTTTTTCCCGTACAGATATTATTTACGTTAACATATCATAAGTTTATTATTCTTTTAATAAATTAATAAATCTATTAAAAATTTTTCAGATCTAACTTCTTATTTGGTAAATATCAATAGATAAGAACCCAGTTGAAGGAAAACTCTGAAAAATTCTCAAATAATTTTTTTAAAATGCTGTATTTATTTTTGAGAGAGAGAGAATGAGGGAGGGACAGAGAATGAGTGGGGGAGGGGCAGAGAGAGAGGGAGACACAGATTCTGAAGCAGGCTCCAGGCTCCAAGCTGTCAGCACAGAGCCCAATGCAGGGTTTGAACTCACAAACCACTAGATCATGACCCGAGCCAAAGTCAGATGCTTAACCGATCGAGCCACCCAGGTGCCCCTCAAAATAATTTTTAAAAGTGTAAAGGGATCCTGCAACCAAAAAGTTGGTGAACTGGTTGCTGACCTACAGATCACAATGATGTTTCATTTTTATTTCTGACATTATGCATTTGTCCTCCTTTCCTTTTTCAAAAAAAAAAGTGGTATCCCAATTTTATATTTAAAAAAATTCAGTCTCCTTTATAGTTTTAAGATTATTTTCATAATAAATCTGTTAAATGATGATAAATACACCTATAGTTGCATTAACTAATTTTAAAACTCTATAGGCCTAGTACAGTCTATTCATGGATGTATTTCTGTATTTTGTTATGCAAATTACCCCCAAATACTATAAAATTCAGTTAAAAACAGACCCTCCTGGAAGCAGTGACATCCCAGTAGTAAGAGTACACCTGGTTTCCAGATCTTGGTTTCTAATAAGTTCTGTACTAAAAGGAACCAGGGCTCCTTGGAGAAATGGCTGATTTAAGGACTGGGGCAAGAAATATATAGATCAGCTTAGAGCATCTTGTAGTGCCGAAAAGTAAGAATGTGCTTAAACAAACTCACAATGATGGGACTATGTCAAAGGGACATAGGAGCCAACTGAAAGAACTCCCAGTGGTCAAAGGTGGAATAATTTGAACAAGAATTGAAGTGTAAAGTTGTAGTGGATTATAACCCAGAGTATAAAGTAAGTACTCAAGGCTCCATATGGTATAAATAGGTTGTTGAATGAATGAATGAATGAATGAATAATGAAGAGACACATCTCCTGTGCAGAGTAACTCCAAATAATGTGTGTTGATACTCCCATCTTCAACAAGGTGGAACATTACTCTCCACTCCTTGAGTGTGGGCTGTGCATAATGACTTCCTTTTAAAGAGTACACTAATGAAAGGAGATGGAGAGGAGTAACTACAGTGGAGAAACCTTATGAACACTACCTCAGCCAGGTCAGTAGTGATAAGTCATATTGACAGTATGTTTCCAAGGATATGCTGTGATGAAAGGCATTTTTCTCCCTGGTTTTCTCCCAAAAACTCATGATGCCAATCTAATCATGAGAAAAACACCAAAGAAATTGCAGTAGAGGGATATTCTACAAAATTCTTGACCAGTATTCTCCCAAACCGTCAAGGTCATCAAAAACAAGGAAAATCTGGGAAACTGTAGCCAAAAGGAACCTAAAGGGATATAGCTAATTATAATAATGGTATCCTGAATAGGATCCTGCAACAAAAAAAAGCATATTCTATAAAAACTAAGGAAATTTGAATAAAGTATGGATTTTAGTTGATAATTACATATCTGTATTAGTTTATTAATTGTAACAAATGTACCATACTAATGTAAGGTATTATTAATATATAACACCAGATGTGGAGTCTATGGGAATTCTGTATTCTCAATTTTTATCCAAATCTGAAATTGTTCTAAAAAATAAGTTTTATTAAAAAAAACCAACTGAGTCCCTCAAGTATATTTTTAAACCCAGAAATCATGTACTTCACAACTTTTACCAGATTTTTTGCTCATTTTCACTCTTAAATACTATTACTCCTGGAGGCAACCCAAGTTTAAAAAAATCTAGTAAAAGAACAATTTGCTTGAGGGTATTGCATAATTGATTCTTATAAACCGACCTAACATTTATTTTGTTGTATTTAATGCCAACTGAATGCCTACTCACAAATGTTAGAAGGTTGTATTTACTATGGTCTTAAGTCTTTTGTTATCATTTTAAGTTTTTAAGCTTCAAGCCAGTCAAAATTTTTGTTAAAGAATACTGACAATACGTTTGAATGTATAATTTATTACTTAAGAGTCCTTTCTTATTCGAGATAATCTTATCACATTTTAAATTAATTTTTTTATTTGAGTGAAATTAACACACAATGTTACATTAGTTTTAATCTTAACACATTTTTAATAATTTAAAGAGAGATACTGGTTTCAAACAGTAATCTGTACCTCTCTTTGCAGAATAAATTTATCTTAAGCACTTGAATGGTGATTTTGGTGATCTTTTTATTACTAAAGCAAGTGTCACTGGGGCTGTATATTAGGAAAACAGTATTTATTGCCTCCAGCCCACCTATTTTCTTGTTGGAGGGTGGGGTGGAGAAGCATGTACTGGATATTTTCCCTTAACAGACATACTAGTTTTGACAAAATAAACATATTAATTTGTAGCATTTTAATTAAAAACTGAAAATGTGCATGGTAACAAACCCAATCTTAAACGATTGCAGCCTTATCAATAGGAGGAACTAAGCCTTACTTGGTTAGCTTAACCTTTGGTCTACTTATAGATGTAAGAAGAAAAAGTTGAGTTCTCTTTCCCTTTGAATTTTTAAGCAGATTTTTGAGTGAACTAGTGTAAAGAAAGAAAATATTTGAAGAAGCTAAATTAATAAATAGCTAAATCATTTCACTAGCCTGTGATGTTCCAAACTCATGTTTTCCACTTGTGTAATCATACTCCTCTTTTAGCAGAAATAACTACCAAGTAACAAGACCAAAGAAATACCAAATACTTAGGCCAAAGATACTGGTATTGGAATTGTGTATTACAGGTAATTCAGGTGTTACTCAAAGAAAATACTAATCAATGTTTGGCATCTTTTAAGGTTAAAAATTAAAAGAGCTTGGGAAAGATTTAGAATCCGAAATCTAACATAAATCTAGAAGTCTATTCACCTTCACCCAGGTCTTTGCCAAGACTGTAAAACTTCAAGGAGTGACAATGCTTGGAGGAAATGATAACAGATTGGGTAATGACTTTTAGGCCATTGACTTGCCCAGTTAGACTCTTTGGGCATCACATTTGCTATAAAAACTGCAACTCAAATGAGTCTTTGAATTTATGTAGTATGAAAAGGAGGACACCTGGTACCACCTAAGTCTTGTGCGTATACTTGCTCATTTTGACAGCCACTTCTAAGAGAAATTTTGTGCCACCATATGCTAAATTTTTAAGTTTATTTATTTTGAAAGAGCACATGCGTGAGTAGGGGAGGGGCAGAGGGAGAGAGCAAATCCCAAGCACGTCCTCTTCAGCAGGGAGCCCAATGCAGGGCTCCATCCCATGACTGCAAGATCACAGCCTGACCGGATATCAAGAGTTGGATGCTAAACCAACTGAGTCACACGGGCACCTTCCCCCCACCCCCAATATGCTAAATTGTAAAGCATTTTTTATAAGGGCACCCTGGCTGGCTCAGGCTGTAGAACATGTGACTCTTGATCTCAGGGTTGTGAGCTTGAGCCCCACGTTGGGCATAGAGATTACTTAAAGCATTTTTCACGAAATAACTGTCAGTGTTCAGACCAATAAGTAATACATTTTGAGCTCCACTTTAAAAAGTAATCTTTATAAATAAGTATTAAGTGGGGCACCTGGATGGCTCAGTCAGTTAAGCATCTGATTTCAGCTCAGGTCATGATCGCGCACTTGGTGAGTTCGAGTCTTGTGTTGGGATCTGTGCTGACAGCTTAAAGCCTGGGAGCCTGCTTCGGGGTCTGTGTCTCCCTCTCTCTCTGCCCCTCCCCTGCTTGCACTCTGTCACTGTCTCTCAAAAAATAAAACATTAACAAAAAAAAGATTTTAAAAAACCTGCTAAAACAATAAGTAACTATTAAGTTACATATGTTAATTAGTAAAAATATAAGATTATTTGGATGTAGTTTTATTGATATGTTTTTATGTTGAAGAAATTCAGGGGCAAAATTTATCAGTAAGTTATGTTGCAGTTTTGAAACATCTAGTACCTATTTATTCATTCATCTGAGTCATCTGATGACCATGACTCTTTTCTCATAAGGTATTTTCTGCACTGGTTAGAATGCAATATATAATTACTGTATTGGAAACACCAGTAGCAACTTGTATCAGTTGGGGTTCTGGCAGAAAATAGGACACTGACAAGTGTAATCTAAAAGAATTCAGTGAAGGGATTATTTGCAGAGTGTAGGCAGGTTAAGGGAAAGGAGCAGGTAATGATGAAGCTGTTAATACTTCTAGGTCTTGAAAGGAACAGGGGAGGAAGTGTTTACCTGAACCCGCAAGAACCATACTTACTGGAGAGGGTTGCCTGATAGAGGCCATCAGAAAAGCTTTAGCAGGCAATGGAGCCACAGCCAGTCTGTTCTGTTGGTGCTCCATGCAGGTCAGGCTCCTACAAAAAGAGTAGAGTGGCTCTGGAGGGTCAAATGGAAAATAGCCAGCATTGCATATAACTTTTAAACTCAGCCATAAAAACAAGTAAGCAAACAAAGAAAAGAAAGAACATAGTAGTAGAAGTTATTTTTAAAAATTATTTTTAATGTTTATTTTTGAGAGAGAAAGAGAGAGTGAGTCGGGGAGGGGCAGAGAGAGGGAGAGGTGCAGAATCCCAAGCAGGCTCCAGGCTCTGAACTGTCAGCACTGAGCCTGATGCAGGGCTCGAACTCACAAACCATGAGATCATGACCTGAGCCAAAGTTGGACATTCAACTGACTGAACCACCCAGGCGCCCCAGTAGTAGAAGTTATAAAAACTCAGTTGGGAAGGTTTTAGTGACATTAAACAGGGTTATTACAGCCAAAAATCAGCCATAAAATTCAGTTAAGCCTTAAAAGGTTTGTGTTGTTTTTTTTTTTTTTTAATTTATTTATTATTTTGAGAGAGAGTGAGTGGGGGAGGGGTAGAGAGAGAGGGACACACAGAATCCCAAGAAGGCTCTACACTGCGAGCGCAGAGCCTAATACAGGGCGTGAGCCCATGAAACTGAGATCATGATCTGAGTGGAAACCAGGAGTTGGTCGCTTAAACAACCGAGCCAGCCACTCAGACGCCCGTTTTTTGTTTTTGTTTTTCTTTTTTTAAAGATTTTACTTTTTAAGATAATCTTTATGTTCTTAACATGGGGCTCAAACTCACAGCCCTGAGCTGAGATCAACAGTCTCATGTTCCACCAACTTAGCCAACCAGGTGTCCTCAATTTTTTTTTAATTGAGGTAAGTTGGTATATAATATACTAGTTTTAGGTGTGCAACATAATTTGATTATTTGTATACACTGTAGAGTTATCACCACAGTGAGTTTGGTGTCCATCTGTTGCCATGTTTATGTGGTGTATCATGTTGATTGCAGATTTTAGCCATCTTTGCATTGTTGGAATAAATCCCACTTGACCATGATATATGATCCTTTGAATGTATTGTTGAATTCAGTTTGTTAATATTTTGTTGATGATTTTTGCATCTATGTTCATTATGGATATTGGCCTGTAACTTCCTTTTTTTTGTTGTGTCTGGTTTTGGTACAGCATAATGCTGGCCTTGTAAAATGAGTTTTGAAGCTTCTTTCCTCTTCAGCTTTTTGGGAGCTTGAAAATGGTATTAAATCTAATTTGAATGTTTGGTAGAATTTACCAGTGAAGTCTAGTCCTGACTTTTGTTTGTTGCAAGGTTTTCTATTACTGATTCAATCTTCTTACTAGTAATTGGTCTATTCGGATATTTCTTTATGATTTCGTCTTGGAAGCTGTGTTTCTAAAATTTACCATTTCTTCTGTGTTATCCAGTTTGTTGGCTTATAATTGTCCATTGTAGTCTCTTATGATCCTTTGTATTTTTCTGGTATCTATTGTAACTTCTCTTTCTTTTCTGATTTTATTTCAGCCTTCTCTTTTTCTTGGTGACCCTAGGTAAAGGTTTTTCTGTCTTTTCAAAGAACTAGCTCTTAGTTTCATTGATCTTTTCTATTGTCGGTTTTTAGTCTGTAGTCCATTTATATCCACTCTGATCTTTATTAGTTTCTTCTGCCAACTTTGAGCTTTGTTCTTTTTCTTTTTTTTCTAGTTCCTTGAGGTATAAAATTAGATTGATATTTCTTTTGTTTCCTGAAGGAAGCCTGGGTCATTGTAAACTTTCCTGTTAGAACTGTTTCTGCTGCATCCCATAAATTGTAGATGGTTGAATTTCCATTTTCATTTGTCTCAAGGTATTTTTTCTTTTTTCTTTTATGTCTTCATTGACCCATTGGCTGTTGAGTAGCATGTTGTTTAATTGTCACAAATTTGTGATTTTTCCAGTTTTCTTCTTAACTGATTTCTAGTTTTATACCATGTAGTCGAAAAAGATGTTTGCTATTATTTCAGTCTTCTTAAATTTGTTGAGATTTGTTTTGTGGCCCACCGTGTGATCTGTCTTAGAGAACGTTCCCTGTGCACTTGAGAATGTGTATTCTGCTGCTTTTGGGTAGAATGTTCTGTGTGTATCTATTAATCCATTTGGTCTAATGTGTCATTTAAGGGTGATGTTTCTTTTATTTTCTTTCTGGATGATCTATCCATTGATACAAGTGGGATATAAAATTCCCTGCTATTACTGTGTTGCTGTCATTTCTGTCTTTAGACTTGTTAATATTTTCTCTTTATATTTAGGTGCTCCTATGCTAGTCCATGAATGTATATAAATGTTACATGCTGTTGTTGGATTGATCTCTATTATTATGTAATACTCTTTTATTATGCTTTTTGTTTTAAAGTCTGTTTTGTCTGATAGGAGTATGGCCATACCAGCCTTCTTTTTTTTCCCACTTGCATGGAATATTTTTTTCATCTCATCACTTTTAGATCTGAAGTGAGTCTTTTGTAGGCAACATATAGATAAGTCTTTTAAAAAAATATCTGTGTAGCCATTATTTGTCTATGATTGGAGAATTTAGTTATTTTAAAGTAAATATTGGGGTGCCTTGGTGACTCAGTCATTTAGGTGTCCGACTCTTGATTTTGGCTCAGGTCACGATCTCACAATTCACGGGATGGAGCTCCATGTCGGGCTCCGTGCTGAGAGTGCGGAGTCTGCTTGGGATTCTCTCTCTGCCTTTCCCTCACTTGTGAGCCTGTGCGCACATGCACGCACACTCTCTCTCTAAATAAATAAAAAAATAAAGTATTATTTTCTTGAAATGATGCAAAACGTTTCTTTTCTATATCAGACAAGAGCACGGCTAAGTAATCCAATGCTATTGCAGCATTATAAATATCATTCCTTCACCACACTATAAGATTTAAATGCATCTGCACAAGGGTGCATGGTGTATAAAAGGTGTAAGGTTGCTGTTGTCCTGCCAAGTACTTCTGGTCCCTACCCAGGTCCTAGTGCAACACTTGGTGGTCCCAATGGTTTTATCAAAATAAATCATGTTTAAAAAATAAAGCATTTAAAAAGACAAGTAAAAATGCCTCAGTAACCGTATATCCAACTCAGACTTCATCTGTTTAAATGTTCTGTTTGCCTCTTGCTAATAGACCTTGATTTCACTCAAACTGAGTAATAAGTCTTCCATACTGAAGTATCTTCCTTGCCCAATTAATCCAAAGGAAAAAAAACCCTCAAATGATTAGTAAAGAAAAATGTAGGGATTAACACACCCTTTTAATATGTTTTTAAATATTTTGAAGGTTTAAAAAGTATTTAAAGTTTCTAATGTCTGGTGGGAAAACATTATCTGAATAAATACCCGAATGGCAAACCACTGTAAAATGTTTCAGTTGCATGTGGGGCAGAGGGGTAGGAATTCTCTTCATAGCATCCCAGCTTTGTCCATGAGAAGGTCAGAGGTACACTGGTTTATATTATTGTGACATTTGCCAGGTGATCTAAGTTGCTTTTGCTTCAGCAAGGGCTTGATTTGTCAGAGGGGCATTATGCTTGACCTCTGAATTTGGCTGACAATTTACTGATGAGATTCATAACCTTTGGGTTGCTCTGATATTTTGACATATTTGCTGAGTCCTGGGCCACATCCTAGAAGGCCGCCATAACTTCTAGATCCTATGTGGCTGTGAGAACCTCTGGATCACTTAGACTTACATTAAGCCCAGGCATTCCTGCCATTCCAGGCATTCCTCCAGAAAAATTACCAGGCATTCCTGCCATTCCAGGCATTCCTTCAGAAAAATTACCTGGCATCCCCCCCAGGAAAGCCACCTGGGAAAGAAGCTCTGGCTTCTTCCTCCCTCTGGGTGCTCTCTTGTTCTCTCCGAGCCTTCTTAACCCTTTCTGTTCTTTCTTTGATTTCTTGTTCTTTGTGTTTTCACTCATACTTTATCTAATGTTCAGCAGTTTTCAGGGTCCTCGGTTGAACTTCTTTCAGCATTGCACTAGCATCTTTGTCTTAATCCAGTTTACAAGCAAGGGCGAGGTCACATGCTGCTTCTTCCCAATGGCCCAGAAGTCTGCGTGCTTTCCATCACCACTTGAGAGGCTGAGCTGAATCAGGATTTATTTCAATAGCTCTGTCACAGTCTTGGATGGCAGCATCTGGCTTCTGTAATTTGATGAAGACACTGGCTCTCTTGGCATGCACAGTGCCCAAGCGAGGATTCAACTTAAAGGCATGTGTGAACAAGTCAGTGGCTTTCTGTAGTTCACTGTTGTTTAGGGCTTCAGTGGAAGCCACTTTTTTATCATTTGCCTGATCCGTCATTTCCTTGGTTATCTCTACATTTTCATTTCCCATTTTTTGAGAGGCATCAGTATCTGGTTCAGTCACACCTTCATTGTCAATTTCTAGATCACTTTTCCTTACTTGATGGTTCATCTATCTTTATGTTTTCCTCCACCTTCTTACTATGATTTTTCTTCCTTCATACTGTCTTCTGACTTAGTTTTTTGAGTAGCAGGTGGTATTTTACCCCCCATGCTCTCCATCCGCTCCCGCAGGAAGCGCATTTCCTCAGTTTGCAGAACACTTGGATCCTGTTTATACATTTTCACGAAGGCCTGGAGCTCGTGCACTTTGTGGGGGTCCATGGTCGAGAGGCCGTGGCAGGTGGCAGGTGTGGCTGAGGTTGTGGCTGCTGCTACTAGCTCAGCATGACCGTGTGGAAGGGCTAAAGGAATTATTGACAGATATGTATTTATTGCTATTTTGTTCATTGTTTTCTGGCTGTTTTTGTAGTTCCTCTCTCTTCATCTTCTCTTGCTCTCTTCTCTTGCGTTTTGATGCCTTTCTTTAGTGTTATGGTTAGAGGTTTTTTTTTTCATTATCTTCTGTGGATTATAGATTTTTGCTCTGTGGTTCCCATGTGGTTCATATAGAGCAGCATTTAACAGTATTTTAAGTTGGTAGCAATCTTAAATTTGAATGCATTCCGAAACTCTACAGTTTTGCTTCTCCTTCCCTACATTTTGTGTTTTTGATGTCGAATTTTATATCTTTTTATTTTGTGTATCCCTCAACCATTAATAGTTCTAATTAAATTTACTTCTTTTGTCTTTTAACCTTCCTTCTAACTTGTAAGTGGCTAATCTACCAACTTTACTATATATTTACCTTTACCAATGAGATTTTTACTTTTTTTTTTTAAGATTTTTAATTTTAAGTAATCTCTACACCCAATGTGGTGCTTGAACTTACAACCCCCATGATCAGGTGTTACAAACTCTTTGGACTGAGCCAGCCAGGCACCCCAAATTTTTACTTTGTGTTTTCTTATTAGTAATTGCCTTTTCTTTTCAGCTGAAAGAAGTCCCTTTAACATTTCTTGTAAGGCTGGTTTAGCTTTTGCTTGTCAGGAAAATTTGTTACCTCTCCTTCAATCTGAATGACCTTGCTGGGTAGAATATTCCTTGTGGGAAGTTTTTTCCTTTCAGCACTTTGAATATACCATGCCACTTCCTTTGGCCCGCAAAATTTCTGCTGAAAGTTCAGTCTCATGAGGGTTCCTTCACAGGTAATATGTTGTTTTTCTATTGCTACGTTTAATTATCTTTAACTTTTGCCATCTTAATTATAATGTGTCTTGGTGCCAATCCCTTTGGGTTCATCTTATTTGGAACTCTGTGCCTCCTGTACCTGAATGTCTCTTTCCTTTGCCAGGGTAGGGAAACTTTCAGCCATTATTTCTTCAAATAAGTTTTCTGCCCCTTTCTCTTTCTTCTTCTGGGACCTTTTTTTTTTTAAAACTTTTTTTTAGGTTTATTTACGTTAGAGAGAGACAGAGCACAAGCAGGAAGGGACAGAGAGAGGGAGACACAGACTCCAAAGGAGGCTCCAGGCCCTGAGCTGTCAGCACAGAGCCTGTTGTGGGGCTCGAACCCACAAACTGTGAGATTATAGCCTGAGCCAAAGTTGGATGCTTAAACTGACTGAGCCACTCAGGTGCCCCAGGATCTTTTTTTTTTTTTTTTTTTTTTTTAAATTTGTTAATGTGCATTTACTTTTGAGTGAGAGAGCGCAACAGCATGAGTGGGGGAGGGGCAGAAAGAGAAGGAGACGGAATCCGAGGCAGGCTCCAGGCTCTGAGCTGTCAGCACAGAGCTTGACACAGGGCTTGAGCCCATGAACCATGAGATCATGACCTGAGGCGAAGTTGGGTGCTTAACCAACTGAGCCACCCAGGCGCCCTGCCCTGGGACCTTTATAATACGAATGTTGGTTTGCTTGATTTTGTCTTATAGGTCCTTTAAGTTGTCTTTACTTTTAATTTATTCATAGATTGATTGCTGCTCTATTTGGGTGAGTTCCACTACCCTGTCTTGCAGGTCACTGATCCTTTCTTTGCCTTCATCTAGTCTGCTGTTGGACCCTTCTAGTGTATTTTTCAGTTCATTTATATTCATTCAGCTGGGTAACATCCATCTGATACTTTCTTACATTTTCCATCTCTTTATAGAAGTTCTCATTGTGTTCATCCATTCTTCTCTTGATTTGGTGAGCTTATGACCAGTACTTTGAACCCTTTATCAGATAGATTATCTTATTTATCTCTGTTTCATTAAGGTCTTTCCTGGGATTTTATCTTGTTCTTTCATTTGGAACATATTCCTCTGTTTCTTCATTTTGCTTGTCTTTCTGTATTTGTTTCTATTTATTAGGTAAATCACCTTTCTTTCCAAGTCTTGAAGGAGTGGCCTTGTGTAGACAATGAACCTAGATGAGCCTATTGTTCAGCCTTGCTCTAGCTCTTGGTTGTTTCTCAAACCTTTGTGATTGTCTGAGTAGCCTGATTTATTCTTCAAAGGTCCCAGTTGATGAGAATGTGCCAAGACCTGCCAGTGTTACAAGGGAGTGATCTCAATCATTACCTGGTTTCAGGCTGATTGGAAGCCGGATCTGTAGGCTTTTAATGTATGCAAATACATACAGTCCTATGGGACTACAATCATAAACCCTGCTGACTTCTGGACCAGCAGATCTGGAGGTGTCCCTTGGGTGTGGCAAACCTGAAGCCTGTACCTACTGGTCCTGGGGATGTGTTTCTGTTTGCTGTCTTTGCAGTACCCCTGGTGTAATAACCTGTCTAGAACTAACTGTTTTTCTGATTTTTATAGTGCTGTGGAGCCCAGAAATGCAAGCCCCTTTAGCAACCAGGGCCAAGTGATCAAGTGGTGTCCCCTATGTGGACTATGCTCACCCATGGGTTTTAGAGAGGCTGAGGGGTGCCGGGGTCAGAGTAAGCCTTAGTGAGGCAAGGAAAGAGTTTTGGGGGGTGGAGGAATGCCTGTGGCCTTGGCAAGGCTGTGTCTGCATGTGCCCACCTGCAGTAGTAACATAGAGGGAGAGTACAAAAATGGTACTTGCTGGTACTTCCCTCCGCAAAGAAACTCCCAACTGGTCCTTGCTCCTTTAGCAGATACTTTTAAGATTAGTGAATAAATCTTCATATATTATCCAGTTACCTCTCAAACTACTGCTTACTTTTGCACTGGGTCTAGGGATAAGTGAGTCCACACACAAACCCCTCAAAAGGAGTATCTAGGATCCATACAGCTCCCCAGATCCCCTGGACATAAACCTTCTTGGTTTCCAAAGCCAGATATTTTTATCCCTCTGTTGTAGGTCCACACTTCAAGGAGAGGCTCTGGTCTGTGAGATCCCTCCCTATTGTGGGTGGTTGTAGTGGGGTTGAGGAGGTAAGACCATGTTTCTGCCTCACTTACCTATCTTGATGTGGCCCTTTTATCCCTTATGGAGGGAGCTATTCAGATGGCTAGTTTTCAGTTCTTCTTTAGTGGGAATTGTTTCATATGTAGCTGTAGATTTTGTGTGTCTATGGGAGGAAATAAGTTCAGGCTCTTCCTGTGCCACCATCTTGGATCACCTCCTAAAAGTTTTTATTTCGTATTAAATGTTTTACTTTGGACTCACAAGGTTAGGGGCACCTGGGTGGCTCAGTCCGTTAAGCGTCTGACTTCAGCTCAGGTCATGATCTCGCAGTTCCTGAGTTCAAGCCCCATGTTGGGCTCTGTGCTGACAGCTCAGAGCCTGGAGCCTGCTTCAGATTCTGTGTCTCCCTCTCTCTCTGCCCCTCCTCTGCTTGAGTTCTGTCTGTCTCTCTCTCAAAAATAAATAAACATAAAAAAACCAGACATGTAATGGACTCACACAGTTAAAGATGCCTTTCTCTTTTTTATGTGTTTTACTTAGGATTAACTGAATATGATTTTTAAAACTCCATGGAGTCATTACTTTATATTTCTAAGTATATAAGAGCTTTTTTGTTGAATCAATCCCTTTGTTCCTTTTAGTGCAAATATTTCAGATTTAGTTTAGTCCTTGAATTACTTCAGTTGAAAGAAAGCTCAAAGTCATCTCATCAACTTTTTGACCAGTAGTGGAATCTACTGAACATTGCCAATGACTGGTAACTCAGTTCTTTGTTAGATGAGATATGTTTTATTCTCGCTGACTTCTTATGTTTTGGTTCTTACTGTTTTGGTTCAATTTCTGTTTCAGGAGGAAGTCAAGTCCGTTATTCCATGAAACAGACAGAAATTTGAAGATAGCTGATTGTTTCTACTCTGCTTTTCCTTACTGCTAAATATTCATTTCTTTCTTTCTTTTTTTTTTTTTAATTTTTTTAATATTTATTTTTGAGAAAGAGTGCAAGCAGGGGAGGGACACAGAGAGAGGGAGACACAGAATCTGAAGCAGGCTCCAGGCCCTGAGCTGTCAGCACAGAGCCCGACGCAGGGCTCGAACCCATGAACCGTGAGATCATAACCTGAGCTGAAGTCGGATGCTTAACCAACTGAGCCACCCAGGCTCCCCATAAATATTCTTTTTAATTAGCTTTCCATGGTTTTTGCAATCTTATCAATGAGACACCTCTTCTTATCCCGTGTCATCTTAAATCATTCTCTTCCCTAGGCTTTTGTATAGCATACTCTTGGAGATATTCTTATGGGTTCTTGGACAGTGCCTATCCAGCTCTTTTGTGGACTTCTCTTCCCTGCAGTTCCCTTAAATATTGGTTTAATTTTTCTATTTCTGTAGGTTTAACTTTTCTTCTCACTGGGCAGTCTCATCTTGTCCCATGCTTTGCATCCATAAGATGACCCAGATTTGTATCTCCAACTCAGATCTTTTTTCCACCTCCATACCTGTGCTTCTGTTTGCCTGTTGGCCATTTCCACTTGGATATCTCATAGGCATCACAGTGCATTCAAAATTGCTTAATCTTGTGTCCTTCCTGTGTTCCCCAGCTCAGTGAGTGTACTGTCACCTGAATGAAAATGTGAGTGCATTCTTTGAATCTTGCTTTCCTTCCCAGTTTAATCAGCCATCAAATATTACTGATGCTAACATTTACATTTTGCTCTAATCCGTCTTCCTCTATTTTCAGAGAGATTAAAGAAGAATTCAGATTTCTGGGGGTGCCTGGATGGCTCAGTTGGTTAAGTGTCTGACTCTTGATCTCCCCTCAGGTTGTGATCTCATGGTTTGTAAGATGGAGCCCTTGTTGGACTCTGTACTGACAGCATAGAATCTGCCTGGGTTTCTCTCTCTCCCTCTCCCTGCCCCTCCCCAGCCGGCGCTCGCTCTCTCTCTCTCTCTCTCTCTCTCTTTCTCAAAAAATAAATAAACTAAAAAACAAAACAAAACAAAAAACAAACAAAACCAAAACCAAAACAAAAAGAATTGAGATTTCCGTTGTCCTAAAGCCCATGATATTTTCATTTTATCATGCTGCCTTGCTGGCATTATCAGAGATTCATACTGCCTTCTGCTAGAGGAATTTAAAATGCTAAAAACAAAGCCTTTTATTTTAGGTTCTGATATGGTATTTTAAAACATATTAGGATAGTAGAGCTGTTGTAGGCCATTTATCAATTATATGAGAATTAAAGTCTTGCTTTAGCTGCATTCTGCCTTATATTTAGCAGAGTTCATAATTTCAGAGAATTCAGATTTGGAATATCTGTGGAAAAATATCTGTAGAAAAAAAACTTTTTTGGATTTATTTATTTATTTATTTTAGAGAGAGAGAGAGCAAGCACGAGCTGGGAAGGGGCAGAGAGGGGAGAGAGGGAGACACAGAATCTGAAGCAAGTTCCAGGCTCCCAGCTGTAAGCACAGAGCCTGATGTGGGGCTCAAACCCACCAACCTGTGAGATCATGACCTGAAATGAAGTTGGATACTCAACTACTGAGTCACCCAGGTGCCCGTGCATGTGGAAAAATTTCAAGACTTTGACCAGAATGTCATATGTACATAATTATATGAGACTAATATTCTTTGTAGCTAACTGTTGAATTAAGTTTACAGATTTTTATGTTTATTTTTTAATTTTTTTTTAATGTTTATTTTTGAGAGAGAGAGAGAGAGAGAGAGAGACAGAGCATGAGTCGGGGAGGGGCAGAGAGAGAGGGAGACACAGAATTCAAAGCAAGCTCCAGGCTCTGAGCTGTCAGCACAGAGCCCGATGAGGGGCTTGAACTCACAGACTGCGAGATCATGACCTGAGCCGAAGTTGAATACTCAATTGACTGAGCCACCCAGGCGCCCCTTTATGTATTTTTTTAATGTTTGTTGTAGAGAGAGAGCGAGAGCACAAGTGCAAGTGGGGGAAGGGCAGGGAGAGAGGACAGAGAGGATTTGAAGTGCTTTGTGCTAACAGCAGAGAGCCTCATGTGGGGCTCGAACTCATGAACTGTGAGATCATGACTTGAGCCGAAGTTGGATGCTTACCTGACTGAGCCACCCACGTAGCCCCAGATTTCTTTTTTAAAAGGGAATTAGCATAGATAGCTTTTCAGCCAGTACTGGTGAAAAAATATTATGAAAGTGAGACAGGGTAAAACATCTTAGAAATTCTCACTGTTTTCGGGATGCCTGGGTGGCCCAGTCGATTAAGCATCCGACTTGATTTCAGCTTAAGTCATCGTCTTATGGTTGTGAGATTGAGCCCTGCCTAGGGCTTTGCACTGAATGCGGAGCCTGCTTGGGATTCTCTCTCTTCCTCACTCTCTGCCCCTCCCTAGCTCATGCTGTCTCTCTCAAAATAAATAAATAAATAAACATTAAAAAAAGAGAAATTCTCACTGTTTTCTGTAGATATTTGCTTTCTCCACATTTGCTTTTAAAAAAGGAAGAAATAGTCTCATCATTGCTTTAAAATTATGTTTTATCATAAGAGTGCTCAGAGGGAATATCCCCAGTGATCTTAGCTATACTTTTGAATATAGCTCTTTGGCATTATGTTCACCTTGGTTGATCGATATCTCGAGTTTAAAATCAAGGTACAACTGAAGGAAAACAAACCATGGAAGCTCTAGGGAAAAAGTGCATATTGTCTTTGTTAAAGTGGTAGACAAGAAAACTAAAAATTCAGAATTTGGCTTTCAATGAAATTTTGATTAATTTTTTCACTTCATTTCCCCATTTGAAGAATGAAGAAAATAGTTCCCAGCAGTCTTCACTGAAAGATTGTTCTCTAGACAAATATTTATCAAGGCTCAAAAGAACATTGGGTCTTGGACACTCTGAAATCCTTGATTATAACTGTCTTCTAGCATCTGGGAAAAGCAAAGCAAAGAGATTTTAACATACTTCTCTTGTTCTTCTTACTGTTCTTAAGTAGAGGAGAAATACCTAAAGAGCACACCATGGTACTGAAGAATGTTTCTAGAAGCTCTCAGTGGGTAGTTGTGTACCAGATGTCCAACTGCATTTTTTTTTAAAGATTTTATTTTTTTAAGTAATCTCTACATCCAGTGTGGGGCTTGAACTCATAGCCCTGAGATCAAGAGTTGCATGCTCCACCAGCTGAGCCAGGAAGGTGCCCCCAACTGCATTATTTTTGTTTGGAATAAACCCAAGCTATACATCTCCATAAATTCTTAGTATCGTGGGGGCCCTTCAGGACATTCCCCTAAGACGTGAATTCTGATTACAACTTTGCTGGCCGTGAGCACCTTTAGCCTCAGAGTGGATGTTAAGTTCTGTGTATTGGCAGGTTTCCAACATTTACTAATTGGGTTATGCCTACTTAAATACTCCTGGCAGTTTCCCTTGGCCACCACATTCTCCACACTCTGCCCTAACCTGTTTTGTATATAGTCTGCCTTTGGGCTCTGCCTAGACATTTATAGCTTTTCTTTCACAAGAAGTCTTAATAAAGTATTGATTTGTATATTCTTTAGTTAGTAATTTATTGTTGATTATAAAAGTAATTCACACTGTAGAAAATATAAAGAGAAAAATGTGCTTTTCATCCTACCATCGGTGAACCAAATATTAATACTTTAGTGTGTTTTAATGTAGTGTTTTTTTCTGGATGCATGTATTTTGTGTAGGTGTGGGAGAAAGAAAAATAAGTGTGGATGTTATTTTTTAAAATGAGAAGCCTCTTATTTTGCTACTGGGCACAAAGAGTAACTTTAAAAAAAAACAAAACCCTTTTTTTTTCTGGAACAATTTTAGAATCACAGAAAAGTTGAAAAGATACTGCAGAGATTCTCATATACCCTTTACCTGGCTTTCCCTGACGTTAATCTTTTTTATTTTTTTTAAGTTTATTTTATTTATTTACTTAGAGAGAAAGAAAGAGAGAAATCCCAAGCAGGCTCCACACTGTCAGCGCGGAGCCCGATGTAGGGCTTGAACTCAGAAACCATGAGCTATGACCTGAGGTGAAATCAAGAGTTGAATGCTTAACCAGCTGAGCTGCCCAGTCGCCCCTTCCCTAATGTTAATCTCATATAGTTACTGTGACACATATTTCAAAACTAAGAAATTAACAATACTGTTAACTACAGACTTTATTTGGATTTCCCCAGTTTATCCACGAATGTCCTTTTTCTGTTCCAGAATCCAATCCAGGATACCATATTGCATTTTAAAAGAACAGATCTGTTCTTTCTTTCCTGCTTTAACTTTATACCATGAACATTTTTTGGTCATTAAATGTTCTTTAAACAATGCTTATTAATGGCCCCATACGTGGAAAGATGTACTCTGATGTAACTATTTCTGGTTAACTTTGTGGTGGGGGGCATTTTGGGAGGTTGGGGAGTGTTAGAAAACACATATATCAACCATTTTTATTAATGGTGTACTTGAATCAGATAATTTTAATGCTAGATTATAGCAGTAATTTTGAATGCATTGCTCTAAAAGTGGAAAATAAATAATCAAGTTTATTTTCCTTTGAGGTTATGTTTAAGAGCATTTAGATTGAGTTAAATGCAGAATCTGAGCTGTTCATGAAGCAATTTGTTTTGAGGGTTATTTAGAGTTGCTTGGCATTTGGCTAACCTTACTTTAAGTAGATTATGTGTATACATTCTGTGTACACACAGTCAATATTTAGGCTTTTAATAGGAGTCTTGTACTAGCATGATATCCACCTGTGTTTGGAAATACAGATTTGTGGTATATTCCACTTACATATTCAGTTTTTCAAATTACCACTTTATTTCCTTTCATTAATGTTTATTTAGTTCTAGGTTAAGCATATAATATAAAAAGCGAAGATGCCTAGAGATTCTCTTGCAATGTTGCATCATTTTATGGATATTTATTGCTTGATTGATATTGAATAAGTTGCATATTTCACATGACGTCTGAAGTTAGAGTGGCTTGCATTTAGTGTTTTGTTTTAAAGAATAAAGCCAAATGCTTTTTAAGAACCATTATTAAGAAAAATTCTGTAAAATTGATACTTAGATTTTACCTCTTGCTGTTGCTCAGTTTAGTAAAATGTCATAGGTTAAATATTATGCTAGAGTTTGATCTAGGCTAGTGAACTACTGTCTATTATTAAATTTATAAGCTAGAAGTTTATTTTGAGGCTTAAGCTATCACTTGTTAATTTGATGCAGTTGTATGAATTCATATATAGAAATAACTGAGCTGAAGAATCTGAACATTGAATTTTGTTACACAATACTCACAGAAAATTGAATGCACCATCTCCATAAGACCAAATATATTTATTCCAGTTTTCAGGCATTTCTGGAGAACACCTATTCTTTCTTACCGCTGTCTTACATGACTGCTTTCTGTGGTGTGGTCTGTGGATTTTTAGTGGCGAGAGCTACATGATCTGTCATATAGAATATTTGGCACTTTGATGTTACTGGAGGACAGTATTTGATTTCCTTGTACCTATTTTTAGATTGCAATATAAAGTTCTAAACTAAGGGTTTGAGAGGTCCCAAGGTTGATTTTTTTTCCTATGCTTGAAGATGCTGGAATTGTTGCCGTTGGTACTGATTACCATTATTGACTTAGCTAGAGTAGAGTGACTCATCTTCTGGGTTTGCACATGTGTAGTTGTGTTTTTATATCTTGGGACAGAGATTACGGACACTCAAACTTAATTATATAAATTTCATTAGCAGTGTTTCTAGGTGTAATATATTCCAAAGTTATAGATGATTCCAGATTGAATTATGACCAGTATACTTAAAGGTAGAGTGGTGTTTTATATAATCTTCCATTTTAATTTCTCTTATTTTTAGCAAGCCATTTTAATACCACTTTCTCAGTATTTGCTAAGTACACACACAATTGTTGTTAGATAGTAAAGATATAGCTACAGATTCTTTTATTTCATTCTTAAAATGCATGATTGAAAGTGACTTTTTTCAGATCAGTATGAAATATGAAGTCAGAGTGGGTAACTTTTTTTTAGGTCTGGAAGAAGTATCTGAACTTCAGGTCATCGTCCTACACTGACACACTCACTGCAGGCAAGTTCAGATGCTGTTAGGAGAATATTTATGTTTATAGATGGATGCTGTGACTGTGACTGTAGGTTAGACTTTGGGCATCATAGAAAGTAAAACACCATGGACTGTATTCTTAGGAATTACAAGTTCTCCTTGTATGTACTCTAGATTTTCTGCCTCTATAGGATGGTATTTTGGTTAAGACATGAGTGGCATCTTTCAGATTCTAAGGGAGAATGTGAACTGTGAAAGTACAAACTGGCCCCTCAGGAAATGGCATGAGCCTGTCTTCCTACCTATATCTCTTAATATTTTCCTGGGCATACCCTGTCTTCCAGCTGTAAGAAATTATTTGCTATGTCTGGAGCAGGCCATGCCCTATTAGACTTCTGTGCTTCTGCATATACTCTTGATCTGGATTGCCCTTGCCTTGTTAACATTTTAGATTTACTCACAGGAAAATGAATTGACAACAGTTTAAATATATATAAGTATGTGCTTACTTTTTCTTGATCATCCTGGTTTTACTTATCTCTTACAGAGAAAACAGAAATGAGAGGAATCTGGTTTAAATTGCAGTACCAGGAATTTAGATTAGACATAAAGAGTTTCCAGAAAATAAAGTACCAGATATTGAAGTGATTTGTAAGTAACATAATTAATTTTGAAGAGTTTTTTATTTTTGTTTTTTGAAAAGTTTAAAAAGGAGGGGGTGGTTAAAGGGTTCTGAATTGCAAAGTGGTTCACCACCATAGCCCCTAGTAAAATAAAAAACCTAAAGGAAGAAAAATCTATTTAGGAATATGCAGATACAACCATATTCATGGATAGAAGCTTAAAAGATAATTGGGAACTTTTTGGTTTTGTGTGTTCATGTGTACTTTAAATTTTTTCAGCTAACAAGGAAACTGTTGCAGGTGTCCTTACTTTTCACAGAATGGCTCTGGTTTTGTGACTAGCAGAATATACTGAGAAATCTCTCCCCTTGGCTTGTTTGTTTGTTTTTTAACTCTTCCTTAGAATAATATAAATAATAAAAAATCCTTAGCAGTGTTAAAATAAGCAGAAAACTAATATGTATCAATCAAAAAAAAAAAAAAAAAAAGACCTTCCCAGTAGTTTAAAAATAACCAAACCACTGACACAAAGAACAAGGTTTTTGAATACCATTCTCTTGATTGTTTTAATATAATTAAATGTGGAGTTAGCTGTGCCCCAAATTTAGAGTTATATTGCTATGCTTCTAACTATAGATATTCTGTCCTGGCTACATTTGAACAGAACTACTGTAGTATAAGCCAAATTCACCCACAGTGCTAGTGAACTGAAAGAGCAAATATACCTTCCTAAGCACCAAATTTATAATCACACTCATGAATAGAGTTCAGTGTTCTCTTTGCTTGTCATTCTGCAAGAATCATATTGGAATGATTTAGGACAGCTTTACTAAATTTATTAATGTAACTCGTTATGAGGATAGTGCTTAAGTTCTAGGCTTCTGTGCTTAGAGAGCAAAAGGCCCCTTTGTAATACAAGAGATTTTTACCTGTAGTGGTGATATAATAATTCCTTGTCTTTTTAAACATATTCTTAAACGTATACACATATTATATATGTTTTTCTAAATGTTTTTATAGCTAGAATTTATTTGGTTTTCACAATAACTCTGTGAATAGGTATCCTAATGCTATAAATGAGGAAACCTAGGCACAGAGAGGTTGACTGATTGCCATTTAAAACATCGTTTTAAAATCAATTATTATTATTTCAGTGGCTAACATCTAATTGCTGACTATATACTAGACACTGTTTTAAGCTTTTTATATATTTTAATTAATAAGAGCTTGGGCTTTGGAGTCAGATTCAGATTTAATCCTGGATCTTCTTCTTATCAGCTATTGACTTGGGAAAGCTACCTAACTTCTTTAAGCCTTGGTTTCTTCATTTGGAACAGAGAAATAATGCTAGTACCTACCTCATTGGGTGGGTGTATAGATTGAGATAATCCAAATGAATCTGTCTAGCATATAGTGAGGGCTTTAGTGGAATCATAGTTGCTCTCATGTAGATATGTATTTTATAAAGTAATATCCATGTTACAGCAAGATTATGGCTCCATGTAGTGTCTATAACTATCTCTTTCCTCTCACTACCTCCAAATCACCTTTTGTAAGCCTTCTGCTTCTGGGAAGAAACCAAAGACATAGTTAAGAAGTCATGGAGAGTATCTGAGACATTCATGTTTCAGAGTCAAAGGCAGGACACTGTGGTCCATTGGGTTGTTTCATTCCAGGAGTGCTTTGGTATATCAGTTATTCAGAACTCAGAATGTGTTCTTGTATATCCTTTTAAATGAGGCCATAGTGTCTATTAATCCCTGATACAACTGACATACTAAATGTTTGCATAGAAAAAGCAAGCAAAGAACTTCATGGTACTTTGGCAGTGCTAATAATCAAGTAATAAAATAACAAAAATGAATATATATATTGATACTCAAAAAGAGGTTCAGAGAGAATTCTGGGAACATGGTAAAATAGGAAGCATCAGGAATCAGTCTCCCCACATCGGCAACAGTTGCCCTGGCAGGATCTTACATAACTGTTTTGGTAAATTGGAGTTATTAAAGATTTGCATCTGCTTGGAGAAGGCTTGGCTATAAATTGTGATTAATTTTGGTCAGTTTCAGCTCTCAGCACAGCTACCCATCTTCTTCTCCTAGTCCTGTGTAGCTTACACATAGCTTGTGAGACCCAAGATAGGCAAAAAGGATCTTCTCTTCCAAATGTCAGAAATCTGTGCTTGGGTCACTGACTGCTGCTTCTGATCACAGAGGTACACAGGAAGAGATGGGCAGTCAACCACTGTTGTTGAGCCTCTCCCTGTTGTTGTAAGCTCTTCCCCTCCAGCTGAAGTGACTTCTGGGAGATTTAAAGGGCTAGCACCTTCTTTTGCCCCATTCAGTTTTCTCTTTCTCCCCCTCTGGGAAACAGACATTAAAGACTACAACATTCTAAAACAACTGCATATACAGGGAGATTTCAAAAGTGACTACACATGCCCAGAAAAAGGCCCAGAAAAGACCTGAGAAGACCTTAAGTTTATATCTTAGGCTGACTGTTGGCAAAAGAGGGAGCCTATGACAATCAAAAAAATAAAATGGCAAAAAACAGCAAAGGGGAAAATCTGATTTCTACCACATTAGATTAAAATACCACTTTTCAACAACAACAAAATCACAAGGCAAAGGAATAAGAAAGTATGGCCCATTTGAAGGAAAAAAAGAAATCAACAGAAATTGCCCTTGAAAAAGTCCTGATGACAGATATATTACACAAAGACAAAAACAATTGTCTTAAAGATACTGAAAGAACTAAAGGAAGATTTGGAAAACAAATACCAATAAAGGAATAAATAAAAAGAAATCAAATCCTGGAGCTGAAAAGTACAATAACTAAAATGGAAAAATTAGTAGATTCAAAGGCAGATGTGAATAGGCAGAACAAAGAGTCAGCAAACATGAAGATAGGACCATGAAAATTATCAAGTCTGAGGAACAGAAAACAGATTGAAAAAAAGTGAACAGATCAAACAAACTGAAGAAAAATGAACAGAATCTAAGAGACCTATAGGATACAGTCAAGTGGAGCAACATACATATTGGAGTGCTAGAAGAGAGAATATTTGAAGAAATAAGGGCTGAAAACATCCCAAATTTGATGAAAGAACCGATGAATGTAAACGTCCGAGGAGCTCTTTGCACTCTGAATAATTTAGATTAACTCAAAGAGACACACATCAAGACACATTTTTAAAAATTTATTTATTTTTTAATTTACATCCAAATTAGCATATAGTGCAACAATGATTTCAGGGATAGGTTCCTTAAGCCCCTTACCCATTTAGCCCATCCCCCCCCCCACAACCCCTCCAGCAACCCTCTGTTTATTCTCTATATTTAAGAGTTTCTTATGTTTTGTCCCCTCCATGTTTTTTTTTTTTTTTTAATTTTTTTTTTCAACGTTTTTTATTTATTTTTGGGACAGAGAGAGACAGAGCATGAACGGGGGAGGGGCAGAGAGAGAGGGAGACACAGAATCGGAAACAGGCTCCAGGCTCCGAGCCATCAGCCCAGAGCCTGACGCGGGGCTCGAACTCACAGACCACGAGATCGTGACCTGGCTGAAGTCAGACGCTTAACCGACTGCGCCACCCAGGCGCCCCCCCCTCCATGTTTTTATATTATTTTTGATTCCCCTCCCTTATGTTCATCTGTGAACATATAATATTTTATGTTATAATATTTGTCTTTCTTTGACTAATTTCACTTAGCGTAATACCCTCTAGGTCCATCCATGTAGTTACAAATGGCAAGATTTCATTCTTTCTGATTGCTGAATAATCTCCATTGTATATATATACCACATTTTCTTTATCCATTCATCCATCGATGGACATTTGGGCTCTTTCCATGCTTTGGCTATTGTCAGTAGCACTGTTATAAACATTGGGGTGCATGTGCCCCTTCAAAACAACATACCTGTATCCTTTGGATAAATACCTAGTAGTGCAATTGCTGGGTTGTAGGGTAGTTCTATTTTTAATTTTTTGAGGAACCTCCATACTTCCTGTTTTCCAGAGTGGCTGCACCAGCTTGCATTCCCACCAACAATGCAAAAGAGATCCTCTTTCTCCGCATCCTTGCCAACATCTGTTGTTGCCTGAGTTGTTAATGTTAGCCATTCTGACAGGTGTGAGGTGGGATCTCATTGTGGTTTTAATTTGTATTTCCCTAATGATGAGTGATGTTGAACATTTTTTCACGTGTCGGTTGGCCATCTGGATGTCTACTTTGGAGAAGTGTCTATCCATGGCTTTTGCCCATTTCTTCCCTGGATAATTTGTTTTTTGTGTGCTGAGTTTGGTAAGTTCTTTATAGATTTTGGATACTAACCCTTTATCTGATATGTTTGCAGATACCGTCTCCCATTCCATCGGTTGCCTTTTAGTTTTGCTGATTGTTTCCTTTGCTGTGCAAAAGCTTTTTATCTTGATGAGGTCCCAGTAGTTCATTTTTGCTTTTTTTTCCCTTGCCTCTGGAGACGTGTTGAGTAAGAAGTTGCTGCAGCCAAGGTCAAAGAGGTTTTTGCCTGCTTTCTTCTTGAGGATTTTGATGGCTTCCTGTCTTACATTTAGGTCTTTCATCCATTTTGAGTTTATTTTTGTGTATGGTATAAGAAAGTGGTGCAGGTTCATTCTTCTGCATGTCGCTGTCCAGGTTTCCCAGCACCATTTGCTAAAGAGACCGTCTTTATTCCATTGGATATTCTTTCCTGCTTTGTCAAAGATTAGTTGGCCATATGTTTGTGGGTCCATTTCTGGGTTCTGTATTCTGTTCCATTGATCTGAGTGTCTGTTCTTGTGCCGGTACCATACTGTCTTGATGATTACAGCTTTGTAATACAGCTTGAAGTCTGGGATTGTAATGCCTCCAGCTTTGGTTTTCTTTTTCAAGATTGCTTTGGCTATTTGGGTGTTTTTTGTTTTTTGTTTTTTGTTTTTTGGTTCCAAATTTTAGGATTGTTTATTCTAGCTCTGTAAAGAATGCTGGTGTTGTTTTGATAGGGATTGCCACATCAAGATACATTTTAATTAAACTTTCTAAAGCCAAACACAAGGAATCTTGAAAGCAGCAAGAGAGAAGCAAATCATCATATATAAGGGATCTTCAATAAAGTTATCAGCAAATTGCAAAGTTAAAAACTTTGGAGGCCAGGTGGCAGTGGGCTTATATATTCAAAGTGCTAAAAGAAAAAAAACTGCCTGGGGCACCTGGGTTGCTCAATGGTTAACCATCCGACTTCGACTCAGGTCATGATCTCACAGTTCATGAGTTTGAGCCCTGTGTTGGGCTCTGTGCTGACAGCTCAGAGACTGTAACCTGCTTTGAATTCTGCGTCTCCCTCTCTCTCTGCCCCTTCCCTGCTTGCATTCTTTCTCTCTCTCTGAAAAATAAATAAACATAGAAAAAAAGTGCCAACCAAGAATTCTGTATCTGGCCAAACTGTCCTCTAAAAGTAAGGGAGAAATTAAGACATTCCCAGATAAACAAAAGCTGAGGAAGTTCATTATCACTAGACCTGCTCTGTAAGAAATTTTCAAGGGAGTTCTGCAACGTGAAATGAAAGGATGCTAGACAGTAACTTGAAGCCATATGGAGAAATGAAGATCTCACTGGAGATGAATACAGGGGAATTATAAAAACTAGTACTGTTGCAACAACGATTTATAACTGCATTTTTTGTTTTCTACATGATTGAGAGACGAATAACATTTAAAGGTGAAAAAAGGCTAATATTGTAATTGTGGCTTGTAATTCTTTTGTTTTCTATATAAGAAACTAATAACATCGGAAAAGAATTATTAGTTTATCTTTTTGGGCACTATGAGTATAAGCACAGAGCTTTGGGACATCAGTAACTGAAAGGAGTGGGGATGGAGATGTAAGAAAGCAGAGTTTTTATATGTTATTGATGTTAAGCTGGTATAAATTCACATTGGATTATTATAACTTTAGGATGTGATCTAATCCCCATGATAACCACAAAGAAAATATCTGTAGAAAACACACACAAAAGGAAATCAGAAAGAAATTTAAACATTTCACTACAGGAAAAAAAAACAAAAAACCTAAACACAAAAACAGTAATGTAGGAAATGAGGGACAAAAAACCTTAAGACATATAGAGAACAAATAGCAAAATGACAGAAGTCCCTTCGTATCAGTAATTACTTTAATTGTAAATTCATTAAACTCTCCAATCAAAAGACAGATTGGCATAATGGATAAAAACACATGATCCAACTATATGCTGTCTACAAGAGGCTCACTTTAGAGATCCAAAGACAAGTAGATTGAAAGTGAAAAGATGGAAATATATATTGCATTCAAATTGTAACCAAATGAGGTCGGAGGTGGCTGTACTAATATCAGATAAAATAGACTATAAATTTAAAAAGTTTGTAAGAGACAAGAATATTATATATTAATAAAATATTCAACAGAGCAAGAAAGTATAGCAATTATAAACATTTATGTACCTAATGACAGATCATCAAAATATACAAAGTAAAAACTGACAGAATTGAAGGGAGAAATAGACAGTTTTACAATAGTAGTTGGAGACTTCAGTACCCTACTCACAATAATGGATAGAACAACTAGACAATATCAGTAAGGAACTAGAGTACATAACCAACTGAATCTAACAAACAAACGAAACACGCTACCCAATGGTAGTAGCATCCACGTTTTTCTCAAGTACACATGGCACATTTTTCAGGATAGATGATATGTCAGGCTGTAGATTAATTCTTAATACATTTTAAAAAATAGATATCATACAAAGTATCTTCTCTAACCATGGGGGTGAAGTTAAAAATCAACAACAGAAGGAAAACTGGAGAAAAATCATAAAATTCTGGAAATTAACACACTTTTAAACAATCAGTGTATCAAAGAAGAAATCGCAAGGAAAATTAGATAATACTTAGAGATAAATGAAAATAGAAACATGCCAAAAAGAATGGGATCCAGAGAAAGCAGTACTAAGGGGGAAATTTACAGCTATAAGTGCTTACATTAAAAAATTAGGAAAACTTCAAAATGACAACATAACTAACTTAAGGAACTAGAAAAAGAAGAACAAACTGAAACCAAGGATAACAGAAGGAAGGAAATAATGATGTTTAGAGCAGAGATACGTTATACAGAGAATAGGAAAAAAAAAAAAGCAACGAAATAAAAAGTTAATTCTTTAAGACAACAAAGTTGGCAAATGTTTACTAGATAAAGAAAAAAGAGGGAAGATTCAAATTACTAAATTAAGAAATGAAAGTAGAGATATTATTACTGATTTTACCAAAATAAAAAGTACTATAAGAGAGTACTATGAACAATTGTACACTAACAATGTATCTAACAATCAATTAGATAGCATTGATGAAGGACAAATTCCTAGAAATAAAATCTACCAAGAAAATCACAAATAGAAAATCTGAATGGGCCTAGTAAGGAGATTGAACCAGTAATCAAAAATATCCTGACTAGAAGAGGATTGGTTTCACTGTTGAGTTCTACCAAACATTTAAAGAGTTAACATTAGTCCTTCTCAAACTTTTCCAAAAAACTGAAGAGGGAACACCTCTTAATTCATTCCATGAGGACAGCATTACCCTGATGCCAAACCCAGACAAAGACACTGAAAACTACAGACCAAGATCCTTCTTTTTTTTTTTTACAGATTTTATTTTTAAGTAATCTCTACACCCAGCATGGGGCTTGGACTCACAACCCCAAGATCGAGTCGCATGCTCCACTGCCTGAGTCAGTCAACCAAGTGCCCCCCAATATCCCTTATGAACATTGTTGCAAAAATCCTCCCCAAAATGCTAGCAAATACAAGCATACATTTAATATGTAAATCAGAAACATATTAAATCCCACATGACAAAGTGAGATTTATTCTTGGAATGCAAGAGTGGTACAACATAGAAAAATCAATCATTATAATGTACCATATTAATGAAGTGAAGGGAAAAAAACCACATGATCATCTCAACTGATACAGAACAAGCATTTGACAAAATTCAATATTTTTTCATCGTAGAAAAATTTAAAAAATGAGGAATAGAAGGAAACTACCTCAACATGACAAAAGCCACCTCTGAAAACCACACAGTGAACATCATACTCAGTACTGAAAGACTGTAAGACTTTCCTCTAAGATTGGAACAAGTCAAGGATGCCTGCTTTCACCACTTTTATTCAACATAGTACTGGAAGTTCTAGCCAGAGCAGTTAGGCAAGAAGGAGAAATAGAAGGCATCCAAATTGGAAAGGAAGAAGTAAAACTATCTGTTTGCAGATGATATGATCTCATATGTATTGAAAGATTCCACACACAAAAATTTTTTAGGACTGATAAACAAATTCAGCAAAATACTAGGATACAAAGTCAATATGCAAAAAATAGTTACATTTCTATATACTAGCAGTGAACAATCTGAATGGAAATTACAAAAGCAGTTCCATTTACAGTAGCATCAATAAAATACTTACGAATTAAGTTAACCAAGGTGGTGAAAGACTTGTACAACAAAATCTACAAAACATTGCTGAAAGACATTAAGGAAGACATAACTAAACACACCTGTGTTCATGGATTAGAAGATGTAATATTGTTAAAATGTGAGTGCTCCTCGAAGAGAGCTGCAGATTCAGTGCAACCCCTATCAAAATCCAGTGGTGTTTTTTTTTTTTTCAAAAAATAGAAAAACCCACCCTAAAATTTATATAGAATCTCAGGGGACCCCAAATAGCCAAAACATTTTTTTGAAAAAGAACAGGGGGCACTTGGGTGGCTCAGTTGGTTAAGCATTTAACTCTTGATTTTAAAGCTCGGGTCACGATCTTATGGTTTGTTGGATCGAACCCCACATTGGATCTGTGCTGACGCACAGAGCCTACTTGGGATTCCCTCTCTTCTCTCTTTGTCTCAGTCCCCCTGCTTGAACTCTCTTTTTCTCTTTCTCAAAATAAATAAACATTTTTTTAAAGTATTTTTAAAAAGGCAAAACAGGGCGACTCACACTTCCAGATTTCAAAACTTACTACATAGCTACAGTAATCAAACAGTATGGTATTGGCATAAAGACAGACTGATAGACCAGTGGAATAGAATAGAGAATCCAGAAACAAACCCTCACATATATGGTCAACTAAGTTTTGACAAAAGTGCCAATACCATTCAATGGGGGAAGGACAATCTTTTCAAAACATGGTGCTCGGGAAACTGGATATCCACATGCAAAAGAATGAACTTGTACCCTCACCTAACACCCATACAAAAATTAACTCAAAAAGGGTCAAAGACATAAATATAACATAAAACAATATAGTTCTTAGAAAAAAAAACATTAAACAAAAGCTTCACGACATTGGATCTGGCACTGCTTTCTTGGGTATGACACCAGAAGCATAGGCTACAAAGGCAAAAATAGACAAATTGGACTTCACGAAAAATAAAAAATTTTGTACATGAAAAGACAATATTCAACAGACTGAAAATGGCAACCCACGGAATGGGGGGAAATATTTGCAAACCACATATTTGATAAGAGATTAATATGCAAAATATATAGAGAACTTCTAAAAATCCGGAACAGGGGTGGGCGCCTGGGTGGCTCAGTTGGTTAAGCGTCCGATTCTTCGCTTCGGCTCAGGTCATGATCTCATGGTTCATGAGTTCAAGCCCCACATCAGGCTCCATACTGACAGCACGGAGCCTGCCTGGGATTCTCTGTCTCCCTCTCCCTCTGCCCCTCCCCTGCTCACTTTCTCTGTCTCTCTCTCAAAATAAATCAATAAACTTAAAAAAAATTTTTAGAGTCCAAAACTAAAAAACATACCAACTCAAAAATAGGCCAAGGCCAATAGACATTTCACCAAAGAAGATATATGAATGATTACTAAGCACATAAAAACATGCTCAAGATCACTAATTATTAAGGAAATGCAAATCAAAACTACATGGAGATAACATCTCATACCCATTAGGATGGCTAATACCAACAAACAAAAACAGAAAACATGTTGGTGAGGATGTGGAGAAATTGGAACTCTTAGGCATACTCGTGGGAACATCAGTGGTACAGCTGCTGAGGAAAACAGAATGTCAGTTCCTCACAAAATAAAAAATAGAATTACCCTGTGATCAGCAGCATTGAATTGAAAGCACAGTCTCAAAGATATCTGTACATTCATGTTAGCAGCTGCATTATTCACAGTAGCTAAAAGGTGGATAAATGTCCATCAGTAGATGAATGGATAAGCAAAATCTGGTGTGTGTGTGTGTGTGTGTGTGTGTGTCTGTGTGTGTGTCTGTGTGTGTGTGTGTGTGTGTGTGTGTGTGTGTAGTGGAATATTGTTCCAGCTTTAAAAGGAAACTGTGACACCTGTTACAGCATGGGTAAGCTTTAAGGACATCATGCCTAGTGAAATAAGGCAGGCACAAAAAAGATAAATACTGTGATCTCATTTATATACGGTACCTAGAGTAGTCAAACTCATAAAAACAGAAAGTAGAATGGTGGTTGCCAGCATTAGTTGGGAGGGGAAATGAGCTATTTAATGGGTACAGAGTTTCGATCTTTTAAGATGAAGAAGTTCTAGATATTGGTTGCACAACAATATTGAATATATCTAACTCTCATAAACTGTGCACTTAAAAATAGATAGGATAATCAATTTTATGTTATGTGTCTTTTACTCAAATAAAAAAAAATTAGGAAAAGAAAAAAAAAGAGGACTGAAGGTAGGACAGAATAAAAAGTTTTCATAGATTTTGTTGGATGCTTTTCAATATTTTCTAGAGCCTTATAGGTTGGTACACTGATTCTTTGATATATTTTATTTCGAAACTTAAGATTATTCCTTGGTATAGGGTTATAGAAGGATCACTGTCACTTCTGTTAGTCATATTTACTATAATTAAACTTATTTCAGAAAGGAGGTTGTGAGATGCTTGTAAGTGGAATCAATGAGAAGAGAGATTTTCCTGAGTTAATTGGCTGACATCTCTCAGGAGAGAGAGATGAACAAACAATGTGTATTCTTGTAAGAGCAATGATTTGTGTTGGAATTAGCCACATAATTTTATAAGCCAAAAAGCATGATATATGTTAATCTCCTGGAGAAAAGAAGGGTGTGCTAAAGCAGAGGCACTGGGTAGCCGCCCGCTCTAACATGGGCTGTAGCAGCAGCTTATGAGGGGCACAACACACCTGGCTGAACTGCTGATTTTGTATATAGGTTTGAAGTCCAAAATTGAAAATTTTGTTTGCATGTGGATTCATGATTTAGAAATGTTCATTTTGTAGTTTCTTAAATTTATTTTATTTAATTTATCTAATTTTTATCTTCTTAGAGAGTGGGGGGAGAGGGAGGGAGAGAGAGAATCTTTTTTTTTTAATGTTTATTTTTGAGAGAGAGAGAGTGTGAGTGGGGGAGGGGCAGAGAGAGGGGGACACACAGAATCTGAAGCAGGCTCCAGGCTCTGAGCTGTCAGCACAGGGCCGAACACAGGGCTCAAACCCACAAACTGCCAGATCATGACCTGAGCCAAAGTTAGACACTTATACCACTGAGCCAGTCAGGTGCCCTGAGAGAGAGAGAGAGAAAGAAAGAGAATGAATCTTAAGTAGGCTCCATGCTCGGTGCAGAGCCCGATGCAGGGCTCAATCCTTTGACCATGACCCTGGGATCATAACCTGAGCCATATCAAGAATCAAACGCCCAACAGACTGAGCCGGCCAGGTATACCTGGAAATGTTCATTTTGGGAATCAATCATTTGTTAACTCTAGTTAATATATAGATTAAAATGAGACTATTTGCAAAATCCCTGATTGCAAAATGCCTGATACAGTGTAGTTATTCAGTAAATGTTAGTGCCCATGTTTAAGTTTGATATTTTCTGTGTTATAAAAAGGGAATTGATTGACCAGAAATTTCCCAAAAGTATGTTGGAATCTCTTGAAATTTTAAATTGTAATTTATTGCTATAAGTTATACCGTTATCCTGTGACTCTATGACATGCTTGTTCTAATGACTGACTTGACTAATGACAGTCCTAATGACTGACTCCTCTGATTTGGTTCTGGAGGGGTCTTGTAGACTAGGAAGGTACAGCAAGTGGACTCTAAAGTCTGCTCTTTGGGAGGAGTGCCAGAAAGGTTTAAGAAAAGTGACTGGAAGTGGAGAATTAGCCTGCCACAGGATGAAATGGGGTTTTAGAGTTGGAAAGGAACGTCGGAGGTGGTTTAGTCTGACCTCTCATTTTATGGCTGAGGAGATAAGTATAGAGAAGTGAGTTGTCCAGTGTCATAGCTGTAGTGGAGAAGCCAGTCAATGACTTATGAAGGTTCTGATATCCAAACATTATAGAACTTAGACTATATAGCATGTTTACTTCTTCCTTTGAAAAGGCTGTGTGAATGGTAACATGTACATGTCATTTTAATTTTAAAAATAGATCTTCTATATTTATCAGATTTTTATACTTTTGAGTTTATTTAAATAGATTAACTGAACTAACAGTGCTACTGGAAGTCTTATAAGGAAAATCATTGCTTTAAGAGAAATAAATTCTTGCCCTTTTTCTGTTTCTAGGTTAAGTCACCAAACAAAGAAAACATGGTATTTTGAAGAATGATTAAACTCCTGATGCTGCAGAAGAGGCTAAGAATATTAATGGCTAGATCTAGGTAAGTTGAGGTTTATCTTAAAAAAAAAGAAAAACATTAAGTTCACAAATTATATTCTCTTTTTTTTCCCCACAAATTAAACAGGATATTTTAATTGTTTTCTTGAATGTAGTCACATTGCGGCCTGAGTTGCTATCCCCTCCAAAGAATAAGGACAAGTGGCTTTAATTAAACTAAGCCAATGTTTACAAATTTAAAATAATCAGGGGCGCCTCAGTGGCTCAGTCAGTTGAGCATCTGACTTTGCCTCAGGTCATGATCTCACTGTTTGTGACTTTGAGCCCTGGAGCCCTGTGTTGGGCTCTGTGCTGACAGCTCAGAGCCTGGAGCTTGCTTCAGATTCTGTGTCTCCTTCTTTCTCTGCATGCACCCCCCCCCCCCAAATAAATAAACATTAAAAAAATAAAAATATTCAGGCAACTTGGTGCAATACCAATCTTCCCAAACGGTAGCTATCTTTTGTTCTTGAATGTAATCTCAGCTACTTTCTTGAGTGAGCATAGTTAGTCTATATAGGTTTTTGCTGAGTTATGAATTTGGTTGGGTAAGATGGTGAAATCATATGGTTTCTTATCAAGTATTTACAGTTTTAGTGCACATTATTAAGTCTTACATAACTCAGATGTGGTCTCCAAATATTAATCTGGTGGTCATAAATGCAGAATATCTAGTATCTTGCCTTTCCCCTTGCCTAGGAGTTTGTGGTTCTGGAGGAGGAGTCAGAGACGTGCAAGAGAGCTCCACACTAAAAAGTCTCCTTCTGTGTTGGAAGATTGACCACAACCTCCCGTTGCTCCAGCTGTCTAGTCTCTCACTCAGACTGAGCCTTTTCTTTAACCTTACGGAGGCCTCCTGTTCCTTTTTGCCTCTGGTTTTTCCATTTCATCAGCCCTCTTCTTTTTTTACTTCTTTCCCGACCGGACCTGATGTTCCATCACTTCAAACCCCCTTATTGCCAGTATCCTCTAATTTCCTTGTCCTCTTACTCTCTGAGCCTGGGTCGCCAGAACCATCTGCCCTCTGGACGGCTGAGCACTGCTGCAAAAACAGTGCCGTCTTCCTCTCCAACCTCTGCTGAACTCTGAGTGCAGCCTACTGAATAATTCTGCTCCCTTTCGTGGGTAGCCCCCTGGTGAATAATCCTACCGTTTGCCTCAAGTCCCTCATTCTGCAAACTTGCTTTCTATTTTACAAAGGGAATTTAGGATGATAGGTGTTACCTACTTCAGTTTTTCTGCTGGGTTCCACCCATTCTTATTTTCTTCCCTCTCTCCTCAGGACAAGGCAGTCCTGCTTCTGTGGGCAGACTTCTCATTCTGAGCCCTGGAACTCCTCTTCTCCAGTCTCCCTGTCTGTCTTGATCTACCATATAACTCATTTTTTTCCTTTGTTTTTTTTTTTTTTCCTAAAAATTTTAACCTTTCTTGACCTACTGATTACAAACCTGTGTAAATCTATGTCATCTGAAAACAAATAACTCAAGCAGCATATTTTCTTTTGAAACCATGTCTGTCTATGCTGTCACGCTCTGCCCTTCCCTTTCTGAACCTGTTCGGGAAAGAGCAGTTTCTGTTCTCTGGGGGGCTACTTCCTTATCTTCCATTCGTTCACTTCAGTTTGGTTTCCGCCTCTACCAGTCTCCCATGATGGAACCCTCCTTCTTGACACTTTCTTTTTTCAGTTTGTACGATTCTGATTTTTTTTTTCCTCCTTCACTCGCTTACCTCTACTCCAGTATTTCTACATTTGCATTCCCCAGAATTTTAACTGTAGACCACTCTCGGTACTATCCTTGGGCAGTGTTTTCTGTTTTACAGCTTCACATATTCTGTGTGTATCAATATTTTACCCCTTCTTCAAATCTATACTCATGTATTTAACTCTCTGTTGCATATCTCCATTTGGTTGTTCTCTAGCATCTCAACATGGCTAAAACTGAGCTAACCACCATCACTTCCACTTGAAAACTACCATGCTTTTTTCTGTCTCAGGTAATGGAACCAGCCCCCTTCATCTGCCACGCTGGAAGCTGCCTCTTCCTTCCCGTATGCCTAGCCAGCCACTTCGTGCTGCTCACTTGCCTTCCTAAATATTTTACAAATTCATCTCTTGTGTCTCCCTACTACTGCTGCACTGGTTTTAGGTCTGTAGCAGATTTCATTTTTCAATATTCCCTAACTGGTTTTTCTTCTCTGAACTGAACTGCCACTTAAATTTATTCTGCAGGTGGATATATTTAAAATGAAGTCATGAGCAACTCGCTTTCCTGCTTCCCATTCTTTACTGGCTTTCCATCATGTGTAGGATGAAGTCCATTCTCCTTAGCATGGCACACGAGGCTTTTGTGTCACATGCTAGGCTTTTCATTAATTGTTGTTGTGCCGAATTGAAACACTCAGTGTGGATAGAGTTTCTAAGTAGTTTGCACCGCCATTCAAATGTCCCTGACCGCACGGGAGGTGCTGCCTTAACAGGTAGCCCATGAAGGTGGCAAATAGAAGAATGATTTTCTAGGGGCGTCTAGCGGGCCAGCTGGTGGAGCGTGCGACTTTTGATCTCGGGTTTGTGGGTTTGAGCCCCAAGTTGGGTGTAGAGATTACTTAGAAAGATATTTAAAAATCTTTAAAACAAAACAGTAACAACAACAACAAAAAAGAGGGATGATTTTTTATTTCATTTGAGGAATTATTTAAAAACACTCCTTTGAATGTTTTGAGGCAGAAGCCACACCATAGTATTCTTTTAGCTCTTTATATTCATGAGCAGGTCAGTGGTAAGGATAGATGTATAATTTTCAAAAGCCTTTGTTTCTGTCAATTATCCCTCTACTTTAAAAAAATGTTTTAAATATTCTTTTGCCTCTTTCTCATCATATAATTTATTAAATATTTTCAGGCATACCTTGTTTTATTGTGCCTTGCTTTATTGTGCTTTCCAGATACTGTGATTTTTATGAATTGAAGATTTGTGACACTCTTGCTTTGAACAAGCCTATCAATGCCATTTTCCCAACAGCATTTGCTCACTTTGTGTCTCTGTGTCACATTTTGGTAATTCTCACAATAGTTAAAACTCTTTTATTATTGTATTTATTATGATAATCTGAGATCAGTGATGATGACTCACTGAAGAGCTTAAATGATGGTTAGCATTTTTAGCAGGAAGTCTTTTTTAATTAAAGTACATTGTTTTGTTGGACACACTACTACACATTTAATGGACTGTCATATAGTGTAAACATAACTTTTTTTTAAAGGTTTATTTATTTTGAGAGAGAAAGAACGAGCAGGGGAAGTGCAGAGAGAGAGAGAGAGAGAGAGAGAGAGAGGGAGAGAGAGAGACAGAATCCTAAGCAGGCTCTGTGTCATCAGTACAGAGCCCGACATGGGGCTCAGTCTCACAAACCATGAGATCATGACCTGAGCCAAAATCAAGAGTTGGAGGTTTAATGGACTGAGCCCCCCAGGTGCCCCTAAACATAACTTTTATATGCACTGGGAAACCAAAAAGTTGATTTCACTTGCTTTATTGCAATACTTGCTTTTTTACTGTGGTCTGGAACCAAACCTGCAGTATCCCCAAGGTACGCCTGTATTAATTTTTCCATGTTTGTTTATTTATTTTAAGAAAGAGAGAGAGAGAGTGGGAGAAGAGGAGAGAGAGAGAGGAAGAGAGAATCCCAAGCAGGCTCCAGGCTGTCATTGCAGAGCCTGATGTGGGGCTCGATCTCACAAACCCATGAGATCATGACCTGAGCCAAAATTAAGAGTCAGGCACTTAACCAACTGAGTCACCCAGGTGTCTCCAGTTGCATTAATTTTTAAAAAGTAAATATTGATGAACCATGTGCTATGTTAGGTGATATGCTTAGTGCTTAGAGAAGGCTCCTATCTTTAGGGAAATTACAGTGAAGTGAATGTTGAGACAGATAAACATTACAATAGAATATGATAAATGCCATGATAGAGTCATGTCCGTGTGACTAGGAGGACACTGAAGGACGTCTAGCTAGTTGGAGTCCCAGATCCTACCTCATTGTTCAGGACCCTTTATATGGTTTGGCCCCTGCTCTTGTTACAGCCTGCCTGTATTCTAGTTGTATTGGACACCTCACTTTCTCCTGAATGCAATATCACCTTTCATGATCTTTCATGACCTTGACCTTTGTACTCTTTTATCTGTCTCAACTACCTATTTCTGTTCTGTGTCCAGCACACTGTTTCTGCTCACCTTTTTAAGTACCAGTTCAAATGGTGCTTCCTGCCCTGTTAACCCAGAAAGTTATTTGCTCCTTTTACTGTGCCCACAGAACTCTTCTCAGATTCTAAGATTTAAACATAATGCATTATCTATTTACATCTCTGTCTCTCCCTTTAGACTCATGACTTTTCAGAAGTACATACTGTGACTTAATCATCTTTTTTTGTTGTTGTTAATGTTTGTTTTATGTATTTATGTATTTTAAGAGAGAGAGAATGGGAGCTGAGGAGGGGCAGAGAGAGTGGGGGGGGGGGGAGAGAGAGAGAGAGAGAGAGAGAGAGAGAGAGAGAGAGAGAGAGAGAATCCCAAGCAGGCTCCATGCTGTCAGCACAAAGCCCAATGCAGGGCTCAAACTCACGAACCGTGAGATCATGACCTGAGCCGAGATCAAGAATTGGATACTTACCTGACTGAGCCACTCAGGTGCCCCTGTGACTTAATCATCTTTATGCCATGATATTTAGCTGGCATATTACCTGGAGCAAACTACCAAACATGAGTCTTAACTTTACTATTTAATTTATCGCTTCTTTTGGTTTGTACACTAATATACTTTTTCATCTGCCTCATACTTATACCTGCCAGCCTTTTTTACCTTTATTTAGTACAGTTCAATTCATTCAGCTCACAAGAGACTTAGAGCTCCCCGCTCTGTGGTGCTAGGTGGCGTGTTAGGGCATGGGGAATGCAAAAACTGGATAAGGTCTGTCCCTGCTTAGGAAGGAGCTTACGGGGCGGGGGGGTGGGGGGGGTGGGAGGGGGGAGCAGGGAGAACGATACTTAAATAAACAGTGTGAAAATGCTGTGATACTGGGAAGCCCAGGGTGCCTTGGGGGATACATAAAAAGTGTAACCCTCCCAGTTTGCTTAGAATTAGCGAAGCCTCCCTGAATCACTGTATTCTGATTGGATCTTGAGAAAGGAAAGGAGCAGCATGGAAGGGTGTGAGGGGACAAGCTGCTCTGGGGACTGTTTAGTATGACTGGGTAGGGCTTGAAGCAGAGACAAGGAGAGTTCAGACTAGATCTGTGGCCAGGGATGAGATTGTGAAGAACCTTATGCGGACAAGCTTCAAATTTTTTTCCTGAAGATCATGAAGAGCAACTGAAGAATTTTAAACCAATTTTACCAGATTTATGTTTTTGAATATTTAGTAGCTTTTTGTGCTTCCTTTCCTTCCACTTTTTCAAATATTATCACATTCATTCTGATTTCTTTCCCTTGTTTGTAAGTAGTGTTTTGAATTTTATCTTTGTTCATTTGCAGTGTTCTTGAACACTTAATGTCACCTATAACCTACTATCTCTGACCTTGTGTGGGAAAGCAGGATTACACAGACATGCTGTATCAGTTTGCCAATATTCTCTGTGTTAAGTTACCGCTTGATTTTTGGGTTATCTTTCTCTCTTAATGAACTGTTCCAAATTTGTTTTTGTGTCTTATTTACCAGTCAGCTTTGGCCTGGTTAGGTACATAAAGGATACTACAGTGAATAATAAGAATCAAAATACCTGCCAACCTAGAAGTCCAACATCCCTTTAGAAATTTATTAAAAGAAAGATATGAAATTCCTGACAAACCATAAAGGGTTAATTCCATAAATGACTTCATTTAAATAGTGTTACATATGAGATAAGACCTTAAATTGGTTTTTTGTTAAGGTAATTTAAAAATAGGCAGACCTTTGCAAATTAAACTGGAAATTTGAGATTTCTGTGAAGTCTACCTCATGCAACTATTCTCATTATCACTGAGCAAATTCAGCAGCTGAATGTGTGAAATCTAGCTTAGCCCTATACCTTCTTGGGCTTAATTTTCCTCATCAAAATAATGCAGGACTTGTGTTAGGTGGTTTCTTTCTTTTTTTTTTTTTAAGTTTATTTATTTTTAGAGACAGAGAGTGAGTGGGGGAGGGGCAGAGCGAGAGGGAGAGAGAGAATCCCTAGCAGGCTCCATGTTGTCAGCGAAGAGTCCGTCGCAGGGGCTGGAACCCACAAGCCGTGAGATCATGACCTGAAGTGAAATCAAGAGTCCGGCGCATAACCGAGTGAGCCACCTGGGTGCCCCTGTGTTAGATGGTTTCTAAAGTCTTTTTCTGTTTTACGATTTTTATATCCTACATTTAATAATTTTTTCCAAATTATCTTTCATGTAGCGCTCACATGGTCTTCTGAAGAAGCCATGGGTAGCTGTTGTAGCTGTCCAGATAAAGACACTGTCCCAGATAACCATCGGAACAAGTTTAAGGTTAGTAAAACTGGTTGAGTTACATCTCTCACTGCCTACTTGGATGTTCTTTTTCTTCCCTTAATATATCTTACTTCCTTACTTTTATCTCTGGACCCTTTTATTTCTCTTTGTGTCCACTCTGCCTTTTCTTGTTTTAACAAATGATGACATACGGTTCTAGAAATACTTTTTTAAATGCCATTTTATAGGTGCCTCTTCAGTCTGGTCACCACATCCCAGTCATTGCTTCATATGCCTGGATAATTTCTTAGCTGGACTGTACCCTTGAGTCCGTCACCTTTGTGATCCATCCTGCAGTTGACATCATATTGATCTTACTCTTTCATCATCCTAAAACTCCCATGGTGTTCTGTTACCTAGAGCATAAATGTTCCATTTCTTACCTATTCACAGCCATTTAGTGTCTCTCGTAGTCTGACCTCAAGTTGTTGTAAGTCATAGCCTCTGGATCACACAAACCTAGGTGTAAGTTGAAACCCTGTGGCTTTGTAGCTTTGTGACCTTGGGCAGGTTTGTTCCGTTTGTGTACAGTACAGTGGAGAAAATCGTATTACCTGCAGTTTAGGATTGTTACGAGGATTAAATGGGAAAAGTATGTGCAAAGCGCTCTGCCTACCCCAGGAATATAGACAGTTCTCCTGAAGTGTTACCTGTCTGGCCATTTTCAGAAACTCAGCAGTGCAAGGCTTTCCCTTCCATGAACTCTGTACAGTCTTCTCTTGGTCTCTCTGAAATATACCTTCTTTGTGCTATAGTACTGCATCGTCAGGATATGCCCTACAAGCCCTGACCCACCAGCTCTCTCCTGAGGCCTGGCTGAAGTCCCTCCTCCTCTTTGGTGAAGACTTCTCCAGCAACCCTAGGCCACAGTTGCTGTCTTTTGCAACCTATGTTGCACCCATTTGTCTACTACTCCTATACAGCTTTGTATTGTTGATTTCATGTTTGTATATCTTATATTCTCACTGGGAATGTGAGTCGCTTGTGGATAGAAGCAGATCTTACATTGCTACATAGTTCGTGCCCTGAAAACACATTGGTTGATGAATGAGCTAACAAAAGAGCGAATAACTGAACCAATCAACAATAGTGCATTTTGCCGACAAATTGGTGAAATGTGTGTATGACCATCAAGTGGGAGCATCAGGTTAGCACTAATTGAACTTTCTTTTTTTAGGTCATTAATGTGGATGATGATGGGAATGAGTTAGGTTCTGGCATTATGGAACTTACAGACACAGAACTGATTTTATACACTCGCAAACGTGATTCAGTAAAATGGCACTACCTCTGCCTGCGGCGCTATGGCTATGATTCAAATCTCTTTTCTTTTGAAAGTGGTCGAAGGTGTCAAACTGGACAAGGTAGGTAGAGCCTTTAATTTTGTTTTTCTACAAACATTTTCACATTTGAAAATTGTTCTTTCATTTATCCTGTATATAATGTTTACATTAATACTTCACTTCTCTCCTGTCAGAAAAAAAATTCCCCCAAAGAAGTGGATTGTTCAGAGATATAATAAGCTATGTATTAATTTATCAGGCATTCATTAAGCATATTCTGTGTCCAGAATTTTGACTCATATTATTAACTTTAAGATTTTCAGCATATGATTAGTTGCAGTAAATTGGCTATGTTTCTTTACTGTTATTACTTTTTGGGGAAAGAACCTAAACTTTGGAGTCAAAGAGAACATAGTTTGGTTTTTTTGCTGCCTACTGTGTGAAAGGCCTCGGACAAGTTACACGATTTCTGTCAAACATCAGATTTCTGCTCCATCAGAGAGGTATGCTAATGCCTACCTTACAGAATTGTTGTAATAATTAAACAAGGTAAGGATCGTAAACCACCAAGTAAGGGACAGTCAAATGGTAAAGGATCATCTGCCCATAACGGTGATTTGGGCTCCCCCTGCTGTTAAGAAACAGTCTAAAGTAAGTGTTCAAATCTTGTTTTTGTCTGCCTTGTTTTGGGCCATCTCCCTTAGACATATGAAAATTATTCTGTGGATTTCCTTTTGGGCTTATGTTTTGAAACAGAATGCCATTAATTTATCAGACATTTATTTAAAAGGCCTTTCTTGCTGTCAGTGCATAGAATACTTAACTTCACAATTTTGTTCTTTGACAAGTGCTCCTGTATCTTTTTTAAAGCTGTGGCTACTATTTTTTCCTTCTATTTTGTATTTGTAGGAATCTTCGCCTTTAAGTGTGCTCGTGCAGAAGAATTATTTAACATGTTGCAAGAGATTATGCAAAATAATAGTATAAATGTGGTGGAAGAGCCAGTTGTAGAAAGGAATAATCATCAGACAGAGTTGGAAGTCCCCAGAACACCTCGAACACCTACAAGTAAGTACCTGTTTTTTCTCTTGTATTTTGAATAACAGACATTTATAAACTATGAATTATGGATTATTTAATCTGTAACATGTTAGAGATCACCATTGGCTAACATAAGCATAATGGTCATCAGTTTTAAAAAACTCTTACATCTATAATAGAAACATTTTTAATATTTTAATTAGGAAAACATTAGAAGTTCCATATTATCTAAAATGTGAATGGAAAGTTGGAGTGGAAGGGGGTGTTATTTGTGCTCTGGTTTCTGCTGTGTCTTACCAGAAACACCTTGCTTAATTCTCTCCAGGCCTATTCGATTCTCATTCATTTTTATTCTGTCTGTCCTGCCCCCCATATCCTGCTTTCCTTCTTAAACCAATAAACAAAAACTCAGCTCCAGGGTTTGCTGCTCAGAATTTACCGAATGGATATCCCCGATATCCCTCATTTGGAGATGCTTCCTCGCATCCTTCAAGCAGACATCCTTCTGTGGGAAGTGCACGCCTGCCTTCAGTGGGTGAAGAATCTACTCATCCTTTGCTTGTGGCTGAGGAGCAAGTAAGTGTGCGCTGCTGTCTGATGCGATAATAGATTGTGTGGGGTTAGAGCGTTGCTGCGCCAATACTTGAACATTTTAGTCCATTTGAATTGTAGCTTTCACTGTTTGTATGTGACTTTTGTGGTGAAGAGTCGGAGGAAACAGCATATATTTTCTGACATAGGCCAAATATCTACAAGCATGGAGGGAAACGTAGCATTACGGTAGTTTTTAGGCTCACAGGAGAGAGGTGTCTATGGATAAAGGCAAATATAACTAATGGCCAGTTCCTGTTATAATAACCTCCAATGCTTTTGGAATTTTTGCTGCTTTTTATATTAGTGGACTACTAGCAGAAAGGTAGATTTTGTTGTCAGGGTTTTTATGAAGCTATTTAATATCCCAGAGTATTACTCCCAGAGTATTTCATTTGAGAAATGAAGTATTTGGTTGAACATTGTCTCTATATTAATTAGTTATACATATCTTTGTATATCTTTGTATGTCTTTGTATATCTCCATATCATTAGGAGATTTTTACTGTTTTGAAACCTATTTCTTTGTGTTCTTTACATAGTAAATGAATTCTTGTGTTATTTACTATAATTATACTTCCCTCTGTTTTGCATTTTGAGTTTTTCACATTTTATGTATAGTCTCCCAAATGTTTTTGTGTTCCCTCACGATACCATTGACCTTTTCTAAATAGTGATGATTTCTTAGCAGGTGGTATTTATTTTATATCTATGCATTTTACAGTACTCTTATTAAATCCAGTAGATGCTCTTTTTATAGTCACAGCGTCTGTAAGTCATGATAAATTTGTCTCTTCTTTTTAATACTTGTTATTCTGTATTTCTTTTTTTCTTTTTAAGTCTGTTTATTTATTTTGAGAGAGAGAGCGTACACTCACACGGGAAAGGGACGGAGAGAGAGAATCCCAAGCAGGCTGTGCACCATCAGCATGGAGCCCAATGTGGGGCTCAAACCTATGAACCACGAGATCATAACCTGAACTGAAGTCAGACACTTAACCAACTGAACCACGCAGGCGCCACTATTCCTTATTTCTGACTCATGTTTTAATGCATTGATGAGAATTTCTAAAACAACATCAAAACGATAATCCCAATTTGTCCCTGATTTTTTTTTTAACAGACTGATTTTCATGTATCAAGGACAATGTGATGTGTTATTTTAGAGTATTTTTTTTATCAAGTGAGGAAGATCTTTCTACATTCCTCCCCTCTCCCCACCTTTTTATTAGTGAAAAATGGATACAAAAGCTTTGAAGGAAGAGTGTATCAAGAAAGTTAATCGATAAAATTAACTGATACGGTCACCGATTTTTGTTTTTGTTTTAAGCAAGTTATTGATTCACTTTCCTGTCTTGTTTTAGGTCCATACCTATGTCAACACCACAGGAGTGCAGGAAGAGCGGAAACACCGCACAAGCGTGCACGTCCCATTGGAGGCGAGGATCTCTAATGCTGAAAGCAACACACCAAAAGAAGAACCAAGTAGTATTGAGGACAGGGACCCTCAGATTCTTCTCGAACCTGAAGGAGTCAAATTTGTCTTAGGACCAACCCCTGTTCAAAAGCAGTTAATGGAAAAAGAGAAACTGGAGCAACTTGGAAGAGACCAAGTCAGTGGGAGTGGTGCAAACAGCACGGAATGGGACACTGGGTATGACAGCGATGAGCGCAGAGAGGCACCCTCTGTGAACAAACTGGTGTATGAGAATATAAATGGGTTATCTATCCCTAGTGCCTCAGGGGTCAGGAGAGGTCGTCTGACATCCAGCAGTACCTCAGATACCCAGAATATCAACAACTCAGCTCAGAGAAGAACTGCATTATTAAACTATGAAAATTTACCATCTTTGCCTCCTGTTTGGGAAGCCCGCAAGCTAAGTAGGGATGAAGATGACAATTTAGGACCAAAGACCCCATCTCTAAATGGCTACCATAATAATCTAGATCCAATGCATAACTATGTAAATACAGAGAATGTAACAGTGCCGGCAAGTGCTCACAAAATAGAGTTTTCCAGGCGTCGGGACTGTACGCCGACGGTCTTTAACTTTGATATCAGGCGCCCAAGTTTAGAACACAGGCAGCTCAATTACATACAGGTCGACTTGGAAGGTGGCAGTGACTCTGACAACCCTCAGACTCCAAAAACGCCTACCACTCCCCTTCCACAGACCCCTACCAGGCGCACAGAGCTGTATGCTGTGATCGACATCGAGAGAACTGCTGCTATGTCAAGTTTGCAGAAAGCACTGCCACGAGACGATGGCACATCTAGGAAGACTAGACATAATAGTACTGATCTGCCCATGTGAGCCGGGAAAGCATTACCTTGTTTGCACCTTTGTGAAGTTTTCAAAAATGAAGATGCGAGTGCTTCATTTTTCATTTCTAAACACTAACTCCTTTTATAGACTGATAAGATTTTTTTTTTTCTGAATATTTCCTGTGCTTCTTTAACTAAAGGGAATTAATGTAGAGCAGGTACTCCTTAAAGAACACTCATTTCAGTATATACTACTCATTACTGTCCAGCAGCACCCCCATTCTCACAGTGCCTATTTAAAATGAGAGTTGAAGTGAGTGACAATGCTGGTTGATTTGTATCAATATTCCAGACGTACGCACATCATTCATGTCTAAGTCATGGTTGGCGTTTAAGACATTTTATAAAGCCTCTTGATAATGTGCATTGCTAACAGATAACTCTAGGCTTTGAAAGTAATATTTGTAGATTCACTATTCATGGTATATGGCCTCCGGCATGTAACGTGAGGAATCCTTTATTTCGTTAATTGTAGGCTTTTTGACTTGAGCCAAAACATATGTAAAGGAAGTAGAAGTACCACACCTCCTTATATACCAGTCAGTTCCTTTGCCTTCTGCGTTACTAGAAAGAGTCCTATGTCCGTGAATGTGGTTTGCTCTTGGTGTGTTGAAGGGCAGGAAGGAGTCAAGATTTTCTGTTCACTCATCTCATGATGTCATTTGAAGGGCATGCCCAGATATCTTAATGAGAATTCCACTAGACTCAAGAATCAGTCTCAGGTCACTTTACCCAAAAACTTTGGAAATCTGAACCACGATCTCTTGAAAGTTTCTCTCCTATAGATTATTAACCATAACATTGTTTTCTGGAGGCATCTGTGACATCAGGTTGCCATTTACCTTCAGTTTTTTTCCTTTGGTGTTTGGGATGTCTTATTTTGTTGCTTGATGTCTTTTTCAATTTAAAATGTTTGAGTTTGTATATAGTTTTGAAATTGGATTATGTGTTCATTGTTTAGTTTGCATTTTTGTCAAATTGTGGTTTTGAAGGTTCATTTGGAACTTACTGTTATTCTATAACAGGGTTGCCCTTGTCCAGTATTTATTTATATGCTGTTTACTTTTCAAGTTGATAAAAACATTCGCTCGATTTGAAATTTCCCTTGCGTCCATTGGTGATCTCTTTAACAGCTGAGACAAAAAGGAAGCAACTTTTAACACGCAGAGCTCCCTAACGGTACTGTTTGCTCTGTGGGCGCTCCCCCCCCCCCCCCCCCCCCCCCCCCCCCGGCACTTTAGCAGTGATTCCCTCATCACACGGCTGCGGTTTTACTCTGCCCACGGTAGTGCTCCTCGGCTCGGCTGTCCTTTCTCACAGCTGGGTCTTTGATGATCCCTTGATTTCAGGAGAGTGTTAGCATTGTTGCCAGCATAGCAGGTACAGTGGAAGTCTTCTAGCAATGAGATTGTGTCATAATTTAGGATTTAAACCGAATTGAAGTTTCTATAAACTGATGAGACTCCACATGCCTAACTCTTAGAAAATCAGAATGTTCCAGTTTCTCAAACAGTAGAGAAGACAAGAGAAGGTAGAGTGGAAAGGTTAGGGTACTGCTTTCTCTAAATATGAGGGCGTTTGAGGTCATGATTTGGATCTATCTGATGTAACTAACGTTAATTTAGCATGAAAAGATTTCAGTCATATAGCACCCAACCTGATCAGTAAATAACCTAATTATATAGGACAGTGACTGGATTAGCAGAATAATAGAGTGGGACCATTATAAAGAAAATAAATTATTAAAAGTGTCTGTTATTTTCAGTGCCATCGGTTTATGTGCATAGCAGAATTTTCTTCTTTTCTTTTCTGTGAACTTGGTGCTTGACTAAAGTGTTCACTGTTCTCTAAAAAGAGAATAGCGGTATAGGTGTGCAGTTTCCATTTTTAATATATTGTTCCATTTATGCTTTCTTCTGAGTAGAATGCTAATCGTGCCAAATTTATGTGTTGGTTTTTGTAACGAGGAATAAGAATAATAATGGAACCAGTACACGCGGTTTTCTCCAAAACAAGCAGGCAAGACAGAGCCTCCAAATGAAAGGGCTGACCTGTTGATTCATTTTGGAGGTTGGATACTTTATTTTCTTTCTTTTCCTCATCATTTTCCTTTTCCTTCCAGATTCTAATTAGTCTTCATATATTTTAGGTAGCTCCGATATAATCATTGCAGTTTATGCTTTAAATACTGTGTGCTTTAAAAATGAAAATGGGACCAATTTGTCTGCTAAGAATTTGATTTTAGGTACTATGAGTATTAGGAAGATGTATACAACTGGTGTTTATTTCTAGATGTCTCTGGAAATCACCCGTGTTCCTATTTAATAAAAAGTGATGTGGAACACTACTTGTCCTTTGCAGTAGTCTAGCCATGGGCATTAAGCTCTGTCCTGGGAGAATGTACCAGTGACTAGGTACATTTTAGAACGAGATATTTTATTGGGATATAATTGTGGCCATACGTTTCAGATTTTCTGAGACAGACCTAATTTTAGCTATTCTGTTCTTTGACAGACCATACGATCCCACTTACTGGTTTTGGAAATATACTCATTGTTTATATGCTCTCCCCCTGATAGAGTCCTCTTTTATCCATACAGGTGATAACAGCTTTTTATCCCAGATCAGGGGTTGGAAACTGATATGGGTATTACCTGTGTTTTTTCTTCATGTGTTTTATTTCCCAGTTTCATCTTCTTTTAAAAATGAAAATATGGTGCCTTCCCTCCCTCCAGGAAGATTGGCAAATAGTTCCTTTTATTTACTGCTGCTGTGGAGTGATGAGATATGCACTTTACTCTTGAAGACTCAGCAAAAAGCTTTTCACTTCCCAGTATATCCAGAATAGATCACATTTGGGACTTAAGAAAATTTGCCAAGCAATCTTTGTTTTTATAGATATTAATGTTGACCCCACAGTTCAATGTTATAAGTCAAGCTAGTGTTTGTTTATTCCTTCCCCCTCAAAAAAATCTGTGGCACAACATATAAAAATGTACCTCAATAATGTTCTATTAAAAATGGGACAGGGGCCTTATGTTTTCATAATTTCCCAATAATGTGCCACCGTATTTTTGCCTCAAGGTAAAGGTTTTAACAAGCTAAAAAGTACTTCCCACTTCCCCCTGTGCAGTTCGTAATCCGTAATGCCCAGTTGTTTTGTGCAATGTGTAGTGTGTGTGTGTATAAATATATATGTATGTATGTGTGGATATACATACATATATATATCTATATCTATATCTATATATATCTCCTTGAAATAGACATACCATCAAAGACAACATTCAGAAGTAACTGATGTATTGGCATCTTATTCATATTTCTGATATGTGAGGTATATGGTACTAATTACCCTTTCTCTGATTTTTGCCAAATTTGAATAAAGGCATTGGTACGAAATTACAGAATGTATAGAAAATGTTTTTGGCTTGAAAAATTAACAGATATTTTACAACATACTACAATATACTCTGCCCAAACCAGCACCCTATCTATCCTTCTTCTTCACATCCCTATTCCCCATTCCTGTTTCCTCATATTTTGGGGGTATAACACAATTCTTTTGTAGCATTGATACAATTGCAATTCTATGACAATTGGACAACAATAGCATGGAAACAGACTGGTATTAATAGTACAGTAGTCACCGGTGTGCCACATTTGCATTAGTAAATGCAAAATATACATTTTATAAAGGAAAAATTTTGTGTTATGTTTTTATTTTCATTACATTGTATAATATTGTAAGATTATTGTATGTCCTAATTTGCATTATAAATGTTTTTTTCCTACGTAAAGGCATAAATATAGCAACTTTGTATAAAGGTAGCTTATTAGATTTTTAATTTTTTCTTTTATAAAAAATTGTCTAACAGTGGGACTACCATTGCCAAATTGTATATGAAATAGGAATTTTATCCCCTATGGTTAATTTCTTTTATAAACATTCCATATTTCTCTAATAAAAGACATAAGTGATACTGTACTATGCATAAATTGTATATTAATGCTGTTTCATATCAGCATTTTAAATTTTGGTTTGCATTTTTAATATTGGCAAAATTTACCACTGTTGATTAAAACCTTGTTATATACATGTAACAACATCTTTTGCCCTCTTTCCCTTCCCACCCTTTGTTCTCTGTTTTCCCTATCAGTGCCAACTTCATACATTTTGTAGCATGGCAATAAAATATAACTTTTACACTGAGGCCAAGTGTGGCTTTTTGGAGGACGTGGAGCTGGGAGGATTGCCCTCTAGTTGTTCTTTGCATATGACTTTTTGCCATATAAACCATATCTCCAGGCATGAGAAGTTATTTCATATATGATGTAAACATGCTTTTAAGGACAAGTGTGAATGTGCTTTTAAGCTTAATTTTTGTCATAACAAATAAGAACTAATTTTTTATCTTTGGAAAAGTCAGAGTTCTTGAAGTACAATCAAACCTTTATTAACTGGAGTACTTAAAGAATAAGCTAATAATTGAATTTAGTTCAACAAGGGCTAAGCAACACATTTTAAAAATCCTTATTTATTGTAGAGTATTAGTATTCTGTCCTAAAAGTTATATGTAAAATATGGTTTAATCTTAGATGATTTAGGATCTTGCAATGCCTTACTGTTGTCATTCTGGCATAAATTTCCGTAATGAGGTACTCAAGTTGATACTGGAAGCTGAGCTGACTATACACTGACCTTAAGCATTCATGAAAAACTGCTTTGTTGAATAAAATCTGATCGGAGTTCTTATGGTTACTTTCCCCTTATTGCCGAAAGTAGATTGCAATAAAACCCCAATAAAAGTTTGGTTGGATACCAATTTAAAGTTTTCCTGTATTTATATTTTACACATTTCTTAAAACTTTATGATAAGAGGTTTTCTTAGTCTTACATCGGTGCATCCATTTTCAAAGTGAACATATAATAGGTTAATGATCACGTTTCATCAGAGAAATGAAATTACAAGTATTTGACAGACCCTCACAGTTTTATCTATGTGGTCATTCAAACGAGTAGTTCTCAGCTTTGGAACTCCAAACCTAGTCAGTAGGTTGGTACTGCAAAGCCTATTTGGGTACAGCTCAAGATGGAGATCACTTAAACAATGAAGGGCATAGACAAGTCCACAAATGATTGGCTATTTACTATGTGCCAGATACCATGGGACCCATAAATTGGTTAAGATGTGGCAGAGACTGCATCTTGGAAAATTTGGACATTCATTCTCAGAAGTTAAAAACTTCTTTGGATTATTTCTGTATTTTTCCTTTGAGTTCCTTTGAAGACAGCTATTCATAGCTCATTTAATGAATGAGCACAAACAGGCCCTATGCTACTAATAAAGATAGTCCTTGCGCTCGAAAGAATTTGTGGTTTAGAATAGCCCTTCTAATGAGGGTAATGCCCATCCTCCCCCCCGCAGAGAACTAAGCCCTAAGACAAATTGTATATGATAAATTCTCTCTGATACCTCTAGAATGGTACTAACTATATACCTGAGGAGAATTGAAAAAAGTGTTTCTCCCAATTCCTAGTATAAGTGGTATGATAAAGGCACATACAAAAGAAGGGCATCAAACTCAGTCTAAGAATGGAGTTTTTCAAGAAAAGCCTAGAGGTGGTAATCCCTAAGGTTTTTGATGAGAGTCTTCACAGATTTAAAAGAAGAGAGGATAGAGTGTCTTGAGAAGGAAGAACATGTGCAAAGACACAAAGGTACACAAAGATCATGGTTGCTCAATGTTGGCAAGGGGTTTCATATGACTGGAGCATAGGTTGCAAAGGCAGGATGGGAGATAGAGAAGAAGGAAGAAATGAGATCACGTAGGAATTTTGTCTTAATTGAAATGGTGAGTATTTGGAGGATGTTAAACATTGGAGAAACAATAGTTGAGAAGGATTACTCTGACATCAACATGGAGGAACACTGGAGGGCATGACATTTTAATAAAGCAGGGAGACTGATTCAGAAGCTCTTACAAAAATGGAAACACAACTGGATGAACGCCTATTCAAAGGCATTGTTGAAAGAGTATGTAGGTTAGTTATTGCTGTGTGACAAAGTCACAAAGTTACAAAACTAGTAAATAGAAAAACTGAAATCCAAACCCTTGCAGCCTGATTCCAGAAACTTGAGTGTTTAACCCCTAGGGGACAAGGGTGAAGAGTCAAAACACATGCAATGGGGAAAGGACAAATTGCTCAGAGTCCCCTCATAGGGGGTCTCCTCCTGGTGGTCTCTGGCCTAGCACCACTGGGAGCAAGGCCTGCCTCCTAGTCCCCATCCAAATGCCCCCCGTTATGCCCCCACCTTCTCTAAAGCCCAGGAGGGAGGGGGCATTGGTTTTTCCATCACCCATAGTCTCAGGCTTAGGTAAGACTCGGGCCTGCCAGAGGACATAGTATTTCCAAGTAAGTGACTTTGCCCGCAATGAAAACAGCCTTTTTTCAATATTGTGCAGGCATCTCAGCTTCTCATTATTGTGACTCTTCTCAGTCCAGTATATGATTTAGGATCTCCCCATTAAAGTGCATTTCTTAAAAGAAGAGCAAGTTTAAACAAAACAAAACTCTTGATAGATTTAAAACAACAATTTGTCCAGTATGAACACCTGTTTTCACGATGGGCCTGAGTTGAGCATAGTGTAAACCAGGGTCAGGAAACTTTTTCTGTAAAGGATCAAATAGTGACTATTTTAGGCTTTATGGGCTAGACAGTCTGTCACAACCACTCTGCCATTGTATAATTTTATATCACATTGCACAGTATAAAAATGAATGGGTAGGGGCATCTGGCTGGTTCAGTCAGAACAGCACACAATCCTTGACTTTGGGGTTGTGAGTTCAAGCCCCACATTGGTGTAGAGATTACTAAAAAATAAACTTTAAAAATATATATTATTTTAAAAATGGGTATGCTTGTGTTCCACCAAGCTTTATGGACACCAAAATACAAGTTTCATATAATCTTAATGTATCATGAAATATTCACTTTTTTTACCCCAACCATTTAAATATGTAACACCCAATCTTAACTCTCTGGCCATAAAAAACCAGATGGCAGGTTGGATTTGGTTCCCTCACCATCCCTCCCTGATGTAAACTAACCCTCTTAAATCTGAAAGGTGAAAACGATTAAAAATTGAAAACATCTATCAATGTTAACAAGCTTGCTGAGTGATGCATTTGTCAAAGGGAGAAAAGGGTATCAGTGGATGATAGAAAACCAATAGGTTTTTTTAAGGACAAAAATTTTAACTGTCCTAGGGGGTCAACTTGGAGTAAGAAAATTTTGTTTTTTAATAAACTGAAATATTTGGGATTGATTTTGGTCTCTATCAACACATTATGTAAGAGGGTATTGGTCATCTCTACTAGTGGAGCGGGAAAAATCGAGTGAAAGCTAAGACCTGAAAATGAGCAGCCAGGGCAAAGATAAATGTCTCCATGAGAGTTCACAAGACTTTGTCCCGGACAGTCAACGTCCAATTAAAAACAGCTTTTTAAAATTCAACAAAAGGAATGTAAGTCTTCCTCGTAATACTCAATAAATAACGTTTAAAATTAAAATAGCAATAAAATATTATTTAGTAATATAATGGTAAACAATCAAAGAAACAAAACCCGAAAAAGCTGAATGTATTTGCCTCCGGGAAAGAATTGGTGAGGTTGGTGAATTGTCTTTCGTTATTAGTATATAACACTTTAAATTGTGTATATGTGGTACTTTCAGGCAAATTTTAAAAGTTTAAATTTAAGAAAAATTAAACGCACGAGCAAGAACGCCGTTGCTATGGCAGCCCGACGTCCCGAGATCCCCTTTGTTCTTCGGGAGTTCAACTCCCAACCTGCCCCGCTGCAAGCTAGATGTCGGACCCACCCCTTCCAGGTCTCTGGCAGGCGGATCCACAGGGGGCGGAGCGCGAGCCGAAGCCCCGCCCCCCAGCGTAAGGAGCCGCGCTTCCGACCGCGTTGCTCCACTCAAAGTGGCACCACTCGCTGCTCCAGCTGGCGGCGCCTGGCCCGAGCTTCGCGCTGGTCGGAGCTCCGCCCCCTGCAGTAGAGCGTGTGCCGTCATTTCCGGCTTCTCTTACCTCCGGTCCCGGGCGTGAGCTGTGAGGGATTAGCGTGTGTGCCGAACTCCACGGAACCATGGTGAGTCTGGCCCCGCTAGCCCTGTCTAAGCCCCACCACGTCCCGCCGGGCCCTGCCGCCTCGCTGTCCCCTCTGTTTTCCCTTTGCCTTGGACTCCTTGTGTCTGTCTCTCCTTAGGCCGCCGCACATGGCGCGGGCCGCGGCGTGTGGCCTGCGCCGGGCCCGCCGGTGAAGCCCTCCATGCCTAGCAGGGGGAGGGGCGGGCCTCCATGCCAGCGTCTTGGGCCTACTAGGCCTCTCCCACTACCAGAACCCGGGGCCCGGGGCTCAACCCAAGCGAAGAAATTTCTAGTGCCCCGGGCGGGTCGGCGCGGCAGGCCGCGCCCTCTCTTGGGGAGGAGCCTATGGCGACCGGGCTGGAGGGACCGGACGGTGAAGATGGAGGCGGGTCGACCGCGTTGCCTCGTCCACTGGGCGGTTGTTGAGCTAGTGGCTTACAACTCTTGCCTGCCTTATGCTTAGCTTAAAACCATTTTAAGTCTTGGGGCGCCTGGGTGGCTCAGTCGGTTAAGCGGCCGACTTCAGCTCAGGTCACGATCTCGCGGCCCGTGAGTTCGAGCCCCGCGTCGGGCTCTGTGCTGACAGCTCAGAGCCTGGAGCCTGCTTCGGATTCTGTGTTTCCCTCCCTCTGACCCTCCCCTGTTCATGCTCTGTCTCTCCCTGTCTCAAAAATAAATAAAACGTTAAAAAAAAATTTAAAAAACCATTTTAAGTCTTGCCATGTTTAACAGTCTCTTTGGTACAGAATTTTTACTCGCAGAGCCCTAGTAGATCCCAAAAGCAAGGTCGTCTTGCCGTACAGCTTGCATAAGTCCCTCACTCCCCCCTTAAGTAAATGCCCCAGTGATGGAGAACGTCACTGTTTTGAAAAAGTATGTTGTGCTGTAAATTAAACTTGTCTTTAATATCTGCATATTTTATCTCCATGCGTCTGAATATACTTGTTAAATATTGGTATTCAAACTGATTGTTAATTTTCCTTTTTAGGCGTCCCTTTCCCTCGCACCCGTTAACATCTTCAAGGCTGGAGCTGATGAAGAGAGAGCAGAGACTGCTCGGCTGGTAAGCCTTGTTCTCCCATTCTTTTAAAGATTCGATTGTACTTTTTGAATTTTAAGATTGTAAAATTGATTCTTACCTTCAATCTCCGATTTTTACTCCAGTCCTCTTTTATTGGTGCCATCGCTATTGGAGACTTGGTAAAGAGCACCTTGGGACCTAAGGGCATGGTAAGGAAAACTAGGAGTTTTTATGTTTTGATATTGTTTTAGAGCCATTGGTGCAAATACAGTTAATAACTCAACTTGGGGGGTGCTTTTTAATGTTGGAAAGTTCACTCTTACTTACACACGTAAGATGTGGATATATTCTTCTTGCTAAAAATGAAAACAGTGCTTATAAAGCTAAAGTTCCCTTGGATCACCATCCTGGATCCTCTCCCCAGTGACAACCACTGTTATATCTGGATGTAAGTCTTCCCAATATATTTATGTAGATTTATCTGTGCATTATGTGTTTTGTTGCATATATTTTGTTCTATCATAGGCACTACACATGTGTACTTTATCTGTAGGTAGCTTTTTAAAATTCCTTTCAGCATTAATGTTTAAATTTTATTTATGACCACATTGAGGGACATTTAGTTTGTTTCCATTGTTTTTGCTATTACAATGCTGAGACAACCTTGTTAATATTTCCCTGTTCTAGTGTTTTTAGGGGTAGACACCAAGATTTGCTTATGGAGTGTATGCATTGAAAAATTTGAATGGATACTGCCAAATAGCCATCCAGAGTATTTACACATCAACAGTATATGAGAATACGGGTTGATCCATGCATTTTTCCAGATATATTTATATTTTGAACCACATATTTATTATTTATTCCTTTTAGGATAAAATTCTGTTAAGCAGTGGACGAGATGCCTCTCTCATGGTAACCAATGATGGTGCAACTATTCTAAAAAACATTGGTGTGGACAACCCAGCAGCTAAAGTTTTAGTTGGTGAGTATGAGGATGATAAGGTTTCGTTAATATTTTGAAACACATTTTTAAATAGGTTGTGTTGATGAACTATACTTGTGATTAATTGATGTCTACTTTTTAATTGTTATCATTATTACAAGCTTCTAGAGTACCATGCATTTATTAATGATAAAACATTTCAGACTGAGAATTTCCAGGGTTTGTCAGGTGAGGAAACCTAGATAAGTGAGATTCAGATTGGTGGTGGGTATGTTTAGAGAATTAGGTAAGCTATGGAGAAGTAATTTAGAATGCAGAATCTCATAAGAATGAGCTAGTAACTATAGCTTCCTTTTTGTAGATATGTCAAGGGTTCAAGATGATGAAGTTGGTGATGGCACTACCTCTGTTACTGTGTTAGCAGCAGAATTGCTAAGGGTAAGAATATCTGAGCAACTTCAATCTCCTTTTATTGTTTTTTGCTCTTGGGCCGGAAGTCATTGGGTCCTGCTTCAGGCTTCAGTTTATTTGTTTTGAGAGAGCGTGCATGCACATGAGCAAGGGGGGAGGGAGAGAGAGAATCGCAAGCAGGCTCTGGTGACAGAGCAGAGCCCAAAGTGGGGCTCAGTCCCATGAACCAGGAGATTATGACCTGAGCTGAAATCAAGAGTTAGATGCTTAACTGACTGAGCTACCCAGGAACCCTTTATGTCTTTACTGTTGTGAATGTTTTCTGCTCTTTATTAATAGGAAGCAGAATCTTTAATTGCAAAAAAGATTCACCCACAGACCATCATTGCTGGTTGGAGAGAAGCCACAAAGGCAGCAAGACAGGCTCTGTTGAATTCTGCAGTTGATCATGGGTTGGTATACCAAAATAATGCTATTTTTAAGTATTTAACATTTCTTAGTTTGTCTATTTTTTTTATTTTTTATTTAAAAAAAAATTTTTTTTAACGTTTATTTATTTTTGAGACAGAGAGAGACAGAGCATGAACAGGGGAGGGGCAGAGAGAGAGGGAGACACAGAATCTGAAACAGGCTCCAGGCTCTGAACTGTCAGCACAGAGCCCGATGTGGGGCTCGAACTCACGGACTGTGAGATCATGACCTGAGCCGAAGTCGGACGCTTAACCGACCAAGCCACCCAGGCGCCCCGTTAGTTTGTTTAGTTTTGAGAGATTTAGAGAATCTTACAAGCAGGCTCCATGCTTGGCACTGAGCCTGACTCAGGGCTCAGTCTCATGACCGTGAAGTCATGACCAGAGCCAAAGTCAGGAGTCAGATGTTTAACTGACTGAGCCACCCAGGTGCCCCTTAACATTCTTTTCAAAATATGCTCCATACAGAAAGTCTGGAGAATAAAAGCATTTACAAACATAACCCTGTTGCCTCATCCTGCCCTGATAACAAAACAAACCCTCCATGTTTCACTTCACATACAGGCTGGGTTTCCAGTTTCCTGTGTATATAATCACACAACACACAGAAACAAATAGTATTGTGCAGAGAATTTTACAGCTTCTAACTTAGTTGAATAATAAGGATATTTCTGAGTGTTAGTATTTTCTGCATTATTAGTTTTAATAGAGGTATGCATTTGATTATAGTATAATTTATCTATTTGTGTTTGGAAATCTGTGTTTTGATTGATAATTTTTAGCTTTATAGTAATGTGACAAATCTCTTTCCTAAAAAAATGTTTCAAGAAGTATAATTGGTGAGTCCGAAGGTATATGTGTATTTTAAGGCATTTTTATTTACCAGTAACTCTCTAGAAAACATTAATTCTCACTCCCAATATCTGTATAGCAATACCTATTTTTCCATGCTCTTGGAGCATTTGCTATTTTTTTGTTGGCTTATTTGTTTTTTGGTATTTTGACAGATAGGTGGGAAATTAGTAACTTTTAATTTCGCATTTCTTGATTATTGGTGGTGAGCTCTAATTCTTTTTCTGTGGCTTAGAGCCCTGACTGGGGTGAAATGATCTACTGACACCTATTTGGATAAATTTCAAAAAGAAAAATAGGATTGATATCTTTGGAGAAGCATTTTAAGAACAGGCATGAGTCTTCTGTTTTTTTGTTTTTTGTTTTTTTAGTTCTGACGAAGTTAAGTTCCGTCAGGATTTAATGAACATTGCAGGAACAACATTATCCTCAAAACTTCTTACTCATCACAAAGACCACTTTACTCAGTTAGCTGTAGAAGCTGTTCTCAGACTGAAAGGCTCTGGTAATTTGGAGGCAATTCATGTCATCAAGAAGCTAGGAGGAAGTCTGGCAGATTCCTATTTAGATGAAGGTATGTATATGTTAAATATGGGAAAACAAGGTTTGATCAGATGTTGAGGGCTAAATAGCGAATCCTGTTTTTAGCTAGTCAGGACTAGTGACACTTCACAAAGCCAGAAAACTTGTCTTTAAGAATACAAATAATATAATAACCATTTTTGTCATTCTGATCCATTTATTATGTGTAACTATGTGCTTCATCTCACTCCATCCCAGCATTTCTTTGATAATCTCTAGGTTTTACTTATGCCAAGAAGTTATTACTTGCAGTGTCTAATAAAGAGAAATTGTAGTCTTAGTAGAAATCAGCTACTCTGAAATAGCACTTTTTCCAGGAAGGGTTTGTGTTAAGTCATATCATTTAGTTGGTGTAGGTATTGAGGGTATAGGTGCTGGTGTTTTTTAAAGTGATACAGAAGTCTTAGCAATTGCTATTTTCTTACTAATAGTGTATTTTGTTCTTAGAGTATGAATTTTTCAAAACATCTTTACATTGTATTTACTTCACAAAATGACTTCTGGAGTGGAATGTGTAGGCGTTCTCTTCTATAGAGGAGAAACAGGAATAAGTTGTGTTTTACCAGTGATTCGTACTTCATTTATAGGTCATTTGTATTTCAAGGCAGTAACAATTCTGAAAATACTCTGTTGAATTTATCTATGAGGGCTGTGTAGCATTTCTAAAAGAGGCTAGTGGGTAGGTAGGGATAATGAAAACAAAGATAGCTACCATTTCTGAATGCTACATTCTTGAATGTTCTGTGCCAAGCATTCTAATAGGAATTTAACTTAAAATTTTATTTATCCCTCATGTTGTTGATCCAGTGATTGAGAATTAGGTTCATCTTAATAGGGTGGAAAACCCAACATGAAAATGGAAAAGGTAAAAGTTATGTATGCCTCTAAAAGAAGCTTGGAGAAAGAGTTCCAAATCATCAGGCCTCTAGGCTGGAAACGAGCATCTGTGCCACTGGTGATATTCCTGTTTTACAGATGACTAGCTAAGGTTGATTAATTTGTCCAAGAGTCTGTACATAGCCTGTAAGCAGCATGAGTATGATTGGGGCAGGTTTGTCTGACTCCATTATACATGACTTTTTCATTTTCTTAACCGGCTTCAGTGCTTCAAAAAGTTCAGTAATCTCTAGGAATACCTTGTTTTTCTGAATCCTCAGTTTTTCTGTTGTGTTGGCTTTAAAGGAATGAAAGTGGATTTATTAGCATTATGTTGTAATCCACATCTGCATATTTTGTATATTTTGTGGAACAAAAGTTTCAAAATACTGTGTTTATTCTTAAAGTTTGTGCTGTACTCTTACATTTCCACCTGCTAAGTTGATTTTTATGATCACTGCTTTAATGGAATGCTTTATAGGTTCTAGGAGCTTGAAGAATTGGACTCAAATGTGTTCTTTGAAAGTAATTTGATAAAGCAGACATCTATAGAAGATTTATCAGTATAGCTTTCAAGTATTTAATATAGTATTCTGTATTGTAGGCTTTCTGTTGGATAAAAAAATTGGAGTAAATCAACCAAAGCGAATTGAAAATGCTAAAATTCTTATTGCAAACACGGGTATGGATACAGATAAAATAAAGGTATGTTAACTACATTTCTTGGAATTCTAATTGTTAGCTGCTTTATAAACTCAGGCTGAGAATCACTTGCACTTAAAAAAAAAACCTAGAATATATATGAATGTATCCAAATACATAATTTCAGTGTATTTATGTGAAAATGTTTATGTTGAGACTCTTAAGTGTTGTTTTTATGCTTTCCTTTGTTTTAGATATTTGGTTCCAGGGTAAGAGTTGATTCTACAGCAAAAGTGGCTGAAATAGAACACGCAGAAAAGGAAAAAATGAAGGAGAAAGTTGAACGTATTCTTAAGCATGGAATAAATTGCTTTATTAACAGGTCCGTATGTGGTTTTGCTAACAATAGTTATAATAATGTAATACATGATTTATGTCTTTGAAGGCTTATGGAAATACTTAATATGGAATTAGTGACTTGTTATTTAGAAACGTGTTTTTTCTGAATATAATTAGAATTTTATGGCAAGGCACTTGTATTATTATGATTTTGGTGATGTTTTATGTTAATACACTTTACCAAACCTTTTTTTGTTAATAACAAAATAGTTAAAAAAAAAAAAAAAAGTTTTTTGATGTTTGTTTATTTTTGAGAGAGACAGAGACAGAATGAGAGTGGGTTGGGACAGAGACAGAGGGAGGCGCAGAATCAGAAGCAACCTCCAGGCTCCTAGCTGTCAGCACAGAGCCTGACGCGAGGTTTGAACTCACGAGCTGTGAGATCATGACCGGAACCGAAGTCGGACGCTCAACCGACGGAGCCACCCAGGCACCCCACAAAGTAGTTTTTTGATTTGACAGTTACAGTTTTAGAGTTTTGGACTAATTGTGTGTGTGTGTGTGATATATATCTGGTGGAGAGGTTCAATTCCCATATCAAATGATGAGAGTTTGAAGTGGCAAAAAATTAATACCAAAGAAAACAAGAATGAAGAGATCAAGTTTTAGATAAGAATTTTGTCTTGTGTTTTTTAAAATCATTTATTTTGATTTTTTTTAATGTTTATCTTTGAAAGAGAGCACAAGCAGGGGAGGGGCAGAGAGAGGGAGACACAGAATCCAAAGCAGGCTCCAGGCTCCAAGCTCCAAGCTGTCTTCACAGAACCCGATCAGGGCTCGAACTCACGAACCATGAGAGAGTGACGTGAGCTGAAGTTGGATGCTTAACCGAGTGAGCCACCCAGGCACCCTAAAGTTTGTTTTTGAGAGCGTGTATGCTTGTGCACAAGTAAGGTAGGGAGGGACAGAGAGAGAGGAGACAGAATTCCAAGCAGTCTCCATGCTGAGAGTCTGATGCGGGGCTTGAACTCATGAACTGTGAGATCATAACCTGAGCTGAAGTCAAGAGTCAGATACTTAACTGAGTCACTCAGGCACCTGTTTTCTTTAATTTCTGTGAAAAAGTATGTGTATGCTTCTTCTGTGTATTCTTTTTTTTTCAAAGTTTATTTATTTTGAGAGAGCATGCACGCAGGGAAGGGGCAAGGTGGGGGAGAGAATCCCAAGTAGGCTTAGTGCTATCAGCAGAGTCCAAGGTGGGGCTTAAACCCACGAACTGTGAGGTCATGACCTGAGCTGAAATCAAGAGTTGAATGCTTAACTGACAGAGTCACCCAGGCGCCTTTCCCCATGTTTCTTAATTGTTAGTGTCTAAGGCATTTTTGGGTTTTTTTTTCCCCCACAAAGGCAATGGAAATTTTTTTTCAGTAAAACTAGAAAAGAGTCAATAAAAAGTCACAACACTATCCACTCCAGTGGTCTGAGGCAGCGTAAAATGGAATCAGGTGTCAGGCACTCCGGGCCCCGTAGCTTGCTTCCATGGCTCTCAGACCAGCTTCCATCTTTGGGGCCCTGATGTTATAGGGCCGAACATGTAGGATCCAATAGTAGTGAGGGCCATTTCCTGGCAAGGCCTAGAGGCAAGAACTCTAGACTGGAGTTTTGGCAAGGAGTCCTCTATTCTCTTCCAGGTTCAGGGGGCCTAAAACCACTGCTTTGAATTCAGTTTACTCATTCCCACCTCAGGGCCTCTAATGTACCTAATTTTCCCTCTGGTTGGCTCCCTTGGATTGTTTTAAATGGTGAAAATGCCAAGAGGAACAACATGTTTCTGTCAGTGAACTTTGGTTAACTTTGACAGTTAATATTTGATGAAAAATAATTGTTCTAGGCCAGATGTTTGTGGGCTTCTTTTGTTTGTTTTAATGTTTATTTATATTGTTAGAGCATGTGCAAGGAAGACAGAATCCCAAGCAGGCTCCATGCCACTAGCACAGAGCCCCATGCTGGGCTTGATCTCACAAATGTGAGATCATGACCTGAGCCCAAATGAAGAGTCAGATGCTTAACCCACTGAGCCACCCAGGCATGCTTGTGGGCTTTTTAAAAAGAAGTTTGTAAACTGTGTGATCTGTGAATCTGAGAACATGCATTTTGCCTAACAGTGCTTTATAATAATTATTTTTAAAACTTTTTTTAGCCTTTTTTTTTTTAATTAAGTTTCAAACTTTTAAACATGTCCTTTTTATACTCCTGATAGAAAAATAATACCCCATTGGGGCACCTGAGTGGCTCAGTTGGTTAAGGGCCTGGCTCTTGGTTTCAGCTTGAGTGGTGATCTCACATATTATGAATTCGAGCCCCATATTGGGCTCTGCGCTGACAGTGTGGAGCCTGCTTGAGATTCTCTCTCCCCTCTCTCTCCCCTCTCTCTCCCCTCTGCCTCTACCCCGCTTGTGCACCCTCTCTCTCTCAAAACAAACTTTAAAAAAAATCTCATTTTGGAAAATAGAAACGTATAAAGAAGGAACAGAGTCTAGGGTCTGACCTTCCTGAAATTCTTTTATTAAGCTGATCTGTGTGTGTAGTGTTCTGGCTTCAGTTTTTCACTTACTTACGATGGCATGCTGTAAACTTTTGTAACTTGGGTTTTTTGTTTTTTTTTTCAGTCTAATATATTTTTAAAATTACAAAGTTCTCATAACTGGTAAATTGTGATCTGCACAAACACTCCCCAGTGGACATTAAGGTCGTTGGCAGGTTTTGCTGTTCTCTAAAAATTTTTTACAAATATCATCATTAAAATCTTTTAACGTTTATTTTTTTTTGAGAGACAGAGCATGAGAGGGGGAGAGGCAGAGAGGGAGACACAGAATCCGAAGCAGGCTCCAGGCTCTGAGCTGTCAGTGCAGAGCCTGATGCGGGGCTCGAACCCACGAACTGTGAGATCATGACCTGAGCTGAAGTCAGGTGCTTAACTGACTGAACCACCTGGCACCCCAAAATCTTTTAATATCTAAATTTATTTTCCTATTGTAGAGTCTCAGGAGTGGAATTAAAGCATGTGAACATTGATGTGGGGTTTTTTTGTTTTTAAGTTTTTTTTTAACGCTTATTTATTTTTGAGAGAGAGGGAGGGAAAAAGGGCAGGCAGAGAGAGAGGGAGACACAGAATGTGAAGCAGTCTCTAGGCTCCCAGCTGTCAGCACAGAACCCAATGTGGGGCTCAAACTCAGGAACTGTGAGATCATGACCTGAGCCGAAGTCGGATACTTAACTGACCCCTGACGTGGTTTTTGATGCATTTTTTGCTACATTACTTTTCAGAATTATGGGTCTAGTTTATCCTATTAGTTAACAATATAAAATACCTGTTTTCAGTACTAGCATGAATGCACTAAGTTTTGTAATTTATAAATTATTGCATACAGAAGATACGGTAAAATTTGTATTGGTGAGGTAAAAATGGTTCCATGTTTTTTAGTCTGTTGAATTTTAGACTTGTGAAATAACAATTTTGAACAATATTTTTATTTTATTTATAGGCAGTTAATTTATAATTATCCTGAACAGCTCTTTGGTGCTGCTGGTGTTATGGCTATTGAACATGCAGATTTTGCAGGTGTGGAACGCTTAGCTCTTGTCACAGGTATGGGAAAAAGGCATTAATTTCTTTTTTCTTTCTTTATTTTATTTATTTTTTTAAGTTTATTTTGATAAAGGGAGAGAGGCAGAGAGAAAATCCCAAACAGGCTCCGTGAGGTCAGTGTAGAGCACGATGCAGGTCTTATTTTTGAGACAGAGAGAGACAGAGCATGAACGGGGGAGGGGCAGAGAGAGAGGGAGACACAGAATCGGAAGCATGCTCCAGGCTCTGAGCCATCAGCCCAGAGCCCGACGCGGGGCTCGAACTCATGGACCGTGAGATCGTGACCTGAGCTGAAGTCGGACGCTCAACCGACCGAGCCACCCAGGCGCCCCGCACGATGCAGGTCTTGATCTCACAACCCTTGAGATCATGACCTGAGCAAAAAGGAAGAGCTTAACCAACTGAGCCACCCAGGCGCCCTAAAAGGCATTAATTTCCAACAAACACTAATCGCTCTTGGATTTATTAAATGTTAGTGTATGGAACTTATTGCTGAGAGTACAAAGAAGTACCTTTAGGGGGCTTAGAAAATAAACCATTATTCTGAAATCTGATTTATGGTTTTTTGACATCTTTAGTTATGTTATTTTACTATATACCAAATTATATGCTAGGTTTTCCCTCTCCTTTTTTGTTACATTGTTTTAAAGATACTAGATCTTTTCTCACAAACCCACAGGACCATTGTTCTATACCTAAAGAAACAAAAACTTAAAAAAGGAGTGTTCGGTTTTATCTAGTTTATTTTTAGTGGTGAGTAGTCCAATGCTTTGTGCCCTCTGTGGTAGTAAGTTACCATAATAACCTTTATTGAACACTTAACTATATGTCAGAGAGTGGGTCAAGTGCTTGCACACTGTTTTTGTTAATTCATTTAAATTTGTGGGTAATCAGTGTTGAACTAAGTGTGAAAACAATTCAGCAATGAATAACGAAAAGTTTCGTATACTCTAATATGCTTCGGTAGAGGTATGAGTTTCATAATCCCAGTTGTGTGGAATAAAAATATATTTATCAGTAAGATCACATCTACATCAGAATGACAGAGTGTAATTTGTTTATGTTGGGGTAATAGTTTTTAAAGTAACCTTAAAGACGTAAGTGTAGCAACTTTATTCTCTAATTTTTAGGCCCTTGAAAATAAATGAATATGTTGGAAAGGTGGTTTGGGATCTGGCAATGAGAATTTAAGGAGAGGGGTTTGAGATGTAAAGGCACTAGGAATGTTGAATTTTCAAGTGCCATGAGTATTAGAAATAAAAGTATACTAACTATTGTAAAGGGTAGTATTGGTTTCATGTCAGAGTAACTTCTTCAACCATTTTTAATAATTTTGAGAAGTGTGGTCTTCTGACCTAAAAAAAGACTTTTTTCTTTCATTAGTTACTTTGAAATGGGTTTATTTTTTCTTTAATTACTTTGAAATAGGTTTACTTTAAAGTTCTTTAAGAGCAATTACATACTTGATGCTTAAGGTAATAAAATTTAGGGTGTAATTCCTCCTTTAAGATAACAAAATTAAAGACATGACCTAAGAATTAAATGTGAATGATAGCACATTCATAGGATAAGTTGATCTCATAAGGACTTGATACATGAAATTGCCACATACACTCAGAGGAAAATTGACTGCACCAAGCACACCCAACTGCAAAGTTGATCTTACCCCGTTGGTGCCTCCTATCTTTAGCTTACTTGTTTTTAAGATGTGTGAAATTGGTTCTCGTAAACGTCAAGGATACACATACATGTTTTTTCTAAGCCGGTATAGAGAAGTTAGTGAATTTAAGACAAGTGAAAATTCTCATAAGCCAAATTAGTCTCATTTTGGGGATGTGATGTCCCAAATGTATTGTGTCTCACATCTAGAACACAAAGCAGTCTCAGGAATTTGCCAATCAAAAGTCAAAAGAACTTCAGCTGTACGGATGAGTATAAATCAGTATAAAAATGACCCAGAGTCTTTTTCTATAATTTTTTTTGTAAAATAGATATAAAGCATCCATTATTCTGAGTTACAGTAAAAAAGTAGGAAAAGAGGGGTTGGTTGATGGTAGAGGAAATCTACTTTATTAGATGAGAGTAGTGAGGTAGAGAAAGGGATTTTAAAATGGAAGTTTAACTTTTGCCTAATTAACGAGGAAAGGAAATGGCTGAACTTTTCAGTTTACACCATGGAAGATGGAGGGAAAATAGGAATAGAAATAAGACCTAGGAGTAAAGTAAAAACTTGTTGACATCTCATTAGGTTTGCTCTGGGAAATTTTCAGTATACGTTTTCCCTTTTTCTAGGCTTTCTGAGATTGTAGTTACTGTAATGATTAGCAGGTATCAGGTGCTCCTTTAAGCAGTTTCTAAGGTTTACATCTGTTGACGTAGTAGAATTAGTCAAATATTCTTATGTTTTGAGAAATTGGATCATAAGGGTACTGGTTTTCTAGACAGGATTCAAAAGGGAATCTGTATTCTACAGTGTGCTGCACATATAGGTCTAAAGAGACTGCTTGGATTTGAATTCCACTTTACTGTATTTGTTAGTGCTACGTAATCTTGAACAAGAAACTAAATATCTCTTTGCCTTGATTTTAGTATTTCCTAACAGTATCTCTGAGGGTTGTAAAGATTAAATAGATTATGTGAAGTGCTTCAAAGTGCTTAGCATGTAGTAAGCAGTCAACTTTAAAAATGTCAGTTCATTAGTTCTTACTGGAAAACAGATTTTTAAATGCGTTGTGCATTTAATTAATGTGTATTTATGTTCATAGGTGGTGAAATTGCTTCTACCTTTGACCACCCAGAACTAGTGAAGCTTGGAAGTTGTAAGCTTATTGAGGAAGTCATGATTGGAGAAGATAAACTGATCCACTTTTCTGGGGTAGCACTTGGTGAGTGATCATATAGATCCTGATTTAGGTTCCTAAAGGTTTGATAGACTCTGTTGAAGTTAAAAGAAGTAGTTACTGTATTTACTAGAATATGATGTGTCTTAATTCTTGAGAGGCATGATGTATATTAATCTCAGTTTCTTTTGAGATAAGCCTCATGTTAATCTTGCCTTTGTGAACAGTATATTCAACATGATTGTTTTCTAGGTATCTTAGAACTACTGTGAACATGGATTATTAGCAAAAAGAATGTACAACAGCAGAGGACATGTCCGCTTTTAAAACCAAAGAATAATTATAACCAATATCTACGTAAAGATTAGAAGGCAAACTTGTTTTTTATAACTAAGTGTTCACTGTGACCTAAGAATCTTATCTTTTAACTTTAGGTGAAGCTTGTACCATTGTTCTGCGTGGTGCCACTCAACAAATTTTAGATGAAGCAGAAAGATCTTTGCATGATGCTCTCTGTGTTCTTGCCCAAACTGTGAAGGATTCTAGAACAGTTTATGGAGGAGGTAAGCGTTTTAAAAATACTGAACGTGGTTTATTCAAGTATAGTAATGGTTTTGGCTTTAATGATTTTTAGAAAGCTTATATATAGTACTTTTGAGTTTAATTTTAAAATGTTTGATGTATCTTAAGGGAAATCAGTAATTCAGGGTCTTGGAGATTAAATAAAATATTTAATTGGAATTTAATTTTAATCTGCAGGCTGTTCCGAGATGCTGATGGCTCATGCTGTGACACAGCTTGCCAGTAGAACACCAGGCAAAGAAGCTGTTGCAATGGAGTCTTATGCTAAAGCACTGAGAATGGTAAGTTGATAAAGAGATATGAACTCCCACTTTGTGAGTATTGATGGTTTTTTAAATGAATACATTTTCCTATTGTAGACATGTTTGCCTTTTTGGCATTAAGAAAACTGGTTCACGCCACTTAAATTTGATTCTGGAGTTTATCTTTTTTATGAGCAGTAATTAAGAGGAACAATTTTACATGGTTTCTAAATGTATAATTTTAAAAAGGTGTCCTAGTTAGAAGTAAATCCACTTTCTTATAGAATATTTGCTATTTGTCTTACCTTGTAGTTGCCAACTATCATCGCCGATAACGCAGGCTATGACAGTGCAGATCTCGTGGCGCAGCTCCGAGCTGCCCATAGTGAAGGCAATACAACTGCTGGACTGGGTAAGAAATTGCCTGAAACCTTGTAGTAATTTTGGTAGTAACTTTACCAAGTTATTCTTTTTTTCTTTAAGCTGAATTCTCATAATAACCATAAAAAAGTTTCCTGTGGCCCTTGCCTCTGTAATTGTTACATATTTTAGGAAAATGTTTAACTTCATATTCTCAACACTGCCAGAACTGTTTTTCCATAAAGGGTATAAAACTAATTAGAAGATTTGTAACTAGTTTATTATGACTGTGAGATTGAAATACATAAACAGTATGAATATTTTCAAATAAGTATAAACATAATGTTAAGTTTATTATAGTATAATCAACATTCAATTTTAATCTCCTAGGAAACTTACTATGAGACATTCTTGAGTGTGGATCTTTGATACATAGATAAAAGTGGCCAAAAGGGCAGATTTTAATTCAAATTGAAAAATTTCCCAATGAACTGTCCAAGACAGGAATAGTAAGAGGGTAGATAATCCTGGCACTGCAGAAGAGAGGTAATGAAAATGATCTGTCAGAAGGTGAAGTAGGGATTCTCACAAGAAGAAAAGTAGATGACTTCTAAATTCTCTTCCAGTTTTAGGAATCCATGGTAGGGGCACCTGGCTGGCTCAGTTGGTAGAGCATGTGACTCTTGATCTCAGGGTTGTGAGTTCGAGCCCCGCATTGGGTGTAGATTACTTCTAAAAATTGAAATCTTAAAAGAAAAAAGAATCCATGGTAATTAGTGATAAGCACATCTTATGTGTAGTAATTTTACTTTTGTTTTTATTTTTTACTATTATTTTGAGAGCGAGAGAATCCCAAGCAGGCCCCATGCTGTCAGCACAGAACCCAGCATGGAGCTCAGTCCCACGAACCATGAGATCATGACCTGAGCTGAAAGCAAGAGTTGGAGGCTTAACTGACTAAGTCACTGCTCCCTGCAGTAATTTTACACATGTACGTACATATACACACGTGTATATATATGTACATAGATAAAGATAGTTGATTGAGGGGCGCCTGGGTGGCTCAGTATGTTAAGTGTCAACTCTTGGTTTCAGCTCAGGTCATAAACTTGCAGGTTGTGAGTTCGAGCCCTGTGTGGGGCTCTTTGCTGACATTGTGGAGCCTGCTTGGGATTCTCTCTCTCTCCCTTTCTGTCTGCCCCTCCCCAACTTGCTTTCTGTTTGTCTCTCAAAATAAATGAATAAACTTAAAAATGTTAAAAAAAACTGATTGAGTGTTCTATATTCATTTTCCATTATTTGACCTAGTTGACCTCCATTAATACAGATGATTGGTAGTTGACCTTTTAATTTTCTCAAAGGCCTTGAGTGATAGGCTGATGAGAATGCTCTAATTAAATTGAGTGGTTGGGTCTTGTGATCTCATTTTTTATAAACATTAATTTTATTTGTTGTAAGTCATTAGAGATATTTTGATAATTTAGTTGCTAAAACTATAGGGGTGCCTGGGTGGCTCAGTCGGTTGGGCGACTGACTTCGGGCTCAGGTCACAATGTCACAGTTGGTGAGTTCGAGCCCCACGTCGGGCTCTGTGCTGACAGCTCAGAGCCTGGAGCCTGCTTCAGATTCTGTGTCTCCCCTTCTCTCTGCCCATCCCTTGCTCACGCTCTGTGTCTCTCTGTCTCTCAATAATAAATAAATGTTTTTAAAAAAAAAACAGCTATAGGTTATTTAGTAAATACTGTGTCTTTTTTCAGATATGAAGGAAGGTACCATTGGAGATATGGCAGCACTGGGTATAACAGAAAGTTTCCAAGTAAAGCGACAAGTTCTTTTGAGTGCAGCTGAAGCAGCAGAGGTGATTCTGCGTGTGGACAACATTATCAAAGCAGCACCAAGGTATTGTAGCACTTTAACACACATTTCTTAGAAAAAAATTGTTTTTTAAAATTATTATTGTTTTTTAATGTTTACTTAGCGTGCCCACATGAGGGAGGGGCAGAGAGAGAGGGAGAGAATCCCAAATAGGCTCTGCACTGTCAGGGTGCAGCCCAGTGTGGGGGTTGATCCCATGATCTGTGAGATCATAACCAGAGTTGAAATCAAGAGTTGAATGCTCAACCAACTGAGCCACTAGGTGCCCCTCTTACAAAAAAATTAACACAGAAGCAAAAAATAGATAACTGGGTATGTTTGGTAATTGTAGTTGATAGAGCCATTTCTGCTTAACTAAAAGTATTACGCATGTTATTTAAAATCTGTAGTCATAACTCTTAAAGTCAAAAAAGTTCAGGGAGAGAGGGGTACAGGTAACACAGGAGAGCTCTCAGAATTGACATAAAGAGGCAGGCTTGGAAAGGTTAAGAACCATACTGCATGGGGGTGAGGGCTGTAGTAGTAAGAATGAATGTCTTTTTACCAGGATGAGTCCGCTATAGTCCTCTATCCTGGGTACACTTTTTCATATAGGTAATCTTAAGTACATGATGTCCAGAGTTCCTTATATGTTCCATTTCAGCAGTTTTTTTAAGGTGTCAAATTTTTTCAGAAACTTATTCATGTAAAAAATGGTTAGCCAGAATATCTTAACTTCTGAAGATTTAGTTAACTTAATTGTTCTTACTAGTAGTTATGAAAATATTAATTTTACCTGTTGAAGTGGTAGTTCATGAAATTGAGAGGGGATGGTGGCCTGCACCAGGAGATAAGAGGTGAGGGCGGTCAGGAGGTGTTGATCATAGATTTTGAAGGTGGAGCCTGCAGAATTTGATGATGGGCTGGATATAAGGTATAAGGAAAAGGAATGAAGGATAATCCAATCCAAGGTTCTTGTTGGGAGAAATAAAGTTTCTCTTATGTGAGTCTCTTGTGAATAGAAGCAGAGAAGTGGGATGGTAGCTAGAGGATGTGTGGGTCTTTACTGTGAATGTTCAGTGCTATGTGGAGTGATCTCGTAGGGGGAGATGAATGCAGAAGGAGGGAGCAGCCCACTGAGTAGCTGTGAGAAGGAGTGGGAGAATGAGGGGGGGTGCTGGTTTTAGTTGGAAGCACGGGGAGTTCATCCCTGGGAACAGGAGGGAAGTAGGAACATCATTAGGAAATTGCACCTTAAATGGACTAAGGTTAAGGTACAAGGAATTTCTTTGTGCAGTCGTGCAGCATCCACTTGAGTGCTTTTTTCTATTACATCCCATTACTATTAGAGGAAAGAGTAGAAAGGAGTGATTTGGATGTGGAAAGAAAAGGGGGAAATGGTATTTAAATCTGTGGTGTAGTAGAAGAAGGCCTGGGCTGAAAATAGTTTCTCTGTGGTAGGGAAATGAGCAGTCATTTTGAAATGGAAAGTTGGTGAGGGAAGGAGAAATTGAAAGTTTTGGAAGCTGTGCCAGCAGAGATGGTTGTGCAGTTCTGTTTTCTCCTGTCTTTAAGCAGAATGATAACAAAAGGAAACTGGTCTGTAAAGTTTTCCTAATAGGCCACATAATCATGCCCTGCCCTCATAAATCTTTGCAATGACTTGACACCCTCAACCACGTTTGTAATATGTTCCTTGGTATATACCTCATTTGATCTGATACCACTGTTTTAGTGGTTTAAGTGTCTATTAAATTTAGTAGATGTTCTCCGTAATTGCAGTAAAGAAACATGAATAATTTTGTTTAACTCAGCCTTCCCAAACATACTGGTCTGGGGACTCTTCATACCCATTATTAACCAGGGGACTCTTACTCCATTCCAGACCAGTTGCCCTGTGAACTGTCACAGCTTGATAAGTTTCTATATTGACATCTTTTAGCATCCTTTAGTCCTACTCCCATAAGCTTCCAAGGTTGAAAGATTTATTTCCTTATATGGTCCCAGTATACTCTTTCAGTGTTTTTAGACTTTGCTTCTCTGGAATGATTGCTGTGTTTGTCTTTAGAAGCAGTGCTTATACAGGCAGTAAGTAAAATTCTGTTAGTACCTCTGCCATGCCTCCTTCCTGAGAGATTTGTTATTTTCTCACCAAAGAATAAAAGTTTAACATCTAAGATGTATATGAAAGGCACTGTTGACATACTTTAGTGAGTTTCCCAGCTTACCTACTGGCATTTGTTTTCATTCGTTTAGAATAGCAAGAAAAATAGAGATTTTTAATCTGGAGGCCCCAAAGTCTTGTCATTCTACATACAACTTGTGGTTAAGAGTACCTGTCTTTGTCTTTGACTAGTTTAGTAGTAGAATTCCCTAACGCATTTGCTGAAAACATGCATTAACCTTTTAATGGAGAATATGTATTTGTTAAGTAGGTTGTTGGGATGAGAAATAGAGTATTGCTAAATACCTACAGGTCTTCACGTTCCATAGATTTGTAATGTCCTCTTACTAGTGTAGTAGTAATTGAGGGATATTAATTATGAGGTAGAAACAGCATCTTTGTTACAGAGAATTGGTTATAATGGTTTTAATAAAATTAAGAATTTAGCTGTGTTTGTATTTGCTATAAATCTTTGGTTACAGTCATGCTTTTCATTTTTACCATTGCCTTTTTCTTAAGTGTTTGTTTTATAATCCTTGCAGGAAACGTGTCCCTGATCACCACCCCTGTTAAACATTCCCATGTGCTGTTGAGCTCTGGACCAGGTAGTTCATAGCAAAGTTGTGTTTGAAAGACTTCCACCTATTAAAGAAGACTGTGGTATTGAAGTTTATCTGTGGCTCTTGTATCCTTAAGTTTGGACATTTAACTGACCATCTATTTTAACATGGGTCTAATTTATTTGCTGTTTCATTTTCCATAAAACACAGTTGATTTAAAAGTTCGTTTCTCATATTGTGCATCAAAATAAAAATTTGAACAATTATCTGTTCTTACCTGTCTTAGTGATTTGTACTCTGTTTTTAATTATTTAATGGGAGCAAATGATTATACTCTGTATAGAGTTGTTCAGCTTAACTAATGATTGGCCTTACATGATTATGAAATAATTATCAAGTCCAAGTCACACATGATAAACATAGGTTAATCTCTTGGTTTTTAATCCTATATAACTTATTAACCATTTAATTTTGTTTAGTGAAAGTACTCATTTAATTTTGTATAGTCGAAGTACCGTCTCTTATATAGGAAACAATTATGGTGTAAACATTATTTCAAGTTTGAAAGAGTCCTATATTACTTACTTTTTAAATGTTACTTTTGAGAGAGTGTGTGAGCAGAAGAGGGCCAGAGAGAGAAGGGGACAGAGGATCTGAAGTGGGTTCTGTGCTGACAGCGAGCCCGGTATGGGGCTCATACTCCCCAACCATGAGATCGTGACCTGAGCCGAAGTCGGCCTCTTAACCGATTGAGCCACCCAGGTGTCCCGAAAGAGTCCTCTATTTTAAAAGTTGCTTGTTACAAGCTGCTTCTCAAGGACCTTTGATGCTTTAAAGGGCAATATCCTCTTAAAGAATATGGATGTGGTTAGATTTAAGCATTACTGATTGTTGTTTTGTTAATGCTTTTCGGTTTTGGCACATGGCCAAGAGGAGAGAGAATGGGGATAGGTATGTACTTTGTTAATGGTTTAAAAGTGAATTTAGTTTTGGAAGTTATTTTAATGCATCAGTGTATAGCAGAATGCCCAAGAAATAAAGTGCAGCAGTAGGTTATAAGTTTTTACAGGGTATCTGTGCTAGCTTAATGGAGAGACATTTTATTCCCATAGAAGAGCAAAAGGGTTTTCAAGGAAACACTGATAAAATAACCTGTTTCTGTTGTGTTTTTGTTTTTTGAAGTAGGCTCCACGTGGGGTTTGAACCCATGATCATGAGATCAAGAGTTACATGCTCTACTGATTGAGGCAGCCAGGTGCTCCCAACCTGTTTTGTTTTTGTCTAAAAAGTTTGTCTCCACATTTTAATACTACTTTTGTAGAAGCTACTGAAACTAGGAAAACTTGGTTTTCTTTGTTTTGGTACTAGTTTATGTCTTCTAACATTCACATAAAGGAGGGACTTTTCCTGAGATTATCAAAGAGAATTACACTGATCTTTTTTTTTTTTTTAAGTATATCACATCATGACATCAGTTTTCAGGTGGAACAAGTGAGCATATCATGATCAAGAAAACCTACAGGTTTCAGTGGAAGTGGGTTTAAATATCTGTCTTAAGGTACTAGATACCCTGGAGTAAGATCTTGATCTTTAAGGATACTTGGGCATGTTTTCTCTAAAGGTCTTAAAAAGAATACAACAATAAATGTTAATCTAAAAAGAGGTAGAAACATGGGAGCTTCATTGTTACATCCAAGAATAACCCGTGCCTCTTTACCTCTTTGAATTCATATCCTTTGAAGCCCTTACAGATGTATTCATAAACCGAGATTATCTCAAGTTTACAAATTTTAATGTCTTTTCACTTTCAGAGGTAAAATAGCAATCTATGCTCTAACAGTTTTAGGATAGAGTTTCTTTTAACTCAAACTGAATATGGAAGCAGTTTTTTGCAAAATTTTTGTGATATGGAATTAGAGGTTTGGAATGTATGTTAATAGTACCTATATAAAAAATTGAGTAGGGTTTTTAAATCCATTCTAGGTACGTGTGTGTTGACTAAAACTAAAATAATTTTTAAAAATCTAGGTAGCTTTCCGTTTTTCTTTGAAGGATAATATGTATACTGGTAATTCTTTTATTATCCTTAAGCCAGGATCCATTCTTTGCCTGCTGGGAGGCCATGGGCCCACTTAACCTTTGCTGACAGTCTCACATCTTCCTGTGGTTTAACTCAGGAGGTACTGGCAGGACATGGGGATCGGCATTCGGTATTTTCTTCCTGCGTAGCTTGCTCTTTGGAGATGACTGCATCCCTGTGAAACCTACCACTACAGCTTCACTGGTAGATCTTCTCCCCGCCTTTATTTTTTAAAGTTTATTTTGAGAGAGAGTGCGTACACACTCGTGGGAGGGGCAGAGAGAGGGAGAAAGAATCCCAAGCAGGCTCCGCACTGTCAGGACAGGGCCCAATGTGGGGCTCAATTTCATAAACCGGGAGGTTATGACCTGAGCCGAAATCAAGAAGAGTCAGACGCTTAACCAACAGGGCTTCCCCAACACCCCTGGTAGCCTCTTTTTTCGTGCCTTTTAGCTCTTAATAGGTGAAGGTAACATTTCCCTGTTCATCTAGCCTCACGGGTGGCAATTGCTACACCAGCTGCCTCAGTATTATCTTGAATCCCCTCTTCTCCCAATGTTGCCCAGCAGTTGTTCTTTGCTAAGGTCTCTCCATTTTCTTGCATTTTGTTGCATTTTCTTGCCAGGATAAAATGCATTTTCTTGCTCTGATAAAAGTCAACAGAATACTCTTATCCAAAATCCTTTTCTTAAAGTCTGCCTTGCCTTGTACCTATTCTAGTGTGTTAGAACATCAGTAAAAGTGTAAAGAGGACTTAACTTTTTTTAATCATAGAATTACTATAGAATGTTTCAGGTTGTCAAAATAATAAGGACAAACCAGATTTTAGATTTATTATTTTATTTTATTTTTAATGTTTTATTTATTTTTGAGAGAGCACAAGTGGGGGAGGGACAGAGAGCAAGGGACATAGGATCTGAAGTGGGCTTCACTGACAGCAGAGAGCCTAGCCTGACGCAAGGCTCAAACTCATGAACCAGGAGGTCGTGACCTGAGCTGAAGTCGGCCCCTCAACCAACTGAGCCAGGTGCCCCATCAGATTTCTTATTTTTAAGTTGAGCAACACCTAACACTTCTTTCAAAGGTTTATTGAAAAGGTTATATGAATTAACTTACACAAGACTCTGAAGATAGTACCTGACTGCCCTACAGATGTGCTCCATAAATGTTTGTCCCCCTACCCTGTGGGCTGGCGTATGATAAAATCTCCAAAATCCAGGTAAACGTGGAAGAATTATGCTAGGCACTGAGGATTCAAAATTTGTTTCCTATTCTGCGGAAGTGGATCCTCTAGAAAGGAAGAAAAGCATGTAAATTTAAGTTTTATAAATAGCATTAATACTCTTTCTACAGTAGTAAGATTATAGGGCGTATATATACAGTGACAAAAAGCAGAGAGCAATGTCCAGCAGACACATGCCCGTGTCTTCGGTTCCCATGCCTCCTGCCTCTCAGGATGCATGGGTTTTGTGTCAAGAAATAGTCACATTTTCCAAGTATGTACCTTGGTGATTTTGCACATTCTAGAGTAACAGGAAAAGGGCAAAGTATATTCATTTAGAAATTGAATAAATGCTTGGTAATCATGTTGGTGTATTTTCCCAGTTAGATAAGCCAGAAGCATTTCACCACATTGTTGTTCTTTTTCTTATATTCAAGACTATAGATACTGTTGCTGGAAATTTTACCGAGCCAGAAAAGGCCTTTTTGTTCTATTAGCATCATGTTTTTCCCTTCAACCAAAGAATTAGACTGCTTGTAAGTAGAAATACCATGCTGCATGGTGTAACACTTCATAAAAAGAACATGTTACGTAAACATTAGCTGTCACCTGCCAGGCACTATTCTATGTGCCTTTTACACAGTAATTTGGTTAATCCTTACAGTGCCTTCAAAGATGGAAGTTTGCCATTTTACTGATGAGCAACCTGAGACACACAGATGGTAAGTGACTAGGAAATGGCAAAGCTGGGATTTGAACTCACGTAGTTAGAAAGGCCATGCTCTTTACCATCATACTACACTGCTGTGTTACTGTGTGTAGGATATGTGCTTCTAGTTAAAATTTGCATATAGTTGATTTTTAGGGTGCAAGCCCACTTTTTAAGTGTAAAATTATGAACTGTTAGTGATGTTGCATTTCAGATAAAAGATTTTAGTGGGCATCATTTGTATTTAGAGAAGCTAAATAAAATTCTGTATAAATTTCTCTGGTGCATAACATTTTGTGTTTCGGGGCTTTTAAAATTAGGAGTAAAGTTACATTTGGTGCTTCATTTCCCCTTTTTAACTTTGTAATTATGTCAGAATTTCAAGAAAACATCAGAGAGGTATGGAAATGTTAATATACATTTACGTGGTTATTTTTTTATAAGATTGACTGAAACCCTATAGTGAAAACATTTTTGGATAGCAAAATCAGTGTTGAACATTTAACCATTGTTTGGGAAATGTTCTGTATTATTTTAGAAGAAAACCATTTGTGTGCCAAATGTTTACCATTTGACATTTGATTCAGACCACTTAGCTCATTAGATCTGTTGGCTTCATGCTGTTATGTGGCTTTAGCCTACAGTTGTACTGGAAGAGATGGGCACATTAATCTTTGGAGGAGGAAGACAGGGTCAAAGGTAAAAGTCTGAGCCATCTGTAAGGCTGGCTGTGGACCCAATTCAGAGGCAATTCTGTTAGCATAAAGTTTTAAGCATCAACAGTACAGTTTTGTTTGTCATTAGGCATGAAAAAATAAACTATAAATCCTAGCTATGTAATGGGAATCTGTACTCATTACGAAAGGAGTTAAATATTTGAAAACCTGTAACATTTAAGATTAAAGGGATCTGTTAGCAGGCTAATCAGTGGGTTGCAGATATTCTACAGACTGGGAGGTGGTTTAGCAAGAAATATTTATGGTAGGAAAACATATGAAAATAGTCTGCTGGGTAACGTCATTCTAGAGCCAAACTTTGCTGAGTTAAGATGCTTTTATGGCAAAAGTAACTTTAAATGCCAAACACATGTAAGTTTTAGTTATGACACTTTTTGTGTCCTTGTGGGTTCAAGAACATGACTGTTATTAAATCACCCACAGACAGCAGTATCTTTAAGGTTGATGTATTTGTGGGAAGAAGAAAAGGTCACAATTTACTTTTTAAAAAATGGCCAAAATGTCTAAGCTTGTACACTGACCATCAAAAGGCCCTATCTAGAAAAATCAAATCCAAATAAAGGCTAAGAAACTGAGGCTAGAGGCAGAAGTGTCTTATATATACCACAACCTTCAACGCAGATTTCCAAATGCTTGTTTCAAGTAAACAGATTTCTCACCTGCTACCTTTAACCTAATATCCTGGAAAGTGGTTTCCCTCCACGGAAGGGGATTCAGTTCAGTTCTTCGTAAATGTGAATAAACGGGAGGGCTCTACGGAGGCAGGCAGGTTACAACTAGGCTCGATTTTAATAAGACCACATTGCCAACAAGAGGTTCTACTTCCTAGAGGACTTGTAGTATTATAGTGACAGTAAGCAGTTGAGAGCAGACCTGGGGTCAAACCTTGACCTTTAGGGAAAACAAGCTAAATCAGCATGAACCAGTGTCAAGTGTATAAGGTGGCAGCCGTACTCCACCAGGAGGCATTTTCTACCAGAGGTCCTCTCAGCGTTCACTCAACTGCAGGGGAAAAGCTTCATCTTGAGCCTTTGCAACAGCACGGAGTCTGAGAGTCTGACTGACTAGGTAGAAATGTCTTTTGTAAGTGGCCTGAGTTTGTCCCTATTTTCCTATCACTTAAGGTCATTCCTAGTAAAATACATCCTGCAAAGGGCTGGAGCCAGGCCACCTGAACTCTCAGGTGAATTCTTTAGTAAATACCTTATTTGAGGAGTTCGTGAGCATCCTGACCAGCCGCTTGTGGAGTAGAGAAGGACAGAATGTCGTAGCCCTTCGTACTCTTCAATGTTGCAAAATACCTATTTGGAGGAGCTGATTTGCTTGCAGAGAGTGAGGCCGGCCATAGCACCCAACTTCACTTTGGGAGAAATGTTGGCCAGAAATTCTCCCTTGATGTGAGTGAGGCGTTTCTTTGGACTTCCATCACTCCCCACTGGCAGAGCATCCCGTGTGTCCCAGAGCAATCCTGTACCCTCTAAAGGAGAGATCTCCAGAAGATGCTGGAGTCGGATCCTTGGCGTTGACCTACAACTGAAGCTCCTCAGGAGTTGGGAGGAAGAAGTAGAGGAGGCAGGACAAGTATCTCTCCCTCCTGACTTTCCTCCCTGGCCAAGGCGTAGCGTCTGGCTTTTCTGGGGTCAGGCTCTGGCGTCTCCTCTGCCCATCTTCCCACGCGGCGCACGCCTTTGGCCACCTTGGGTGCGTTCCTGCAGGGATTGTGGTCATAGATGACCAGCTTCAGACTCGACAGGTGGGCCAGGCTGGGGAAGTAACGGATGCTGTTCCTGTCCACGTCGATCACCTCCAGGAAGGGCATGTGCAGCAGCACGGGGGGGAAGTCAGTCAGCAGGTTGCCTGAGAGCCAGATGGTCCGCAGCTCTCGGAGGCGCTGGAGCTGGCCTGGCAGCAGACGCAGAGAATTGGAGCCGGCATGCAGAGTCTTTAGGAGACTTAGCTCGCAGACCACCTCCGGCAGCTGGGTGAGGCAGTTGGCCTCGACCCACAGGGTCCGGAGATTCTGAAGCAGGCTCAGCTCACTGGGGAGGTCGCAAAGTTTGTTGTTACCCAAGTAGAGGATGCAGAGCTGTTTCAAAGTACACACCACCTGGGGCAGAGCCTTGAAGTTGTTGAAATCCAGGGCCAGGATCTGCAGATTCTGCAGCTGCCCCAGCTCAGGAGGCAGGCTGTTGAGGTGGTTGTCACTCAGGTAGAGCTTGACCAGCTCCCGGAAGGAGCACACGTTCCCGGGGAAATGGCGTAGCTGGGTCCCACTCAGATCCACCATCTTGTCCACGGGCATCTCCCGGAGATCTCTGACCACGTAGTTCTGGCAGCAGTCAGCAGGGATGAAGGCCACCAGGGCCCTGATGGTGTTCCCCATGAAGAGGCCGGAGGCAGGGTGAGCCCCAGCCCACTGACTCACCCACGGGGCCCGCTGCGGGTTGCGGCTGCCGCCGACTGCCCTGAGGCCTATTTTCCTCTCCCATTATAACCTGGGGTTGGCGGGACAAAAGCCAGTCACTTCAACAGAGAAAAGTGCTCGTGATAGCGACTTGAGTGTCGGGTGACAGGCCCAACGCACAGAGTCTGGGGAGTCCGGGCCTGATTCGCGTACTTTCAGTCACCTAAGCCCCAGTTGCCGTTATCTACATTTTTTGTTTGTTTGTTTCAAGCTGGAAATAGCTTTACTGTTTTTTCTAATGATAAAACAGTAAGACATCATGTAAAGGTGTAACAGGAAAAAATGAAAAACACGCACAGCCATATTCCCCAGGAATGAACACTAAACATTTTAAGGTATGTCCTCCAGCTTTTGCTACAAGTAACCAATTTATTAAAAAAAAATTCATACTGCTTAAGAGTCTTACTTTTTCATAACATGGACATATTTTTGTGTTTGCAGGTATCTACACAATCATTTTAAACACCTGTATTCCATTGGGAGGCATCGTTGAAGTGTAAACAGCTCTCTGCTGTCGTCTATTGGCATCTAGATTGCTTACAATGTGTCACTATTATAAATATCCTCGTACATGCACTGTGAGAGTTAACCACTGATTTCTTTAGGAAATGGGCTTAGAAGTGTTCCTGGGTCAAAGATACGCATGTTTGTTTTTTTAAATTTTTATAATGTTTATTCATTTTTGAGAGACAGAGACAGTGCAAACGGGGAAGGGGCAGAGAAAGGAGGACAGGATCCAAAGCAGGCTCTAGGCTCCGAGCTGTCAGTACAGAGCCTGATGAGGGGCTCAAATCCACAAACTGTGAGATTATCACCTGAGCCGAAGTCAGATGCTTAACCAACTGAGCCACCCAGGTTCTCCCCACCTCCTTTTTTTTTTGAGAGAGAGTGTGCAAGTGAGCGAGGGTCAGAGAGAGAGAGGGAGAAGGGGGGCTCACCCGAAGTGGGGCTTGAGCTCACCTGATGTGGGACTCAAACTCACGAACCGTGAGATCATGACCTGAGCCAAAGTCAGATGCTTAACCACTGAGCCACCCAGCCGCCAACAGGTGTCCATTTTCTGAACTCTTCATTCTTACCAGGTAATAGTTTTCCATAGTTTACAAATTTGCCTTTGACAAAAGACGAGTGGAAAAGCAGAAGAGAGGGAAGAGGAAAGTCAGACTCTCGAAGCTTAAATAAATGAGGATATAATTCTCCAGTTCATCTACGGCAGATAACAGCTAATTGCCCATCAAAGGTTTGTGCTTTTCTTCCACAGTGTCCAGTTGTGGGAAGCAGCTGCCCAGCCAGGACATTTTCTAGTATGAGTCTAGGTCAGAGAGTCTAATTCTGGCCAATGAAATGTGGGCAGAAGTGATACCTGTCTCTTCTAGGCCTGGCTCGTTTAAAACCAACCCCGCCTACCTCCACACTCTCTCCATCTGCCTGCTGGATATCAACACCCAGGGTGACCTTAACTGCCACCATGTGGAAGTCACATGTTGAAACTGACAGGGCCTTGGTCCTTCTGGATCCCTGGAAAGGTTAACATTCCTAACACCCTCAAAGCTTCAGGTCAATTCCCATCTTTCTGCAAGTACCCTCTTGTACTGTTCGAAATCTTTTTGTTTGAATGTTTTGTTTCGTTTTTTAACTATAGACATCTATTTAAAAACCATTCCAAGTGAGACGATCCATCAACCTGCCTGCTGTATGGGAGAGAGCCGGGGCTGGGGGAGTCTCAGCAAACTCTTTACCATCCTCCAGTGCCTTTGCTGCTAAATTGCTCCTAATAGACTGAGCAGAGCAGAAGAACATTCTGCGGGAATGGCCATTCCACAGAACTCTTTGGTGATGCAGTGCCACCACCCACCTTTCTCCTCAGTCACAACTGAAGCTGGTGTCCTTGGACTTTCTACACACTGAAAGTCAAAGGCTGTCATCTCGAGGCTCCTCCTTGCTTTGTTGATTTTTACTATAATAAATGGCCTCTCAAAATGAACAAATCAGGAGACTATAGATGCTGGAGAGGATGTGGAGAAACGGGAACCCTCTTGCACTGTTGGTGGGAATGCAAATTGGTGCAGCCGCTCTGGAAAGCAGTGTGGAGGTTCCTCAGAAAATTAAAAATAGACCTACCCTATGACCCAGCAATAGCACTGCTAGGAATTTACCCAAGGGATACAGGAGTACTGATGCATAGGGGCACTTGTACCCCAATGTTTATAGCAGCACTCTCAACAATAGCCAAATTATGGAAAGAGCCTAAATGTCCATCAACTGATGAATGGATAAAGAAATTGTGGTTTATATACACAATGGAGTACTACGTGGCAATGAGAAAGAACGAAATATGGCCCTTTGTAGCAACGTGGATGGAACTGGAGAGTGTGATGCTAAGTGAAATAAGCCATACAGAGAAAGACAGATACCGTATGTTTTCACTCTTATATGGATCCTGAGAAACTTAACAGGAACCCATGGGGGAGGGGAAGGAAAAAAAAAAAAAAAGAGGTTAGAGTGGGAGAGAGCCAAAGCATAAGAGACTCTTAAAAACTGAGAACAAACTGAGGGTTGATGGGGGGTGGGAGGGAGGGGAGGGTGGGTGATGGGTATTGAGGAGGGCACCTTTTGGGATGAGCACTGGGTGTTATATGGAAACCAATTTGACAATAAACTTCATATATTGAAAAAATAAATAAATGGCCTCTCGACAAGTACTATGCTTTGCCTCTATATTTAGCCTGGCCACTGTGACCACAGATGGTCATGAAACAGCTGCCGTGTTGTCCCTAGAAGTAATGATGACAATGATTGCCACCTGTTATTATTTGTAACTAATTGGCTAAACTCTAAGCACTGTGCCAGGGGTTTACATACACTCTCTCTTCTCGGAACCTGCCAGAGGAATATTTTTTATCCCCAATTTTCAGATGAGAAAACTGAGGGTCCGAGAGGTTGAATAATAACATCAAATATTTATTGAGCACTGACTATGTTCTGGAGGCAAGGAATCTTGTGGCTAACGAGATAGACAGGATAGGACCTTGTCTCACAAACTACACAATTCCACCAGAGCCGGGGTGGGGTTCTCCTCCTGGAATTAAGGTCCCACCAGCTGACAAACTCTGGCCTCACACTCAGAACTTCCACTGGGCACTTTAATGCCATCCCCTAAATACGAGCATGGAGCTAAGGATAACCAAATGGTTGAGAAAGGCCTTTTGTGTGGACGGAGACAGAAATAGGCAGAAGAAAAGAAGTCAAGAAAAAAAAAATGGAGAAAGCAGATTGTAACCAGCCACACTACAGTATTTTCAGAGTTTGTCCTGCCCTCATTTTTCATGCCTTTGTGTCAGGTTTAAAGTGAATGAAACGTCCCTTGGGAAGCGTGGAGGGTTATGGATTGACCATTACCATGATTGTTTATTGGCCCATCTCGACTGTTGTCCTTGGCAAGGGGACAGCCTGCAGATTCAATGGCATCTAGGTTGCTTACAGTGTGTCTGTGAAAGACCCACACGTCCCTCTTCACAAAGTCACTGGAAAGACCACATCCTCTCTGGCCACAGATGTCTGTGAGTCTATCAAATGGGTCACATGACCCCTGTGACCCCAGAGGGCTCTGAACTGGCTTATCTAAGGGACAGGTGGGAGATGTTCAGGGCTCAGTTTAAGGACTGAAGTTGGTGATAATCTCTGAAAAGGAATGTCGGAACGGTGGCCCGGGTGTAAGAAGGCAGCAGTTTAAAGCAAGAGATAGGGGAGACAGGCCTGATCCTGACAATGACTAGTTCCTGGGGGGTTTGCAAAGGGCACAGCCTCCCATTGCTCAAGGCACACAGGGTTGTGATCTTGAAGCTTCCAAAAAGAGCACTGACCACATCACCTCTGCCCTTCATCTGCTCAAATATCCACTGTGCCCTTCCCAACCCCCACCTACCCGTTTCCCCCCTGTCAGCCACAATGCCTCCTTGTGGGACCATAGAAGCCCCACCTCAAGTCTCGGCAGGGGACCCAGACTCGTCAGTGAGGTTTACAGGACCCTAGAGGATGTGCCCCTGCCCAGCTCTCCAGCCCGGTGAGGGCTACCCTCCTCCTTTGCTGCCTCCTCTGGTTCATCAAATGTGCCCACCTTCCTCCTCATTAGGGCCTTCCCCCCTGCAGCCCCCTTTGCCTAGAACACCCTCCCCTCCCCTCTGCCCCTCCCCTCACTCTTACTCATTTGTGCTGTTGCACCATACACGTCGTTTCCCAACCTAGTGATTTTGCACCGTGCTGACAGTACTCCCCTGTAAAAACTTACTCATCACCCATCTCCCCGGCTGGATTCTTTTTTTTTTTTTTTTTTTAATGTTTATTTATTTTTGAGACAGAGAGAGACAGAGCATGAAGGGGGGAGGGGCAGAGAGAGAGGGAGACACAGAACCGCAAGCAGGCTCCAGGCTCTGAGCCATCAGCCCAGAGCCCGATGCAGGGCTCGAACTCACGGACTGCGAGATCGTGACCTGAGCTGAAGTCGGACGCTTAACCGACTGAGCCACCCAGGCACCCCATCCCCGGCTGGATTCTAATCCCCACTCAGCACATCGGCTGGGATTGGCTTCCTGTTGAATCTGTCGTCTCCGCCTCCGTACCTGGCACCTAGCTGGTCCTCAGCAAGTGGCAGTAAATGAGCTGATGCTGATCGGCCGGTGAAGTCCGCTTTGATTTGCCCACAGAAAATTATTATTATTATTTTTATTTATTTTTGAGAGAGAGAGCGAGCGAACGCACAAGCAGGGGAGGAGCAGAGAAAGACAGGGACAGAGGATCTGAAGCAGACTCCTCGGTGACAGCAGCGAGCCCAATGTGGGGCTCGAACTCCCAAACTGCGAGATCATGACCTGAACCGAAGTCACACGCTTAACTGACTGAGCCACCCAGGCACCCCACACAGGAAATTATTTTTAAGTACTAAAGACAGCACTAAATATAGGAAAGAACACAAATTTAACTTATTATCCCCCATCAGCGCTGCTATAGATCGTATCTTGCGTAAAAAACCTTGAGTTTTACACACACACCCACTCCTGCTGGACTGCAAAGTCCCTGAGGCCTGTCCGCTCTGCTGCATTCTTAGCACAATGACAGCACCTCGGACAAAGTGGGCAGTGATTTATTCCACAAATAAGCGATGAACTACAGACAAAATTCCCTGCCTTCCTGGAACATTTGGATGAATGAATGAATGAATGAATGATGTATTAGTCTCAGTTTGATAACAGACACTCAAACTGCTAGTAGCCAGTAGCTTGACAATATATATTAATGAGTAAGTAGATTTTTTTCTACCATTGATCATCATTGAGGTTAAGAGACGGGGCTCTGAGAAAGACTCAGAATTTACTCAGAATAGTTGACCAGATCACATAGCGTTGGAAGCACCCAGAAAGGAACTCACATTTGCTTGGTAACCTGTAGGACAAACTATCATTTTGTGCCTTCTGGAGCACAGTCCTGGGGCAGAGGCTGAGGGCTTGCTCTGGGGTTTCAGCCCCTGACTCTGGAGCATGCTGAGCCCGCTCTGCAGACAGGTCCGAAGGTGGATTCCAGAGTAGCCTCCCAGAACACTCTGAAGTTCATTAGATGCTCTGTCAGCGCTGAACTGCTGGAATCTGTTCAATAGCAGCTGCTGAGCTAAGACAATTATTCAGAGACAAGGGAGCTTCAAAAGTGAGCAGTGCAGTGAAACACAAACCCTGAAAGCGTTCCATCCACTCACCGGCTGGAGAGCCCGGGGAGAAAGGAACGCGATTGGAAAAGGCAGCCTTTCTCCAGCTTGCTTGTGAGTGATAGGAAGGAAAATTGGCCTCGAAGGGATTCTGCCTGGCAACCCTTAGGAGCCAGCAGCGAGGGGATCCCTGTTCTGAAGCTGGGTTTCTTGACAGCCTGGGGTGATAGACCTTGCCCGTGATTACAGCTGAAGGCCGTTTCAGTGAGCCTCTCTGCTTCTCTACTTTATGGAGGGTAGGATTTGCTACCAGAACTCAGATCAGTATTTTCTATTTCACTGCAGTGTTTCACGGCTTTGTCAGGTTTAATGCAACTCTGGGAGTAAATAGGTCCTCCCAGTTTGTCGACCTTGGCCAGTGGTTCTTTTTTTTTTTTTTTTTTTTTGGCAATTAAAAAAATGTTTTTCATGTTTGTTTATTTTTGAGAGAGCACGAGAGAGAGACAGAGTGTGAGAGGGGCAGAGAGAGAGAGGGAGACACAGAATCTGAAGCAGGCTCCAGGCTCTGAGCTGTCAGCACAGAGCCCCACATGGGGCTCGAACTATGCATGGCCAGATCATGACCTGAGCCGAAGTCGAGCGCTTAACCAGCTGAGCCACCTAGGCGCCCTGCCAGTGCTTCTTAACTAGTGTTGATCTTGCCCTTCAAGAAATGCTTGACAATGTCTGAAGGCATTTTTGTTTGTCACGACTCAGAGTGCTCCTGGCATCTAGTGGGTAGAGGCCAGGACGCAACTGAACATTCTACAACGCACGGGAGAGCCCCCACAGCAAAGAATTGTCTGGGCCCAAATGTCAAAATGCCAAGGTTGAAAAACCCTGGGGTGTCCTGATGCCAGCCAGTCCTCCCCAGGAAAAGCAGCACCGTACTTGTAAACTGGATACAATAGCTAGTATTTTATCTTGACTGGAGTGTATTCTTTTCAGTCATGGGGAAGATTTTCTTTCCGTTTAATAAGGTCGAGTAGGATAGTACAGAAATACCCGTTATATAACTATACTCTCAAGAAATTCCTTTGGCATTCCTGAGATTCTTAGATCTTCCTGACAAGTAAAGGGTTGATAATGTGAAAGTAGCTTTGGAAATTGGAATTGCTTACAAACTTTATAAAGGACTCATGAAGTCTCTTATAACTTGTTGGGTTTTTGTTTGTTTGTTTGTTTGTTTGTTTTTTGCAGAGTAGGGGGCAGGCGGTGGGTGAATCTTCCATGCATTTTCCAGTAGAAATGATACTATAAATGGTGACATCTCAGGTTGGCTTATTCCAGAAAACAATGAAAGTACGGTGATGATACAGTGATTGCAGTCTTACTGACTTCTGTATATAGGATGGTTTCTACGAGGAAGGAAATGGATTCTGAACTGCAAGCTCAAGCATCAGTCCCAGTAGCTAGAAGTGATTTCAGAGGATGGTTGATGCTGCTAAATTCTGGTACCATCTGGAACTGGGTGCATTGCTGCCTCAATGCAACCACGGTTCTGTTAGCAAGGAAGAACAGAGAGGTTAGGTCGGAAACCAGCAGTGCCTGCCATGGGAACGTCTAGCATATGTGGGTTGGTAGTTTGGAGGGTCTGGGGTGGAGTTTCAGTTCTAGCATTTCCTGCCTGGATGGCCTTGGAGAGGTTGCTCAATACCTTTGAAGGTCTTTCTCCCTTTGTCAAATGGAGATGATAAGAATGTCATGGTGAGGTTTAAGTGATAGTAAATGCCCAGAACATACTAGAAGCTTAATACAGGTCAGCTTTCCCCCTTCCCCCGCTGCGTACTTTCTCTCTCATCAGTACTTGCTTGGTACGACATCACATCTTTAAGGAATGTCAATATCTGCCCAAGTCTGTGGTCAGCTCCAACCGCATCATTAAACTTGCTGCTAACTTAGAACCTCCTGGAATGGGTGGAGCAACCTCACAACTTTGCAACCAATGGTGAGTAGAGAGCAGCCACCGAACAAGGACAGTGAAGCCGATCTTGGTGGCTCTGCTGTGCCTTCAGATCATCACGGCATGGAGAGGTAAGGGAACATGGGCAAAGCTGAAGGCTGTGACATCGTCTCTCCTTGATGTCAACTGCTCTTCCCCACACAACTGCTGAACGGACAGTGGGATGGGACAAATTGGAACTGGGGGTTCTGATTTGGAGGGGCTGACCATGGAAGCTCACTCCTCCCTCTCTAGCTTGTCAGGATTTCTTTCGTCCAAGTGAAGCCCAGCAGGTGTCATGTTGGAGAAGGAGGGACTCTGGAGGAGTTCGCAAAAGACCACCAGCCACAAGTTTTTGCGGGTAGGCATCTGTGACACTCCCCTGAGGAAGTGTGTTTACATGAGAGAATGACAGAAGAGCAGTTATGTGATTATGGGGGTACATTCTGTGAGTAGATTGCTGGGGGTCTGGAGACATCTAGCTCTGTAAGGCCACAAACCAACTTGGGCTCCCCAGAGGCCCAGGGCAAGCTGTGTTTTTCTCCAGTTGGAGAGTTCCTCCCATCTACTTTTGGAGGGAGGAGGAGCATTCGTTCGGTATTCCCCGATCGAGGGTGTCTTTCAGATAGTGGGGCTCAGTGTGAATCCTGAGTCACACCGATGGGTGGGCTGGTGCTATGGGAGAGACCCCTACGTGGACTCCAGGGATCTGTGTTCGAACTTCTCCAAACGGCTGTGTGCTCGTGGGCAAGTTGTTTAACTTCTCATGCTCTCCTTTCCCTCATCTGGAGACCAGAGGGTTGGACGAGATGGTCCCTAAGGTCCCCATCCAGCTTGGCAGTGGAGATTTCCATGACATTTCATGGCAAATGCAGGTCAGGGCGGGTAAGTGGGGCGGGGACTGTGCTTGAGAAAAACAGCGTTGTTTTTGTTTTAAATTCCAGACACTAGGTTAAGATGACAAAGACCTTGACCCAGCATTCCTTTTTTACTTTTTTTTTTTAAACATATTTCTGCCATTCCCTTCTCTGAGCCTCAGTTCACTCACCTGCAAAACTGGAGTAATTATACCCACTGCTTGAGGCTGCCAGGACATAATGTGTTTAAAGTGTCTTACACATAGAAGGCACTTAAAAAAATGGTTGATATTATTACCCTTTTATTATTAGTGTTATTATTAGCTCTTGGGCTGGGATTACTCCAGGGAGTCCTAATGCATGATCAAGAGAGTGGAGCCTTGGGCCAGCCCTGGTGTTATTTCTCTCAGTTCCTGGGCCCTAGCTGGTTTCCTGATTTGGTGTTGGGGGGACCCAAAGCCTACTGGGCCAAGCCTATATCCTTTGGGTCCACTATGGACTCCCCCAACATCTCTTCCCAGCAGGTGTATTAAAACAGAAATTAATCTTATGGTCTTTCTTGCAGACATTTGCCCCTTTACAGCAAAGACAGCTTTGTATTGACCTTGAATGGTATTCTTTGAAACGTTGGCAAGATGCTACTGTTTGAACAGTACCTTACAACGTCTGTATGTTCCCTTTCCAGGGGCAGAAATCAGCATTACACTGGGTTCTCTCAGCTGGAGAGTGAGCAAGCATTTTATTTTTTTAAATATTTATTTTGGGGGGACAGAGTGCAAGCAGGGGAGGGGCAGAGAGAGAGGGAGACGCAGAATCTGAAGCAGGCTCTGAGCTGTCAGCACAAGAGCCGGACGTGGGGCCCGGACCCGCAAAGTGCGAGATCATGACCTGGGCCGAAGTCGGACGCTTAACCAACTGAGCCACCCAGGCGCCCCGAGTGAGCACCTTATAACTCCTTCGGTAAAATGCTTTGGATGGTGGTCCACACACCTGCAGAAAAACGAGCCCCACGTCAGGCAAACCAGTGGACGTGGCTTCATGTTCGCTGGCTGCCCCTTGGGCAGAGCGCTACCCTGCTCCTTTGTCAGAAGCACAGCCCGGGAAAAGAATGCCTTTCTCTAAAAATAGGGCAGTTTCCGGAGGTATGTCTGCACCAGCACATTAGTCTTCCCGGCAGCCTCGGGACAGGCCAGCTGATAAAACTCTCTCCTCCCGGTGCCCCAATTACTCACAGCTGTTTTCCAGACCAAAGGGCCCAGGGGATGCTGGCCTCAGGCCACATGTCAGGTGCCTCTTGTCAAACACTCCGTGTGAGGCGGGAGTCGGCATCATCAGCCTGGAAGCCTGGCCGGCCCTCTAGAAAGGATTAGGAAAGCTTGGCGTCCTGAGCCGTGAGTACATTCCAAACCCCGGCAATCTCTTTGTTTCCCTTTACATGTACCTGTTTTTTCTTTTGTCCTTCTATCCAAAGTTGGACTTTTCTTTCTGCTAGAAGCTGGAGGTTAGTATAGTCTAGTGGTCAAAGAGATGTGCTCTAGAGCCCCACTTCCTGGGTTTGAAGCTTTTTTTTTTTGTGATTTTGGTTTTGTTTGTTTGTTTTTTTAATTAGTAAACTTAATTTTTTAGAGTTTTGTGGTCACAGAAAAATTGAACAGAAGGTACAGAGAGTTCCTATATACCCCCTTCCCCACGCGTGAACATGCCGCATCCCCCACGCGGCAGTCGGTACATTTGTTAAAATCAATGAGCTCACACTGACGTGTCGTTAGTGCCCAAAGTTCAGAGTCTAACTGGGATTTGCTCTGGGGGTGGTACTTTCTATGGGTTTGGGCAGATGTGCGGTGATGCATCCACTATTGTAGTTTCATACAGAGTAGATTCACTGCCCTAAAAATCCTCTGTGCTCTGCCTACACATCTCTCCCTCTCCCTTCACAGGCAACCACTAATCTTTTCGCCGTCTCCATAGTTTCACCCTATCCAGAATGTCAAATGGTTGGAATCATACTGTATGTAGTCTGTTCAGATTGGCTTCTTTCACTTAGTAATATGCCTTTAAATTTCCTCTATGCCTTTCCATGGCTTGATTGCTTATTTCTCGTTAGCGCCAACTAACATTCCAGTGTCTGGATGTATCATAGTTTATCCCTCCGCTGATTAAAGGACATCTTGGTTACGTCCCAGTTTTTGTTTTTTGGCAATTTTGAATAGAGTTCTCAGCTTCCTTGGGTAAATGCCGAGGAGCACGATCACTGGATCTTATGGGAAGAGAATGCTTAGTTTTGTCAAAACCTGTCAAACTGTTTTCCAAAGTGGCTGTACCATTTTGCATTCTTACCCGCGATGAATGAGAGTTCCTGTTGCTCCACATCCTTGCCAGCATTTGGTATTGTCAGTGTTCTACATTTTTGAAGCTTTTGATGACCTGAGGGAAGTTACTAGACCTCTCCACCTTGGTTTCCTAGTTTGCAAAACCTGGAAAACAGTGGCACCTTTATTATTGGGTTCTCATGAGAATGAAGTAAAACCACCCACGTAATGCATGTAGGACGGGGCTGGCGTGTATGAACTCTCAATAAATACAAGCTATGATGTTTGGATTAGGTCGCATTTCTGTTCTCAAAAACACTTGATATTCTTGGGCACAAAATGATGTTTATGTTGGGGGTGGATTCCATGATTTATTTAATTATTTATTTAATGTTTATTTTTTAGTTTTATTTTTGAGAGAGAGAGAGAGAGAGAGAGAGAGGGAGTGTGTGCGTGCAAGCGGGGGAGAGGCAGAGAGAGAGAGACAGGGAGACTGAGGATCCAAAGCAGGCTCCGTACTAACAGCAAACAATCCAGTGCAGGGCTCAAACTCACAAACTGTGAGGTGGTGACCTGAACCAAAGTCAGACACTTAACTGACCGAGCCACCTAGGTGCCCCTATTTATTATGTTTTTAAGTTTTTATTTATTTATTTTGAGAGAGAGCAGAGGAGGAGCAGAGAGGGAGAGAGAGAGAATCCTAAACAGGCTCCCACACGGTTGGTGCAGAGCCCAATGCAGGGCTCGAACTCATGAACAGCAAGATCATGACCTGAGCTGGAACCAAGAGTCGGACGCTGAATGGACTGAGCGTCCATTTTTTAATAATGAGAGTTGGCCCCATGCTCTTTCCCATGCTGAGGACTTCATATACTCTCTCATTTGATTACTACTGTGCTACAGAGCAGATACCAGCATCGTTCTCCATTTTCAGATGAGCAAGTTATAGCCTAGAGAGGTTGAACTGACTCAGTTAAAGTCATCCAGCTAAGAAGCAGAGTTGGGTGGGGCTCGAACATGCGTTCGGGTGACACCAATATCCAACACTTACGACACTGCCTCCCTCCCAACCTGGTCTCCCTGCCAACCTGCATCTTTGGCTTGGAAATTTAGACTTACAGGGTTATAGCCTTTCCAGACCATTCTCTGGTTAAGCAAGAAGTTAGGCTCACAAGTTAAACATTAATTGCACCCCAATCTTGACACATCAAAATGATTATGTTGAAGTTCATGTCAACTGTTCTGTTCTTCTGGGGGCTCAGCCAGTGTCTAGTGTTTGCACGGGCTGCTGCCTGCTTCTCCCATCTCCTCATGCGGCCGGCTCCCGCTCTGCCCTCAGATCTTGGCCGACACGTTATTTCCTGCAGTGAGTCTTCTGGGTTAGGTGCCCCCCTTTGCTCTCTTAGCACCCTGTCTTTTCCCTATTGTAGCTCTTGTCACCCTGTATTATGCTTTTATGTCTGGCTCCTCTGCTAGACTGAGCTCCATGAGGGCAGAGACGCTACTTGTCTTGCTCACTGTCGTTTGCGCAGCCCTCAGGCCAGCACCTGGCGCCTAATGTGGGATTAACGAGTGTTAGTGGAATTAATGACTGAATGACCATAGGGCCAGTGCTGGACCGCAGCACCGGGTGTGGTGCTTCTTTTTCAGGCCCAGGCTAGAGGGTCACCGACACTGACATCCCACCTCAGGAATTCACCATGGTGTTTGACTTGGGATCATCCCACTTCTGGATCTCTTCTTCCTACTGCAACAGCCAGGCATGCAGTGAGGAATGACAGGGCTAGGGGCGTTTTAACACTCAAGCAGCCTCTTAGGCAGTAAAGCTCTTCTCCCCAACTCACTCACTCTGCAAGCAGGGCATGAACCCCAAATAGGCTTAATCCATTCTCTGGCCCCTTGTATTCTTGGGAGGAGGGTCCCATAATGACCTTCTCAGGGTCTCAACTGGAGGCAAGTTGGTTGGCACATGGTGGTGTGGTCATATTTGTTGTTAAAATGTAAACATATTGCTATATTGGCTGGTAAAGAACCATTCCCTAGAGTCTGCTGAGGAATCTCCCCAGTGTGCCAGCTTCTCTGGACCCTCTCCTGAGACCCCTTACTTCCCTGAAATCTATAAAATAGGGTGGTGATGTCTGGTGCAACAGAAGGCTTCCAGGACCCTCTTTCAGCTCCATGGCCGACGTCATACTTCTTCAGTCTGAGTTTTTACATAATTTGAGTATTGCCCCTGGTAGAGTCCTTCCTGTGTTCTTGGGAAAGGGCCTAGGGAAGGGGGGAGAAAGGCAAGGAGGAGCAGGAAAGGATTCAGGCAGTATGCCTCTCTCCCTGGCATTTGCATGGAACTAAGAGGATGTGGGACTTCGGGCATTCCAGATGAATGATGAGTTGTTCACCCCGTGGTCTCCAGCTACCTGCTGCATAGACAGCCGCTCTACGCGTTCCTTCATGAGCCATCTCCCTGGAGAAGGTTTCCGGATCAATAGCCCCCACTTATTGAGCTTTTACTGTATACTCAGTACTCAGATAAATGTCCATTTACCTCTCCTAACAACTCTGTGAATCTGAAGAGTTACCCTGATTTTCCAGATGAAGAAACAGCTCTGAGACGGTCAGCCGTGCTCAGGTCATGGAGCTGGTAAGTGGCGGAGTTGGGAGTCTGCCTCAGATGCCACAGCTCTACAGGGACTACTCTGGAGGGGAGTATCTTAGTTCTAAGGTAGAGGCACAGGAGCTTCTGGAGAGGTAGACACACTTTCCAAAAAACATTATGCTCATGATAAATGGCAGCCATTCTGGTCAGTGAAACAGATTCGCAGAGAGGGCTGCCACATGGCCACGTCCCTATGGCGGCCAGAAGGAAACTTGCCAAGAATCTCAAGTCCCATAGATGGCTGCCTGGGAGCTTGCCGTGCTCAGAGCTCAGTGCTAACCTCTGCTGGAAGGGAGCCAGGCACAAGTCCCTGAAGTTCACCCTCGACACCTGCCCTGAGGGCAGTGCACTTGGCTGACTGGCTCTGACCTGTCCTGAGGTTCCATGGCCACACTCTGTCTCTATAGCAATGCTGGCTCTCCGGGAAGCACACTTGAGGCTGGGACACAGAAGTCCTGGCGAGGACTTCTGGGCCAGATTCTTCCTGGAAATTCAAGTAAATACCTGTTGCTTTGACCAGGAAATGTGAAATTTACATCTAAGAACAGAAAATTCTTGGAGAAAAAAAATCTTTAAGAATATTTGTCATTGGAGAATTTATAACTATACCTTGAATACAGTTAGGGGGACAAAAAGATGGAAAGGAGAAAAAAAAAGAGATTGAAAGGAAGCACGTTAAAATGCTAACAGTTGTTTTGACTTGGGGATGTTTATTTTTCCTTCCAATTTTTCCAAAATAGTTACTGTGTTTACTTTTACAATGGAAAATATATGTTCTTTAAATTCTCCCCTTTCCTTCTGGGGTGGCTCATGTCTATTTTGAGGCGTTTGAAGGGGACAGGAACAGACCAGCCAACTTCCTCTGCCCTTTGTGACTTATTAGAGAAAATCATCTAATTGCTGTGATCAATTTCCTCACTTGTAATGTGGGCAAACAGAGTGGTAGGGCTTGATAAGGTTAGAATGAGCATTTAAGGGGATAATCTGGGTAAATTTTTTTTAAGTTTATTTATTTTGAGAGAGACAGAGGGAGCGTGAGTGGGAGTGGGGTGGGGGAGGGCAGAGAGAGAGAATCCCAAGCAGGCTCCGCACTGTCAGCGAAGGTCCCGAGGCGGGGCTCAAACTCACGAACCCATGAGATCATGACCTGAGCCGAAACCAAGAGTCGGACGTTTAACTGAGCCACCCCGGTGCCCTGGGTAAAATTTTTATTACAAGTCTGGCTCATGGTAAATGCTCATGACAAGGGGTAGTCATTCTGATCACTAACTGGCTCCTGGTGTTACTCTCATGAGCATCAGTGTTGTTATGACCACCAGAGGGCACTGCTGGCCTCGAGAGCCCACCCTACCAGGGGACACCAGGACTCCAATATCGTGCACCTGTCCTATGGAGACTGATGTAAGGGGACAGCACGGAAATGCCCCTTCCTTGATTGCTGATCTCTAAGTTCCCGGCCGTGTGCTGAGAAAGAAATTCATTTTAGCGTTGGAAGTGACTGACTTTCTCTAGCAGTAGTGGAAGCTGCCTGTGCTGCTCCCAGAAATGCACATGTGATTGATTCAGATCTTTCCTGTGACGTTCCCTTGGGCAAGGAGGGCGAGCATTCCCCTTCAGTACTAGAATCTCCCAGGGATAATGGGGATAGAAGGGGAAGGTGGATGAGTCTGGGGGCTCTTCTGCTTGGGATGAGTGTGAGGGGCAGAGGAGAGGCTGATGGTCACTGGCCTCAGGAGGCCATGTGGAAAAAGGGCCGCGTTCCTGTGAGTTGGTGACTCCCCTCTCTCTCTCTGGCCCTGTCCTCTCCTCTAATCTCCAGACGTGTCTAATATCCGGTTGTCCATTTGACATGTCTACTTGGATAGGGCTAACTATGCCCCAAATAAAACCGTTCTTCCCGACTATTAACAACCACCACCACCAACTACTAGAACAAAACCCAAAATGAGCCTACACTCCCAAAATGTCACTCATTTACTAAGCGAATACTTCTTGAGTGACCACCCAGTGCCAGACAGTGGTCTAATCTCTGGGGAGAAGGGGTACAGCGGTGAACATAACATGTGCGATCCCCCTGTTATGGCGTTATGTGGATAGGGGCCAAATGTCTGCAACAAGGAAGCTGATTGTGCTGCTCCCCTGTGCGCTGGTGGAAAAAACAAAATGCGAAGAAACATGAGGAGTGTTGTGTTTGCTTCTGGGGACACGTGTGAGTAGGGCCATTGTTAAATTATGACACTTCCAGTAGAGAGAGAGAACGTTGGTGAAGGGACCACGAGATGTAGAGAATTATTTGGCAAGATTTGGTCTCAAGAAACGGTGTGTGTGTACGTGCGTGTGTGGGCGCGTGCGTGTGTATGTGTGTTGGGATTTATGTAGATGCAGCATAATGGCATTCTTCAAATGTCCGAGGGTGGTCCTCGGTGTGGAGAAGGATGGACAATCTAGGTATGAACCCAGAGGGGGTATGAGAATGGTTACCAGGAGGCAGATGTGGAGAAGGCCATCTACTGAGTGATGTCCCAGCATGCAGTGCTCCAGGGGTGAATTGTCTTTCACTGGAGGAGTTCTGGTGGGAACAATCTTGGCAGTGATACTGTAGAGAGAATTCTGTCACACAATGGGGTAATGAACTAGGTGACACCAAAATTTCCTTCCCACCCCGAGTTTCTAGGAACTGATCAGTGATATGGAGACCCACTGTGAGTACGTTTCTGTAACCAGCCTGGTGCCACTAGGGTATCAGCAGCCTCAGACGTCTGTCTGTTCCTTGGTGTCCTGCAGATGAAGAGACTCTCTATTCCATAATGTCCCATCCATTCAAGAAGAGAGGGCCAGCTGGATCTGAGGGGCCCCAAAATATGCCGAACCTCCCTAGCTCTGCTCAGACCGGTGTGTCAGATTTTTTTACTGGCGCAGTCTTGCCTCCTCTGTTCCCATCCTGATGTACTTCCTCACCCTGACCAATGTCCCCAGGCACTGAGCACATCTGGAGAGGCTTGTTGAGCCACCCCCTTGATCTCAGACAACACTTTATTGCATTGTTTTCCCTCCCGATGAGACCCTTAGCTGCCAACTTCCTAGGTTTTTCTTTGGTAAACAACCCACTTGGAAGAGATTTGAAATGTTAACCAAAGTTTTAAGAAATAAATTATGTGTGGGGCGCCTGGGTGGTTCAGTCAGTTAAGCGTCCGACTTCAGCTCAGGTCACCATCTCGCAGTTTGTGAGTTCCAGCCCCACGTCGGACTCTGTGCTGACAGCTCAGAGCCTGGAGCCTGCTTCGGATTCTGTGTCTTCCTCTCTCTCTGCCCCTCTCCTGCTCATGCTCTGTCTCTTTCTGTCTCTCAATAATGAATAAACATTTTAAAAAAATTAAAAGAAATAAATTATGTGTGACTGGGCTGTCCTTAGTTCCTATCTGGTAATGTCTTTGGGTGACAGGAGGGGGCATTTGGCCTGCCATTCAGAAAAAGGAGGAGGTATGCAGCCTAAGGCACCGGGGTTACTGAGCGGGCCTGGGGATTATGTGGGATACCCTGCTTCATTTTTGCTTTTTCCCCTTTTCTCTCACACCACCCCATACTTCCTTTATTTTCCCCTTCATCACCTTAGACCCGGGGATCCCTGCCCCTAGGAAGTCTTGTTCCCACCCCAAGCCCTTCCATGCTTTGGAATGCCTTCCTCTGGTTTCTCATGTTTAAGTCCCTCCCCGGTGCTGGGGCTGGGGTGAGGGTGAAGCTGGCCATGCCATCTAAGCAGGGGGTCCTAAGGCTAATGAAGGTGTCCTGTGCCCTGTGGCCAGGCCCTGGTTTCAGGAGGGACCTGCCTGGCCAGTGGATCACTCCGGGGGTGAGTGTCATTTTGTTTTTCTGCTGCTGCTTCCTCTTTTGGCATAAAATTCAGTGTCTAGAAAGGACATGCCGATTTGGGGTGACTCAAATTGCTTATACAGAGAGGAGCCCTGCACAACCTAGTCATGGCCCTGGTTACTCCCCAGTCCTGTCTGTGTCCCAAACTTCCTCTCCCAGAGGCAATTTCTAGTGTGTCTGCAGCACCCCTCAGGGATAAACATCATGATGACCCTTGGTTTGGGTGGATGAAATTGGATGGTCTGACCAGGGACTTCCGGGAAGTTCAACATGCTAAAATGCTGCCACCCTGAGGCAGGTTGGGGCAGTGCTGCTTGAGAACCACCGCCCCCCCCCCCCCCCCGCCCCGCCTTTGGTCCCCTTGTGGGCCTTTGCCTCTGCAAGTTGAGTTTGCAATATGCTTTTTTCTCAACTCAGTTTTTAAGGCAGGAAGTTTAAGGAATTATCTACAGATCTTTGATTCAGGAGAGGAGTCATTTGTATACTTTTTTAGGAAGAAATATTATACAGTCTCAAATCTTATTTTTGTTCTAAAATCAGGCCTTCTTCATTAAATAATAAACTACAGTTAACAATTATGGAGCCATAACTTTGCATCAGGCCTTGTGTGAATTGCTTTATGCCCACTATTTCATTTAATTTCTAAAACAGCCCAGTGAGGAAGGTATGGGCATTAATGCCATTTTATCATTGCTGAAATGGAGGCTAAAGCGGGTCAGGTAACTTGACTTAGGTCACACAGCTAGGAAGCACTTGAGCCTGAATAGAACCTGGTCCCCCGGCTCTTAATCCCCTTATTATTTAATCATACAACATACCCTGTTGTCTGAGCCAGAGGTAGATATAGAACTTTGGGCCGCAGTGGCAAGCTGGTGGCCTGGATCTGACTTCCTGATAGCTCTTACTCATCTAGGATTCTCCAGTTTACCACAGTCTCCACATCTCCCTATTGCCCTACACTGAGCCTGCTTCACTCAGTTGTTGTCTATTTGGCCCCGGTGGGTATCTTCAGTTGGCAATATTTTACTAAAGCATCAGCGGCTCCATGGGGACCTCCACCACCGTGAGTTCCCTAAACTGTGCAAATACGGAAAGAATAAGAAGGTACAAAGCCAATGATGTCAGGTCATCTTTCTCGTCGCTGCTATAAGCTCCGGCCCCATGCTAGCACTCAGACATCGTAAACCTGTATTCATTCCTCTTTCTGACCTGCTTCTCTGGGTGAACTGTACACTCAGAATTCTCCCTGGCTCAATGACAGTGCGAATCATTTGAGACGCAGGGACTCTGACACTAGCCAACCGTGCCTGACCGGGCCCCGTTGGCTCAGGCCTTGCAGGAATGTCCCATCCAGACAACCCAGGAACAGCATGTCATTTCTGTGTCGTTCCCACTGGGGAAACTCTAGCCTCTCCACGCGGGTCTGCACGGCCACAGCTGCCGTTCGTAGTCCCCGGCAGGCTGGCTGTCTCCTGCCATGGGCAGAGGCCGCCTGGAGCCCTCCTGCTATTTCCAGCTATTGACCTCAGTCTGAGGTCAGCTCCTGAGCAAACTGCATGGAACACGGAATAATGGGGGCAGGTCCACAGAGAGGGGAGATAAAACGTTCACCCCTATAAGGAAAAGGGCAGGTCGGTGAGTAGAGGAATAGGCAGCTAAGCCCTCGTTGGTAAATTCTCTTGGTGTGGGGAAGAGATGGCTGAGAAGAAGATCAAATCCCCTCACTGCTTGGGAAAACCTCTAACAGCTATAAGGGACCAAAAGTTGATTAAAAAAAAAAGTTGGGGGGGGGGGACACCTGGGTGGCTTAGTCGGTTAGTATCCAACTTTGGCTCAGGTCATGATCTCACAGTTTGTGGGTTCGAGCCCTGCGTTGGGCTCTGTGCTGACAGCTCAGAGCCTAGAGCCTCCTTTGGATTCTGTGTCTCCCTCTCTCTCTGTCCCTGCCCACTTGTTTTCTCTCTCTCTCTCAAAAATAAATAAAAATATTAAAAACAAACAAACAAAAAACGGAGGCACCTGCGTGGTTCAGTCAGTTAAGTGTTCAACTTTGGCTCAGGTCTTGATCTTGAAGTTACTGAGTTCAAGACCCGCGTTAGGCCCTGTGCTGACAGCTCAGAGCCTGAAGCCTACTTCAGATTCTGTGTCTCCCTCTCTCTCTACCCCTCCCCAACTCGTGGTCTGTCTCTCTCAAAAATAAACATTAAAATTAAAAAAAAAAAAACTGTACATCAGGAGAAATACCAAATAAAAGAGGCAAGAATGAGCCTGTGTCTATGAGTTCTCTCCCCGATGAGCACTGGCTTTGTGTTCAGCTAATACTGAGTCCAGAGTCACTTTCCTCAGAATATACTTCAAGGGACACTCCTCCCTTGGCAGGGAGCCCTGTGGAGACTGAGAACAAGAAATAGGAAGCCCAACATCAGATTAGAAAGGAGCCTTTCCCTCTGTCCCGCCAGCATTTGGGGTTGGGGTCAGGCCCCCAGCCACCAGGGCACTTCTCTGCAGCTGCCTCACCTCTGTTACCTGAGTATGTTGTACATACTTCTACCCTTGCACTCTGTCCCCATTGTGCTTCCAGGATGCCCCAGTGTAAATCCTTGGGTAATGAACATATGACAGCGAGCTTATGCAGAGGTTCGGCCCTAAACTCAGCACCCAATGAGAAAACTGGTGGGGTAGAAATGACCACTGAGAATCTCTTAGGGAGGTACCGTGTGGGGCACTTTATTGTATCTTTCTCAGGAAGCCTATGTGCCCAGATGCTGAAAGTCATTGGAAGTTTTTCAGTTGAACAGCAGATGATGTTTGGCTTGTGTTTAGGAGCCAAGCTGTTTAAGGAGTTCTACTGTTGTGCCTTTAAATGCCAGACTCACTCTCCTTGGAACTGAGTCTGGTTGAATGGAATTCTCATCTTCCATCTCCTACTCACGCTGGGTGTATGTTCCCTGGGGGAGGGGGGAAGTGAGGAGGGTCTTTTCTTTTTATTTCAGAGAGAGAGAGAGAGAGAGAGGGAGAGAGAGAAGGAGGGGGGGAGTGGGGGAGAGGGCCAGAGCAAGAGAGAGAGAGAATCTTAAGCAGGCTTCACGATCCGCACAGAGTCTGATGTGGGACTTGATCCCACGACCCTAGGATCATGACCTGAGCCGAAATCAAGAGTCAGAAGCTCGACCGACTGAGCCACCCAGGCGTCCCAGAGGGTCTTTTATTTATACGTATATACAAGTGATTCTCTTTCTTTGGTCAAACTCACATAGTTGAATTCATATATGTCACACACATTGCATTCGATTCCATCATTCTCAAGGATACACCTACACAGCTCACCTGTGCGCAAAGGAGAAGAAATTGGTGTCTTGCACAGATCCACAGACCTGTTTCAGGCACCCACACCAGTTTTAACTAATGACAAAGGACAATCCTATATTATACCCAATCTTCTATTAAACTCAGGGGCTTAAATTGTTCCCAGTTGAAGACAGGGATCACGAAGAGAACACGTTTACCTGCAAGAAAGCTGTTTATGGAGAAATAGGCTTTAGATTTGGGCTATTCCTCAGGGAAATGAAACCTCTGCCTCCAAGTTTATGTGCAGACCTGATTCTGAACCCCAGCTCTGCCAATTATCAGCTCTGTGACATGGGTACACTATTTCACCTTCCCGAACCTCAGTGTCTTCAGGTGTAAAATGGGCATCGTGACACCTCACAGTTTATTAAGAGAATCAGACGGGATCATGTATGTCCAGCACCTCCCATAACACTGAAACATAATAGGTATTCAATCAACCTTGGCTTCCTGAGAGTCCCCACCAGACTTTGAAAGCGAAATCAACAGAGCTGGTTGAGTAGTTATGGCAATTGACTGCTAATCTGTTGTGTTCTGAATACAGAAATTTCTATCCTATCCTAGTTCATTGTTTTTCAGAAGCAGTGTGGAAGAGTAGAATCAGCAATGAGCCCAAGAGACCTGGGTTGAAATCCAAGATTGAAATTTTAACCGTTGGGTAACCTTCAGCAAGTTATTTAACGTCTCTGTCTCCTCCCATGTAATGAATGGGTAACAGTGCTTCCTGAGGATCCGCTGACGTGATAGATGTTAAACACTTGGCGTACCCCAGTACCCGATGGGTGTCCACTCTCTCTTTCCTTGTCCCACCGCCCCACCGTTTTGTTTCTTTCTGCCATTTGTTTCTTTTTGCCACTCTCAATATCCATCATAACTATTTCTTCCTTTCTCCCCCATGTATAGAATCTCCAGAAATGTTATTAGAACCAGCATTTGGATGAGACCTTAAATCACTTCATCTAACCATTAATTTGATTTATTTATTATTATTTTTTTAAATGTGTATTTATTTTGAGAGAGAGAGAGAGAGAGAGAGCACGCGTACACACACGTGCATGAGCAGGGAAGGGCAGAGAGAGAGGGAGACACAGAATCCTAAGCAGCCTCCAGGTTCTGAGCTGTCAGATGCTTAACTGACTGAGCCCAGGCACCCCTAACCATTAATTTTAGAGCTGAGCAAACTGAAGTCAAGTAATCAAGTTACTTGAACACAGCGAAGAGACCACACAGCTAAGGTTATGGTCACATTTGATGGAGATTTCCAGGTCTCTTAACTTCGGGTCTAGTTTGGATTCTTTTCTTTCCTTTCTCTTTCTCTCGAGGCAGTTCAGACGAGAAGTCCCAAAAGAATTAAGAATTATATGAAGGGATGCTTAATGTCATTAGTAAATCAGATAAATATCATACAGCGATCAATACTGTTTAATTGGCAAGGAAATGTCAATTCAACAGCAAGCAGGGGTCACTTCACACTTGTTAGACTGGAAAAATCCAAAACCTAGGTGGTGCCAAGCATGGGGCAGGAAGGTGGTGGTGGAGAAAGTGTGCTGTGGGCGACCAGTCAGCGCTGTGATTCTGGAGCGCGTCTGGCAGTACATAGTCAGGTTAAGTATATCCAAGCTCCGTGACCCAGTGACTCTGCTCCTGGATATAGGATGCTCATGGGGGCCATAAAGGAAGCGTCTGAAGGAGCTTACTGTGGAGGGGGTGGAGGCGGGAGGGGAACGGATGAATACTATAAGACATCTTCGAACACCTGGGTGTTAGAAGCAACGGATGAGAGGTGTTACACAGGGGAACTTGGAAGGGAGGATCTTAAAAACATTGTACTGAGGTGAGCAAACAGATGAGACCTATAATAAAAAAACATTTACATAAGTTGAAAACACTTGCGCCCAAATACACATCGTGGAAGAATGTTTACAAACAAAGGGCTTTACATTAAACACGTGAAAATAGTTGCTGAGGGTGTGCCTGCATGGCTCAGTTGGTTGAGTGGCTGACTCTTGACTTCAGCTCAGGTCATGATTCCACAGTTGGTGAGACTGAGCCCCACACAGGGCTCTGTGGTGACAGCACGGGGCCCGCTTGGGATTCTCTCTCTCCCCGTCTCTCTGCCCCTTCCTGTTGGCACTCTCTCTTTCTCCCTCTAAATAAATAAACTTTAAGAAAAGAATTCTCGAAAAAAATAGTTGGGAGGCGAATAGGATTGGGGATGAAAGGCAACATATAAACATACAAACAAGCCGAGCGTTATTCCCCTACAGCCACAGAAGACAGTGACAGATGATGTGGGAGGCCCAGGGTCCTAAGTGCCACCACTAAGCTTAGCTGAATATCTGACACTCAGGAGTTGCCTAATGTCTCACGAATGACTGTGAATAAAAGTCCAAGTGGTGACCTCATCCAGGACTTTACCAATTCCCGGACGTTATTCTCCTGGAGGTGCTGGGAAATCCATGAGGTTGTGTGGTCTGTGGGAAGGAGGTAGACATCCTACCCACTGTAACAACTTTCTTCTAAAATGTCCCTTCTCTACAAAATAAAATGCCAAGTTATTTCTCTAGAAGATATGGTTTATTTGGTCCTAAGTGAGACATATATAAAGGCTGACGCTGGAGCAGATCTCTCTCCATTACCTAGCAGTTTACTGGCACAGGTTCCTGTGTGATATTTGGTAGAATATGTTACTGTCACCCTTTCTGTGAGCCACACTGTCAGGCTAGCCGTGGCAGTTAGCTACTCTTACTGGTAGGAGCTTTCTAAGGAATTCTCTAAGGGTGGACCTCAGGGTTTGCCCGCAGTATTTCAGGAGTTGACATATCAGATCCTTCTGCATCAAGGAGAAGGGGTGAAGCTTGTGCACAGAATAGGAATTTAGCCAGTGGCTGGGTTCATCTGATCTCTTCTAGTTCTATTTCTTTGTCTCTCTTCATTAATCTCCTTGGTGTTTGTTTTGTTTTAATCTTCCTATTGGCCTAAATCAGGGTTCCTAACCTCAGTGTTTGGGGCCTGATAGTTGTCATGGGGGGGTCATCCTCTGCTCTGTAGGATGTTTAGAAACATCCCTGGCCTCTGCCCACTAGATGCCAGTAGCGTCCCCTCCCCCCCCCCCCCCCCCCCCCCACTGTGACAACCCAAAACATCTCAAGACATTGCCAAATATCTCCTGGGTACAAAATCACCTCTGGTTGAGAAGCACTAGCCTGGACAAAGAACCCAGGGGACACATCAGCATTTCTGTACCAAATGTATTTTAGAAAGGTTCTTATTTGTTTCAGGATACATGATGTAGCCTTCCCTTGGCTGACTCTGTTAAGTAAATGTTTAAAACCAGAAGCTCCGGGGCGCCTGGGTGGCTCAGTCGGTTGGGCGTCCGACTTCAGCTCAGGTCATGATCTCACGGTTCGTGAGTTCGAGCCCTGCGTCGGGCTCTGTGCTGACAGCTCAGAGCCTGGAGCCTGTTTCAGATTCTGTGTCTCCCTCTCTCTCTGACCCTCCCCCATTCATGCTCTGTCTCTCTCTGTCTCAAAAATAAAAAAAAAAAATTAAAAAAAAAATAAATAAAACCAGAAGCTCCGAGAAGATGGTTCCAGGTAGTCATCTGGCCAAATCTACCTGTGGCAAAAAGATCTGGGCCTACTTCCTGAGTTAATCCAGAAACAAAACAAAACAACACAAAAATGGAATCCCTGGTCTGAGCTAATTGAGTAATTAGGGAAAATGTGGTTCTTGTGCCCCTACTTTCCAGGGTCATTGCTCCTGTCATCTGTTTGCCTTGGCCAGGGATGATGACCACGCTCAGCAGAGGTGCAAAGGGAGGCTGGAAAGAGGTGAATGTTGGGATCACGTCTCTCAAGCTGTGCCAGGGTTGGGATCCTTCTCCTGGGTTTTCCATGATTTGCAATAAGAGAACAAGGCTGGCATTCTTGAATTGATTCTTTTGACTCAGTGGCCATTTCAGTGGGGAAGACTGTCCTAAAATTTAGGGTTCATAGAACTAAGAAAAACAGAACACACATGAAAGGATTGAGGATCTCCATGAGATGGTCGGATAAGAAGAAACGAAGAAAATCCTTGGTTATTACTGTTAATACCACACCAGTTTAGAAAATGTTTATTGTGGATCGTGTAAATGATGATTGTGATGAGGGAAGGGCAGGTGGAATCAGATTCGAATTTGGCTCTTTCTTAGGAGTACAGTTGTCATGCTTATTCCAAACTTAACTGATGTAAAACCAGGTTTAGGGAGGTTAGATGCCATAAGATGGTCCTCTGACTTCAAACCAGGGGTGCTAAATCCCCTAGGATTATAGTGGAAAGAACAGAAGCAATTAATTGTTCTCTAGTTCCACGTTTTGTGGGAAAGAACTTTTTTTTTAATGTTTATTTATTTTTGAGAGACAAGGAGAGAGACAGAGTGTAAATGGGGAGGGGCAGAGAGAGGGAGACACAGAATCTGAAGAAGGCTCCAGGCTCTGAGCTGTCAGCACAGAGCCCAACGCGGGGCTCGAACCCATGAGCTGTGAGATCACGACCTGAGCCGAAGTCAGACGCTTAACTGACTGAGCCACCCAGGTGCCCATCTAGTTCCACATTTTGACTGAGGGGATTGGTACACACACTAGGGAGGGAGAGGCACTTGTTGCCATGGTGGTGAGGCCTGGGGATGTAGGGTCAGGAGTGAAGGAATGACAGGAAACACTGGTGAGAAGGAAGATGTGGGAGACGCTGGGAAGCATATGAAAGAAAAAAAGAAGCCAAAAGAGAAATGATAAGCTTTCTTGAATGAAAGAGATTAGAATCCTTTTGAATAAAGGGATCTTGACAAGTGAATGGCTAAAGTGGAAAGGAACAAGTCCTTTCTTCTGCAGAATGGTGGGGGCATCGAGTCCAGCCGTACCCATCAACCAGACATCGCTGCTTGGGCTCCCAGGCTTTTCTCTTAACCCCCCTCAGTCCCTCACAAGGGCCAGTGAGATGATGCAGAGAAGAGCCCAATTCCCAGCTGAGACTATGCGATTCAGAGGGATGGGGCTCGTTCAAGTTCATAAAGCTACGCAGGCAGAAGTCACACGCCAGTTTGGTATTCCTTATTCTGTTACACCACATGGCTGCTGGGGCTTGGCGGGTTCTCAGAGAGTAGACGTTATGACACGAAGATTTTGGAAAAATGATTGAGCACGGAATCAGTTTCTCTGAAGAAGGAAGAAGCTAGAGGGGGAACACACTGAAAAAGATGATGTGTGAGTCTTCAAATGAATGATAAATTTTACATTTCTCCATTCCATTTAAAAGGTGCTTTCTCCATGGCTAAAAGTGACCGCCTGGAGTGGTAGAGGCCGTGAGCCATGAAGTACACAGGACGATTCAAGAGGGGAGAGAACAGCTCCCCTTGTTTCGTGGAGGGCCAATCATGCCTAAATTCTTGGACGACAGAGAAAAAGCTCACGGGCCTTTACCTTCACTGTCCTGTGGGCAGGCATCAGGGCACAGCTATGTCCAGAGGGCAGAGAGAGAAGGCAGCAGATGGGGTTTGGCCTCACTGTACTCTCTGGCTGGGGGATTACATCTAATGCACGAGCCTGTTCTTGGAAGGGACAAGCCAAAAAGACTAAGCCGCCAGGCCATGTGACCATTCATGCAGGGGGTAGAAGTTTCCAGAGCTCAGGAGAAAACGGGCTAAGCAGGCAATGAAATCAGGCCCCAGAGAAGAAATAATTTTGTTTTTGCGATGTTGGTCTGTCTTGGGTAAAAACTCATTTTAGAATGAATAGAGGATTTCTTCATCTGGTCTGGGCAGTTGCTGGCTTGAATCTGTAGCTGAATTCAACTACACGGGCTCATTGAATGAGTCATTATTCAGTTTCCAGTGCCAGGAAGAAATGGAAGGCCACCTCAGAGTCTGATGAAATATTGAGGAGATTCAATAATTCTCTGGACAAAGGTGCATAAGGGATGGATGGAAGCAGAGACGAATGAACACTCTTCTAGTCCTCCATGAAACCTATGATTCTGTTTGTGTATAATTTATCGCCTTGGATTTATGAACAAAAATTGATTATATTTCAAAAGCAGCGAAGTGGAAATTTATTTGAATTTGAGCAATAGATAAAGCCAAAGAGAAGAGAATAGAGGGACTTAAGTTGCAACAGCCAAGAAAATAGCATTAAGAGGCTGGGGGAGGGTTAGGGTTCCTGCCTCTCAGCGGTGTTATGTCAGGGCTTGATGCTCTAGTCCATACTTAACGCTTTGGGAATGTTGGTCCCTTCCTAGGTACTAATGCTCTCAAGCAACATAGAGAAGCATCAATGTATAGTGTTTCTTTCAATATTATTTCCTTTTAGTCTTTTGAGAAAAACCAGTTAACGTAAATGTCACTACTGTCATGCAGCTGGGGTGGCCCAGTTGGATGCAATGTCTTGCCAAAATGTGCTAATGATAACACTGCATGTTGGGAGGAGTGGGGAGGGGTAAGGAGGGGTTCTGCCAACTTTCCTCTGTCAGAAAAATGGAGAGGATCATGGCTGGGCTCGAAGAGGGAGTGACACCCTCCTGTGTGCACCCATAAAAGACCAGGTAGACTCAAGCAGGGAGGACACGGAGGGGTTGCCAAGGTTGGAGAAGCTCAGGTCTGGCTTACGTGGGGCATCCTCCGGAATTCTGGGCAAACTGCTGGTAGATCCAGCACCTCACGCATGGCACAGCACAGTGAGGGAGCACCCAGGGTAAGAGTGTGGGCTCTTGAGTCAAATAAACCTGGGTTTGAATCCAAGCTCTGTCACTTTCTGGCTATGTGATTTTAGTCACGCTACTTTACTTTTCCAAAGGCTCTGTTTTCTTCGTCTTTAAAATGGAGAGAACATGGCATGCCTGGGTGGCTCTGTTGGTTAAGCCTCTGACTCTTGGTTTTGGCTCAGGTCATTTCATGGTTCGTGAGTTCAAGCCCCACATCGGGCTCCATGCTGACGGTGCAGAACTTGCTTGGGATTTTCTCTCTCCCTCTCTGCCCCTCCCCTGCTTGCTCACTCTCTCTCTCTCTCAAAATCAATCAATAAATAAATTTTAAAAATAAACTAGAATAAGATGGTGAGAATAGTATATTGACCCATAGGATTCCTGTGAGGATTAGTGAGATTCTCTGTGAACTTTACGCACTGATGCCTGGACTTGAGCACTTGATAAAGGGTAGCAACTAGGGTTACTTTATTTCGTAAGTCTTATGTAGTCGAGCCTCATCATTCAACAGAAATAGTGACAGCAGTACTCCTAAGACATGGCCTTCCAGACAAAGTTGGAGGCCCCAGCCAATTGCAACCCCCACAACCCTTTGGAGGGAGGTGGTCAACATCCCATCCCCATTGTGCAGTCCTGGACCCCCTTAACCTCCCAGCTCCGAGATCCTACCTCATGCCAAACAACCTGGAAGACATGGTAACTGGACCCAGATTGGGACATGATGGGGATTTTTGCTTTAAGAGTTCAAGTTAAACACACTCAAGCCTTATTATTCTTTGGTTCCATATCATTTGGTTATTCAGGTTCCTTGTCCTTCCAATTTTTCTCCAGTGTTCAAGACCAAAGAGTGGATATGGAAAGAGCAGCAATGGTGGCCGAGGGTGTGGTGGGGTGCCATCAGCTCCCACACCCCTTCCACTAGGAGGCTGGCATGTGTCAGACATCTTTGATCGCCCCGTAGGAGGCATTGCCAACACCTCATGGTTTGAAAACTGTGGCAAGAAGTAAGCAGCAGAGATAGCAAGAGAAAATATTACCACTTGAAAGGAGGGACGGAGTAGAAGGGAAGGATGAAGGGATGAGAGAATAAAAAGAAAACAGAGAAAAGGAAATTGAAGGGAGATGGAGGTTGTGATGCTGATAGAGCTTACGAATCAAGAAGTGGTAATAGTTCTAGAAAGGAGTGAGACAGAAAGCCTCAAAGAGTCGGAATTAGGAAGGGGCTTTTGAGGCATTGTGTGACCCAGCTCCCTCTGTTTATAATTGAAGTGCAGAAGAAAAGAAAAAGGAGGGGAGGAGAGACTCCTTTGTCTCCCTATAGGCAAAATCAGGAGACTGGACTATCTATCTACAAAGCTAGCAATCTATGAATTATAAGTCATATATATATATTTTTTTTAAGATTCCTTATTTGGTTAAGATATGTCACTGTGGTCTGTGTAACTTTTATGAAAGTCACCTTGTAATGGATGATGTGAATGTGTTTGATTTTCTCAGTTCTCAGACACTCAGGATCATAATGCCCTTCAGTTTAAAAAGTAGCTTATACAGTGTGATAGCTTTTTAAAAAGTTGACCAGTCCTTAGGTATGTTCTGGAACTAATGCTGAACTTCTGGGAAAGTAAGAATCTAGGCTAGAACCAGGTCCTAGACCTTTCTGGTATTCCGTTGGGTGATGCCTCAGCTTGCTCATTATTAAAATCTACGATGTCGGTTTCCTTGGTGTCCAGGTTTTCCAGTAAGTATAGCACATCAGGAGAGGCTCGCGAGCCAGCCACAATGTTGATTCCACTGGTCTCTGAGGATGTTTCTGTGTCAAGTGAAAGAACGGGCTCAGAACTGATGGGATCTGGACTTAGGCCTGTCAGGGAGGCGTGGCTGGACGCCAGGAAACCGGGGAGGCTCCACCGTTTGGGGAATTTGTCATTATCATTAGGGTCTTCCCCAGAGGCTGACGTGAGGATGTTTCTCTCATCTTTGGCTGAACTAGTCTGAGGACTGGGGTCCCTAGGAGGTGTCCCTTTCTCTGAGGGGAATGCAATCAATCCCACAGGCACCTCCTGCTGTCCAGTCCTGCTTGGCTCAACCCCGGTAAACTCTGCGCTCTGGATGGAGGCAGTGGAGTCACGTGATGTGGGCACTGGCGCCTCGGTCACTGTGATCAGTACCTCGGGGACCTGTGGCATTTTGGTGGGGGAGACCCTCACGCTCGACTGTGGAGTCAGGCTCTGCAAAGTGCTTGTCCGGCTGGTCTCCCTGATCGTGGACAGTTCCCCCAGGCTGGAGTACGCCTTGGGGTTCCCCTCTGGGGAGCAGGGTTGCCTTTGGGCGGGTGAGGCATGGTGGGGGCTTCTCGAGGGCACATCCAGCAGATCTCTGGCTGGGCTGACGTCGCCACTTGGGGGGAAGAACATGGAGCTGTCGCTGGCCTGCCTGCCATAGCTTCTCCTCCTGGGGCTGGTGGGGTGTTCGTGGGCACTCAGGAACCTCTTGACTCTTCTAATCATGGAATGGCGCTGGCCGTGCTTCTCGAAACTCCACAGCCACTCCTCACCAGGGAGATCCGACCCGGACAGTCTGAAACACACAATGGCAAAATGCAGGCAGAGCAGTTTCAGGGCCCCAGCTCTGTGGGCAGAGTCTCAGAGGTCAGGACTGAGTTTTGTATTTTCACATTACAGATTTTGAAATGGGGGAGACTTCAACTTGAGATTGTCTGGCAGAGATTCCCCAACCTTTTGGTCACAGGACCTTTTTAAACTCTTACAAATGATCGAGTACCCCGAAAAGATTTGTTTATGTGGGTTACAGCTATTGCTACTTACTGTGTCAGAAATAACGGAGGAATATAAAAAAATTACACACATAAGAATGTATAAGCACTCATACCATGAAATGTTAAGTGATGACATCATCACATAGCATGTAGCTTCTGGAAAATTCCACTTTTCCAGAAAGTCAGGGAAGAATGAGAATGAAAAGGTGAATAACATTTTAGTGTTGTTACAAAAATAATTTTGACCTTAAGGACTTGGGTCTTGGGGTTTGGGTTTTGGGAATTCCCAGAGTTCCCCACACCACACTTTGAAAATCACTCATCTACAGACGTGGACCTTAAAAAGAAGATATAGTGTGTATTCTTTCACCTTTATTGCAGGTGAACCAAGGTCATGAACTAAGGATCTGTAACCCACCCCCCCCCAATAATGCATCATAGCCAAATTCAAGACAATGCAAAAACAGCTCACATTTACATTTATTAAGGACCTCCCTTGCCTTAATGCAGTTAATTATCATTCATTGTGTGAGTTGGTACTATTATTATTCAGATTTTACAGATGGGGAAACTGGGGCCCAGAGAGATTGCTAAAGACAGTGTAGCCATTGAGGGCCAAACCCAGAAATCTGACTCCAAAGCCTTTGTTCTTAGTCCCTTTTATATAAAGTCTGCTACCTGAGTGTCAATGGTGAGGTAGAGCCTGGGGGGTGGGGTGCAGAATAATGAGTAAAACACAATCCTTGCCCACAGGTAATTTGTTAACATCCCTGGTCCACTCATCTAGGGTTACAGAAGGAGAAATGGGACCACACATCCATCGAGGAGGGCCGTGTGTGGTCTCTCGATGTAGCTGGGCTCCCCTGTGATGAAGTTTGATAGATTTGATAATGTTGAACTTTCAACATTTGAGACATAAAACGAATAACCCTAGCCTTTTGAACCTTCTCCTTCAAGGCTGAAATAAAATGGATAATTGGGATAACAGCGAGGGCTATGGGGTCGCAAGGCCTGCTCCTGCCTCACATTACATGGTTGTCTCATGTGTCGGTGGATTTGTGGTCTTAATGGGGTTCAGAGAGGAGCTACTTAAAGCCTTGCCTTTAAACCGCAAATGCTCACACCAGCTCCGGGAGCAACAGTGCTTGGTCCGCCCTGGTTCCAATGTTCCTATCGACAGCCCTGGTGACAAGATGCCTTCACAATGCCAGGTGCGCTTTGTGTGACACAGAGGGGAGTGTCGGGGCAGCAGGATGTTGGTGTAACCTGAAAGGGTAAAGTGAGCAGCAAAGAGAACATCATTCCTCCGTGTTTATGAATAAAAGATGGCTGATCGAGATGATTAACTGGCTAAGTGTCCCGGGATGGCATCCGATTACAACCTTGTGCTGTTATCCTAAAGCCCCAGCAGTGTCCTTGGCTACCAGATAGCCTCTGGCCCACCTCGGCCGTGCATGGCTCCGATTCAGTTACGCCAACTTGAGAAATGCAGACTCATGTCTCAGCGGCCCCGGTGACCCAGCTCGCCGAGTTTCATTAGGTCAGATCTCCAGTCACACCAGAGGAGCGACAAGCGCAGTTGTTCACTAAGATCGCCACACTGGATGTGCCCTGGGAATCCAAAGTAGGGCTGCCAATCTCTCTTTATAGGGCGAGCCTCTGTCCTCCATTTGAGATCTTGACTTCTTATTTGCGATTTCTCTTTCTCAACTACTTCTAAACCACACTGCCTTGTAAGAATGATAAAATCTTCCAGGGGCGCCTGGGTGGCTCAGTCAGTTAAGTGTCTGACTTCTGCTCAGGTTCTGTATGACCTCATGGGTTGCGAGTTCGAGCCCCGCGTCAGGCTCTGTGTTGACAGCTCGGAGCCTGGAGCCTGCTTCAGATTCTGTGTCTCTGCCTCTCTCCTGCTTACACTCTGTCTTTCTCTTTCTCAAAAATAAACGTTTAAAAAAAATCTTCTAGGAAACGTGTTTATACTGTCATTACTTCAAAACTTTGTAAATCCTAAGGACAAAATTTTCTAACTATGCTGATGATGGACATGTATATTCAATGGGGGCAAGAAGATTAAGGCCCTGCATCACAAATTAGAGAAAAACAGACCAGTTACAGAGAGCAAACTGCAAAAAGGCCAGGGCTCTTGCTAATGTTCTACTGGTTCACCAACTGACACCGGGCAGGGCTGCCAGTGACACCCTATTGTACCTTCCTGCCTCATGAGACTGTATCGTGGACGCATGAGAATTATCCACTTACCCAACTAAATTTATTGAGCATCTACTATGAGTAAATCTGTTGCATCAAGAACTGTATAACACAGTTTAAAAGGAGGGAGAAGGCACGTATATAATTAGCTAAATTGGGACAAAGTAAATTTTTGAGCTGACTTTTTGACATCGAGAAGGAATCAAATGGGCAGAGAAGGGGCAGAGCATTCCAATGGAAGAAGTGACTTGAACAAGTAAGTCGGGGGAAACCTTAGGGTGTTTGTGTGTGAAGATGGGAAAAACTTGAGTTGTACAAGCACAGAATAATGTCAGGCATAAAGCTGAAAAGGTAGCCTTGGATTGTGTTAGAGTCTTATGTACCAGGTAGAGGGATTTGGACTTTATCCCAAAGGCAGGGGGCAACTGTGGGCTGCCTTTGCGAACGAAGGGCATAGGTAGACTTGTGCTATTTTGTGGTAGTTCTGGAAGAACTACGTGGACAGCAACATTGATGAATGTTGTCGTGCAGAAATGCTTTGGGTAAGAAACATGACATGGGAACTTTCTACGCTATTAGTCAGAAAGACCTATCGGTGGGTCTTTGGAGGAACACTTGGTGGCCTGTGCTCTGGGGGGGAGGGGCAGTTTTATGAATGTCATGCTAAAGTGGTGAAGGAAGCCTTTTGGGTGTTTATGTTATCAAAGAGCAGTCGTGAAGCTCCCCTCCCCCGCCACATGATGAACCTAATGACCTTTCTTCCAAATGTGTCCATGAGGGAATGTTTCACTGCCAGCACACAATCCCCATCTCCTTTCTCTGAAAGTCACGGTTCCCAATAGGACATCAGAAACCGTGGTTTAAGAACAAAATGGTTTGAAGCTTAGAGCACACAGAACAGACTACATTGAAAGATGCTCCATTTCCCAAGTTGGGCGACTTGGATGTACCTTTTAGGTCCTTTCAGACTTTCTTCTCCTTATTTGGTTTTTAAAGTGTACTTTTGGTACAAGGTTAGTACAATCCTGAGGCCCAAATATCACCCCAAAACAACTATAGCAGAAACATTATATGGTAGAATATAAGTGCGCTCATTATATTGCTATACATTAGAGAAGGTCAGCTGAAAAAGGTTCTGGAATTCGCTTGGACTTAGGCAAGTAATTAGAGCTACGAGGACATTCATGGAAAGTGCCATGCAGCCATTATTGTCCAGAAGATGGAATTTGAGAATTGCCTCTGTGGTGAGGAAAATGATTTATTCGGGAGCTCGTAGAGCCAGGATTTCTGCTGCCTGGGCTGATTCTAACTAGCTGTGTGACCTTAGGAGAGCCACTTAACCTTTCTGTGACTCAGCATCATACTTGAAAACTAGTGACAACAATACTTCCTCTACCTGCCTTAGAGGCTGTGGGGGAGTTCAAAAGAGTAATAGATGTGGAAAAGCTTTGAAGAGTAGACAATATAAAAAGGACTCTGTCAATGACTGGCAGACTTTCAGAGGTGATTTCCAAGTCATTGTTGACTTCTCGCACCTGCTTGGAGGAAATGATAGCGTCTGCCTGAAAGTTAATCCCTTTTCTCCTCCGAGAGTGTATTTTTAAAATGTCACTACCCCGGGGCCCTTGGGCGGCTCAGTTGGTTAAGTGTCTGATTCTTGATTTCGGTTCAGGTCTTGTGGTTTTGTGAGTTCGAGCCCCGCGTCGGGCTCTGCGTTAACATCACAGAGTCTGCTTGGGATTATCTGTGCCTCCGCAGCTTGCACTCTCTCTGTCTCTCTCAAAATATACTTAAAAAAATGTCACTACACCTTGGTGCTGCCATCTGACAATGAACACCTTAGAAGGGATGACTCTCACAGTCACTTAATGGTTAGACGAGGGCACTGAGTGAATGGAGAGGAAGCATAAGGACAGGAGAAAGCTGATTATTTGGGAGAAGGAAGATGGGGCCGATCAGGTGGCTTTCTTGCAGACATTGCCAAATCCTGCAGTTAACATTTATTGCACAATGTAAATCCTCAATACGGAAGAGATGAGAATGAGGAAGGTTGTGCTATGTATTGGGCATTATTTTGAAAGGGTGGAGAAGGGTAGGTGTGGGAGAGAGAACAGGTTATGTTAAGCCAGGCGGGCTAGTTGGTTGTAGCCGAGTCTAGGAGGGAGAGCAGGCGTCATCCTCCAGGTCGCACTGGCGTCAGGATTGGGATATGTTATTTCAATCGCAACTGTTATAAAAGACCAACAACCCGCACTTTCAAAATATCTATTGGGCACCCAGTGAACTATCAGCCCCACAGACTCCCTTGCCAGTGACAGATTTCTGAGGGCACAGGCAGCAGTGATTTCACGGCTTTTGAAAAGACGCTTGGGCTGCTCAGGGCACAGAAGAACACTTGTCACCTCCTGTTGCCATAATAAGAGGGGACAGGACTGCTGGAGACGGCAGTGACTTTCAGAATTCATGGAGTGTGTCTCATATGGAAAGACCAAAACAGCCCCCCTAACTTGAGAGATCTGATGCATTATTTTTTTTTTTCCGAAGCAAGCTTTTCACAAAGCTTTCTCATGTGTGTGATCAGGTAAATAAATACAGAGCTTCACAAGATTAAAGGATAAAACTGGATAATGCTTGCCTTTCTTTCTCTGGGCCACCTTTTTCTTTTTAACCTCCTCCCCCCAGGTTTATTGATATATAACTGACATATAACATTCTTTAAGTTTAATGTGTACAATGTGATGATTTGACATATGTGTATATTATAGGATGTTTACCTCAGTAAGTTCAGTCAACATCTTCACCTCACAGTGGCCATTTTGTTTGCTGTTGTGCCAACATTTAAAGTGCTATTTTGAGGGGCATCTGCATGGCTCAGTCTGACAGCGTCTGACTTTGGCTCAGGTCATGATCACACAGTTCGTGAGTTCGAGCTCCACATTGGGCTCTGTGCTGACAGCTGGGAGCCTGAAGCCTGCTTTGGATTCTGTGTCTCCCTCTCTCTCTGCCCCTCCCCTGCTCATGCTCATGCTCATGCTCATGCTCTGTCTCTGTCTCTGTCTCTGTCTCTCTCTCTCAAAAACAAATAAAAATTTTTAAAAAGTGGTATTTTGACAGTTTAAATTCAGTTAATTTAGGTCATTTTAACAAAATTGAAATGAGGAATTTAGGAAATTGATATTTAATATGATGAATTCTACTTCTCAGGTCAGATTTATTATTTTCAAATTGCTAGTGTTCCTCAAAGTCAGGCAGCCGCCTTGGAGGGAGCTGATGATTTGCCTGAAAATCTATCCGGGCAGAGCCCGTGTGGAGGGACATTTATTCACAGCAGAGCAAAATGTACTCTTCAAACCCATTAGAGGCAAGTGCTGTTATTTTTAACCTTCTGCTCTGCAGAATCTTGTCAGAGCCGTAGCCTAGGATTTATAAGATGGGAAAGGTAACTCATGCTGAGCTGGGAGGTGGGGGCCAAGCACTGGGAGGAAAACCCAGCGGACAGAGGTTGTATCCACCCAGCACCCCCTCCTGACTCCCTTGCTGGGGGACAGTTTGGAGTAGGGGAGCATCACGGGGGGTTTGCTTAGCTCACAATAGGGGCTCCCAGAGCTGGCGACCCTCCTGCTACCACTCTCTTGCCCTTCTGCTAGTTTGGGGCAAGGATTACAGCAAATCTGGTAAAAGAACGGGCATATCTAGACTCCTGTTACTACTCTGGTTATGCTCATGGGCCCTCCGCTGGCTGATGCAAAAATAAGTTGTGGCCCCAAATGGGGGTTCACTTAAAGTCCCCCACATTTCAAAGCTGTTGTATCCTGTGGGAGTTTTGTGAGAAAAGGACATTAAGTCATCTATACCTGTCATGTCTTTTAGGAGGTGAAAATTGAGTGCCAATGGTGAGCCTATGTCGGCATATGAAAGAATCCCTGAGAAGGTTCTAGAATTTTAAAGTTAATAACGCACAATCGTCTCCTTGGGAGGCTCCGTTTCTCCTTCCTTTCTGGTACATTAAGTGAAAATCAATGTTCCAAGAATACGTTTTTGTCGAAGTTAGTGCTTCAGAATTTTGAGATATTTTTGGTAGTTTATAACACAAGAATGCAATAGTATGTATCAGACTATGTATTTTCTTGTAAAAGCTATAATATTTGAATATAGTTAGCTAAGAGAGGATAACTTACTAAAACATCCATCTAGAGGTATATTTAACCACAATCTAATAAAGGACGTGCTTGTTAAATACATATTTTCGTATATTTGAACTAATACCGCCAAGAAGACTTCTGACTGTGCTACGCAACCCGAATGTTTTGTACACATTAAATACATACGTACAGTTGCAAAAAAGTAATTATATTATTTCTACACATTCGGAGAGCCTTTGGAATGAAGGTAGATAAGTAAAAGTCATTATTTCTGGGTGTTTGCAGTTTTACAGCACCAAATAAATCCTAAATAAATCCCTCTGCTCCTAACCAGAAGGAACGCTTGCAAAAATCTGTATCTTTCTCCTCTGTGCTAAGTGCATCCTTAACTGACTTCATAGATCCATTCCTTAAGACCACTCTAAGTGTGAGGAAGTTGCGACATATTTGAATGACAGCAGAAAGCCCAGTAAAGCGGTGTTCATTAAAGGGTATCGCAGCAAGTCCACGGGCTGAGAGCACTCTTTTACATCAGCAGGACCCTTAGAGCGAGCACACGTCCATGTGTGCACATGTCAGTGATCCATTTCATAAGCAGCTACTGCCTCTCTTCTCCAGGATTTGGAATCCTTTAGCTGCTATGGATAGATGTTTCAGTGGGGTTTTCCCAATGCCCTTAAGGGGTTATTGCTTCTTCGCTCTTGGGGGTTTTGATTTTCGAGATAGGATTAAAGGGAGTTATGAGACTTTAGGACTTTAATTTCCTTGTGTTCCATTCCTCAGAGACTTATACACTTGTGCTAATGGATAATCCTAAGTATTTAAAAAAGAACAAGAGTTTTGGAGCGATCCATGGTGCTGTCATGTGAATAGCATTCTACCTCTGGCTAGCTGTGGTGGGCTAGCCCTGGATCTTACTTTTTGTTTGTTTGTTTGTTTGTTCTTTAATGTTTATTTATTTTTGAGACAGAGAGATTCAGAGCATGAACGGGGGAGGGTCAGAGAGAGAGAGACACACAGAATCTGAAGCAGGCTCCAGGCTCTGAGCTGTCAGCAGAGCCGGATGCAGGGCTTGAACCCATGAACCGTGAGATCGTGACCTGAGCCGAAGTCGGACGCTTAACCGACTGAGCCACCCAGGCGCCCCACTTTTTGTTTGTTTTAAAAACAAATTTGGGGGGCGCCTGGGTGGCTCAGTCGGTTAAGCGTCCGACTTCGGCTCAGGTCACGATCTCACTGTCTGTGAGTTCGAGCCCCGCGTCAGGCTCTGTGCTGACTGTTCGGAACCTGGAGCCTGTTTCAGATTCTGTGTCTCCCTCTCTCTGACCCTCCCCCGTTCATGCTCTGTCTCTCCCTGTCTCAAAAATAAATAAAAAGTTTAAAAAAATTAAAATAAATAAATAAGAATAAAAACAAATTTGGGGCACCTGGGTGGCTCAGTTGGTTAAGCATCCGGCTTTGGATTTTGGCTCAGGTCATGACCTCGTGGTTTGTGAGTTTGAGCCCCGTGTCAGGCTCTGCACTAATTTGTGCAGAGCCTGCTTGGGATTCTCTGTCTCCGTCTCTCTCTCTGCTCCCCTCCCACTTGTACTTTTTCTCTCTCAAAATAAATAAACATAAAAAAAAAGAAATTTGTTTTCAGCAATGCTGGCTTGAGTTTAAACATTCTAGGTTTGTTTTGGTAAAGTTTAGTATGTTAGGTGTAAGTGTTTGCTATTGTCCAAAGAAGAGTCATTTGCATTTTAGGGCTTGGGCGTGTTTTCTTCACACGCATCTTATAGAAAACTCTTCCCTCTGCTTGTGGGTGACCTCTTCATCTTGGTTAATAGTGTCTCCAACAGTAAGGATAATGAAAAGACACCTTAATTAAAACAGCAGATCACCGCAGTGTATACTTTAAATACCTCATAATTTTTATGTCGATTATACTTCAATAAAGCTGAAATTAAAAAAAAACCTGTTACCTTAAATACACCGTCATTCCTTGCTGTTTGTGCTCATATTGGCTTGGAATTTACCCTTTGCTGAATCTCCTCCTCCTATTTCTGTGCTAGTTCCTAATTTAGTCTTAAAGATGCACATTGGACTCCTCAGCTCCAAGAAGCCGTCTCTCATTCACCACGCTGGGTCAAACATACCTTTCTTTTATTCCCATAAGACTGAGCGTTTCTCTATTGCTGGGTTTACCACATGGTACTAGAACATGTCTCCTTGTGTCAGTGAGCTGAAGAGGTATTTGTTTTGTTTTTGTTTTTGTTTTTTCGCCTATGCCTAGCATTTGAAATAGAACCTATCGTATACCAGGCCCTGAAAGAAAATTTGCCTGAATAAATGGATGAGTTCATTCTATATGTGAAGATACGAGGAAAAACGTGATATTTTAAATTTGTATTTGAGATAAAAATATGGGGAGAATCTTACTTTATTTCACTAATGTACATTTGGTAAATGTGTAGAAAATATGACAATATTTTGAATATGTCCCTGAATATAGAGAACAGAGGAATCGTCTCTAAGGAGTTTTCTTTTTTCTTTTAAATTTTTATTTACTTTAGAAAGGGGGAGAGGGGGGAGAGAGAGAGAGAGAGCCTGTACGCCGTGGGGGACGGGCAGAGTAGGGGAGGGGAAGAGTTGGGGGACAGTAGGCTTCTACTGAGAGCAGAGAACCAGATAGGGGGGCTCAAACTGGTGAACTACAAGATCCTGACCTGAGCCTAAGTTGGATGCTTAACCAACTGAGCCACTCAGGCCCTCCTAAGGAGTTTCCTTTTTATGTGGAAATGAGTAGTCTCCTGAATGTAAAAGAAAATAGGAGGCAGAGTAATTTCTCAGGTTTCTCTTGGATAGTACTTTTGTTCAGTTATTGAAGGGCATTGCCTTGATTTTAGAATTTCTGGGTCATGGGAATTGTGATCATAAGCTTGAAACGATGTGAAAAGGTAAGGGAAATTTGATTTCTGAATTAAATATGCTAGCAACATACATCTTAAATAGAATAAGAAAATTAAAAACTTACTCAACCAGGAAAGGATTTTATATGCTCATCAAGCAGCAAACACTTTTCTGAAACACTTGAATCCATACCACTTTGACACCCGGTCTTTATCCTAATGCAAAGGGCTCATTGACTCAGTCATCATCAACAATATCACCTGTGCTACAGCAATCCTTACTTTTACCTTCCCTTTTCCCCTGAGCCTTCGTCAGATGGCTCACTTGATATTAACTTTGTATTTGGTGAGTGAACAGTGAAATTCTTAGGGAGTGATCTTTTATGAGTTTAGAGGACAATCATTGCTTTCAGCCTAGCAAACCATTCACCTATTCCTGGTAGTACGATTCTAATTTTCTTAAGACCTCACCTCCTCCCTATGGTTGCTTGGGGCTGACACATGCCCCTTGGTCCAAAGATGGACATGTGAACAGGCCTCAGCTAATCAAAATATTGTGCTTCCCTGTTCAAGAATGGGCACGTTCGCCAAGCCCAGCCAGTTAATTCAGTACTTTAGTTTTAAGAGTCATGTTCTTGCCACAGGATTTGCTGAGAGGATAGGTTGTAAAGCTGCTGGCTGCCATCTTGCTGTTTTGCCTGTCTGAAACCTGAGCCAGTGGAGAGAAAAGCTGAACTGAAGAGATAGAGAGGGCAATAGTGAGTCCTGGTGACATATCTTGAGCCTCTGAAATTAGCCACACCCAAAGCTAGGCTAGTTTCCAGATGTGACCCAAGAAACCCCTTTTTGCTTAAGTTAGCTGGAGTTGGTTTTCCAACACAGGCGAGCAGAAACAACTTGTGTAACAGCACAGTCCTGGAAAGAATCAACAGTGGGCATTTCTGTGAATACTCCAAAAGCCTACATTCCTGTAGCGACTTTTCCTGGACTGTGAGGTTCCCTTTGAATGGTCCTCATTCATGCAGAAAATCAAGATCGAGTGAACTTTTGCCTAATTGTTTCTTTGATCATTTGGTTCCAGAGTCCAATTAAATGTCTCCCAGAAACCTCCCCTAATAGACTCTGGCCTTTGCCTGTGGCCGTTCCCATCATGCTAGTAAATAGGCTGTCTTAATTAGAGGAATTCTCTCTGATAACTAAAAACTTTTTGCTGCATTCTTAAATATCACATCTCCCAGTTTTCTCTCAAGAATTTTTTCTCTGTTCCAAATTTCCAGTGCTAGCTTAATATGAAAAATAGCTTAGATTTGTTTAATCTTTCTTTAATCTTTAGTCATTTTGACATCCACAAATAGGGTACTTACATGAGTCAATATTAACAATGCTCTATGGTTACATCTAGAGTGTTTTGATGTTTCCAATCTCATTTAATATTCTCAATAATTGGGGTAGATATTTTCTTCGAGGTCTTATAAAATCCCTAATTCTGTGTCTCTATATTTAGAAATAGAAATAGATATTTTAATAATTTCTAAAGAACATGGACACAGAAGAATGTAATATTATGATGCTTGGGATGAATATGTAGACCAAAATGAAAATCTTGAGACCAAACAAAAACTGTCATTGTAACTATCCTGCAAAAACAACTAACTGGATGATAGAAATGGAGCACAAGGGCACTTACAGTCCCAACAGTGATACCACGATGATTCTCCAGCCCTATCAAATGTGCTCGTCTCTTTTCTCTTACAAATTAGACCTTCAATTCTGTGCATTAATCAGCGATGGGAAGGGAGAGAAAGGTTAAAGCCTGTTGAGTTATCCAAGAACAAATCCACAGAAAAGCATCTATTAATTTTTAAAATTGAGAAGGATTTCAAAACCCATGAAACTGCCACCACAAACTGCCGAGAAGGGCGAACAACAGTGAATTGCTCTTTGTGGAGACTGAGCAACCAGCTGGGGTTGGGATGCGCACAGGAGAATCCAGGCTTGTCGGGCCATCTGGAAGCCAAGGCAAGCCTAGCCTGGGGTGTGCAACCTTCTATCAGGTATGCTTTGAAGACAACAGGCAAATCTCTGGCTCCTAAATCATCTCATCATTTGACCCCACTCCTGAAATTCTACTTGGTCATCTTTTCCTTTGGGTCTTGAAGACCTGTTAGGATTAAGAGACATTCAGCCAAGAGTGAAGCCTTGTGGGAATAGGGCTGAAGCTGGATATCCTCGTGGTTGGGAAACAGGAGGGCTGAACACTGTGGGAGAGAGGAAAGAAGGTCCCAGGTAGCAACTACAGGACATGAACTTGCCTCACAAATCTGCCGAGAGCTGGTCTCAACAGCAAACCACAATTTTGTCACAAGTTGTAAGAAAAATCCTGCAAAAGTTTTCCTCTTTTTTAAGGGGGTTCTCCTTATTTTTCTAAATTTGTCCACAGTCTTCTCTTTAAGTTACTTGGAAACTGTGGCATCTGCCTTGAGCAAAAATACTTAAACTTCCCCCACATTCACACATTTCTCCAAAATCAAATACATTATCAGATTTAATAAAATTATTCGAGAAGTGTGCATGAGTTACTTCAGGCCTCAGCCCATTTATTTAAAGCTAAGTACATAGGGACAGATTGTTATGTTAAAACCACAGAACAGAGACTGACTTGTCTACTAAACATAGTTGAATTAAAATCTTAGAGAAAACTTATCTCATTCCTTAGGATTTGCTTGTCTCCAAGTAGTCTAACACAGTGCCTGCATGTGGTATATGCCTCATAAACACTTGTTGGAAATACATTCAGTTATGAACATCTTAAGTAATAAATGATTATATAATTGAATAAACTACTTTTCAAATCGGAAGGAAAAAAGAGGATAATTTCACAACTATTGGAAAAGTTTTCTGTGGTATAAAAACAAGGTAAAATGCAAATTACCCCCAAATACACATGCCTGCATGTACACACACACCACATTTAAACCAGAAGCTATAGTCTCTTTGCTCTCAAACTTCCTCGGGCATATTAATTATACCTGAAAATCTGAAATAAGATGTTACCAATTGAGAGTTGTCATGAAAGTGAGTTCAAGACCAGAGCATAAAAAATCAGAACAGTGACCAACTTATTTTCTAAATATTGATGATTAAAAAAAATGCACTTACCCCATTTCAACTGTTGACCCCAGAAAGGAGGGTATGCAGTAGTCAGCGGCTGCCAGTGTATAAGGTGGTCGAGCAGCAGAATCATCCCAGTAAATGTCCTTCTTCATCTTGGGTAAGCTCATGTGCATTTCATCCACAGCTAAAAGAGAGACCTAAAATCATTGTTTTATTGTTAGAATAATTTGGATGTGGATTGTATAAAGACAGAGAGTAAGCTCCAATGGGTGGATGGGATTTGCAGCAGGATAGAGCAGTCTGAGAGAGTAAATACACAAATGTCCGTTGTTCATATTTGCTGTAACCGGGACCGTTGCAGAGACTTGCACATGTTTATTGCGTGAGGGCACTTGGCAATGGGGGTTAAGTGGGGCTATAAAACTGCCCAGACTTGGTTTATCAAGCCACATGCCCAGAATGGAGCTAGCTACATTTTACTAGGAGGCAGGAGAGACTCCTTTTCCTTCTTGGTTCAAAGTTACTGTATTGTCTAGTGGCTATCCTTACAGCAACCTTATAATTCCAGATATCATAGGAAGGAGAAGATTCTTAATATCCCATTCCATTGATTCCATAAACATACTTATACTTGATGTCATTTCTTTTTAAAATCATTTTTAATGTTTATTTATTTTTGAGAGAGAGAACACGAGAGGGGGAGGAGTAGAGAGAGAGGGAGACAGAGGATCCAAGTTGGGCTTCCTTCTTCCATCTCTCCCAGCCCTCTAGGTATGCGGCCAGTTTGTGAACCAACAGTGAAACATAGTGAAACATTTGAACCTGCTTAAGAACTGAGCAAGGGCCTGAAGCAAGTAGCCAAGTTGAAGTTCTTTCCTTATCTGTGAGGACAGAGAATGGTCTGAGGAGAGTCCTGCCTGGAAGCAAAATTCTCTCATGCTGATTCTTTAAGAAAAACCTCTCTGGAATAATGCTTTGGGGGTAAGGGTCCTGGGGTCCATTAGGTTTAGTTCTGTCAGATTTGGGACATAGGCTGGTATGGCCCACGTTTCCAGTGTCCATCTGCTTGGACATCTGACTGCAGGGAACTTCATGACATGGATTTGGGAACTCACACCAGATCACTTCTGGCTGCCATTGTCTGTCCCTGCTAATCTCACTTGGGTGGCAACAGAAACCAGATTAAAGAATGAATTAAAACATTGCTCTGCAGTATGATGGAAGAGGCTGTGTAAAGTTAATAAACTTACAAAGAAAACGGGCTTGAAATTCTACTTAGGGGAAGGGGAGGAAAAATAAGATAAAAACAGAGAGGGAGGCAAACCATAAGAGACTCTTAAATATGGAGAACAAACTGAGGGTTGCTGGAGGGGAGGGGAGTGGGGGGGGTGGGCTAAATGGGTGATGGGCATTAAGGAAGGCACTTATTATGATGAGCACTGGGTGTTGTATGTAAGTGACGAAACACTAAGTTCTCCCAAACTACGCTATATGTTAACTAACTTGGATTTAAATAAAAATAAAAATAAAAATAAATTCTATTTACAAGGGACTAAACTTCACTGCAACTGAGACCCAGGACCTGTGAAGTTCCAAAAGGAGCTGAGGCAAGATACTGAAAAGCCAAACCTCTTTCTTTTGTGGCTGCAGCTCTGAAGTTCAGGGGCCTGCCGTCAGAGTCTGTTCAGATCTGAAACGTCACAAATGATTCATTATTCATGTTTGTAAAGGAAGGAAAAGCTCCTCTAACCTGCAGATTTCTGTCAATGCACCAGTTGGTTTCGAAATCATCATCATCTTCTCCAAAAGGGTTGATAAGCTGCTCAGCTACCTGCGGTGGAGAACATAGAATAGGTCCATCGTGATGCTTGTGAAAACTAGGAATGCAAGCTAAAGGTGACGGAGGTGATGCCCTTTGCCACTTTCATAATATGAAGCTCAGAGGGGAGTGGGTGGTTCCACAGACGCCGATGTTTACCGGCAAGCGACACTGCTCTCAGACCACAAGCGAGGCACCTGCGTGGGTTTGCTCTCCAGCGGACCTGTCTGTTCAGGTGGTGACAGCACAGGCCCTTCAGGAGAAGTTGTGCCACGTAGGAGCCAAATGATTGATGTTCGGGTACACCTCAAACCCGTGAATGTCGAAGGAGCACACATAAGGTGCAAGGCACCGTTTGCGGCACGTCCAGGGCGACGTAGCCTGGGGGCTTAAGGAACTTACAAGGGCCCAAGTGATGAGACAAAATGTAACCATGAGGAAGGGAAAACACTGGAGATGTAGACCACAATGAAAGAAAATTAAGTCAAGGAGTTTTCACAATTATTGGATCCAACTGTTGAATGAAAAGTCAGAGAGCGGGGGGGGGGGGGGGGGGGGTTATGAAGCTGGAATTTGTCTCACTTTGTTTTACTCTAAAGGATTTACTTTTATCCGATGGGTCAATTTTCCCCACTATGAAAAGTTGAGGCAGCGTCTTACCGTATATTTTCTAATAGTTGGTCAATATGAAATGATCTTAACCATGTTCTGGCATTGAATAGCCTTCTTGATAAGAGATTTATATGTCAAATATGACTCCTTTATTATTCTTTTTAAATCTCTTGGTTTTTATTATCTAGTGTGTGTGTGTGTGTGTGTGTGTGTGTGAGAGAGAGAGAGAGAGAGAGAGAGAGAGATTTTACATTCGGTCTAAATGGGAAAAAAGTGTATAAAATAAAGACACCATTGATTAGTTGAATTTCTATGTTCTGAGACCATTTTGTAGAAATTCTGCCTACTTATTTTTTAGGACTTAAGTCTAACCACTAACCACTTAGAGCAGTTGTTCTCAACCTTGGTTGAAGATCAAAGTCACCAGGAAGGCTTTAAAAGAACTTGATGCCTGGGTTCCTCCCTTAGAGATTCTAATTAAATGGGTGTGAGGTTGAGCTGAGATATCAGCACCTGGTGAAACTCCCGAGAGATTTTAGTATGTGGATGGAGTTGAGAACCGTCAACTTAGAGAGATACGTCGCCCCACTTCCCCAGACTGGGCAGGGCCTGAGCCCGGAATCAGTCAGCCTCACAGCGACATCCACGTCAAAGTCCTTTCCAGGGCCTGTCCATCCTTCCTTGCCTGAGATTTTCCCTAAGTGGGCCACTGAAGAGGCCTGGAAAATATTTTTGTTATAACCAGAATTTCACTTTTATGGGATCAGTCCTGCATATAGTATGAGAGTCTACATTTAACTTTCAAAATGATACCTATGTTTCAGAATTGATTTTCTCAAAAAATATCCTTTACTCTTTTGGAGGCTTCATTTCCAGCAGGTAACTAATATGCTGTTTATAAGGTTAAGATGGGATTTTTACACTTTGAAAATATTTATAAATATTGGAATGGACAAGATAAAACAGCTGCTTAGAAATTGAGATATAATCCATTGAGTGGGAAAACACTTCTCCTAGGACTGTCTATCTCTTAAAGGAGCTAATGTGGTATTTTCATATTTTGCCTTTAAAAATATTTTATAAAGGAAAGGAAAGTTAATATTTTATTTATTATTTTTTAAAATATAATTTATTGTCAAGTTGGCTAACCTACAGTGTGCTTTTCGGTTTGGGAGTAGATTCCCGTGATTCAGCGTTTACATACAACACCTGGTGCTCGTCCCAACAATATTTTAGAGGGCATTTCCCAAGGCAGGAACTGCTAACTGTTCCTAACAGGCTGGTCCAACACCTCACGTAGACACAAAGCAAAGAATAAGAAGCTTAGCACAACTCAGGGGAAAGGGCAATAAAAGACTAGAATGATTGGGCACCTGGGCCATTTGTAGTGATTTATTGTTTATAAAACTAGAGTCTACTTTTTTCACTAATGGGAGAGGAGAGCTATTAGTCTCTCTTGCTCTTTCTCTGTCTTAAATGCGTAAAAATAATTAAGAATTACCATCACCTGGTTGAAAATGGTTTTCCCATTTATAAAGGACATGCTTTTACTTTTTGAAATGTCAACGTATTTATCATTCTTGGTTAAGATTCAAACCAGTGAAGGTAAAGGCAGTGGCAGGGAAAATGTTGCCACCACCTGGAAGGCCTCCATGGTGCATGTCAACATGTGGCTGGCCAAAAGGTCAAAAGTTTGAAAATTCGATTTTATTCATCTTCAAACTGTCATTAGATTTCATTTACCTTGATTTAGCCATTGTCTTTGTGTGTGTGTGTGCGTGTGGGTGTTCCATTCACTACCAGGCTCCTGCTCTGGTATTTACCTGTGCATCCAGGGAAGGGTAAGGGGTGCAGGGAGGGGCGGGGGTTGGAGCAGATACAATTCTGCACCCATGACTGGACAAGTCCTCCTCACTGCTCTGACCTGTTTTTAATTTCCTGGCAAACCAAATGTCGTCACAAATCCTGGTGTTTCTGGTTTTGATTCTGTTGAATCATTTTCTGAGTCTCAGTTCTGGTTTTGAAAATGGGATGCATTTAATGGGGGACAGCTAGTGGGATTGCAGAGAATCACAGTTAACTATTTACAAAGTTGAACAGAACCAAGAAATAATATAATACGAATACTTAACTCTGATACACAAGGCTTCTTATTTACCCTCTTTTACTCTGCCTACTGGCTTATTGTGGCATAAAATATCAGTGAAGTCACAGTTATTACTTTAATTACATTATTATAATCCTAATGGGAGCACACAAAGACTTAAATTACTGGCCGTAAAAGAGTATTACTGCAACGTCTTTGCTTAGATTGCTGCAATATGGTACCCACCACATCACTTGAATCCCTAGTTTACAAGTAATAACATCTCTGAGTGATTAAATCTTAAATCTACCTTTGACTCGCTCATGAGTGAGTGACTCAGTAAAGGACCAGTGTGCAAAGGACAGAACATGACAGATTACAGAGCAGGTCTCAGGCACAGAGACGGTGGGCTACCTTGAGCCATCCTGCATAGAAGAAGAACTGTAGGAGAGTGAAGATTGGAATGTAAAGATCTAAGTCATGCCCCGTGTAGCCTTTGGTGGGATCCAAAAACTGGCGTCCAATCAGGCAGGCAAAGAAGAAGGTGTAGACAGCCAGAGTGACAACCTGCAACGGAGAGAAGTCTGAGTGAGAACACAACGCTGGACCCCCACAGCAGGCCAGAGTGCCTAAGTGGGCAAGTAGCTAAAAACCACATGCAGGGGCACCTGGGTGGCTCAGTCGATTAAGCATCCAGTTCTTGGTTTCAGCTCAGGTCATGATCTCATGGTTCATGAGTTCAAGCCCCGCATTGGGCTCTGCACTGACAGTACAGAGCCTGTTTGGGATTCTCTCTCTCCCTCTCTCTCTGCCCGTCCCACTCTCTCTCTCCCTCTCTCTCTGCCCTTCCCCACTTGCACTCTCTCTCTCTCTTTCAAAATAAATAACTAACTAACATGGCGGGGGGGGGGGGGACAAACAACACACGTGCAAAGTATTTTATACCTGGGTATAAACCAGCGGAATCCCAACCCAGTCATAACCAAATAAGAGGCTGCACCAAGAGCGGTATCTGTTCATTTCCTAAGCCAGAAACAGATAAAACATGGTTTGCTAAACGATGCGTGTGGCAATAAATATTTCCTGGGATTCATAACGTGGCCATGTCTTTTATGAACATGTCTGTAAAAGGACAAGGCTGACTTTGTAAGGCTGGTAATTGGTTCTGAAGGCTATTCCAAAAGGAAAATCCTGAAAATGACAATCAACGCCATTCAACAGTGCAAAAAGGATGGAGACAGATGGATATTTTAAAAAAAATATTAAAATAAATCAGGACTTTATAGAACTATCGCCTACTCTATTGAATCCCTGATTTCCAACATGTATATTGGTCCAAAGTGTTGATGGGAAGGCAGGGGTCAGTATTTTAAATAAGTAATTTCTATCCATTTTGGTAAATTTATATGGAGAGCAGGTTTGTTTGTTTGTTTCTCGACTTCTTTTGAAAACATGCTTACTGTAGAGTTTGGGGAAAAAAGAAGTACCTCCTAAACATTTCTCCCCCACAAATGAGGACTTTAGCACACTCATATTGACTGAAAATATCTGTCTGGAATGGAAAGGACTTGAATCTACTGATTTCTCCTTTATCACACATAAATTACTATATAAGCCTGGGAAAAAGAGTTATGTTAATTTGGGAGCTATTTTTATATCATTCACTCCTTTTGGCCGAATCCAGGCAGGAGACTGTCATAGGGCATATCTATCTAACCCTTCCATAAATCTGTTTCTCAGATGAATTCAGGGTTATTTCGTTTAATGAAAACATAATTTTGTTTCCTGGAGCATCTGACAAGTTGGCTTAACCTCAGGAACTTCTAGTTTGGGGGAACTGATTGGGCAGGTTTATTTCTACTCCAGATTTTACTCTAGGATCCTGGGGGATGATAAATATGCCATGTGGACACCAGGTCATTCAGAGCCCTTGACAGATGTTGCTAATCAATTAAGGGACACTTTCTTACAGAGCCCACGACAAAGCCAAATTCTGTTTAGACAGAATTTCTAAGAAACCACTACCAATCAACCTGAGTCAAAACCTGTATACTACCCCTGTCCTGCATGTTAAGGGTTCTAATACTAGCCCAGTCTTTCCGGTTCCTTTGGAACCAGGCATGAACAAAGCAGACACATCCTGGTCTGACCTGCTACATCCAGGTCCCTGTTGGTCTCTGATTAGCATCTCTTATGGGTGGTTTGTGACCTACTTACAGTCATCAGTGATTGCAGATCAACACTGTCTCTGATTCTACCTTCCTTCCGGGCTTTAGCTGCAAGATTTCCAAACCAGATGAATGGAACCCAATATTTCAGATGAGGAGATTTGAGGTGGTCAAATAATTTTCTTTCATCTGCCGTCATAAAACCTTTAGCACAAAATAAAGATAGCTCAATTTTACAGAATTAGCTTAGTACTAATAACATTACCATAAATATTTTCATGCTTAGTATGTGAGCATACAGTGAGGGGAATATTAAAAATATATAAAATGATGGTTCTTGCCTCAAGTAGTTTATGCTTGTATTAGAGATAAGGAATGCGTTTGTGCGAGTGCACACACACAAGTTTTATATCAGTAATACATAAGGCAAGACATGTTGGTAATCCCTCATAGAGATGGCCAGTAGAAAGTAAGGTGACATTAAATGTGGACTAGAACATCTGGGGAAAGTTTCTTCTCTAGGTTTTGGTTTATTCTTCTAAAATTGGGAACAAGGATACTTAGAAATGTTAGGATTAAAAAAGTAAAAGGTGTTACCACATACAACGCACTTAATATAGCATGGAGCCCATGAATCACATACTTTTCCTCCTGACTGCTCACTCCTTTCACAGTCCTGATCAACCAGGACCCCTTCTGTGAAGCCTTCCTTGATTTCTTTCTTCTACTTCCCCTGGAATTTCTCCCCTTCAAAGCTCCCCGCACAGTGCTCTCTGTTGCCTTATATTGTAGTAATGCCATACATAAAGGTTTTGCCTGCCAAGACCCACGGGAAGGGCCAAGAGCATACTGTCTTCGTAGTCCCCACAGCGGTTTGCATATACCTTGAAAGTATAATTTTTATAATCTTTATTTATGTGTGTGTACAACACAGTTTGCCTGAGCTCCCAGTGACCTTTCTGAGCCTCAGTTTTCCCAAGTGCCAAAGGAAGATGATAATATCTACTTCCCAGGGATGTTGTAGAATTACCTGAGATGATGGAAACATGTCGAGAGCTTAGCATAATGCTTACTTAGCACATACTTAGCACTCGATAAGTGCAAAGGCATAATATATTATGAAATTTTAGCTATCTACCCGACCTCCAACCTGCACACCGAGGAAAGAAGAGATTTGAAAAAGTTGAGAGGAGAAATTAAGTAGGTTTATTTAAGAAATAAACATTTACTGAATATCTACTATGTGCCAGGGTTCATTCATACAAATATATACTTTAAAAGCTTACAGTTTGCACTTGACTTTTTATTTTTTTAAAAAATTTGATTGAATCACTCAAATGGTACAGAAATCCAAAAGGGCCAAAAGAATATTAATAGGAAAAGTAAGTCTCATTTTCCCAGCCACACAGTTTCCCTCTCTGAAGGAATCACTACAATGAATTTATTGTGTATCTTTCCAGTTATACAGGCTTGATCTTTAAGAACGCAAATGGCTTTCTACTACATGCATATCTGCCATGTGCTTCTATTTTTTGTTTATATCTTGGAGATCTTTTTTTTTTGTTGTTGTTAACGTATAGAGAGTGGCATCATTGTTTTTGATGGCTGCATTCTAGTTAATTCTATACGATATTTTAACTAGTCCTCTTTTGAGTAGACCTTTAAATTGTTTAAATTTTTTTGTTATCAAAAACAATGATGCCATGACTATCCTTGTACTTACTCCTTTGACTTTTTAAGTGGACTTTTCAATGTTAATTATGATTTAGTACAAATAATGTTTTCTGAACTAGTGCTTTTTTCAAAAAATGAGTTTTGCTAGATATTGATTTTGAGTGACTCTTGTCTCAGGAGGAATGTAATCATTTGCTTATGAAATTCTAACACATTCAGATGAAAATCACTTTTGCCCCAGTGTAGCACAGTTAATATCTTTAATGATCTGTAATCAATTTATGAATCTGATTATCCCGCTTCAACTAATCTGCCCTCTTTACCATGTAGTTTTATTTCAGAGGTGTTACTATAACAGAAAAGAAGTCAAAGGAGAAGTGAGATGTGCTCTGGTTCATGGAGCTTTGGAAATACCTAGGTCTAGGTCGGTGTTTTTGAGAATAAGGTCCACAGATCATGGGTACCCGAGTCACTTGTGACATCTATTACACATGGAGAGGGTGAGGCTCCACCCTTTCCTACTAAATCGGACTCAGTAGTGCTGAAGTTCTCAACCCAGGTCTTCACCCTAGGGTCTCATGTGGGTACTTTTAGCAAATACCGATGTCTTGGCCTTATCCCTGGAGATTCTGATTCTATTGGTCTACAGTGAATCCGGGCATCAGCATCCATGTAAAATCTTCCTGATTGACTTAATGGAATTGGATACAGGCAGTCACACATGTACCAAACTCTGCCGCAAATTCTAGCACACCGCAATATTTGAAAATCACTGCCCCACCGAATGAAGATCCTATTTGTTCAGTATTTGAAGTAAACAGAGTATCAACTACAAAGCCAATATTTACCAACACGAGACTCATTTTAGATAATACTCAGGTTATTTATGTTAGCTTAGAAGGGGGGTGGTGGTTCTGCCCATCCCTGAGGAATTGGACTTTCTCCGGATGTCCAAAATAACAATGAGCCTGATCATTCTTTTCTTATTTCTCAGTACGTCTCAAGTTTTTGCATGATCCAGATAATCTGCTTTTTTTTTTTCTTTTTAAAGACTTGCAGAGCGTGAGTAAACCTTATTATGAGAAGTTAATAAACTTGACCTGTCCTGGCTCTGTACTTAAAGATTTGAGGCAATGGGTCACCCTTTACCTAGAAGCCTGTTCTTGGAGATTTCATGTCAATTGTCTAGCAGTTTTATTCTTGGGATTTCTACTGCAATTTTCAAAAATTACCCCATTTATATCCTGGCTGCAATCGCTGTCATTTGACCCAAGAATAACTTTACCTCTGGTTATTTTTTATTCAGGAGTATGGATCAAATTGTGCTGGTGAGTTCTTTTTCTGGCTTAGCAGAATGCAATATGCCGAGTGAGGGTTTATTCAGCGCGTGCACTAAAGCTAGAGTTAGGTCCTCCCCCATACAGCACATCCACCAATTGGGAGGGGACATGTAGAGCAAGGAAAGCTGGTGGTTTTTAATTTTTAGCCCAAACATACTGAGTGCTTTGCTAGGCTCCGTGAAAGATGAATGACAAGACACTAATGACGATGATGAATACCGAAGATGAATGACGAGACACTGACGCGTCCTGCAAGAGCGCACAGGCAGGGTGATTTTTGTTATTCCCTGCAGGGTCACACATCTCATCTAAAGTAAACCCTTTCTTTGAAAATCAAGGTATCGGGCAATCAAAAGGAAATCTATAGATTGTTGGTTAAATCAATTGAAAGAACATTTATTATGAAATGGAAGGTTATCCTCATCAGCACGTCAGGTCATTATCACCACAGGCCAGTGATGTTTTTCAGAATGTGGTCATAATCCTCATCTCTAGGACTATGTGAACCACAGGCACTGATTCGCCACAGTTTGGTAGCACTGTTAACTGGCCGGTCCTCACACAACCCCATGACCTTGATATGTCAGTCTTCATGCCGTGCTCCCTCGGGCCCTGTCCACACCCCTGGCGTTACTATTTCATCTTGCTGTGGTATCTGCCCAGAACTTCCTTGCTCTCTTTTCCTTCTGGCTTTCTGGCCAGTTCAGCTCTGTTCAGCAATTTCCATACTGCTTATCCCAGGAAACCTCCTTAATATTTCAAACCAGGGTAACACACACACACACACACACACACACACACACACACACACACGCACACAGTGTTTACTTGCGACTTGAATTGTGGTTTGGTGGAGTAAGTGAGACCTGCTCCTTTAAGGCAAAATGTTACAGCCCTCAAGCCAAAAGCCTAATTGTGTCCACTGATAATATGCCAGTCTTTATGGATTTTGCCTGTTGCATGGTTTGTCTATTTTGCCTCAGCTGAAGCCAAGGCAGGTGTCTTTAGCTTTTAAAGCAGAGTGTGCAAATGAGCCTCTCTTAGCAGAAGAACTAAAAGCACTGCATCTCAAAACTTGGAGGCAGAATGGGTTTGTTGCCAGTTCTTTCTGTAAGAGAAAGTTGTGCATTCAGCATCTGAGCCCTTCCCAGAGAGATGGCTTTTTCAGGAAGATTGCAACGTGCCTGGCTCATTTTCATCTCTGTACTGTACTTTCTAAATGAATGGAACGAAGCCATCGGATTCAACTATAGCTCTCCTTTAAACTCAATGGTAGGGGTTTAGAAATCCTTGTCAACTGGGAAAATCAAAGGGAGGTAAAATGAGATTGAGGGAGAGAGATGGAATCACATTGTGAAACCACTGTCCTGGGCAGAATGTCAGAATTTTTTTATTTTTATTTTTATTTTTTTTTACCACGAACCACGGTAAGATATGTATGGTTCCCCAAACAATTAGTGGTTCTTTCACATAACGTGCTCTTTAATATTTAGTGTTCGTCTCTGTTCTATTCTATTCCATTCCATTAAAAATGCTGCTAGCAAGCCATTGAAATGATTTAAGAACCCAATAATGAGTTACAGCCCAGAGTCTGAAAAGCTTGAAATAGGATTTGGTTGAGTAAAATCAGTTTCTGGGGGAGTAATACTGAACAGAGAGATAGAACCTCCTCTCTTTTTCTGATATGGGGAAAAACATCTCTACTCAGCCATATCCCTGGCCCCACATTAATATCCCATTTGGTAGTTCACTGCCTTCTACACATGACACACAGGAAATAACACAGCCCAAATCAGTGCTTTTAGCTGCTTACCTGTCTAGGTGGCCCAGAATTACATTTGCCCTGAACGAATAGATTCGAGGCGGTCTGTAGGAGAAGCTGGAGGAGTTAATAGATAGGCTCTAGTGCAGTGGTTCCTAAACTTTGCTGCATATTAGAACGGTCTGGAGAGCTTTAAAAACTCCTGATGCCCAGGTTTCATCAGACATCTATGGAATCCTAATGTCTGGGGGTGGGAGCCAGGCATCAGTATTTTTTAAAAAACCCTAGTGATTTTGGCTTCTGACAAAATTTAGGATCATTCACCCTTGTGCACAGAATACACAGCAAGCTGGCCATTTTAGCATTCTTGGCCTGAGTCAAACATCCTGCAGTGCTTCTGGGAGCTTGTTCAAAATGGAGACTCCTAGGTCGTAAGCCCCAGATATTCTGATTCCGTCAGCTGTCTGGGAACCTGTAATTTAAATTTAAAGTACCTTTGAGGGCGCCTGGGTAGCTCAGTCGGTTAAGCGTCCGACTGTGGTTCGGGTCACGTTCTCGCGATTTGTGGGTTCGAGCCCCATGTCGGGCTCTGAGCTGACAGCTCAGGGCCTGGAGCCTGCTTTGGATTCTGTGTCTCCCTCTCTCTTGCCTCTCCCTCACTTGCACTCTGTCCCTCTCTCTGTCAAAAAATGAATAAGCACTAAAAACATCTAAAAGAAATTAAGTACTTTTGATAATTCAGTGAATGTTTGAGAAACATTGAGCGGCTGCTTTGATTCAATTCTTAGAACTGTGTGTAACCTTCAAACATTGACCCGCTGAGACTACCCATCATGGCATTAACTCAAGTAGGGCTAGTTCTACCGTGCACTCTCTCTCCTATATGCAGCAAGTGTGCATAGGTGAGCCAAGTTTCACTCACAGGATGACATTCTGTCTGTTCTGGGCACATCATGTGAGACTACAGGGGTAACTGACTCAGCCTGTAAAAGTTCAGCCAAGAGAGTGAAAACTGGCACAACCCGTGAATACCACCGTCTCCTCGATCATCTCTGTGTCGCACGGAGCGGCTGGAGATTTTACAGAGACCGAGGAGCCCCAGTGCCAGGGAATGCCTCTGGAAGAATTGAACAGCAGACCACAGGGCAGAAAGTCAATATTATACGACATCTATTTGATTTTACTTAGTGAGAGAAGATCACAGCTTACGTGAGCTAAGTATGGGGCTAGCCTTCCAACCAGTGCATCTAAAGGCAGAACTTGTATCTTAACAGCCACTTGACAATTGAGAGCTTGGTTAGTTGTGTTAATGTCTGTTAACTGTAAGTGTTGCTAACATTGCTGGTGGGGTCTCCTCATTGTAGAAGAAGCTTGAGGAATATCATGTTAAGATTCCAGGGCTTTAAGAAAACTGAAGAGTGCCCTTTCCTCAAATTTTACTCTTTTCTGACCACTTTTACTGGCCACCAAACACAGAAGGAAACTATTTTAGAGAAATAGAGATACAATGCAGAGATACAAAGTTTAGCCGTAAATATATTTGTGCTTGTCTCTGAAAATGATTCGTGTGAGAAAAGATTCATAGTAATTTTTATGGATTCTTGAGGACAGGGACCATACCTATTCTTGCTTCTCGCTGTGTTCCCGTGCTCAGCACAGCGCCTGGCATATAATATACACTCAATAGATCTTTTTTAAATAAGCAAATGCAAGACAGATGTAACAACAGCTTTAGTAACATTTCTTTTAGAGGAATGCATATAATTTCCCATTACCTATTTTTGTGCTTCTGGTGAGTAATTTTGAAGGGAAATATTTTTTTTTTCCTGGTCACCATGAAACGCCAGATAAAATGTTTCAGTTCAGTCTCATGCCATAACATAAACACCCAATTAAGGCCATCACTTGACTCGGTGAAGGTCTGGAATTGTGCACCTGACTTGACTTAGAATGAGTGACATCTTCCAGGGTTGGTGATTGGAATGACTGGAATTTTCCAGGACAGGTTTGTTGCCAATAGACAAAATAAGAGAGACTCTTCTGTCACAGCTCCTCTGGTAAATAACTGATGACAGGCCAGTTCAGGGAATTTTTAGCGTAACTGATACTATTTTGCACTCAATTGTTATTTCTATTTTCGTGTGAGCAGAAATAAAACTATTTTATTTTTAATTTGACAAATTTAACCTGTAACATCAGAGCATATGCATTACCCTGGTAGCATGCATTTGGTCCTTCTGATTTTCCAGGCTAATGTAACTTGACTGTCCAACTTCAAAGCAAGGAAAGTTTAGGGACCAGCAGGTGAGAGCCCCAGCCCATCCAGCTCTGGTCTAGGGGTTGCCAGGTGCTTCAGAAGGACATGCTGATCTTCCTTCTCTCTGCCCTCTCACTCAGTTCCTCCTGGCCAGCCCTGAATCTTTGTGGCAGGGACCCTTCCTGAAGCAAGGCAAAGAAAAGGTTAGAAGGAAACTCCGATGGCCTTAAAGCCTATTTTGCTCAGAATGTGATCTGGGGACCCCTCGCCTCAAAGTCTCCAGGAGCAGATTAAATACATTCAGTCCTGGACACCACCCCAGGTCTACTGAGTCAAAATCTCTGAAGGTGGTGTCTTGGGATCTGCATTTTTGGCAATATTGATTTTGAACAATATCTAATGTGCACTGAGGTTTGAGAACATGCACTTTTTTCTGACAGGTGATTCTATGTAGGAAAGTCACGTGGCAAGAAGTAGGTATTTTGTGTCCTCCACAGTGCCTCCAGCCTTTGCCCCCACTCCTCGGGGGCCCCTGTGCTCCACTCACCAGCCCCGTCTGCCCTTAGGCGGAGCAGGTGTCCTGGCTGTGGCTCAGGACATCTGCCAGACATTTTCCGCCATCCCTGAACTTCCTGTTCTTCCCAGAAACGTTGGCACAGGCCAAGGACAGTCAGACAGTGGCGGAGGCGTGTGTCCAGTTGTCGGAGCTTGGACACTAGCCCCATGTGCAGACTGAGTCAGCCCTCTCTGCTGGGGAAAGGAGCAAGAAGTCTGGTGAGTCAGTGCTGCCAGTCGGCAGAGAGGGCGCCCAGTCGTGGGGTGGGCCATGGGGCGGTCAGGAAGGACCCTGCCTCTGGGGCGTGTCCCCCAGCTTCGAGGGCAGTGGCTTGGACCCTCTGCCTCGCTGCCTGATGCACAGACTTTATGCTCCTGGGGGCCCAAGCTGCCTTTTCTGCTTTTTGAGAAAAAAACTACTTATGAGAGCAGTGGGGACGTGTCCACTGTGAGGTCCGAGAGGACCCCAGAGGCACCTGCAAAGGCTTCAGCCCCCTCCTGGCTCCATCGGTTCTCTCCTCCTTCAGAGGCTCCACATAAACCGAGCGAGAAATTGAAGTCAGAATGATGCCCACTATGGCCATGCAGGTCTGATTCAAGCGCCCTGGATGGCAGCCTCTGAACAGACTGGTGGCGATGCCCCTCTCCAATTCTGGAGCCTCTTGTGTGGTCAAAACCACAAATTCCCCCCTTCTCTTAGTTGTTGCTACTTTGCTATTAGTAATGAATTACTCAGTGGATGCCAAAGCCTTTTACCCCAGGGGTGAGAAAAAGGGGTTAAAAAAAAAAAAAAGCATCCCAGAAAAGAATCCATTCTTTTCAAACTTCAGCGTTTAACACGGCGGCAGCGTTAGGAGCCTGGTTAAGTGCAGGTTTGCTGAGCTTTACAGCCAATGGTTCTGATCCAGCAGGTCTGAGGTAGGGCCCAGAAATATGCATTTTAAATAAACAACTCAAGGAATTCAAGATGTGAAGTGCCTGTGGGTCTGCAGACTACACCTTGGGACACACTTGTCCAAATGCACATCAAGGAGTGAATACTTCCAGATTCGCTTAGAATGGTCGTGGATGTGGGTGGTGGGGAGAGAGGAGTCCAATATTCCAAACGCCTTGGAAAGGGGCAGAGGGTAAACACAGGTGCAAAACAGGCATTTGCACAAGTTTGACAAGGGGTAAACCTTGGCATTATGAAAGATACACGTACAGGAAATGAAATCACATCATTCTATTCGTCCTCCATATCAACTCGTCCCTCAGAACCGTGCACGACTCGGCCTTCTTTGAGCTCAGCTGTGACCAGAGGCCCCAGAGGCCTCTTCATCGCCAGCCATCCTGGCTTCCTCCTGCTGTGTTTTGAATATGAGGGTGACGCTGGAAGGGATTTGCTTTGAGAGTTGGGCCTGGCGGCCTGATTCCTGTCCGAACACAGTCTCCTCTCCCCCAAGGAGGCGTCGGGACCAGTGACACACCATCTTTATGCATCAAAGTAAACTTCAGCTCTCACTCGTCAATTTGGAACAGGTCAAACCCTTCTTGCTCATTTTTAGGACTTTCTTCGGAGGTGGAAACTCTTACTGCTTTTGATCCTCAGGACATCAGGGTAAGAAAATTAACTCATCACGTGGCAGTTTCAACTAGGTCATTCTGAAACAGTATTCAGCTTTTAAATTCGGAGGAGGGGTGACAGGTAATTCTTTAAAAGTCCCTCCTGGCTTTATATCATCACAGACCTGTGTGTATGCCAGGCCATTTGTATCCTTTATCTGAGTCCTTAGCCTACACCCCAGACCGCACTATTTTCTCACGTCTTACCCTGTACCGCAACACCGTCCTCTACTCTCCTCCATGACCACCTGGTCATAGCAGATCCAGAAGACCCGGGATGTCACATCAAGTGAGTCTTCGAAAATGAGCGAAGGGTGACGTTATGCCATTGTGCTAGGTGATTTCATTCTTGATAGCAAGAGCATCCTTACCACGTGCCAGGTACCGTTCGGAACGCTGTGCAAATATTAATTTATTTAATCCTCACAGAAGCCTGTGAGGTATATGAGTGGGGTGGTATTGTAAGTTCTCATCAGCGCGTTTTATGGATGTGGAAGCTGAACATAACAGGTTAAGTAAATCACGCAGGCCATGCAGTTAGTGAGTGGTGGAGTAAGGATTTGAACTCCTCCTTTGTTCTGAGTCACTACCTATGTTGTTTTTTTTTTTTTAATTTTTTTTTTTTAACGTTTATTTATTTTTGAGACAGAGAGAGACAGAGCATGAACGGGGGAGGGTCAGAGAGAGGGAGACACAGAATCTGAAACAGGCTCCAGGCTCTGAGCTGTCAACACAGAGCCCGACGCGGGGCTCGAACTCACGGACTGCGAGATCATGACCTGAGCCGAAGTCGGCCGCTTAACCGACTGAGCTACCCAGGCGCCCCTATATTGTTTATCTAAGGAGGCAAAACCAAATCCAGGCCAAAAAGGCCTCAAAAAAAAAATCCCAAATACCATTCTTTTTTAAAAATCCGTTTTCAAGGACATTTCAGAAAAGGAGACGGGATACGGCAACCTAATTTGAGACTGTCCTCAGTATAAAGGCAGAGTCGTCTCACGGTTTTTATATGGTCTACGTATTCACTACTATATTCCAACAAACTGGCAGATTGCTAACAACGGCCCAGCACAACCGCCAATTTTTATTCAGTGTGTGCCAGCAATGATCTCATTTAAAGCGCTTCACATTGAAGGCCGCTTTAACCGCTTCTCTCCTAAATATTAACACACCGAAGAGAACCATCCTTCCACCATGACTTGTTCTCAGCACACTGTGTCCCGGAGGACCAGGTAGAACACCTGCATCTACTCTGAGGCATGAGAGAGACGACATACCCGCACGGCCTGGATGAAAACTCACCTTCCTGGTTCCCGCTAGAATCTACTTCTGTTTGGAGAAAAGCATTCACCTTAGGAGCTTTGAGCCTGTATCATAATTCTGGCTCCTCTACTAATGGTCCAGGGCCGGTAACAACCTCTCTTTTTTCTCTTTTTTAAAGAAATTTTTTAATGTTTATTTATTTTTGAGAGACAGAGCATGAGCTAGGAGGTGGGGGAGCAGAGAGAGAGGGAGACACAGAATCTGAAGCAGGCTCCAGGCTCTGAGCTGTCAGCACAGAGCCCAACATGGGGCTTGAACTCACGAATTACGAGATCATGGCCAGAGCCTAAGTGCGAGGCTTAACTGACTGAGCCACCCAGGTGCTCCAGTTATAACCCCTCTGAATCTATTTCCTACCTTTCTCGTGTCTTGTTTTGGGTTTTTTTTTTTTTTTTGGATCCAAATGAAATAATATTTATGAAAATGGATAAACCATAAAGTGCTAGAAAAGATCAGGTAATAGGGGTGCCTGGGTGGCTCAATCCGGTAAGCCTCCTATTTTGCCTCAGATCACGATCTCACAGTTTGTGGGTTTGAGTCCCGAGTCGGGCTTTGTGCTGACAGCTCAGAGTCTGGAGCCTGCTTGGGATCTGTGTCTCCCTCTCTTTCTGCCCCTCCCCCACTCATGCTCTGTCTCTGTCTCTCAAAAATAAGTAAACGTTAAAAAAAAGAAAAAGATCATACAATATTAAAGATGATTTTAATAAATATGATACTTTTTACTCTGGCATATTTATGTAAAGGCCAGTGACTCTCTGCCACTTAATTTAAGGTTGACTGCTGCTTCCCCTCCTTCGCCGCCCTGGCAAACTTCTCCAGAGCAGTAACTATGTCTTATTCATCGTTGCCTCTTAAGACTGTCTGGCACATAGTAGGTAATCAATAAATGTTCCTTGAATGAATGAATAAATAAAAGACCTTTTCAAAGGAATTTTGAAGGTTCCCATCTAGGATGAGAGGAGTCCGTGGAGGGAAGAGTCATTCACAATACCTGCTTCAACCACATGGTCCATCGTAGGGAACCTTTTGTACACAGCCGTGCTCACCGAGCGGAAGATGAGCAGGGACGTGAGATTCACATAGCGCATCAGGGTCCTTCTGAGCAGGCGCCCGTGTTCGTCGCTTCCGTGAACACTGCTGGAGATGAGGAACATCAGCCTGTCTGGCCAGGGCAGGTTCACAAACTGGTTCCACCATCGGTTCACTACCAGAGTAACATAAAACCCTGTAAAATAACAGGAAGCTGTAAAGCAATTTCTTATAGCAGACATGTTGACACTGATGCTTTTAGCAGAATTTCAGCCTCTTCAGGGATCGGGGTGTAAAAATATGTTGTTATCCATACTTATGACTTTGCCCTCCAAAAAAAAATAAAAATGTAATTTGTGCCTGGCAATGTCATAGCACCCAGTAAGTGGGTATTAGAATTCAAATATTGATGGCAAAAATGGGCAGTTAGTGAAGAGAAAGCTTGATTGTCTGATAGCAAATTATTACCTCAAACTTGTTTGGTGTTAATTTAGCGAAAGCAGCCCTGAGGGCAAACTTTATGGATGATTCTGGTTCTATTGCAAGCAGCGGCTTTTCAGGCATGCCTCTCAGCTTGGAAACACTCCCATGCAGAGTCATTGATGTCATCCGAACAGAGACAGTGTGGCTGCGTTCTGCGTGTGACCTATACTTACCAAGCACAAAGGTTACTGGAATTTGTTCAGCATATCTGTCACAGTAAATTGATAATTTTTCAAAGTAACGTTTTTGGGCTCCTGTAAGTAACAATCTGGAGCAAAAATAAAATGCACAGCCCTTTATGATATTATACTTCTGCACCTGCTTTGCAAGTGATATTCATTGCAAACAATTAAGCACAAATAATTGTAATTTTTTTTAAGAAGCGATAATGCTTTTTTCTACCTAAGCTGATAGATCTCAAAAGCTTTTTAATTGCTGAATGTTTCAAGTACCAATGTTTTCAGTACATAAATGTTATTGGCCATTAGACAGTGGGATTTATTAACTTCCATTTACTTATATATTTTTTAACTTTTATTTTTAAATACTTTATATTTTAAACTTTTATATGATGAGTACATTGGATTTAGAGCAAAATAACTCATTAAAGAGTCCAATTTTCCATTATTCATCAGGTATACTTAAAAAAAGGGTGTCTTGATTAAGTGAGCTACAGTTGTTAAGTAATTATGAGGATTAAATTATAACCCTAACCTTGACATCTTGATCTTACGAGTATGCTACTTAGCACATTCTTGATTATATGTGTTGTACTTCAAAGGCTATTATACCCATTAATTTTAAAGACCGCAATTATTTAAAATATAAAATAACACATACCAACAAGGAGTAAAAACTTTTATTCCTGCATTTGGTGGGTTTGTGTTTGCATAATATAAATATCAAAATTTATATTATGCATCTCACCAAAACCCATTTTCTGGTATGAACTTAGGCTAAACCTAAGTTCATTTAATGGAACTATTATTGATATTTATGTTACAGGGAGGGGATTTGCAGTCAGGAGAGACGTCCCAAGGCAGGGTAATCGTAATGGTCGAGATCTACAAGGAGAAGCAACGCAAAGGAATTTGCATAAATGAATGGTACAGCTGTTCCAAGGGAGGAAGAAATCCCTGGGAAAGATCCATTACAACATATGTCAAAAGGCCTGTTTGAGTCAGTAGAATTTTGATAGAGGAAGCAGAGGGATGATGGGGTAACAGCGAGCCACCAATCAGATTGCGCATGAAGAGCTGGTAGTGACAAAGTAGTTTGGGGTGCAGGATGGGCTTGGAGTTCCTGCCTCAGCTTTGAGGAGGTTTCAGAAATTCTTATTCAGCTTGTTCTTATTCAGCTGCACAGGCCTGTCAAGGTCATGCCAATGACAAGTCACAGCCATAACAGTTTCCGACACTCAAATAGAAATGGTCCAAGAGGATTTAAAGGCAGAAAGCACAGGCCTTAAGGTCAGACAAAGCCAGGTTTGAATCCCAGATCTGCCACTTACAAATTTGGACTTGGAACATATTTTTAAATCTCTCTGAGCCTCAGTTTTCTCACTTGTAGATGGGGACAATAAAGCCTATGTGTTAGGAATGTTTTGAGGATTAAAGAATATATCATATATAAAACCACCAAACATACAGTGTCATACATTTTCGATAATAAAGTGGTGGTTATTATTAACAACTGGCCAAAGGAAAAAATATTTAGCTAATAGCTCCGTAGAAAGTTTACTAGCTAAAAAGTACTAAAATGGTGATTTTTGTCAAATTCACCCCAAAATAAAAAGAGGCATACTCAAAAGTAATGAAGTCTGGTTTTGTCTCATGATTTTTGCTAAGTATCATTATTTGCTTAGAATAGAATTTTAAAACTTAGGATGATTAGTAGACATGAGAATGATGCTATAATTTTCTACAGGTATGTTTGACTTTCTTGATAAATTCAACCTATAGTGGTTGGTATACCTTCAATCAAGATTAAGAATATATTTTGACGAGATTTTATAGCTGAACTTTACAAAAATGAAGAATGACTTGCACGATTGATCGTTGTTATAAATGTAAGCACTCTTTGGTCTTTAGCAAAAATACGTGCATACAATTTTGTGGGGTATAAGTAAGATATTGAGGCAAGAGTGGAGGCCCCGTGGAGGATTTCTGGCCACGACGCAGCTGCTCTGAGTGCTATTCAGAGTACTATTGCAGCAGTAGCAGCAATAAACTCACATTAGTAAAAATAAACTAATGAGACAATTCTTCTGAAACGTCATGTGTCTTCCACTATTTCATATTCTGAAGCATTAGGTGATACAAAAATACACTGTCAAAATAACGTTGTACTTATAAGACACATCTGAAAAATTATTAGAGGTTTTTAAATAAAACCCCTGATGTCCCTTTACAGATATTTTGATATGCAGCAAAATAGCCCTTCCTATTCTATTTCTGACAATTATCAGCTGGCCAAATTACTATCTCTCTTGGTCAAAGGGAGTCCTGTGGCTGCAAAGAAGAAGGTCGGTAAGAGCAATGATAATACGAAGTCGTTCATCAGTATGCGGGAGAGAAAGAACAAACTGAAGTACATAGAAAAGGTGGAAATACAGCCTCAAAAACCTTTAGCTTTTCTATTTTAAGTTTTAAATTCCCCCAGAGTAAAAATGTATGCAATAAGTTTTAATTAAAAAAAACTAAACACAGATATCACATGTTTTCACTCCTACGTGGAATTTGAGAAACTTAACAGAGGACCGCAGGAGAAGGGAAGGAAAAATAAGTTACAAACAGAGGGGGAGGCAAACCGTAAGAGACTCTTAAGTACAGAGAACAAACTGAGGGTTGATGCGGGTGATGGTTGTGAGGGAGGGGAAAATGGGAGACGGGCATTGTGGAGGGCACTTGTTGGGACGAACACTGGATGTTGTATGTAAGCGATGAACCACAGGAAATCTACTCCCAAAGCCAGGACTATACTGTACACGCTGTATGTTAGCTAACTTGGCAATAAAGTATTTAAAAATAAATAAATAAAAATAAAAGAAAATAAAATTAGTTAAAAAAAAACTCATAAAGCTTCCCATTTGCACTACTGGTAACATTTTATTAAGACTATAATTTTAGTCACAGAAGTATTTCCTCAACATGATTTTGCTCAAATTTTCTGTCGATCTGACAGGCTTAGGTTGTGATGGTATAAAGAATAAACATCTTCTGTTGTGAATATAATGTACCCCGCACTCAGAGGGCAAAAATAAAATAAATTCGTTTTCAGGCTTCGGCACCACCCTGGATGAGATCTTGTCATTCCAGGAAAGAAAGGAAAGTCACCTGATAGACACCCTTCACGGACATGTCAATTATGTAGGTAGTGGCTATAAGCTTCCAAGTCACAAATTGAAACTATCAATGACATAGCTGAGAGAGGCACCGATGATTATTTGTTCGTGGACTTTGCCACTCAAAATCACCACTGAGTGAGGATTTAAGTAATAAATCTGCCATTTTATGCCTCCGGCAAAATCCTGGCAGGGTGTCTGTGGCACAGGGTGCCACATTGTGATCAATTCACATGGGGCTGGCATGAGGGCCACCTGAACATGATAGAGTCTACTTGAGATCCCTAAGCATGGGTTAAGTGTGGATTAAAATACCCTGAGATGAAGAATGCAAGAGAGGATCATGCAAAAGAGAAGATTACATAAGGCAAAAGTCAGCGGCAACCCAAGGCTTAGATTTTTGAGACTGTATTCTTACATGATATTTGATGGCCGTTTAAGGAGACATGCAAAGGAAGGTACCTGTACACCAAACTTATTGCCGTGTAAAAAACAGCAAAGACAATAAATTCCCTGTACAGTAGTTTGTAGATGCTGCCTCTCCACTTGAGGAGTAACCTATGAAATCCAAAAAAAGTCGCATTTGCTACTTTACTGGAGTACGTGACAGTCATCTCGGATAGTTTTTCTATTTTTTCTAGAAGAGCAAGAAGACAAAACACAAGTAAAAAGCAGTGCTTAAGATGGAGCATAAATCTGTGTCTCAAAGAAACCCAAGCCGGTCACCAGTCAACCGTCTCCCCATTTTGCCTTTCTGTGTTTAAATCATTTGGAATTTGGAGATAACCAACATCTCCATGTTAAATCTTTTAGTAGAAAAGGGGAGGAGAATAGTCTCTGGAAAGAGTATTATTAGAACCCGGCTTAATTTATAAATATTATTTTCAGGTTTTATAGTCATTACTTAGTAATATTTGAACGAATGAATGAATATGATATATGAAATACGTTGTAGAATCACCTGTCATGTATTTTCCTAACCCACGGGAAGATTCAGGGTACTGATACGCTATATCAATTGACATTCTCAAAGGCACTGGCCATACTTACTGTTTGGGTCTTTATTTGCTACAGTATGTAAAGAAGTGTTTATTTCACCCTTAAATTTCGTGAGGGGAACTTAATGGCTCTCTTCTTAGAACTCAGGAGATATTGTTGAAAAGAAGCAAGACTCTTAAGATAATTTAATTGATGGGTCACTTTTGGTGGTTTTAGTTGGATGTGGGTATCTCTCTAGCGGAGCTGCAAGTGCACAGTTGACTCTCTGTACATTTCAAAAGGCAGGGCCACAGGGATAGGACAGAAGGTGCACTTCCCTTTGGAAGTCATGCGTAAAAGGCTTAGGGAGGTTCACTTTCTGTTTGGAGCCGACCAAAATAAGGCCATTATTTAGGGCTCTCTCCACGTGGATCTGTTCCACAGATACGGGTAGAATGAGAATTGGACCCCTATGCCTCGTTCCAGTGAGTTCTCTGGCATTCATTGCTTTTCAACAAGACATCAAACATTCAGGTTCTGAGACGGCCCCGAACTAATCTTTGTTTGAAAATCCTGCACCACCGCTTTCTAACATGGAGCATATACAGAGAAAATGAAATTTCTCGGAAATCTTTCTTGTTTCCAAAGAATCTCTGAGGGGAGTGTTCCAGAGCTACTTAGATGGAAATTATGGAGGTCTGAGGTAGAAGTGGGCAGATTTCTCATATAAAGTAGCCTGCAACCCACATTTTATCTAAACGGGAAGATGTTCTGTCTTTCTTCAGAGGTGGGAAAACAATCCAATTCTAATTTGCCTAGTTTCCCTAAAGAAATAAAACTCTGGCACTATATTCACAAACTTAAGCCTTCAGCATCACTGATTTTAGTAAAGAAACCAGGACTTTTGGCATAAGTAAGTGGCATTACGAGAGGACGGGAATCATGCCACAGCCAGTTTCATTTTTCCATTTTACCTTGTCTATCTGTGTAATGTGAGTACAGTCAAAACTGGGAGAGAGGAGCCTAATAAATTAAGCACATTTTATAATTTGTTCTCGTGGGCAGCATCATTTTAAATAACAGTCCTCAACTTTTTTTTCGTTTAACCATCCACCCTTCTATTTCGGCTATCAGAAAAGTTAAGATCAGACAGAGTAGAGATCAGAATTAAAATGCATAGATATACTCTCTGTGCACTAACCTATTTCTTTGGTTTCAAGTCTCCGACGGGAAAGAAAATCTTCCAATTTCAGGCTCCCCCTGAAGAGGTGCCTTCAGGTCGGTGTTGCGTTCGGCTCCGCTCTTCACTCACGCACAGTCAGATTTTCTTTCCTTCCCTGGCCACCGAGAAGACCCAGAGGGTGACAAGTACAGGAGTTAAATGTTTTTCCACTTGTGGAGGCCTGTTTATGCCAATTTGCCCACTGATGACAGTTATAGCCGGGAACAAACAGAAGCAACAGCTGCTGATGTAGCTTTTTCCTCATCTATAATTATAACTCCACCTGCCGCCCAAAGTACCCCTTTGAATGAGAAGTCGGAGGTGACGTGAAGGAGATTGGGCCATTGAAGTACGTTATTTTCATTTTGATTCTACCCTGGGATCAAGGAAGAGAGATCCATTTTCCCCTACAAGGTTCTGAAGAGGCTCCACTGGTCAAAAAAGGGAATTAGGACAGTCTGTGTGTGCTTAAAATGAAGAATGAGTTGTTGTGAAGCCATAAACTGGGGCAGATAAGAATTTTCTTTCATTTGAGAGGTATTGAGAATGCTCTCCCATTAAAAGCAACAAGCATACGTGTTTCAGTGTGCGTGTGGGCGCACGTGTGCGCACGCATTTTAGCAGAGCATAGAAAATTATTATGTGTGATGGCTTAGTGTAGCGGAAAATAACACCCTGATTCATTCATTACGTTTGTTATCCTTCCATGTCAGCTAGGAAAAATTGTAAATTATTCAAAATGACTTCCATAGTTTCCTTCTTGAAAGAGAGAGTTCATTGGTATTCTTTAGATAATGAAATAAATAATTTCAGGGTCAATTCCTGGGGACTTTGCAATCTTCTAAAGTAATGTGTGCACCCAGCATTGCAACTTAAGCTTAACTAAAATGACTACCAAAAAAAACCATATATTTTTGTGAGAAAAGAAGAGTAAAAAGACACTCATTCTAAAATTGAGAATATATACATTTAAAAGGTGGTGTTTTGTTTTTTTTTTTTACAGCAGTCTTAAATTTTATATGCATTTGCCTGGTTTCTTTATCAAACTATAAGCACCTTAGAGCAAAGAGTTATAGTGTCTGATTTCTTGCCCCCATCCCTGTTCATAGTTCCAGCATGAAGCCCTGTGTATAATGGATATTCAATATGCATCTGTCGTTTGATTATCACCTTGTCACTATGATACTTTTGTCAGTACATTTGGGGGAATTTATGAACATTTTATTTATTTATTTATTTATTTATTTATTTATTTATTTATTTAAATTTGTGAACATTTTGAAAGCACATATTTTCTATTTGGTTGCCATGAAAAGTGGCTGGATAGACCTGACATTGCATTTATAAAGGTTTGCAAGACTAATCAATGTTATAGAGTTTGAGCAAATCTAAACCCAAGTGCTTATGAAATAGAAACGTGGGAGGTAGTTTTAAAAATTCTCACTTTTGGGGGCTCCTGGGTGGCTCAGTCAGTTAAGCAACCAACTCCTGATTTAGGTTCAGGCCATGATTTCACGGTTCATGAGAGCCCTGAGTCGGGCTCAGTGCTGACAGTGCAGAGCCTCCTTGGGATTCTCTCTCTCCCTTTCTCTCTGTCCCTCCCCGCCTCTCAAAATAAATAAACATTAAAAAAAACCTCTTGCGTTTGTGTCTCCTGTTGGATGTGTGGTTGGCCCTGAAACGTGGCATGATTCCCAGCAATCACGACTGCATAACTGGGGAGTCTGCCTCATCTTTGGGGCACTGTTGGCTGGTCTCACTTTTAAACAAGGTTAATGATGTTCATATTTCCCATCAGGCTCTTTTGAGGAATGACTAATTAATGGTTCAGAATGCATTCTAAATGCAAGTTAGTCAATAATGACTAGACTAAATGAACAAACTCTCATTATTGGGCTCTGAGTCTGGCGGCTATTTCTAACACATACCAAAAGATGCCATTCAGAAATGAACTCATTAGAGGGGACAAGCCACTATAGCTTATTTCAAAATATCCAAACAAATTGCAAAGTTAACTGTTTATATGATTTTTTGAAGAAAACTTTAAAGTCTCTTGTTTAAAATAGACACGTTCCAGATTCTGAAAGTAACATACGCTTATTAATAATTAAAACAACATATAGGGGCACCTAGGTGGCTCAGTTGGTTAAGCGGCCAACTTTGGCTGAGGTCATGATCTCACGGTTCGTGGGTTTGAGCCGTGTGTCAGTCTCTGTGCTGACAGCTCAGAGCCTGGAGCCTGCTTCAGATTCTGTGTCTCCCTCTCTCTTTGCCCCTTCCCCATTCTCACTCTCTCTCTCAAAAATAAATAATAAAACATTTAAAAAAATGAAAAAGCCCCACATTCATTTTAAACTCTTTTACTTGTATCATTGATGTGAGGAATCTTTGCTAAATTTCTTTTGAGTGCTTGGTTGAACATGGTCATGTGCATACAAAACTTTGCATTCAAGTAAGTTCCAAGTTTTGCTCGGTAGGAAGAGCACGCGACTCTTGATCTTGGGGTTGTGATTTTGAGCCCCACGTTGGGTGCAGAGAATACTTACAAATAAATATTCCAAGACCAGAAATTGTTGTATTTTGGAGAATTTTATTCCGACTCTCAGATTTTTGGACATTACTAAATGGAGAACAATGAATCATAAATGTTTTTGCACAGGAAAAGGGCTGGAAAAAAATCTGTGTTGTAGACAGGGGAGTCTGTGAGAAGAGTGTGTGATGTATTTGGGCAGGGACTATAGAGAGGGAACCGGTTTGGAGTTATTATGGCTGTCGGTAGTGGGGTGGTGGGTGAGTGGAATGCAGAAGGATGGTGAGATAAAGTCCAGAAGAAAACTACCACTGGGGGGAGAAAAAGGAGGGCGGACTGAAGGGGGAGCCAAAGGAGGAAAGAGAAGTCTGATAGGACGCTTGCTTTGTTCATTGAGCCCGCTTGCTCATGAAGAATGAGAACTACATAATATTTCGGATTTGTTCAAATGACACAGTTCTTTGTAGGGCACCATGTGACTTTAAGATGTTTCTGATTAGAAAAAAATGGATGCAAAGTAAAATCACAAAGAGGAGCTCATGTGTGCATCAAAAGTCAAGTTGTTGAATTATGTTTGATTAGCTAATCTTCAGTTTTTCTGTTAATAATTCTGTTAATAATGATTCTTCTGGCACTTACTCATTTTGCTATACGTTGGATCTCTCTAGAAAAAAGACGGTAGTCAGTGCCAAGGCCCAAGAAAAATTGATACAGTAAACTTCCAGTTGAGAACATTCATTCACTCATTTCCCCCCCCCATATCAGAATACCTTGGTTCAGTTGGTTTGAGAACCACTCACGGTGATATTTTTCCCTACAGACAATTTTTTTATTGGCTCAGTGGTACTGTAAGCCTCTTGAGAACACCTGCCTTACTCTTTCTTATTTTTCCCCTATGTATTGGCTACCACGATTGATGCCATAGCTGCGAAAGGAGCAGCTGAGTGGGACAAGTCTTGTGTCTGTCCAGATGAATGGAGATTTCTGATATATGTTGTTGGTGATAGAACTCTCCCGAAAAAATCAAATCCAAGTGGGATTAATTAATTATTTTCTTTTTGACTTCAGGGGACAAATAGAGAACTTCTAGGATGAGAAAGACTATTGAATTTTATTACAGATGAAGCTCTAAGCTCATAAGTGACTGGATATTTGAGGAGTCATCATTACTTTCCTTACACAGTGTAATTGCCAACTCAGCAAAACAGAAATGCATTAGTTCAAATTCTGAAGGTTACCTTTTTCTAATGGGAGGTACAGATACTTTGTTCTATTTTAGGGATGAAAGCTCAGAGTCTAGAGAATCCTTACTATGGTACTTAAAGTGTATCCTGTGCTTTCTAATCAATGATATTTCTTAAATGGATGGTACCGCTTAGCTCAGGTACATTCCTGACTGCTGAAGAAAAAAACCCTTGCAACATAGAACCAATTCAAAAACAGTTTCGTTTTACATGAAAAAGCACACAAATCCAAGTATGTTGTTTGTTCCAAACTGCTGAGAAATTGTTACTTCACCACTGCAATGGCCATCTGGAAATCATGTGGTAAATCATGTGGGTAAAGGGAAGATACAGGTAGGTAGAAAAATTCTATTCACAAATATCTGGATACGTCTAAGACACCCTTTTATCTGCGGTAAAATGCGTGTGCATATGAAAACCAGTTGTTGGTTCTGCTTCTCCCATAAGGTGGATTGCTCCTTAATGGCTACTGTGGGGAGAGTAGTGGGTTTGGAGTAAGAGAATGAAGAAGGAACTTCAGTTTGTGCTCCATATAATTTTGTATTTTTAAAATACCATCCATATTTTCATATTTAATCATATGCGATAAAAAATCTTACCTTAAATTTATTCCTCCAGCCCAGATCTTACACCCAACTCCAGAATATCCTTAATATTCTCAACAATATCCCAAACCCTAATGGTCTCAAACTGGGACCCTGATATTTTCCCCAAAACATGCTCCCCCTGCAACCTTTCATCTCTGTTGATGAAAATTCCTTCCTTCCAAAAGATAAAAAACCTAGGAGTCACTTTCATCTCCTCTTTTTCTTTCATATCGCTGTTCAGTCTTCCACAAATCCATCCACAAATTCTCCACTGACCAAATATACTCAGAATCTGTTATTTCATTCTCTTCTCACATCCTTGTCTCCTCCCTTCCCACCTCCCCAGAGCCACTATCATCACTCTCCCAGCTTATTCTAGCAGCTTCTCAGTAGGCGTCCCTGATTTCCACTTGCTCCCTTCAATATCTGACAAAAAGGCGGAGTGCTCATACTAAAAGTAAGTCAGGTGAGTGGTGTCATTCCTCTGCCCAAAGCCCATCTATGGCTCCCTGTTTCTCACAGTAAAAGCCCAAGTCCTTCAGTGGTCCGCAAGGTCTTTCATGACTTGCCCCATTTCCTCTCTGGTCTCATTTCCTATTACTCTCTCCTTTCCTTCCTCCAACATATCCAGCATTGTTCCATTCTAATATTTAGGAATGGCTCGTCTTTCTGCCTGAAATGCCCTTCCTCCAGATATTTGAGCGGTTGTCTCCCTCATTCTTTCAAATCTTTGCTCAAATATTTTCTCAATGATCTGATAATCCTACTTAAAATTGAATACTGACCCGGCACACCTCTCTCTCCATTGCCCTCCTGACCCCCCCTTATCCTTTTGTTTTTTATCCATGCCATTTATCTCCTTTAAATATACCATCTAATTCACACATTTATTGTGTTTACTGTCTACGTATTTGTACTAAATTGGAAGTTTCATGAGGGCAGAGGGCCATCTGTTTTGTTCACTGATGAGAACAAAGTGCATCCAATGCCTAGTTCAATGAATATTTATTGAATAAATAAATCTAAAAAGACTAGAGGGATTTCCACTTTCTGTCATGTAAATTTCATGAGAACAGACTCCATTATTTTGTAACTTGCTTTATATCTAATGGCCAGAAAAGTGTCTGGCATCTAATAGGTACTCAATAAATATTAGTGAAATGAGTAAGAGAACATACATTTTCACTCAGATTTTAGCCCATCTTTTTCATATAAATGGTTTTTATAGAATGAAAATGAAAAGACTCGGTATTTTTTCTGCAGCAGTTTTACAGCGCACCAGAAAACTAAAGACTGATACCACTTAGGGACCTCTGAGTACCGACTTTGCATTCTCTCTGTACTGTGGGAAGCTACACCTGCATTGTGTGGTCACCTCTCTCCTGGGTTTCTCTATCCTTAGCTAAATAACTCAGGAATTTAGAGAATCGGGGTGTGAATGGCCTCTTTCAAGCACCATCTGCCTACCTTTTATCTATTTCTTTTCTTTTCTTTTTTCTTTTCTTTTACTGACCTCAAGGAGATTCAGACTAGGATACCACTGTCCATTAAATAACAATAAGGAAAGAGGCAGAAATAAATTGATTCCTTCTACTTCCTACTGACTTCTTCCATAGCATCATTTTGCTCCAGGCATGGGACTGAGCACTCACTTTGCTGGTGACAAATGCATTGCACAGCCATTAAAATAGCAGTGTAATGAAAGGATGAATACAGTAAATGTTCTTTGATGATGGTCTCGGTGGTGGTGATATCATTCTTGTGGCTCATAAGGTGCCTTGAGGTTCTTGACTTTGAATGCCCTTCTGGGATAGGGGATAGGATTCTTGGTGAAGATTAAATTACAAAAGTCCTTTAGGGTAATTATAATGACTAAATCCAATATCAGAGTAATAGAATATGAGGGGTGTCGATATTCAGATGCACTGATAAGGTGGCATTTCAGAGCATATTCTGATATATTTCAATATTTCTGTGACACAAAAATGGAGTTAAATTGAGAATTAAGTATATCTCCTGTCTTCATTCCTTACCACCCTCTACATACTCTGATAGCTTGGGGATGACTCATGTTCACTCTCATCTGTTTTTCACATAGACTCATGATTAGACTAAATTAAAAACACAAAAATGAGTTGCATAAAAGCCAACTCATAGAACTCAGCCTCTCCCAGACCTCATGGCATCCTATAAAAACATAAATCTTGCCTTCAGGAAAATGAAGTCTGTTTGTGTGTGGACAAGACTACAGATTCTCCCTTAGCACAGTATTATCTTGCTGTAAGAGGACTAAAGAAAAAGGTAAGCTATATACAGTTTCCTTTTCCTCGTGGTACAACTAGGTGGGTGCTTCTTTCTCTTGGGCTTCCCTTCTGCAACCCTTTTAAAAAAAAGTTTAATTTTGTTGGGGCATCTGGGTGGCTCAATTGATTAAGTATTCGACTTCAGCTCAAGTTATGATCTCGCAGTTCATGAGTTCAAGTCCTGTGTTGGGCTCTGTGCTGACAGCTTGGAGCCTGGAACATGCTTTGGATTCTGTGTCTCCCTCTCTCTCTGCCCCTCCCCAACTCGTGCTCTGTCTCTGTCTCTCTCTCAAAAATAAACATTAAAAAAAAACTTAAAAAAGGAAAAAAAAAATTAAAAATAATTTTATTATATTTATCATTAGACTATTTACGAGAACTAGAATTGTTCTTTGCTAGCTTCTTCTGTTCTTTTGCTACAAAATTATATATTAACTTACCTTTGACCCAGTAATCCCATTTCCAAGAATCCACCCTGATGTATTCCTCCAATAATGCAAAAATGCATATGTACCAGGAAATTAATTAAAGCATTATTCGTAGCTGCAAAATGTTGGAAAGAACCTAAATGCTTTCACATAGGCAAGCGGTTGAATACACTATGGTCATCCACAAAATGGAATACTACACGCATGCAAAAAGGAATAAGAATGATCTTTATAAATTGATATGGAGTGACTTCCAGGATGCATTGGGTGAAAAAAGCAAATGCAAAAGAGTAGCTATAGCAAATAAGCACATGGAAAGAAAGATATTTACATCATTAGTCATTAGGAAAATGCACTTCAAAACCACATTGAGATACACTGCACACCCACTAGGATGTGTTGGCAAGGATGTGGAGAGACTGGGACCCTTGTACATTGCTGGCGGGAACGTGAAATGATGCAGCTGCTCTGGAAAACAGTTTGGCATGAAACTGTCCAAAAGTTAAGCATGAAATTACCCTTAGGACCCAGCAACTCTACTTCTAGGTTTGTATTCAAAATATTGAAAACAGATATTCAAACCAATATTTGTACATGAATGTTCATGGCAGCACCATTCGCAATAGCAAAAAGGTGGGAACAACCCAAATGTTCATCAGCTGACAGACAGATAAACACAATGCAGTATATCCATGCAATGGAACACTTTTTAGCCAAAAAGAGAAGTGAAGTACTGACACATGCTATGATCTGGATGAACCTCAAATAATATTATGTTAAGTGAAAGAAGTCAGATACAAAGTTCACACCTATTGTGTAATTCCATTTAGATTAAATATCCAGAAAAGGTAAATCCACTGAGACAGAAAACAGATTAGTCACTGGCAGTGGCTGTGGGGAAGGAGGACTGGGGAGTACCTTCTCAACAGGTATGAGTGTTCTTTGAGGGGCAATAAAAATATTTTGGAACTAAACAGAGACGGTAGCTGTACAACATGTGAATATGCTAAACACCAGTGAGTTGTACACTTTATTTTTTTATTTTATTTTAAATGTTTATGTAGTTTTGAGAGAGAGAGAGAGCAAGAAAGAGAGCATGTGTGTACGTGTGAGGGAGGATCAGAGAGAGCGGGAGAGAGAGAATCCCAAGCAGGCTCTGCACTGCCAGCACAGAGTCGGACACGGGGCTTGATCCCATGAACTGTGAGATCATGACCCTAGCTGAAATCAAGAGTCAGACAACTGAACCACCCAGGCACCTCAAACTTTACACTTAATTATTTTTTTCATCTTGGTTTTATTTTTGAGAGAGAGAGAGAGAGAGACAGAGAGAGCGGGGGAGGGCAGAGAGAGGAAGACTCAGAATCTGAAGTAGGCTCCAGGCTCTGTCTTCACAGAGCCTGATGTGAGGCTTGAACCCATGAACTTTGAGATCATGACCTGAGCCAAAATCGGACCTTCAGCCTACTGAGCTACCCAAGTGCCCCCCAAACTGTACCCTTTAAAATGGATAGTTTTATATTATGTGAATTGTACTTCAATAATAAAAGAAAGAGTTCCTGTAGTATGCCTCCTTTCATGAAAGATAAAAGGTGAGATAAAATATACATGTATCTATTCCTTTATGCAAAAGAAATACAAGAAGGATTAAACCTCATGAAATTGGTTACTCAGGATTGAGTGGGAGTCGGGTGGGAAGAACGAGGAGGCAGGAATGGGGTAACAGGGTTGGGAGAATGCCATTTACCTGATATTCCCTTTTGTAGTTTTGTATGGCTCTGACTCTCAGAAGCATGGTAATGTTTCACATATCCCCAAAATAAAGAATTAAAATAAACCAGGAGGTGGGGGGGAGGGGGAGCCCAAATTAGAATACAAAGAGTAACAAATGGATGTAAATGTATTACTGATTATTATCGTAACCATACAAAAGAAGTTGGTGAAGAACAAACCAACTCTGGACTGTGTAATGTAAGGCTAAAGACAGAACTGTCTGCAAATATTATACTCTAGTTAGCAAATTTTTTTCCTCAAGGGTATGGGTTAGCAATTCTGGAACTACTTTATATGTATACTAGGATTGAATAAGTAATGGGCTTCTTTGAGAAATGATTGATTCCAGGGAAAATATAAGATGAATTAGGAATATCTTAAGGTACTGGAAAGTATGGAAGCACTAAAAATGATGGTGTGTGTAAAAATGATATAGGAACCAACTTGAAGGAGTTTCCAATGAAAGCTGGGACAAGTTGAGCTAAAAAATAAATAATGATAGTAATGGATTATGATGTAGAAAGTGAAATTAACATCCCTGAGTCCATACTGATATAAATAAATAAACAAATGGAGAGAAGAAACAGCTCTCCTTTAATAATAATAATAATAATAATAATAATAATAATAATAAAGGAATGATAGGAATAGAAAATCACCAAAAGGCAAAAATTAGAATAGTTCATGGGCACTTAAAAGCAGCGAAGGTAAGAATGTTGAGAAATACGATATTTGCATAGTCTCAAAGTACCTCCTCCCAAGATAGTGTTAGTTACAAAAGTATAAATAGTAACTTTATAGAGATTACACATGGCCAAACTGTATAACCAAGCGATGAAAGTCAACTTCTCCAGTAAGAAGTCATTGGCATCAGAACCCTTGAGATGAGGTGCTGAGAAAGTGCACCCTCACTTACACTGTATTCTTACCTCAAATGCATAACCTCAATTTAATCACAGGAAGACATCAGACAAATGATCAATGGAAGGCTATTCTACAAAATAACTGACCAGTGCTCTTTGACAGTGTCTAGGATATGAGAGACAAAGAACGATTGAGAAACGGTCATAAACCGGAGAAGACTAAGGAAACATTGACAACTGGATCCTGGACCAGAAAAAAGGACATGAGTGGGACAACTTGGTTAAATTTGGGTAAGGTCTGCAGACTAATTAATAGTATCGTGTCAGTGCTCACTTTCTGGTTTTGACCACTGTGCTTGGGTAAGATGTTAACATTAGAGGAAACCCAGTGAAGGGCATATGGGAACTCTGTACTATTGGTGCAACTTATCTCTAAATCTAAAATTTTTCAGAATAAGTTAAAAACAAAAAAGTCTTTCTCACTCAAAATCTTTTTGTTTATTTTGCTTGCCGTCACATATAGCTGAGCCAAGATTTTGAAAATATGTGTAGAGTGACATCATTAATTTCCCTTTCAAAAAAAAATTGAGGGATTAAGGAAGAAAATTGGGATTATTAAATTAAGTTGCCTCTGGTCCCTCTCCCTTCCTAGGGAAAATATTTCACTGAAATAGGAAAATGGTGGGGCGGGGGGATTCAGTGGGATGGGATGATCTGGAAAAATGATGTGGAATGATGTGGAATGATCTGGAAAAATGTCACCACCCCTATACCTGAATGAGAGAGGGAAAGGAGAAGTCGGTGGAACCCAGAGAGGATAGCTGAATGAAAAGAACGCTGGAGAGGATTTGTGGGTGCCTTCAGGGGCAGGACACAACCAGCCCACAATACCCATCTGAGATTGCCAGGTGAATAAATGGCCCAGTCTTACTCCTCCTCTGCCGTCTCAGCTCCTGCCAGGGCCTCCCACTGGCTGCACCCATCCAGAAGCTGGAGGTCAGTTTAAACATTTCCACCTCTAGAGATTCATAACAGAGTACAGAAGTTTGGAAAGGGGATCTGGAGGGAAAAAAATGGAAAGGCACCAAGTACTGAGATCAGCTAGTGTATCTCTCGTTTTGCAGATGGGAAAAATAAGCCTCAGTGACAGGGAAAATTTTTCCCATGTCACAATAAAAGGCAGTATAGTAGGGCTGAAAACCTATTGGTTTGCAAATTAAAACACTACATTCAGTCTTGATTTGGGCCCTACACTGCACTTCAGTTTCCGTATCTATGAATAAATGAGGTAGACTAAAGCAGGGGTTTTCAAACTGCGGTACACATACCTCTGGTACACATGAGGGTTTTGAGGTGGTAAAAGGGCATGAAGAGTTTTAAGTGAGTCAGTTTTTAGACCCACAACTTCCTTATATATATATGTATTCTCTCCTAAAATTAATGTGCTTTCCTTTTCATAAATGTTCTCCTACTTGATGAAAGGAAAGCGTTCCTCTCAGGCATCTCAAATACCACTGTGATGCATTATTCCAAGATGTGAAATTTTGAGGGCACCAAACAAAGGGACATTTTGAAAATGCATAGCTTTTGAGGCACATACCTGTGACAACCAACCAGAGAGTTTCAATGAAGAACTATGGAAAGGGGCAGCGGTTACTCACAGAAATGTGCATTCATACATTGTCCCTCTGAGAAGGGTTTGCATCTTATAAGCAAACATTTCACATTTCAAACCTAAGGTGGAAAGCAGGTCTTTGCCCACTTAGGAGGAAAGAAGGTCCTAGAGACAAACAAAAACATCAGACTTTTAACTATAGAGAAGAAACTGTTACCAGATGGAAGGTGGGGGGGATGGGTGGAATAGGTGAGGGGGATTAAGAGTACATTTGCCATGATGAGCATGAGTGATGTATAGAATTGTTGAATCACGATATTGTATGCCTAAAACTGATACAACACTGTATATTAATTATATTGGAATTAGAAAAATATTTTTAATAAAAAAATAGGGGCACGCAGGTGATTCAGTCAGTTAAGTGTCTGACTTTGGCTCAGGTCATGATCTCGGAGTTTGTGAGTTCGAGCCCCCATCGGTCTCTGTGCTGACAACTCAGAGCCTGGAGCCTGCTTTGGATTCTGTGTCTCCCTCTCTCTCTCTGCCCCTCCCCCTGCTCTCGCTCTTTCTCTCTCTCTCTCTTAAAAATAAACATTTAAAAAAATTTTTTTAAATAAATAAAATTGTGTCAAATATACCTCGAAAAAGCTGTTAAAAACATTGCAAAAAAAAAAAAAAAAGATTCTAATCTGATTCTGATTCAGATGATGAGTAGCTTGAGCTGTTCCAGGAACTGGTCGTGCCACATACCAGGCTGACTAACACAACCACAAGTGAAAATATGCAATTATTTCTACTTCTTAGTACATGGTTTTATTCTTGCACAGAGTTCTTGTGTCTTCACAGAAAAACCAGTTCATGGTGAGCTAGATGGAGCCAGAAGTTTCCACGAACAATTGTCACTTCCTTGGACACTTTTTTTTTTCTTTTTTGAGAGAGAGCGAGAGCACGAGTGACAGAGGGAGAGAGAATCTCAAGAAGGCTCTGCACTAACAGCTAACATCTCACTGCGGGATCAATTGCGAGATCATGACCTGAGCTGAAATCAGGAGACAGACACTTAACGGACTGAGCTGCCCAGGTGCCCGCCTTTAAACACTCTTAAACTCGGATGGAGGAACTCTTGTGCCAGGTCAGCCTTATGATTTATCTCACTCTGCTGTCCACTCGAGGAGCAGCACTGATCTCTTGGATGCCAACTTTAAGGCTAATAATTTCCAGGTTTCCAGTAGTCGTCAATGACGATTCCGCCTTCCTTACATTTCTCTAAATAGCCTATCCGGTTCTTGAAAATGGTATTATTATTTTGTTAAACTGACAACATGCCCACTGTAAAAATTTAAACAATTCAGAATAGTGAAAAGGAAGGACAAAAACATCCTAAATTCCACCAATCAACAATAATACATTTGGTGACTGTCTTTCCAGACACACTCTGTGCCTAGGTACACGTGCACATTATTTTCCATAAGTGAGACCATATAATACACACTGTGTGGTAATCTGGTCTTTCACGGAACAATGTGCCGTGATATGTATGCTGCACATCACGTATGTTTTATGTATGTGTTCAACACTCTCTTATTGAAGTCCATTTAGATTGTTTCTGATTTTTCACTTTCAAACAATGCTGTGACAAACATCCTTGTGCATATTTCTTTTCATGTTTCTGCAAGTGTCTCTGCATTAATGGATTGTATTATTTTTAGATCGTGGACATCTTTGAGAATCTAATGAAAGCTATGTATGGACCACCTCCTTTGCAAAATACACATATTCATATACCTCATTCTGACTTTGACTTTTTTGTGTGGTTCCTAGATACGCCCTTTGAAGTTCATCCTCACTAAGGATGCTTGCTAAAGATTCATGTCCTCGTGTTAAGAATACCTACTTTAGGGTTAATTCCAAGATGTGAATTTTCTTTTCTTTTTTTTTCCTTTTTAAAAATTAATTAATTTTTTTAATTTTATTTTTTATTTTTTAAAATTTACATTCAAATTAGTTAGCATAGAGTGAAACAATGATTTCAGGAGTAGATTCCTTAATGCCCCTTAACTATCTAGCCCATCCCCCCTCCCACAACCCCTCCAGCAACCCTCAGTTTGTTCTCCATATTTATGAGTCTCTTCTGTTTTGTCCCCCTCCCTGTTTTTATATTAGTTTTGTTTCCCTTCCCTTATGTTCATCTGTTTTGTCTCTTAAAGTCCTCATATAAGCGAAGTCATATGATTTTTGTCTTGCTCTGACTGACTAATTTCACTTAGCATAATACCCTCCAGTTCCATCCACGTAGTTGCAAATGGCAAGATTTCATTCTTTTTGATTGCCGAGTAATACTCCATTGTATATATATGCCACACCTTCTTTATTCATTCATCCATCGGTGGACATTTGGGCTCTTTCCACACTTTGGCTATTGTTGATAGTGCTGCTCTAAACACGCGGGTGCATGTGTCCCTTCGAAACAGCACACCTGTATCCTGTGGATAAATGCCTAGTAGTGTAATTGCTGGGTCGTAGGGTAGTTCTATTTTTAGTTTTCTGAGGAACCTCCATACTATTTTCCAGAGTGGCTGCACCAGTTTGCATTCCCACCAGCAATGCGGACGAGATCCTCTTTCTCCAACATCTCCTCGCCAACATCTGTTGTTGCCTGAGTTGTTAATGTCAGCCATTCTGACAGGTGTAAGGTGGTATCTCATTGTGGTTTTGATTTGTATTTCCCTAATGATGAGTGATGTTGAACATTTTTTCATGTGTCGGTTGGCTATCTGGATGTCTTCCTTGGAGAAGTGTCTATTCATGTCTTTTGCCCATTTCTTCACTGGATTATTTGTTTTTTGGGTGTTTGATAAGTTCTTTACAGATTTTGGATACTAACCCTTTATCTGATATGTCATTTGAAAATATCTTCTCCCATTCTGTTGGTTGCCTTTTAGTTTTGCTGATTGTTTCCTTCGCTGTGCAGAAGCTTTTTATTTTGATGAGGTCCCAGTAGTTCATTTTTGCTTTTGTTTCCCTTGCCTCCAGGGATGTGTTGAGTAAGAAGTTGCTGTGGCCAAGATCAAAGAGGTTTTTGCCTGCTTTCTCCTCGAGGATTTTGATGGCTTTCTGTCTTACATTTAGGTCTTTCATCCATTTTGAGTTTATTTTTGTGTATGGTGTAAGAAAGTGGTCCAGATTCATTCTTCTGCATGTCGCTGTCCAGTTTTCCCAGCACCACTTGCTGAAGAGACTGTCTTTATTCCAAGATGTGAATTTTAATAACCTTTCATTTTATTTCTATTAATTTATTGTTTGTTGTACAAAGTTCTCATATGGTCTCTGTCTTTCTTAATTGGGTCTACCCTCCAGTCTGTGTCTAACTCTGGAGGTTTGGTAACATAACAAATGATCAGATTATATAAATTTCCATTGACTGCCACAGGGGCCAATGTGATTTTGAACATAAAACCGTGCGTTCCATCTTACCTTACAGGCTTTAAGAAAGTTTCCTAAAAAAAAGTTGCATAGGTAAAAAAGAAATATATTGGAATGATTCCCTCATTCAACAAATAGATATTGAGTAATAGCTATGTGCCAGGCTTGGTGCTGGGAGCTAAGAGATACGAAGATGAGTAAGACTCCAACCTTTCCTTCAAGGGATTCACTGTCTAGAAGGGCTGTCAGGCATAAAAGCACAGCATTGTCAGGTGGGGAGAGATTACAACCTGCTCTAATTGGGTAGCTAACACAAAGGTGTGACATAGCACACACTCAGGGAACTTTAGGGGGTCCGTGTGACTGAAGGGTAGTGGTCAGGAGGAAAGAACCATTCCCTCTGAGTTGGGTTAGCAAACTTGCTCTCTTTATATGGCCCATCTCGAGCGCCACACATCTGAATGTTCTTCCCTTGTCTCTACACAATATTTATTTTACTTCTCAGGGAGACTCAATACTGACCTGAAAGTCAACGATCTCCAGGATGGCTAAAGTGAATCAAGGAAGCCAAATGGTTCAAGAAATAACACAGGTTACAACCAGCAGTGCAGCTATGCTGTTTGATGATAACATTTACTTCTGCACGTTTGCAGATATAGACGTCTTTGCTATGAAATCACTACAGTAGATGAAAAGCAGGAGAAACCACAAGTCAAGTTTACATATAAGTAGACTTAAATAGATAACTAGATTGCTTGCTGTCAGCGGAGGGTGTAAATCTTGTAAACACAAAGAAAAGTTTTGTTTTTGTTTTTTTGCGCCATACTTTATACCTCTTGGCTTGGACTTAATAGTTGCAGTGCCCTTAGAAATAACCCATTTCATTTAACTTCACCTCAGCCCAGGGATCTCTTCAGTAGCTTGATTTCCTTTTGAAATCCGTGAATCTCACCTATCAGCTAGAGCAGCCATGCCATTCCAGTCCTCATCTCGATCTGTTCCTCTCCTTTTTTCTGTTGTCTGTATTTTTCCTATTTCTTCACTGACTAGCATCTCCTCTTTCTCCAGGCTTCTCACGTGAGGATTGCCATTCATTGGTAAGTTCTTCTAGGACTTCACATTTGCAACCCATCTTCCGCTCTCCTAGTTTACCTGCCCTCCTGAGTCAGGCCTGGGGTTCCCAGAACATGTCAGAAGCCCATCCATCAGCTAAGGTTTTCCCTTCTATTTGAAAGAGGAGGAAGGAAAGGAGTGTAACCATTTCCCCCAGTGTATTTCTTAAGGACAGCATTCATAAAAATATTTTAGTTATATTGACTTCCCCTAGGATTTTGATGCATGGTTGTTCTCAGGATAAAGACTGATTAAAAAAAAAACAAACATGTTTTGGGTGTGTGTGCTTTTCATTCAAGGTGAAAGTATATGTTGATGCAAAAAGGATGTTTTTAATACATTTATTATTCACAACTGTGAGTCACAGGCATCTGAAACCAAGCATTCAAGCTTATTGAGAATAGGGATAAGTAGCGTTGAAATAGGACAGCGGAGGATGATTACTACATCTATCAGCATCCCTGTCACTGCTCTAGGACAGTCAGTGACAGTCTTTTTCTTAAGCCTTCTAAGAAAAGTGCTTAAAAAAAATCTCTGCAATATTTCTTGCACATTCAATTTTTAAACTTTTTTTTTTTTTTTGCACATTCAGTGTTGACAAAAAAAGCTTTATGTTAGTGTCTGTTAATTTTGTTTTTGATGTAAAATGTAACTTGTTTCCCTTAACGTTGTATATACTTCACTAATGCGAAAATACCTTATACTGTGTTTTTCAAATCTGACTCGTACCTCTAGCCAGGGATCCTTTTTTAGATTTGAATGGTATTGATGCTATGTTTTTTATAATTGGTATAGTTTTTCTGTTTTCTCAACAGTAGATGGGAGATCACAGTAGGATCACAGGGTTGTAATGAGTTTAAGGAATTAATACATATAATGACGGCAACAACCGACATTAATTGACTATTTTCTGTGTGCTGGGCATCACTTTAAGTGATTTGCATGCATTGCTACACTTGCTCTTCCCTAGACCTCTGTTAAGTCCTGTTATTACCATCTCCTCCCTGTTTTTTACACCCAAGGAACCTGAGGTCACTGGGCATTTGAGTGATGTTCCGAGGTTACAGTGTGGCAAATGGCAAAGCTGGGATTCACATTCAGGAAGGTGGGTTCAGAGCCTGTACTCTTATCCACCATGCCATACTGCCTTGCAGGTGAGCCAGTATCTAAAAGAACCAGGCTGTGGATAGGGAGGAATTTTGTATAAAACCTGAAAAGTATAATCTAGAGCCTGAAATGAATGTTTTTATGTTACTAATGCTCAGTGTAGTCTGGCTGAGGCATCTCTGACACTTACAGCTGCTATTGTAATAAATTTTCCAGGTCCCTTGCTTTCTTGTTTTCTTGAATGCCTTTGTTAATTTTTTTTTAATGTTTATTTTATTTTTGAGAGAGAGAAACAGAGCATGAGCAGGGGAGGAACAGAGAGAGAGGGAGACATAGAATCTGAAGCAGGCTCCAGGCTCTGAGCTGTCAGCACAGAGCCCAACATGGGGTTTGAACCCACGAACCGTAAGACCATGACCTGAGCCAAAGTCGGACGCTTAACCCTGAGACACCCAGGCACCCCCTCGAATGCCTTTAAGCATCTGACTTTGGGTAGGAGCGTGTTAGTGAAAAGAGCATGAGGTTTAGAATCAGAAAGTGTTTGACTCCTTACTGTGTGGGCTTGCGCAAGTTACATGCCTCTCTGAACTCATTTTCTTATTTGGAAAGATGACAATAACAGCTGCTTCAGGTTCTACAGCAGGAAGCATGAAATGATTAAGTATTCAAACACGGAGGAAGGCAGAGAACTGAGACAGTGAATATAGAATTTGACACATGGCGACTAGAACTGATGGCATGGTCTTCACTGCCTCCCTGGCTCAGAGTTTTGTCAGTTCTTGATGAAGATGGACATTAACATCAGGATCTCACTGAATATCACTATTTTGTTGCTTATATACTTAAGTCTTGAATTCTCTCTATAGAAAATCGTATCTTTTTCTAATTCCATAATTTGTATAATAATTCTCAGTGGATCTTTCTGCTATTTTTATCAAGTCTGAAAATACAGAGCTTTTTATACATATTTCTAATTTGTCACATCAGTAAAAATTCTGCTGTATAGATGATGTAAACAAACAATTCATGGAATAGGAAATGCAATTAGTTAGCCAGCATATAGGAAACAGCTAAGCCTCTCTAGATACCAAAGAAATGCAAAACAAAAGGCATATATCATGCTTTGCATACGAATATATTCTGTGCCGGTGAGGGCCATATTTATTATTGATGGGTATATAAACCGGATGAAAGCCTGTTAGAAGGCTTTTCATAACATATAATAAGAATCTTAAATATGTTTGTGTATTTTAAGATAATTTGTTTCTGGAATCTAGCCTCAAGAAATAACATGAAGCATAGAAAAAGCTTTTAGTATAAAGCATTCATTGAGGCGTTATTTATAAGAAGTGGGAAACAACCTAAATCCCGCCCCCCCCATCCCCCATATAAGCTGGGAATAGTTAAGTGAACAAGATGTTCTTTACATGATGGATTACTGTGCAGTTATTTGAAATGATGCTCATAAATAATGTATAATGACATGGAGAAATACATGTAATATAATTTAAGTATGTAAATACTTATATAAATATCTGGAAATAAATATACAGAATGCTAATAATAGTTACTAGGTGAGGATTATGAATGATGTTTCCCTGCTTTTAACTTGTCTGTGTTTTTCAATATATTTTCATGCACAATGAGTGTATGCTATTTTACAATATTAAAACACAAAGCAAATGCTCTATGAGTAAGGATTTTGTTGCTAGGATGGGCGGCAGTATCTGCTCCGGGAGGATGCTTCAACAAAGCAGTAATCTGTCAGTGTGCCTCGGGTTACGCTGCTCCACAGGGTTCTTGTGAGAGTTAAATACTCTCCTATGGGTAACTGTCGCCAGTATAAATTACTACCTGGTAAGACACTGTTACAGAACATTTAAATTTTACACCCTTACAGAGGACCAGGGAAGGGCATTGTGGAGGGATTTTATTTTATTTTACTTTATTTTTTTTCACATTTCCAAAGAATTCACAAGTTTCCTTAACTAGCTTTCTCATGCATTCCACAGCATGCAAGCTCTCAGGAATATTTTCTTTTTGTGTCCTGTGAAGATATGGTTATATGTACTGGCACCTTTATCAGAAGCACACCAAGAAAGAAAAACCAAATTTTAATTCAGCCAGTTGTGTTTTTAAAAAGGTTTTAACAACTTACTTGGTGGCGATAGGTAGGGTTTATCCAGGACAATCTTGGTCTACACGTTACCCTGGCTTAATTATTAAGAGTGCCCTTGTCTTCTCTCAAAATTGCTCTGCTTTGGAGAATAAGGTCTATGATCACCCTAGCAATTTTGTTTATGGGGAGAGGGGAGGAAAGAGTGGTACCATCTGGCGGCTGACTCTTCAGTGGAGGGGGGTGTACGAGAGGGACAGTTGGCTCCTGACGGCCAGCTTGTAGGAGAAGGAGCAGGCAGCGGCCCTTGAAGGGACAGAAAGCAGCCCAATTGCCCATAAACACTGGCCCACGGGCTGTATTAATTAGTCCAATCAGCCTTGTATCTATCAGTTGATAATGATTTTGATTCTGACAGCATTGGCTCTACTTGAAGGTGGACCAGAAAATCTTTCTAGTTGATTTAAAGACACCAAAGGCACACCTGCTCCAGGATTCTTTTCTGTCAGCCCACTCTGGTGCTTGGCATGTCCACCTTTAGAATTATAACAAAATGTTACCAAAATAATTCAAATTATCATCTGGAGAGAACAGCGCAAAACAACCGGGGAGAAAACAGTGCAGTCAAGGAATTGGAAGGATCCTCAAACCAACTCTGCTCTTTCCAGTGGAATGACCCTAGACCAAGGACTCAACTTCCCTGAGGCTTAGTCTCTTCGGCAGTAAAAAGAGAGAAATAAATCCTGCCCTGCCTATTCCTTGGGGTAGTAATGTGACCCAAATGGTTTCTGTACGTGAAAATGCTCTGCTAATACAAAAGCACTCTGCAAATGTCAGGGACTAGCAGTATCGTGGAGTTTTTAAAATAAAGTCACACATTAGCTTGAGCTAATAGCACCACTTTGGAATGTAGTGAGCAAGTCCTGGGGGGAAAACACACAAATTGGGCAAATTTTGATGGGAGGCAGCCGGGAGGAGCAGGCTGGCTGATCATCTGAACCATCCATCTGGAGAGGGTTTTAGGGGGAAAAAAAGATTGGTGGGCTTCATCCCAAAGAGCTTGGGATTTCAGTTGACCAGACACCCAGCCCAGCGTGAGCAGGATGAGGGGTGGGGAAGCCGCTCAGCCAGAAGCAAAAGGGAGCAGACAAGGCTATAAAGAGAGAGGGGGAAGAAAATAATAGAACTCGGTTGCTCTGACACGTTTTCTTCAGAGCTGGCCTTGCTAGGAAGCTAAGGGCTAAAATTAATTTTTGAAATTTTTGGTTACTTTCCCTCCCAGCCCACTCCCCACCCCCCCAATTCTAGAACATAAACTCCACGTTGGTGGGGATTCACTGCTGAATCCCAAGCACTTAGAACATTTCCTGGCACATGGTAATGATAAAACTCACGTAAATGAGTATGATAAATGAGTATCGTTCGCCTGTGTCGACTGTTTCCCCCGCCCATAGCTATGATTGAAAGCCGGGTACTTTCGTTATTGCAGTTCTCAAGCTACTAAACGGAGGGCTGTGGGACCAGGTTTAGGATGAAGGCCTTGACCTAGGTCACACAATGGTAGCTCTCACTGGTGGTCATTGCTACGTCCACCACCAACTTACATTCTTTGTTGGGGACTGTCAAGTCCTGTTGTCATGGTCTTATTTAGGTTCTTCTTCTCAAGCCCTGGGGCTACCCGACCAAGAACAGAATTCTTTTTAAAGCTGAGTTTAGTTGGTGACAGTAGGCCTCCCTGCTTATCCGTGGGGGGATACATCCCAAGACCCCCAGGGATGCCCAGAACTGCAAGTAGTACTCAACCCTAGACACGCTATCTTTTCTCCTATCTATACATACCTATCATAAAGTTTAATTTGTAAGTTAGGTACAGAAGAGATTAACAATAATCCAGTAGTAAAATAGTACAATTATAATATACTGTAATAAAAGTTCTGGGAACGTGGGCTCTCTCGGAGTATCTTATTGTACTGTACTCAGCCTTCTTGGGATGATGTGAGATGATACAATGATACAATGCCAATGTGATGGCATGCAGTGAGGTGAATGACATGGGCGTTGTGAGTGATGTAGCATTACTCTCCTACTGACCTTCTAACAATCTGTCAGAAGGAGGATCATCTGTCCAGACTGTGGCTGACCATGGGGAACTGAAACCTTGGGAATTGAAACCACAGATGAGTAGTCCCTTAAAAATTACCTTTATCCCAGGTATGCATTTACAGGAAAAAACGTGGCATAAACAGTGTTCAGTGCTGTCCTTGGTTTTAGGCGTCCTCTGGGGATCTTGAACGTATTCCTCTGAGATAAAGGGGACTACTGTATACTTCGGCATTTAGTTTGCTGTGGTCTCAGTCTGGGTGCTTTAAGCCAGGAGAACCAGAAACAAGGATTAAAGTGTGGTGACTTTACTTGGGAAATGCCAGTCAAAGATGGTGAGGGTGATGAAACAACGGAAAAGATAAAAAAGATGCAAAGCAATGGGATGTGATGCATCACCACATGGCTGCTGCTTCATCATGGGCCTGCAAAGACATAGCGGGTGCTTGGTAGGTGTGATACCTGGCCTGCGGGACTCCTCTGGAAAGGCTGCAAGCAGAAGCCATGCTTCAGAGTAGTCCTCTGCAAGAAGGAAGAGGGGGAGATTTTTCGGCTCAGAACCTTCCTGCCTCTCATTTCCTATCAGCCAACATTCACCCCATTGAGAGGTAACTCCTTATATTTTCAGCCCTTGGCAGCCACTGAGGAAGCCAATTGTGTGGCATTGCACCCAAATCTAGAGAGACAACTCGATGTAATAAGGTTAGTGTGTGGGGAGTAAGGGCTATGCAGGGCCAGGGTTCCAACTTGAACTCTGGCCAGCTAGGAAGGTCAGAAAAGGCAATGGTTATGTTAGGGATACAGTAGGGGTGTTGGGGTTACCTTCAGCAAGAGGTAGTAGAGGAAATCAGAGAAAGTGCACAAAGATTGCATCCGATATACTTGCTTTACAAAATGGAAATTTTGTAAAAGGGGAATCATACATATTGTTCTAATTCTTATTTTATCTTAAAACGTCATAGCCATTTTTTCCCTTCAGTATATTGTGATCATTCTTTTTAACAAACGCCTAAGATTCCAGAGAATGCATATGCCATAATTTATTTTGTCATTTCCTTATTGATGGACATTCACGTTGTTCCCAATTCTCCACATTATAGTAATTATCTTGAAGCACTATGTATGAGTCTCTTTGGAGGACATATTTAAAGTGCTAAAAATAATCTGAAAAGAAAGATCTTATTTAAAATCAGTCACCACACTTAGCTGAAGCTTTACTGATCTGATACTTGTGACTGCATTAATTATGCCCTATTGCATTTTGCCCAGGGTCAGGCAATTGTGTTTATGCCCATGACTGCAATCTGCTGGCTTCTCAGATGGAGGTCTGCAACATTGATAAGGCATGCTACTCTCCCAGGAGGGTCCTAACTCAGAGAGGAGATTACTTCCCATTTTTGCATATGTCCAAAGCCTTTCCATTTGAGTTATTTTGTCAGTGAATAAGTGCCTTGAATAAATAAAGAAATGAAATTCTATGCATTCTGACTTGCCCAGCCTGGTTTTCCTGAGGGCTATCATCTAGGGAGATGTAATTAGTCAGGCAATGGCCTAGGGGTGAGAACTTGGATAGGATACTAAATATTCCCTGACGAGGGGGTTGAAGTGTTCATTGATAAGAAAAACAGCCCCACGTGGGAAATTTTACATATCTTCTGTCTCAGGTTTCAGGCATACTTTGGAGGAAAACTCTTTTGCCTTATGTTTTTATCTTAAATCTTTGACATCTTGACAGTTTTGAAGGTAATGACCCCTTATGGGGAACAACGGGACTCCATCTGCTTTTCCTTTTTTCCAGGCAGCTCATCCCCCTTAGCCTCCAGCGTGACAGCCTCTGAAGACCATCACTCTGGTCTCCCTCCTCACTTATCCTAAAGGGGTTAACTATGGCATTTCTCAAATCTGCAGTTTTTCTGACTATAAAAAACCCATCACTTTACTTCAAAAGTCAAAGTCTTTAGTCTAGTACCCTTTTGATTTCTTTCTGAGAGAATCTGTTATTAACATGGATAGGTTATAAAATATAAATCAAATTCTACATGAAGCTATTTAAAAAATTGATCAGACCAAACAGAAAAGATAAAATTGTGAATGTAACTTAGCCCTTCATGGTATTTGACTAATAATGTTGAGTAAACTAAAGAATGCTTCTACAGTCTTTAGAAAAAAAAAAATCTGACCACTGAATTTAGAACCAAAACAGTATGTTTTTATTTTATGTGATATCATTTAATATATTTTTAAATTTTTAAAAAATATTTTATTTATTTTTGAGAGTGACAGAGTGAGCAGGGGAGGGACAGAGAGAGAGGGGAACAGAAGATCTGAAACGGGCTCTGATGCCTAATATGGGGCTCAAACTCATAAACTGTGAGATCATGACCTGAGTCAATGTCAGACGGTTAACCAACTGAGCCACCCAGGTGCCCTACCATTTAATATTTTAACTCACATATCTTATACCACTGTATTAGTTATTTACTGTTCTAAACCTGGAAAATTAGTCAGTAATTTCAGGTGAACAAATAACAACAACCATATTTTAGTTATGATATTCTAATAATGGGATACATTTTGTGATTTTTAGTGATAAATCAATTTCATAAATTATAGACTATACCTCCTAGATTTGGTGATCTCTAAGATCAGGAAATGCCTACCACCTATCACATGATCAGCAGAAGTTCACACTATACCAGCTCAAAGCTAGAAAGTATGACATTTCCATTTGCTTACGGAGGAGAAATTTCTCCTGTGATACGATTTCTATGTGATACATTTTTTGAAATGTTGAAAATAGTTTATTCAGCCACGTAATGACCTTTGCATATCCTCAAGCTTCCAGAGACCCCAGGTTGGTAGCCATTTCCTTAGGCAAGGTTTCATATCAATTCTTAGACTGTACTAATGTGACACTTGTATCCTGCCTGATACTCTTCTCAAAGTGGCCTTAAAAAGCAATTTAATAATTCTTATTTGATTCTGAGTTAGTGGCAGAAAACAACAGAGAATGACAAGGGAGAGTGGATACTTCTGTAGTTCTGTCCTTGCCGAGTCACCAAGGTGACAGCTCCTGTCAAGCAGCCTTCTCCCTATAGTCTTCCAGTTTCCTGGTTCAAGTAACTGCTTCCTTCCTTAAACGAATCCTTTAACGAGGCCTTTAAAGATGTACATTTGGTTTGTTTTTAGTATTCTATTAAGAAGAATGCTGCAATGAATAACTTGGTATATATGCCATCTTTTTTCCTTGACTATAGGATCAAAGGATTGCTGGGAGTTGGGGCAGTAAAGGGAGTAAGTTGGAAAGATAGGAAGTGAAATGTCAGAAAACAGAATGATAGAATTAAGATTATGAAGTTATTGATAATGACAAGGTCTGGAGCATGACTATAGGGTGAGGAATGAGGTATGCTAAGAACAATGTCATTTGAGTGGAGGTATTAAAAAAACAGAGAGACTATGGTGTTGGAAAGATCACCTACAATATTTATTAAATTTACCAAGAATTAAAAATAGAGAGATTATCAGGCTGTAGCTAATATCATTGAGAAACAAGAGCAAATGACCTAAGTGTCAAGAGATGATCGCAAAAATGAACATTGTTAGGTGAATTAATCTGATAACATGGGACTTGAAGCTGGGGAATTTTAGTGAGGGGAGTGAAAAAAGTCTGCAAGTGACAATGAGAGCAAAGAGGTGGCCTACCCCACCCAAGGCCCAGGTATATGACTGTGGGAGAAAAACAGCTGCTGCGTAGGATGGTTGCAGGGGAAGCAGTATCCTCAGGGAAGAGCCAGGTTTCTAGAGCAACAAGGTGAATGAAATGTTCAGAGAAGAGGTTGAGGATACAGGGACTTGGGCTGATGATGGCTGAATTCCAGAGGGCACAATGGAAGGATTCCGTTTAACTACATAATGTTCACAAGCAGAACTTCTTTGCCCCTAATCTCCTTTTTGCCTGAAGTTCATCTTTTAGTAATTTTCTTACAAAGGCTGGTAGGAACAATGTTACCTGTGTTTTTTGCACATTAAAAACTCTTTGTCTCTTGGGTCGCTTGGGTGGCTCAATTGGTTGAGCACCAGACTTCTGCTCAGGTCGTGGTCTTGCGGTCTGTGGGTTCGAGGTCCGTGGGTTCGAGGTCCGTGGGTTCGAGCCCCGCGTGGGGCTCTGTGCTGACAGCTCAGAGCCTGGAGCCTGCTTCCAATTCTGTGTCTCTGGCTCTCTCTGTCCCCCCCTACCCCCACTCACACTCCATCTCTAGTCTATATTTGAAAGGCAGTTTGGCTAGACTTAAAGGCTTTGTGCCCATATTTGAGTATCTTATATATGGTGCTCTAATGTCTTCTTATAATGAACATTACTGCATAGAAATGTAAGGCCACCTGACAGTTCCCCTTTATAACTGACTTGACTATTTGTAACCTCCCAGAAAGGATTATTGTTTTCTCTTTGTAGTCATTAGCTATTCAAGTAAAATATCCTTGGATTATAATACAGTTTTTCAAGAGAAGAGTTGTCTTTTAATTGAGCAAATTTTTCTTTGATTGTATCTTTTAAAGATTTATTTTGTTCGATTATTTTGGGGCTTTCTTGGGGGCTCGGGGCATCAATTATAAGTTTTAGAAAATCTCCTTTGCCTGTTTTCTGTATCTATTGTTTTGTTTCTGATCTTTTTTACTCTACTTGTCATTTTATTTTGCGTGTTTTTTCTCATTTCTTTTCTCTATATTTTTATCGTTTCTTAAGTTTCTTTTCTTTCTTTCCTTCTAATTTTGTCTTTATTTCTTTGAAGGTTTTGGTTTTTTTCTACTTCTTTTCCGAGTTCTTCTATTTTTCCTTTCACTATATCTTCACTATATCTTTCACTATATCTTTGTTTCTTTGTTTTCTTTCTTTTTTAATTTTTAAAAAATGTTTTATTTACTTTTGAGAGAGAGACAGAGAGACAGAGAGAGAGAGAGATGTGAACAGGGGAGGGGCAGAGAGAGGGAGTCTGTTTTCTTTTTATAGAGGTGATTGTCTCGTTTATTTTTCTAATTCAGAGGAAGATATCTTTCCAAAAATATATCTGCCATAGTGACATTTTACTGGTAAAGAGAGCTTCGCATATTGTGTTTTGCTCCCCCCCCCTCCAATTTTCTTTATAGTTTCTTTATGTTGGTGCTGTGTTACTTCCTTTTTTATCTCTCATCATTGGATGAAATGTGGTTTCCTGGACCAGCGATTTACAAGAGTTTCCAGTATAGGTGGGAGTAAGGACAGGAAGAAGATGGTTTTTACTAGGTGTGGGCTCTCTTCTCTTCTGCCACATGGAAGAGATTGCTCCCTGCAAATATGGCTTATCTGTATGATTTTTTGTGTAGCGTCACTTGCACGGTTATTCTGAATCCAACTGAGTACAAGACCTTTTGTTGCCAGCATGGCTTGCCCCACGTTCCCCACCCTCTTTTGCAAACAAAGGATAAAATTTCTTCAACTCAGGATGTGTTCCTTACCTTCACGTGTTACACTTTTACTAGCAGTGCCTACCTGGGTCTTCTTGCTGTTGAGATCCACCCCTGTGTTTTTTTTTCTCTCTACTTTCTCCCATACAATTTCCACTCAACTTCAGCTGCTTTTGGCAACTCCTATACATGTTTTAGAATCTGGGCAGTATGGTAATGCCCTAGTTTGCAAAAGAAGAAAAAAAAAAAGGATTTGTGGATTTTGGTATGTGTATATGTGTGTGTGGGGTGTAGGTTGTGTTTTTAGTCTTCGTAACTCTTACATGATTTCCAAAGATGGAAAGAGAAAATACTAATACAGCTAGTCATGTCCATACCAAAAGTTCTCTCTAATTCCTTAGAATAGTGATACCACATTTTACAGATAATCAGAAACTCATGTGTGTGGTCTGAATTCTCTCCTAACGGTATTCAAAATTATGGATTTTTAGGATAGTATTAAGAGTCCTTCAAGATTACTTAGTCAACTATTAATAAAATGTGCTACAGCCTACCAAAACTGGGGATGACTCAGATCTCTTGGCTAGGCCTCACTAAAGCCTCAGAATCACAACATGCTGGAAATTTCAAGACCCCAAGAGACAGACTAATTAAGGGTTTATATTGTTCATCTGCTCTGTATAAATACTATGCTAAGCAGTATTCAGGTATTTCCCATACTTTCTAGTTTACCTCAAGGTCAGATTCTACAATTATCTGAATCGCTTGGGTACTAAGCTGGCATTGCTGGCACTGAATGGGGGACAGAAGTCCATTCCTTGCAGCCAAAAGTGTCTGCCCGTCTAGCTGGATTTATTTCACATGGGGATGATGTCAGAGTATTTCTGGTCTTGAAAAGTATTTACCTAAAACAGAAACTCACGGATAAATTTTCATCATGACAATGACAATATAGTTAGGTATATGGCTGAACAGTTCTTGAGACATCTGGACTATATTCAAGAAGCATATGGACAGTTGAATTTCTACTCCAAGTTTTTGTTACTGATAGTTACCATCAGTTTCCTGCTAGATTGCAGGAAAGAGAGCCATGTAGGAAGACATTTAGGACAATTTTGTGACTCATATGCCACTTCTCCAATTTTAATTAAATTGTGTCTTTGATAGTATAGTTTCTTTTCCGGTCTGTGAAATTAAATTCTTCTTGCCACCAAGCTGCACGGATGAGAGTTACTTGGTAGTTCAAACACATCCTGAGGTTTGCATGCCAAAAGCAGCTGCAGAAATGTAAAGTATGGTTCATATTCATCAAAATCTGTGTCTTTTGAAATGTGGACTTTATGTCTACCAAAATAGTACAGCAACTCCTCAAAATCTATAATTCCATTAAGCCCAGTTGCCATTAGCTCAATTCACATGCCTGGTTTGAGCCTGAGATCTTCATTTCCTGAGACAAAAGTCCTTCCTTTTCCCTGTGGTTTTAAGCTCTGTACATTCAGGTGTTTCATCAGATCAGCAAGAAAGTGCAATCTCTCGGGCCGCTGCATGTTGAGTAAGTTGGGCCTCTGAGAGTCCTTTCAATTCCCCAAAGTCCTTGACCTCAAAACATCTCTTTAACTAGTTCCTGTAATCTAGCCTTCTGGCTGCATTAAAACACAACCCAACTGTACACGATGCTTTGTCTTTGTCCAACCCGGTGATGGTTAAGGGCACAGGCATAAAAAATGTTGACAACCACGACAACTTTCATCCTTATGCCAGGAAAAGAATCTTACACAGCTCAGATCACAAGCTGGCCTGTTGAATGAAGCAAGGAGGATCAGACTTCTCCTTTGTCTTGAGTTAGTATTGAAGCACTCCTGCCCCACTCCATTGCTGGTGCCCCCCCCCTACTAAACACCCCTGTTTATGCCAAACTTCTCAAACTCCTTGCTGGCAGATAGCCCTTGAAAACTTTCTGTGTTCCAGCTAACCAGGGTCAATTAGGTCACCTACTGGACACTGTTGCTTTATAGCATTCCATTCCATACAATTGGCACGTGGGCTGTGGATCTTAAATTTAAAATAAAATAAATATTTTTACATTGTTAAGTGTGTGTGTGTGTCACAGTAGTTTTCAAACTTCCTTTTTTTTTTTACATCTGGAAATTCGATGTGTAAAGGAAATAAAAGAGCAGCCAGCTGTACTAAAGGGGGCCGAGAATAAAAAAAGCATTCCCCAACCTTAGGGTGGGGCCTGTTTGAAAACCCTTTTGATATGTAGTCAATTTTTGTAAATAGTTCATGGGTAATTTACAAAAATTGACTATACATCAAAGGGGTAGTTTTATTCTCTCTCACAACTATGTATAGCAGTGTATAAACACGTATATAATCTACCTTATTAATTATGTTACTTAGGGCTTTTCTATTCTTACTTATTTTATTATTTTTTTAGCACTTGATCTGTTCTGCACGAGAGGTAAATTAATTAGCCATGTTTCCTGTTGATTTCTCCTTGGATCTGCTGTAATTTTTCCTCTATAAATTTTAAATGCTATGTAATTTGGTTTATAGATATTTAGAAGTGTGAGATCTTAATTTTTGTACCTCATGCTTTATTGTTATAAAGTGCCTGTCTTTGTCTCATTTAATGCTTTTTCCCTGAATCGAGATTTGTTGGAGATAAAATTTTGATATTGGCTTCATTTGCTTAGTATACTCTCGTCTATCCTTTTATTTTCATCCTAAGTCACTTTGTTTTCATTATCTTATGTATGCAGCAGAGAGTTGGGATTTGATTTGATATTCTTTCTGAGAAAATTTTTAATTAATTGGTAAGTTTAATCTTTATAGTGAAATGTAAGTTATGTTCTATTTTAGTCCACCTACCATTTTTTGGTTATGCTTTTAGTTTATACTGTTCATTTAACTTTTTGTCACTATATGGCCTGTGTACTCTTTGGTATGCATGTTTTTGAATTTGAAAGGCATGCATTTTTATTCCAGTGGATATCTTAATAACTTTATAACTATATATTTATATATATATATTACTTATATATAAATATATATATTATATATATTATTATATATTTATGAATATATTAGATATTATTCAAAGCAGTAAGCAGTATATTTCCTGCGCCTCCTCTCCCATTCCCTAATTACATTATTTTTTGTAACGTTTACCTTGTTTCTCTTCTTTCTCAACTTCTATTGGTTGTTTCATTGATACATTGTCAGGATTTATAATTTACTCTCTGTTCTATGACCATATCCTTCTCATATTTGTTTTAGACGTAATTCTACAGTTAAGTGGATTCAAGGATCACTGTCAGTTTTGTTTGTTTTTGTGGGTTTGTTTGTTTGTTTGTTTTGGTCCTAAATTCATCTCTTGTTTGGCTGAGGTTCATTCTCTACTGTCTTACAAAAGGGTTCATGAAAACTATATTGCATGCATGTTCAAAAATGTATATTACATTTGTATTTAAACAAACTTCTTTGTTATAAAATTCTTGAGCATAAAATCCTTTGGGTCACATTTTGATATTTTTTCCTTTTACAGATGTCTTGATCATTTTTACCTAGTTATCCAAAAGATTTTCATTAGCTTTGAAATCCAATAGCTTTACTACAATAGGTCTTAGTTTGACTATTTTTGTGCCATTTTTTTTCCTTTGGGTTATTATATACATTTATGTTTATAGTTTGGGTCTTCTTTTATTTCTGAAAAGTCTCTCAAAATACTTATCTAAGTTTTTTCTTTTTTTTCTGTTCCAATATCTAGATTCTTTTCTTGGTTTTATTCCTTGATTATGCATATGGTGGATTTCTTTTGTTTCTCTTCCATTTACATAATCTTCTCTCTAATCCTTTCTGTTTGTTCATTTCCATTTCATTTTACTTGCTTTTCTTAATCTGGTATTCTATGACTCTTTAAAAATGCTTTATTTTGTTTTTGATTTTTTCCTTAAAAAAATTTATTCTCCTTTGTGCTGTTTCCAAGTTTGCCTTCATTTCTGAAATAGTTTAATATTTTCCTCCCTCTTCTTCAATTTATGTTTAAGCTCTTGTAGTGGTTTTGCTTCATTCTTAAAACTTTCAAGCAGAGTTAAGAAATCATAAATCATAATCATACTTAAATCATAAATCATACTTATCAGTTCAGGCCACATTATCGTAATTGATCATGCAAGATTAGTGTTATTTTTTTCCTTTTTATTTCTATTCCTATCCCCCAGATAGGCAACCATTCACATGTGTTAGGTGTGTATCTTTTTATGTGTTTTTATAAAATGGCTATTTTTATGTATATCGTTTCTAATGTACATACATGATATTGATCATACATCTATTTTTTTTTTTCCACTTAGCACTATGTAGGGTCTGTGCATGTTGCTTTGTGGCCTTCTAATCAGTTGCTTCTAACTGGTATAATAGTAGTTATACCCATTTTTTGCCTAACTTAAACTTAAAAAAAAAAAAAAGAGTTAAGTTCTGACCAATCAGGGGTAAGTGTAGTGAGGTATACACTGCAAGTGTTCTTAAATAGAGGGAGATGTCCTTTTCTGCCCTTATCTCTTTTCTGCTGGGTGGAAATAAGGATGTGATGGCTGAAGCTTGAACAGCCATTATGGATCATGAGGTAGAAGCTGCATGTTCAAGATGGTAAAGCCACATGATAGAGAGAGAGAGAGCCTGTGTCTGTGTTGATCAGAAAGCTACCATATCAGCATAAGAGGAATACATTTTATTTTATTTAAGCTACTGCTATTTTGAGTTTTTAGCTGCTACAGACACCAATCCCTCCATGAAAATACATTGTTTAGGATAATTTTCTGGTGGCCAATGATAGGAATCCACTGAAAATATAAGCAAAATGGCAGAATTAAACATACAAGGATTTGTCACAGAACCTATGGGTAGGAATGAAGAAAGCCTCAGGAATAGACTGGAACCTGGGACAGTGGGGAGGCCAAGAGGTCCTCTCATTGTGTCTCACCTCTCCTTCTCTTCTCTCTCACTGCAGATTATTTATATATCTGGCATAGAGAAGTAATAAATAAATATGCGTTCAATGGATGGCAATTTGGGTGTCTATAGATCTGAAGCCAATTACCCAAACTTTTCCTTATATGTATGTAGCTTGTTAAAGTGACTCTTTTGAAGAGCACCATACTTTTTAGAGTCTAAGCTCTTCTGTTAACCTTTTTCTCTCAGCTTTCCAATTTTTTGCAGTTGTTTATTCCAACATTAGGAAAAGGGCCTGAAATGCAGAATTGTCCATAACCGATCTAATAAAAGACACTTCAGAGACAGCTCTGCTTTTGTACAGAAGTTATGAAAGCCAATTTTTGTGGGAATGCAAACCCTAGCTTGCAAATAATTATTTTGCTAGTCAAGGAAATATTATTTTTGGTACATTTCCCCTTGTAAACATCTTTTTTCTTTCTTTCTTTCTTTCTTTCTTTCTTTCTTTCTTTCTTTCTTTCTTTCTTTCCTTCTTCCATTTTGCATTGTTATTATTTACTGTCTGGGTTCCTGCTTTTACCTAGTTTTTTTTGCCCTTGAGGATTTCTTATGTTCTTATCAGCTTATTGATATGTTTGATAAGACGTTTTATATATTTCATCTAGCACTTTGAGTTGCTTTTGGTGGGGCAATCAGCCAGTCTCTAGTTTGCCATACTGCTGGACATGAAGTCCGGTATGCTTTTTAGAGTTTTAACTTCATTTGTCTGTAAGATATTACCCTGTATTCTGAAGACCAAGGCCCTAACTTTGGTGGTCCAAGCTCCCTGTCGGTAAAGATGAAGATTACCTTTCTACCTATGTCAAATTGTTTTTTGTAAAAGGTTCATGAGATAATTTGTGTGAAGTTAGTTTGAAACTGGAAAGTACCCTGTAAATATACATTGTCTGGACTTGGAAAAACAAAAGAGGCAAATAAGCAATAAAAAATTATAACTGATGATTTGTCAATTAAAAATTTCTGGATATTTGCATTCATCTCCTTCATTTTCTGGCCTCAGGTATGGATGTGAAAGTCTTAAGATTTCTCTAAAAAATACAATATCATCTTATATATTGTATAATTTATTTTTTTAATGAAAGAGAAAGAAGGCAGATTTGAGCACACAGCAAAATCTATCATCATATTTTTAAAGTTTGTGAAGTGTCTGTCTCTTTAATATATGGGTGAGCAATCTAACCTAGGATGCTTACAACACTTTACAGATTTTGTAGGCTGAGACTCTGAGTGTCTCACACTTTGCAACATACCTTGGTCTCTCTGTTGCAAGGACACCAAGGCATTATTACAGGTAACTACTCATATGGCTCTTTTCATTCTTAAACTATGCTTCCAGGTTAAGCATGTGGGAGGAGACACCTCTGAGTACTTTCCAAAGAGCCTCTAGGATGGTAGCTAATTTGCAAATGGACTAGCCTGGGACTCAGGCATAAGGCTACTGTTTACTATTTCCTGTAGATGCTTGATGTCTTAACTCCTATGCAGAACAGATCACAGGGCCTGTCCTCTAAACATTTATATACCAAGACAGTGTGTCAGTATGTATGTCATTTACTCATCTGCATTTATTGAGCCAGTTCTACTACGTGTCAGGTCTTGTGCTTGTTCTCAAGAAGCTAATAGTTAGTAGGAAAACAGACAAAACCACCATTACCATTCTATGTGATAACTGCTAGAAAGAGACAAGGTCCTATGGGAGCACAGCTAAGAGCACCTAACCCATACTGGGGTGGGACAGGGCTAGGTGGCAAGCAACAGGGAAGGGTTCAGAAGGGAATTGATGCTTAGTCTGAATAATGAAGGATAAACAGGAATTAGGTAAGAAAAAGGTGGAGGGTCAGGACATAACAAGAAAAAGGAGTAGCATATGTAAACATGAGATACATGAGAGAGTATGAGAAGAGTGGAGAACCCAAGTGGTTTGCTGTATGCAGAGTTATTCATTCCACGTAGCTACTATTATGCTTGTCTCCCTCGCAATGTTTGAGTTCTTGAGATAGTGTGTAATAGTTTCTCTGTCCCCAGGTCCAGCAGTAGGCACAGAGATGGAGCACAGTAAGTGATGAATAACAGTATTCATTCAGGACATGACATGAATGACAGGGGGTAACGGAGAATAGTTAGGAAGAAGGTTAATGGACGAAGGTTATTATCTAGTGACAATGAATAGGAAATGGGATAGGTTTAAGAATGACTTGGGAATTAGAATGGATAAGACTCGCTATATTGGTGAAAGTGAATAATGACTTTTCAGGTTTCTGTTTGGATGATACATGGATGGTAACAGTAATAATGTTGTTAATAATAATAGCTAATATTCATTAGACATTCTGTCATGCAGTACAGCATTTTACATGTACTAAACCATTTGCTCTCTCACGAGTCAGAGAGGTGGATACTCTTATTATCCCCATTTACTGATGAGAAAATTGGTACTATTAGAGATCAGCTTGACCAAAGTCACCCAGCTAGCACTAGTGATTTCAATCCCAGAAATCCTGATTGCTATAGTCATACACATAATCTACTCTTCTTTACTGCCTCTAACAGATGTGATCAACATTTAGAATGATGGTCCTGGTCAGTATGTCTATCACATAAATTCCATGTCTTTTACTAAACACAGAGACACATATGGCGATCGCTTCTTACTGATCAGATTTTGGGAGCTTGGTTCTGTATTTTCACTTTTCCTACCCAGAGAACCTAAAGTGCGGTGGAAGTTTGATAAAAGAGTTGACACAAAAAATGAGAGAAGGCGGATACAGAAAGGACATTCTCGAATGCTCTAGCCACTGATCAGATGATGGAATCTGGTTCTATCAGACTTCCTCTGCTTCCATCCCTCATACACACACGCACACGCTGTAAGATACATATGGACGCCAAGTTTGAGGTTGGTTCTAGTAGTCCTCAACTCACATCGAAAGTTCATTTCCCGACTCCTGGACAGTCCAACACGAAGTTAACTCGAGGCGCCCATAAAGCCCAGGGAAACTTGGCTCAGCGCCGCGGGTGCTCGTTCCCAGGGCAACCGCCCGCGGAGGCACCTGGGGCACGCTCCTCGGCACCTGCGAAGAGCCCCGCCTGGCGCCAGGGGGCGCGGGAGCGCGTCGACTCCTCCCGCCCCACGCCAGCCCCACGCCAGTCCCGCCCCCGCCCCGCCCCCAGCCCCGCCTTCCCTCCACCGGGCCCGGCCGCTCCCGGCTCCCGGCTCCTCTCCCGGCGCAGGCGCAGTCCCGCTCTCCTTCGGCGGCTCCCAGCGCAGTGCGCCCACCTTCGTTGAGTGTAGCGGCGTCGACCGGCCGGCAGTCCTCGTCTTCCTCTCGCTGCCTCAGGACAGGCTCTGTACAGCGCTGCGAGCGCCCCTGAGCGCAGGCAGCGACCGCGGTGGTTTCGGCAGGTGAGGGCAGCCGCGGGAGGGAGAGGCCCCGGACGCGGAGCACCGCCCCCCTCGGCGCCCGCGCGCCCGCCTCTCTCCCGCGAGCCGGCCTGGAGGGGCGGCGGTGGCAGGTGCAAGTGCGGGCGCGGCGCGCGACGACCTGGCCCGGCCGCCCCTGCCCGGCAAGCGCGCTCCCCCATCTCGGCACACGGGCTCGGAGAACCCCGGTGGAGGCGGCGGCGGCGGGGGGCGCGGCGCGGCGCCTCGGGGCGTCTGGGGCCGCTGGGGCGTCGGGCGGCGGCGGCTCCTCCCCCGCCCCCCGGACGCGGGCGCGTTACTCATTAACTGCGCGGTCCCGAGCGCCCGCGGCTGTGAGCCGGAATCCCGGTTACCTGTCGGCGGGGCGCGCGCGGCCGGGAGCTGGGGACCTGCGGTCGCGGAGGGGGTGGGGGTCTAAGAGAGTTCCCCGAACAAGTGTGCAGCCCCGCGCTGCGCGGGACCTGGAGCAGGATGAAGCCGTAGGCTTGGACCTGGGGTCGTAGAAAAGGACAAGCGAGGCTCGGTGCCGAGGCGTAGAGGTCACGCTCGGCGGGTTTCGGCGAAACCTGGGGGACCGGAGCGAGCGCCCGGAGTCGCGCGCCTTAGGGTGGCAGAGCATTTCAGCCTGACTTTTGTTTCGGGGAGTTGAGAAGAGCTGCACCGACGTAATTGTAATTACACTGCCCTTTCAGCGTTGACAACTCTCTGACTGCCCTGGGACCAGCCGGCTCTAATGGACTCTAGAAGTGATGATGTTAGGTGGAATCTGCAGCACGTGAAGAGTTGCCAGTTGTTATGGGATTAAGAAAACAAATCTGTAATGGCTAAAGGGTAAGGTCTCGAAAATTAAGAATGCTGAGTTCATACTGGTCCCTAAGAAGCAGACAGTTTAGTTTCGTGGAAATATAGCATATTTTGAGGCTACCTGTTTCACACTCCTCTGTTTCTCCCTCCAACCCCTTCCTTTCAGTGTAGGAAAAAGCCGTGTAATCTTTTGCCGTGGAATGATTACATAATTGGAGGAGACCCATAAGCGGATTAAAACAAAACTGTTCTATGTAAATCTGTTGAAAGACCCAGTTTTTGTTCATTATCCTCTTTCTTATTTTGTTGTCCGTAGGGTTTTTGTAAAATGGTGGATGACAAATCAAGGAGAAAAGAAGCAGAATAGATTTGTAGACTGATCACAGTAAATATTTGATACTGTTAAATATTCCACCAGGTTTATGGGGCCTTGTTCTGTTAACATTTGTCATTTATTTACCAGTACTGTGCATTTTGATAGGACTTTTCGTGTTCGGGCAGACATTGAATCCCAACTATGGTTTATGTGATCTAATCCTAAAGCCCATGTAGAATTTATAGAAGTTAGTTTAGCAGTTCTACATTTGTACTACAATAGTGCATTTCTTACTACTGGAAGAAAAGCCTTATGAGTTTTTTCTTTTTCACTACAGTAAAGTTACATATTAGTCCATACCTTTGTTAACCGAAGTGGACACTTTAATATAACTCTTCCTTGTGTGTTTGGCAAACAATACTGCTGTGGTATTAGATACCTGTACCCTTTCACTAGGATGGACATTTGCTGTTCAGCTACTTGAGGGGTTTCTAATTAGATCCAGTTGTACTTTTTGAATCAGTATAGTTATGCATATGCTTCCTTTAATATTTTTTTCCTATAATTTTCTTTAAACCCTTAGTTCACCACAACACATACATAGACATTGCACAGATAATTTTTACAATGGAAGGTTTCTTAGAAATCTAGGTCCCCATCAATTTTTAATATGGCAGAACAAAAACTTGTAGGTTACGGTAATTTTGCATGTATTATGGTACTTAGTATACCTTTTTTTTTTCCCCCTTCCTGAGAGGGACTCACCTAACCAGTTAGCTAGCTAGCGAAATGAAAAAATTTTAATCTGTTTTAAAGCTTTAGCTTCATTACTTACCCTGCATGTGACCTTGAGTAAATCATTTAACCGTTCTGAGCTTATTTTCTCTATTTGTAAATGGATAGAGTGAATTTGCCAGCTTTCAACTATTTTTACCTATTTATTTATTTTTAAATATATTATTAATTTACTTACTTAAGTAATCTCCACACCCAGCTGGGGGCTCAAACTCACAACCCCGAGATCAAGAGTTTCATACTCTTCCAACTGAGCCAGCCAGACGCCCCTCGATTCTTTTTAATGTCGTTCAGCCTGATGTGAATATCATAATGGGGGGATGAGAATCAAATGGGATAGTCCATGTGAGGTATGGGAGTGGGAGAAAGGAACAGATATTATTAGCTTGGTAGTTGGCCATACACTGTGCTTGTTGATTTACATACCTTGACCCCTTTGGTCCTCAGGACATTCCTGGGGTATAGATGGTATTACCACATTATACAGATCAGAGAACTGAGGCTCAGAGAGGCAAACTAACTTGCCTGTGGGTACTTAGTTGTCAGTGGTCCTGTAGATGATTAATGGTAGAGCCAGGGTTAATGGAACTCCTAACATGCTTGCTCTTCCATTCCTTTCTACATCTTCTGTGGAAGAGCTTTGTAACTATAAGGAGACCTCAGATAAAAGGTGTTACTATCATTTGAATTTCTGGCTACAAAGTATCCAGGTTTTTTGGTGATGGCAATACCACTACTGCTACTACTATTATTGAACTTACAACTTACTCTGTGTCAGGTTCTGGTATAAACACTGTACCAAGTCATTTACTCTTACAGTGACTTACGAGTTAGCTACTGTTTTATTCCATTTTATTTCATTTTTATTTTTAATTTTAGAGAGCATGCAACTGAGGACGAAGGGCGGAGGAAGGGAGAGAGAGAGAGAGAGAGAGAGAGAGAGAGAGAGAGAGAGAGAGAGAGAGAGAGAGAGAGAGAAAAAGAAAGAGAGAGAGAAAATCCCAAGCAGGCTCCACACTCAGCAAGAGCCTGATGTGGGGCTCGATCTCATGGGATCATGACCTGAGCCTAAATCAAGAGTTGGACACTCAACTGACTGGGCCACCCAGGCACTCCTGCTTTATCCCATTTTATAGTTGAGAAGATTGAGACACTGAGAGGTTATGTAGCTTCCTTAAGGTCACACAGCTAATTAAATGATAGGACTAGATTAGAAGTCAGGCAGTTTATCTTTAACCACTGAGAGCAGTGCTCTTAACCACTTTGCTCTGCTGCTTCATGTGTAGGTTGTCATGCTGAAGAATTGTTTTAATTAAGCTTTTATGTGATACTTAGCATAATAAGTAATTCTTTATGTGTCACCAGAGATTTTTAAATCAAATATTCATTGAGCATCTACTGTGCAGGTCACCGTGGGGGTTAAAGGAAAGTATTCATGGAGTGTGAAAGGCAGACCTTATAATCATTCCTGTAGCTTTGATAAGTTCCTCAAAATTTAGAAGGCATCTGCACTTCTCATATATGTGTTATTGTTGTAATTTTTTTTTTAATGTTTATTCTTTGAGATACAGCCAGAGTGTGAGCAGGGGAGGGTCCGAGAGAGAGGGAGACACAGAATCTGTAGCAGGCTCCAGTCTCTGAGCTGTTAGCACAGAGCCGGATGCAGGGCTCAAACTTATGAACCATGAGATCATGGCTTGAGCCGAAGTTGGGCGCTTAATGACTGAGCCACCCAGGCACCCCATTGTAATTTTAACGAGTGCCAAATAACACAAAGTGCTAGAATAGTTGGAGAGTGGAGAGAAATGATGAGTTGTGGGTAGAGATACTGTGTGTTGAGGTAATGAGGGAGAGCTTTCAGGATATTCTGAGGAGGTACACTTTTCAAGTGTAAAAGCTTTGTCTTGTGTAGAGTTTTGGTTAAGGTATAGTTCAATAAAGGATAGTAACTTGGTTACTAAGTTACTTAAGTACACTTGATATTTAAAAATAAAATAACAAAACTTTTGAAAACTCCTGGCTAGCTAATTTCTCCTTTTCTCTACTGATCTCCTTAGCTTTGCTAGGTAGTACTTTTTTTTTTCTCTTTTATTCTTCCAGAGCACTGAGTAAATGCCTCTATTTTGATATTTATTGGTTTTGGTATTCATACTGTCCTGTAAGTTTTGTTGACCTTGAGTTCCCTTCCTCTAGTGTGCACATGCTTTGAAGGCAGGACTTAAGTTATCCTAGCCCATTTTATAGCGTTTGAACTGGGCCTGGTATACCTGTAGGTACTGGGCTGTGTTTGGTGATGGGTGTCAGTGGAGGAATGTCGGGATGTATTGAAAGTCATCTAGCAGTAGTAATGGAAATGTGTTCAGAGTGAGAACTGTGTGGGCTAAGGGGAGGAAGAGAGGGATACTTCCAACAGGTAGCATTAACTTGCGCTCTGTGTTTTTCTCTTCTGCTTTCCCTTTCAGTTTACAACAAATGAGGCAGTTTCATAAGCTTCAGCTGTATCTAGTCATGGTTAGAAAGAAGTGAAATAGTAGTCTTGATTTATCTTAGAATATCAGCAACACAAAATTAGATAGCTATAGCCATAAGCTGAGATTACTTAGATCAGAGGATAAGAATGAAAATTTCTGTAGTTAACAGGATTGTAAACATAAGCATAATGGAAGTTAATAGAATTCTACATATATGAATTGACAATCTAGTATAAAGGAAATCTATGGAAGAATGTGAGAGTACCTTAGAAGTTTATAGGAGCATACAAATGATAGCTTTGAACCAATTAAGTGCATTGTAATTTTATGTGTCCAGATAATAGTATTGAGTATTTGGGGGCACCTGGTTGACACATCAGGGTAAAATATAAAAAACGAAAACAAAATAAATTCAAAAGGCAATAAGTAAATGTGCATTAATTTCCTTTTAGGAAAAGAATTATATTTGATCCCTAGACATCAGAAAGAAAAACTTGTTTTCCCTTTTCTTTCCTTTTTTTTAAGTTTATTTATGTGTTTTGAGAGAGAGTGTGTGAACGAGTGGGGGAGGGGTAGAGAGAGAATTCCAAGCAGGCTCCCCCCTGTCAGCGTAGAGCCCCATTTGGGTCTCCATCTCATGAACCTTGAGAACATGACCTGAGCCAGGATCAAGGGTCAGATGCTTAACTGACTAAGCCACCCAGGCCCCCGAGAGAAAATGATTTATATATAAATAACATACTGTTATATCTATATCTATCTATCTATATATATGTAAATAACATACTGTTTTGGTCTTTTTCCTTATTTATATAGTGTTTGAATAAATTTGAAAGCTCTCTAATTAATGGAGAATTTCAAATAAGTAGTTGCAAAAATGTAATGGATCTCAAAGTTCCTGTCATTTAACCCCAGTAGTCAGCAAGAAGAGTCAGTCCTGCCACATCTGTTTCTCTCCTTCTTGTATTATTTTGAGCAAATTCCAGGCATTGTATACTTTCATCTGTAAATATTTCAGTATGTTTTTTTAAAGCATGAAGGGCAGTTAGCTACAATACTGTTATACACTTAAAAAAAAAAAATAACAATAGGGGTGTCTGGGTGGCTTGGTACATTAAGCATCCTCCTCTTGATTTCAGCTCAGGTCATGATCTCCTGGTTCATGAGTTCGAGCCCTGTGTTGGGCTCTATGGTGACAGCACAGAGCCTGCTTAGTATTCTCTTTCTCTCCCTCTCCTCCTCTGCCCCTCTCCTACTCATGTGTGTACTCTCTCTCTCTCAAAAATAAATATTAAAAAAATAAAAGTAAATTAACAATAATTCCTTTGTATCAAATATCCACACATTTTTGAATATATAATAAGGCCGCTATAATAAAATCAAGTCTCTTTATTTTTATTTATATGCTTCCTTCATTCCCCTAAGTTCTATAAGAGGCTAAATAAGTATTTTAAACCCCACATAGCAAAATAGAGGAGGAAATGTTGATAGCAAAGAGAATGTGGGAAGAAAGAATAGAAAGAACACATCACAATAGCAAATGCTTATTTTAGCAGCTGTGCATTAGAGAAACTTTAGTTTTCCCTTTCTGAAAGTAAGTACAAGATTAAACTGTGTTCTTGTTTAGATTGTTCACTTACTTATGGTTGGGTGAGACCTGCCCTAGAGTGCATCTGTCTTGATCTACCATTTATCTGAATCTAGCCTTTCCCCGCCATCAGTTTTATCTTTTAAGTGATTCTTGGATGTAGTGGAGTCAGGTGTCAGAATCAGACACACCAGGATTGAATCCTAGCTGTTATTTATTGACATGTTTGATCTGGATGAAATTAATTATTCTCTCTGAGCCTCAAGTTCTTTTTCTGTAAAAAAAAAAAAAAAAAAAAAAGATACGAGGGGCGCCGGGGTGGCTCAGTCAGTTAAGTGTCCGACTTCAGCTCAGGTCATGATCTCACAGTCTGAGTTTGAGCCCCGCATCGGGGCTCTGTGCTCATGGCTCAGAGCCCGGAGCCTGCTTCGGATTCTGTGTCTCCCTCTTTCTCTCTTCCCCTTCACTGCTCTTTCTCTCTCTCTCTCTCTCTCAAAATAATAATAAACATCAAAAAAACTAAAAAAGTAAGAACCAGTTCAAAGGGTTGGTGTGAGGAATAACTGGAATAATGTATATAATGTGTTTGTGTGTGTGTGTATCACACATGCAGAGTATAGGTGTGTATGTGTGTAATGTGTATGTGCATGTATGTGTATATAAATACAAATGACGGTGTCCTGAAGGCTTTTCATGTGTGTGTATATATATGTGTGTGTACTTCCATTCCTTCCAATATCAAAGTATCGAGATTGACATTAGATCAGACCTTTGTAATCTCTTGGCTAACCTGTTGCAGTAACCTCTTAACCAGTTGCCTCTAGTCTCTTCTCTCTAGTTAAAGTCCTTATTGCCTTGGGAATTATTTTTTCTAATCTACACTAACTGCACTAATCTTTACTACATCAAAGTGTATCTACACTTGGTAAAATGTAGATCTGACCATCTCTCCAGGATAAACTACAAGCAGCATTTTCCATGTTAAATGAAGCTTTTAATGATCTGTCACATATCTGCCTCTCTAGCCTGATGTTCTGTCCTTCTCTTCTTTGTTAGTTTCATTAGTGCCAGACTGTTATTCCCTGACTGTCCTGTATTATTGCCCTGCCTTGTCGACCTATTGAATTCCTACACAGGGTTTAAAATTTTATTTTTTATGTTATATTTTATTTACATTTTATAACTTATATTACTTATAACTTATATTTTACTTCTCCTGAAACATTTCTTTCCCTCCCCCAGCCCTCAGGGTAATCATTTAGTGGCTCACAACAGGCTGTGTACCTTCTCTTTAGTCCCATTTCATTGCACCATTCTTAGAACTTGGTGCCAGGATTTGCCCCGAGGAGTTGAAGCTGGCAATCATCCTTCCATTCCAATTAGAATAGACACAATTGATAAAAAAAACTTATTAAATACACTAATATTATATATGGATAAATGTATTTAATAAATAAAATTTAAATACTGGTTTTTAAGGAAGTGACAATGGAATTTGTAACACTTTAATTCGTTATACACTGTTGAGATAGCAATCTAATTTTTAATGACAGGCTGTTTCTTCCATAATTCATGCTGAATTGAGTCATTTGGGAATTACTAAAAGCATCTGTACCTTCCTCCCTGCTTTCCATCCTCCAGCAGTCTTTCAGTAAGTTGAAAGAGGAAAATAATACAGATGTAAACATTTCTGTATGTTATATACAGTATATATAGTATAACATAATAGATGCTTGCTTTGTTGAGGAAGAACATTTAGAACAGTATGCCTATAATTTAACAATATTTAAAAATTTTTTTTTTAACGTTTATTTATTTTTGAGACAGAGCATGAACGGGGGAGCGTCAGAGAGAGAGAGGGAGGCACAGAATCTGAAACAGGCTCCAGGCTCTGAGCTGTCAGCACAGAGCCTGACGCGAGGCTTGAACTCATGAACCGTGAGATCATGACCTGAGCCGAAATGGGACACTTAACCGACTGAACCACCCAGGCGCCCCGAACAATATTTTTTTTTTTTTATTTTAAAAAAAAAATTTTTTTTTTAATGTTTATTTATTTTTGAGACAGAGAGAGACAGAACATGAATGGGGGAGGGACAGAGAGAGAGGGAGACACAGAATTGGAAGCAGGCTCCAGGCTCTGAGCCATCAGCCCAGAGCCCGACGCGGGGCTCGAACTCACGGACCGTGAGATCGTGACCTGAGCTGAAGTCGGACGCTTAACCAACTGAGCCACCCAGGCACCCTCCAAACAATATTTTTAAACCAAACAAAACAACCGTTGTTGTTTTTTTTTCTCTTGATGATGTTTGTGCTGATATTTGGCAAGTATTAGATTAACACTCGTTAATTCTTCCCATCAGAAAGTCAGAATCTGGTCTTCCTTCTGGCCTACAGATACACTCACCCACCACCTTATAATCAGGATCATTGGTTCCAATTCCATCGCTAAATAGATGAAGATATTGGGGCTCAGAGAAGTTTAATTCACCTGCCCAAGTTTGCAGGTGTAAGTTAGAGGTTGATCAAAGCTAAGACTTGAACTTTCTTCTTTAGGTACTGGTGTTTCTGTTCTGCTGTGGTGCATATAGCTTGGAGGAATTTTAGTAAATATAGAATTAAAATTATTTAATTTTCAGATATTAAATTGGTCTAAAAAAGATTAAAATTACAGCCTTAAAGTTTTCTTTCCTTAGAGGTAAATCTTTTGTTTCTTGTTAAGTAAGTCAAATAAGGGGAATATGCTTTTTGTGAGAAAATGGATTTTATTTGTTCTTTTGGACTATAATAGAAATTGAGTTTCTCGATTTCATTTAAATTGTGTATGTATATCCATTTTATCCAAGTGCTTTAGTTTTTAATTGAAAATATTGTAGCAGCAATTCATCTTAGTTTCTTGAGTTATTCTAGGGATGTTTTTTATTTTCAGTTAGAAAATTCACTCTAAATAGAAAAAAGAATTTTTATGACAAGTTACTGGAAATTTTCTAGGCATTTATTAAATAAGTTAGTACATATGAACTTTTTAGCAACAATATCTGACACAGAGTTAACTTTAAATATTGGCTGCTGTTTTAGCTGTGATAATACTGACTTCTAAAAAGAAGAAATAACATGAAATACATATGGCTAATCAGAAATAAACTGTTTTGGGGTGCGTTGGTGGCTAAGTTGGTTGAGTATCTGGCTCTTGGTTTTGGCTCAGGTCATGATCTTGCTGTTCGTGGGTTTGAGCCCTGGGTTGGGCTCTGTGCTGACAGTAGGGAGCCTGCTTGGAATTCTCTCTCTCTCCCTCTCAAAATAAATAGAGAAGGGGAGAGAGAGAGAGAGAAGAGAGAGAGAATGAATATGAATGAGTGGGAGAGGGGCAGAGAGAGAGGGAGAGACAGAATCTGAAGCAGCCTCCAGGCTCTGAGCTGTCAGCACAGAGCCCAACACTGGGCTCAAACTCATGAACTGCGAGATCGTGACCTGAACCGAAGTCGGCTGCTTAACCGACTGAGCCACCCAGGCACCTCTTTAAATGTTTATTTTTGAGGGAGGGAGGGACAGAGAGAGAGAGAGAGAGAGAGGGAGAGGGAGGGAGAGGGAGAGGGAGGGAGGGAGGGAGGGAGGGAGGGAGGGAGAGAGAGAGAGAGAGAGAGAGAGAGAGAGAGAGAGAGAGAGAGAGAGAGAGATGCAAGCAAGGGAGGGGCAGAGAGAGAGGGAGAGAGAGAATCCCAAGCAGGCTCTGAACTGTCAGCAGTGAGCCCAGTGTGGGACTGGAACTCGGGAACCATGAGTTCATGACCTGAACTGAAGTGGGATGCTTAACTGACTGAGCGACCCAGGTGCCCCAAGCTTCCATATATTTTAAAGAGCAAAAGATTTTCAGACCAGTGTGATTGGTGGCTGATTACTAGCTACGTTACATTTTATGGAAATTGTACATGCTTGAAAAAGGCACTGAATTTAATCTTAAAATAATCTTTTTCAGAAGTGACTTGAATTTAAACAAAGTTTAAATGTATCCTCCAGAACGAAAACTTGTAGGTAGATGCCCTGCCCAAGGGTGCTGTCCCAAGTGTTATGTACGTTTCTTTTATTTCTCAGCATATAAGGTAGAAAACCCAGGCACAGATTTCCAGATGAGAAACCTAGGCACGGGTTGGCCCAATAATTTGACGGAAGTGAATTCAAACCTGCCTCTCTTTGAGACTTGCATTTTATGTTCGTTACTTTTGTTTCAGTTTATAGTCTATTCGTATTCTCCATAAATGCTTTGCTTTCACACCTCGGACATGCCTGAAAAGCCCTTCAAAGAGCTTTATCTTTCTCATTAGTTTCTTGTTCTTTGGGTCTTTTCTTCGGCTTTACTTTTTCTGGAAGTCTTTCTTGTGATTCATTTGCCCCCTCCTCTCTGGTCTCTTAATACCCTTTGTGTCTTCTGTGGCATTTATTACACTGTATCATTGCTTCTACTTGGCAGTCTCCTACTTTCTTCAGACTATTTGGGAGCAGAGACAATTTTTCATCTTCTTTCCCCAGAGCCTGACACATAGCAGGCCCTCAAAATACTTGTTGAAAGAATAGCTGAAATAGTATGTATATAGGTCAGAAAAATAAGATGGATGTTGCAGGGATGATGGATTTTATTCCAACATAAGAAACATTTTTACTCAAACAGTCTAACACTGGAATGGCAAAGCAGTTCAACTGGTGGTAGTATGTTGTGGTTAAGAGCTCGGAGTCTGGAGTTCAACAGATGGAGGTCTTCGTCCTGGCTGTCTTAAGCTGCAGTGTCTTTATAAATGCACTGGAACTACACTTGATATTTAGTAAGTGCTCAAAAAATACTAGCTGCTATTCTGAGAGAAACTGCCTTACCATCCTATATGATTGGGACTGGTAGTTGGATGGCTCAGAGTCCCATTCCCTCCTTCTCCCTCTGGGTTATTTTGAAGCAAATCCAAGTAATTTTCAGTACATATATCTAAAAGGTAAGGATTTTTTTTTTTTATATAACCATAATATCATTATCCCTAAAAATTGACAGTAATTCATAACATCAGTAATATCCAGTGCTCAAGTTTCCTTGTTTGTCTCATAATTTTGTTTTCTAGTTGGCTTTATTCAAAAATTCAAACAAGATCCTCACATTGTATTTAGTTATATCTGTTAATTCTCTTTAAATTTGTAAGTTCCCTCTACCTTTTTTTTTTTTCTATTTTATTGAAAAAACCAGGTGGTTTGCCTAGTAGAGTTTCCCAAAGTCTAGATTTTGCTGTTTTGTCCCTGTGGTGTTATTTAACATGTTTGTTTCTTTTCTGTGAAGACCTACCTACAGGCTTGATTTGTTTGGGATCCCCCCCTTTTTTTTGAGGGTGGCAAGAATGCTTCATGGATGGTGGTGCTGTCCATTTCTTACTTCACCACATAATCCCATAATGTCTTAATTTCTTTTTGTGATAAGATGTCATCAGTGAGTTCAGGTCCTGTTGTTCTGATCCACTAACTGTAAAGTTCCCCACATAGCTTTTTACCTTATGGCTTTAATAGCTATTCATTATTGATGCCTAGACCCATTTTATTAGGATTGCAAATTCATATTTATTAAATGGAATTCTTTTAAAAAGAGGGTTTTCTCATAAACTGTTTAGTTCTCTGATGTACAAGAAAATCAGGGTAAGTACCTGATTCTTTATTTTACCAGTTTTCAAAATAATGAATCGGCTCCCTAGCACCAATCAAAGGGGATCAGTGAGATTTTGTTTTTATTTATGATCATGAGTTTCATAAATTTAAAAATATTTTTGTTTTCGTTCCTTACAGATAATATCTTTTTGATGTTCAGGTTGTCTCATCTTTGGTGAGTGGGAATCCTTTTGATGCCACTCCAGTAGTCTTTGATGGGCTTCTTGTTTCCTGGTATAACAGGATGTTCCAGGGTCTTTTTGTACGTTACTGCCCTTGGCCTGGAAATCAGCTATTCCTCTGAGGAGCCCTCGTTCTTTTTTTTTGTAGGAAATGGTATTACTCTGGGCATTACTCATTGCTCCTGAGTGGTTACTGTTGTTACACCACCTCAGTGGATACATTTAGGAATTTTTGTTTTAATAGAAATTTTTTTTCTGATTTTTCTGATTCAAATGTAGAACTTCAGAGTTTTTGCTTCTTTGATTTTATATTTATAGCTCTTCCTCATGTGCTGAAAATCTTAATTCTGAATGACATTAGCATAATAACTTATTTGCCTGGTATTATATAAAATAGTTTCAGAATAGGGATATCAACATTACTAATATGATTACTGAAAATAGTTTATAACTCTTTTCACATTTTTTATCTTTAGAATATATTCTGTATAGTTTTAATGTTTTAAAATCATTTGCAGTAGCTCTTTTCTATGTTGGTAAGCCACCATCTCAGTACATAGCCTGAATCATTTGTTTTATTTTTAGAGATTCTTTTTTAAAATTTAATCTTGTTTTTTTGTTTATGTGGTTCCAAGGTCAAATTCAAATACAAGGCAAAATCCGTTTTGAAAAGTCTAGTTTTCATGCCTATCTCCTCTTCCTATTATCTCCCTCTTCCTATAGATAACCATTTCTATTAGGTTTTGGTTTATCCTTCCACTTTTAAAATATAAGTATGTATACATAGTAATACATCTATATGTCACATAGACATAGAAATTAATTTGTATTTTCTCCTTTTTTAGGTAAAAGGTAGCTTCCTGTGCATAGTTATTTATTTTGTTTTTTAATGTTACTGTAGCCTCAAAATCCCCTCATAGCAGTATGTAGATATTATTTATTTTTTACAGCTGCATAGTGCTTCATTATGAGCACTACATTATTAGCTCATTCAGTCTTTTGCTGTAACAAGACTTTTGCTAATGTTGCTAGCCTTATGCATTTATCTGTTCTTTTTTATTTTGCCAGTTTATCTTTAGAATAAAGCCCTAAAAGTAGGCATGTTGGGTCATAGGTTTAATGAATATGTCATTTTGCCAGATATTGTCAAATTTTCCTCAATAGGGTTTGTACCGTGTTGCATTTCCAGAAATGCAAATGCTTTCACATTCTATGATTCCATGAACTTCCAAGGTGTAAAGACATGAATTAAAGGTATATGGGATGGTTGAAAGAAAGTATCAAATGGTTACCGAGAAAATGTCGAAAGGTTAATGAGAAAACCTGTTTTCTGCTTAAAAGTGACTGTGATTAGTAAACCGTATTCAAATGAAAATGAAATTTTCAGGGTTAATGTTTGTTTGGTATATGTATGTATTATGAATAAGGAATGAAAATATTCTTTTGGATGAAAAATAATAAGTATTAAACACTTTAAATTCCTTGTTAATAGGACCTTTCATTTGGTGTAGTGAATATTTTGGGTGAAAAAACGAGAATTAGTTTCATTTTGAAGACTAAAATTATTATTTGCTTCCAGAGAAAACACTGGATTTGAAATTTGTGACATGTTGTAATTGCACTTTCGAGAGATTATATTAGGTCACCTCTCTTCTTTGCCAATTTTACTGCGGCCTTTTTGTTTTCTACTTGTCTTGTTTCAAACATTTTTTAAAGGATATAAAAGTATAATTTTTCAGTTTAATGAAATTTTCTGTATTTTATGAAGAAATTAGGTACTATATTGGTGCTTGCGTTTGAGAATTTTGGTAGGGTATCACTCACAATTATCAAAGTTTTATTGTAGGAAGGAAAAAAATGGGAAGAGGTGTTGGGCTCAGATCATAGAAGACTTGGTTTCCAGGCTGTTTAGTTTGGACTGTATTCTGTAGATAGTGGAAAACTAATAAAGGATTTATGAGTTCTTTCACATTCAAGTGAAAAATTTGAGTGGTACAGTTTTTAGTTTTAATGTAAACTTTGTGATATAATTGAGTGGTTATATGAAATATTTTTTGATTATGTAGATGCAGAAGTATACATGTTATTGTTAATGGCCAGTTATGGTAACAAATGTTTTTTGAGGCCATACTGTGTACCAAGTACATAGTACACCGCTAAGTACTTTATTTGGATTGTCCCCATTAATCCTTACAGCACCTTGGAGAATGGAGACAATGTTGTCATTCTCATTCTCATCCTATCAGAGGAGAAATTTAAATTTTTTTAAATGTTTATTTATTTTGAAGAGAGGGAGAGCAGGGAAGGTGCAGAGAGTGAGGGAGAGAGAGAATCGCAAGCAGGCTCTGAGTTGTCAGCACAGAGCTTGACATGGGGCTTGATCCCACAAACCACGAGATCATGACCTGAGCAGAAATCAGCCTCTGATGCTTAACCAGCTGTGCCACCCAGGCGCCCCAGGAGAAATTGAAGGCTTAGAGAAATGCAACACATTATCCTAGATTGGATCCTGGATCTATAAGTAAAGCCATTATTGGGACAATCAGTGAAATTTGACTGGAGCCTGTTGAATAGATTGTAATATCAATCAGTGTTAATTTCCTGATTTTGATGGTTTTGTGGTTAGACAGGAAAATGTCCTTGTATTTAAGATACATATATTGAGATATTAAGCAGTAATGGGCATCATGTCTGAAACCTATTCTCAAGTGGTTTCAAAGTGTTAACATGTTGTTTCATAATCTGGGTAAAAGGTATATGAAAATTCTGCAGCTCTTACCTGAACTTGAATTTATCAGTTGATCCTTGACCAACATGACTTTGAACTGGACGGGTTCACTTTATGTGGGTTTTTTTTTTTTTGGATAAACACAATACAGTACTATAAATGTATTTTCTTTTCCTTATGGTTTTAATATTTTCTTTTCTCTAGCTTTATTGTAAGAACACAATATATAATACATATAAGTACAAAATATATGTTAATTGACTGTTTATGTTATCATTACAGTTTCTGGTCAAGAGGAGGCTAACAGTAGTTAAGATGTTGTGGAGTTAAAAGTTACATGTGGATTTTCAGCAGTTGGTGCCCCAACCACAGTGTTGTTCAAAGGTCAACTGTATAGTATAGTGTATATATCTCATTTTAAGTGTGAGTATATATGTATATATGTGTGTGTATATATATATAAAGGTATATATAGATATGTATATAGATATACACACATGTATATAGATATATATAAAGATATATATAGATATGTATATATACCTTTATGTATATATATCTTTATATATATACATACACATACATACACATATCTTTACTGCATCTTCTATTTACTCTAACCAATATCATATGATAGAAAAGTTAAAAATATCAAAGAAATTTTTATTTATTCCTCATTGTTACTTATTAAATTACTCAGTTTGACAACATTAGCTATAACTTTCAAGTTTATTCCAAATCAGATTGTTTGTATTTTGTAATATTTATGCTCTGAGATCACTTAATAAATGTTAAGTGATAATAGTGTTTTTTTAAATATTTTTATTAGAAGTTTATTCTTTATAATGGATTGTTGTTAAAAACACATTTTATAAAGGGGCACCTAGGTGGCTCAGTCAGTTAAGCATCTGATTCTTGGTTTTGGCTCAGGTCATGATCTCATGGTTTATGAGTTTGAGCCCTGTGTTGGGCTGTCTGCTGGCAGTGTGGTCCTTCTCTCTGTCCCTCTCTCACTGTGTCTCTCTTTTTACCCCCTGGTTGTATGCATGCTCTGTCTCTCTCAAAAATAAATAAACATTAAAAAAACATTTTACAAGTTATATATTTAATTTTAATTTAGTTTTATTTTGTTAATATAATTTTAAATGGCACTATCAAAATAACTCCGCTTTTTGTTTTAACATAGGTTATCTTATGATGAGGCTTTTGCTATGGCTAATGACCCCTTGGAAGGCTTCCATGAAGTAAACCTTGCTTCACCTACTTCTCCAGACCTTCTTGGTGTGTATGAATCAGGAACTCAAGAGCAGACTACCTCACCAAGTGTCATCTACCGGCCACATCCTTCAGCTCTGTGCTCTGCCCCCATTCAGGCTAATGCCTTAGATGTTTCCGACCTTCCTACACAACCTGTGTATTCATCCCCCAGACGTTTAAATTGTGCAGAAATATCTAGTATCAGGTAGGAGATCATTAAGATACTTATTTTGGAGTATCATGTTAAACAAATGACAGCTTGCTTGTTTGCCTTATTTTCAGTTTTAATATTTTAGAAAATTTAAATAATAAAAGCATGTCCATGAAGAGAGCAATGCATGTTAATGTTGAAGAGCAGGGGTCAGCAGTCTTTTTACGTAAAGGGCCAGGTGGTAAATATTTTAGGCTTTGCTGGCCATACAGTCTCTGTTGCAGCTATTGAGCTCTGCCTTTAAAATGTGAAAGCAGCCACAGACAGTACATAAATGAAAAAACTCCAATAAAACTGTATGTATGGACACTGAATTTTGAATTTTATATAATTTTCCCATGTCACAAAGTATTTTTATTTTGATTTTTTTCCCCCAACCATTTGAGAATGTAAAAATGAATCTTGGTTCGTGAGCCTTATAAAACAGGTAGCAGGCTGAATTTAGCCTACATTTAATTTGCCGACCCCAGTTCTAGAGTAGCACTATCTGATAGAATTTTGTGATGATGAAAATGTGCTAGCCATTGGCCGTATGTGGCTATTAGACTTGAAATGTGTTAGCTTTGACTGATTTTTTAATTAATAATTTATAAATTACCTTAGTTTTAAAGCTAAGGCTATTAATTAAATATTAGTGCCATTCCAGACTTTTTGTGTTTATGCTAGTTTTGTATGAGCATATGCTGATGTTTCCTGAACTCTCCTTTATAGCATCCATGTTACAGATCCAGCGCCTTGTTCTACCTCTGCAGTCACAGCTGGGTTAACTAAATTAACTGCGAGAAAGGACAACTGTAATGCAGAGAGGGAGTTTTTACAGGGTGCTACTATACCAGAGGCTTGTGATGGCAGTGACGATATATTTGGGTTGAGTACTGATAGTCTGTCCCGTTTACGAAGCCCATCTGTTTTGGAAGTCAGAGAAAAGGGCTATGAAAGATTAAAAGAAGAACTTGCAAAAGCTCAGAGGGTAAGCAGAAAAGATGCTTTATTCTTCCATGTTTTGTATTTGAAATTAATGTTTACTCATGAAGTGGGGCAACTCAAATGAAATCATTGTAGTTTTATACCTACCTTCTCATATGTGTAGCTTCAGCTCCTGTTGGGCAGCATCTGGGAATCTCTGAAATTGGTGGAGTAGTAGTAAAGAAGCTCATCTAAGATTACTAATTGGAAAAATGAGAATCTGAAACCACTACATTGCCTGCTCCCTGTCTTACATTAATATTAACACAGATTTGATGGGTTATGTTCCATGTGTGGGTTTTCCCCTTCTTGTATATGGTTGACTTTATGGTCCTTCACTTGAAGTCATTTAGTTCAAGTCATTTTTTTGGGGGGGGGGAATTTGTTTTAGTAATAATTCCCTTTGCCATTCAGCTGGGCTTGAATATTTTCTGAATCTTGGAGAATTTTCCTTTTTTGTTAATTTGTTCTGTTTCCCATTTGGTCATCTTTAAAATTTCTGCTATTCCCAGATTTGTGGCTATGTCTTGCTCTTTTTCTGTGACTGCAATTAAGTTTCAGAGGGAAATTTATAGTGCTAAATATTTATAATTAGAAAAAGGAAAAAGTCTCAAATCAGCAATCTTAAGCTCTCACTTTAAGAACCTAGAAAAAAAGGGGCACCTGGGTGGCTCAGTCGGTTAAGTGTCCGACTTCAGCTCAGGTCATGATCTGACGGTTCGTGAGTTCGAGCCCCATGTTGGGCTCTGTGTTGACAGCTGAAAGCCTGGAGCCTGCTTCAAATTCTGTCTCGCTTTCTCTCCCTGCTCTTCCCCCACTCGTGTGCGCGCTCTCTCTCTCTCTCTCTCAAAAATAAATAAAAACATTTTTAAAAATTATAAAAAAAGAACCTAGAAAAAACAAAAGCAGAGCAAGCAGAAGGAAGAAAATAATAAAGAGCAGAAATCAATGAAATTGACAACAGAAAAACTAGAGAAAATGAATGAAACAAAGTGCTGATTCTTTAAAAAATAATGAAATTGACAAACCTCTCACAAGACTGACAAAGACACAGATTATTAATAGCAGGAATGAAATGGGATATCACTACAGATTCTGTAGACATCAAAAATACAATAAAGGAATAATATGAACAACTTCCTATATAAATTTGACAACTTAGGTCAAATGGGCCAATTCACATTTAGAAACTTGAGAAGATAGGGCATATTTTAAATGTGTAATTTTTAGCATGTTATGACATTTCACAAACACATACTCCTTCTCTCTTGCTACCAGATTTGTCTCTTAAGAGTGTAAATTGTTGTTTGTATCCCTAGTGCTTAGCAGAATTCAGTACGATGCCTGACATTTATGCTTCCTTATGAATGCTTCAGTGAATGGCTGATAGCTAAAATAGCCACACAGATATTTTAAAACATTTCTGGTTAAATATATTTTATCGAAAAGAAAAATCAGTAGCCTTTTTATCTTTTTTCCAAAGGGAAGGGATATGTGATTGTATTTGGCAGAAGCCATCTGGATCAGACTCTGTTGTCTTAATACACAGTAGTAAGTGCAATCACAGTTTATGTAGAGCTGAACTATTGAGCATATATATCTATCATTGAGAATATGTTGTGGTTACTTATTGATGAGAACAGATTGCTAATTTCTTAGCTCCAGTTGAGAATTTCTTTTAAAGTCTTTTATTTGCTGTATTTAGAGGTCCTGTTGAGGTAATTGAAATAGTAATGACATGTGAACATATACATATGGTGAATTATGAATGTACAAGATAGTATTAATACTTAGAGGTTAAGTCTTGAAAATGTCTTGAATATGAAAATATTTCTTGATTGTATCAGCCTGTGAATTAAAATTATGTCAACGACCATTCTCTTTATTCTGATTATTCTTTTAAGAGACTACAGAGAGTTATTGTTTTTCCATTCTTTTACCTTTAACCTATTTTTATCTTCTTCTATAAAGTGAGTTTTTTACAGGTGGTATATAGCTATCGTTTTGCTTTTTTATCCATTCTGTTAATCTTTGCCTTTTAATTGGTGTGTTTAGACCATTTACATTTAATGTGATTATTAATATGGTTTTGTTTATATATGCCATCATTACTGTGTTTGTTTTCTGTTTGTTCCATATGTTCCTTTTTCTTCTTTTTCCTTCTTTTATGCTTGCTTTTGGATTAATTCCATATTTTTGCTGATTTCATCTTGTCTCCTTTGGCTTATTAGGTATATATCTTTGTTGTGCTAACTCAATGATTGCATTAGGGTTTATAGTATACATAATTAACTTATCCCTGTTTAGTTTCTAATGACGTTATACTATCTCACATATAATGTAAGAACCTTACAAAAGTGTACTGCCTGTCTCTTCTTTTCCTGCCTTTGTGCTATAATTGTTTTTTGCTCATGATTATATTTTGAACACATAATTGGTTTTCAATACGTTTTGTTGATTAAATGAATGTATATATATGTATGCAGTTACATCATTGTATGAATAGACACACTTGTTAGTTAGGGACATGCTAGCTGCTTATAAGCAACCCCTAAATTTTAGTAACTTAAAGAAGTTAACTTTTATTTATTGACCATTCTGGAATAGATGTGCATAGTTGTTAGGCAGATCTTTATGAAATAATTCAGGGCTCCTTTTTCTTCTGTCTTGGATGTTTGTAATCTTTTGGAATTTTATTATCTATATCTAACCAGTGAGATGAGGGGAAAAGAAATCTTGGAGAAGGCACACTGGCTTCTAAAGAGCCTTGACTTAGAAGTGACACACACAACTTTTGCTCACATTCCATTGCAAACCAATTTCATACTGATACTTAGATGTGTGGTGGGCTAGGAAATGTAGTCCCTACTGGGCAACCACTTCCCAGCAACAAATCCATACCATGTGTAGGGGGAATACTAATGTGATCATTGATTTTGAGGTACAGAGATGCCAGAAATGATACTGTAGTTCTTCACTTGTTTGGCCTTCTGTAGGTCATTGCTGAAGAGCAGTTTTGATGGAATTCTGAAGTAGAAGTTGGGCTTTGGTTTACCTTTTTTAAATGTTGCTTCTTGGGTACTAACCAAAGCAATCTACATATTTACTGCAATTCCTATCAAAATAACGTCAGCATTCTTCACAGAGCTAGAACAAACAATCCTAAAATTTGTATGGTATCAGAAAAGACCCTGAATAGCCAAAGCAATCCTGAAAAAGAAAACCAAAGCTGAAGGCATCATAATTCCGGACTTCAAGCTGTATTACAAAGCTGTAATCATCAAGACAGTATGGTACCAGCATAAGAACAGACGCATAAATCATTGGAACAGAATAGAGAACCCAGAAATGGACCCACAAATGTATGGGCAACTAATCTTTGACAAAGCAGGAAAAGAATATCAAATGGAATAAAGACAGTCTCTTCAGCACGTGGTGCTGGGAAAACTGGACAGCAACATGCAGAAGAATGAGCCTGGACCACTTTCTTACACCATACACAAAAATAAACTTAAAATGGATGAAAGACCTAAACATAAGACAGGAAGCCATCAAAATCCTAGAGGAGAAAGGAGGCAAAAACCTCTTTGACCTCAGCTACAGCAACTTCTTACTTGGCACGTCTCCAGAGGCAAGGGAAATAAAAGCAAAAATGAATTATTGGGGCCTCATAAAGATAAAAGCTTTGGCAAAGGAAACTTCTGCAAAAGGAATAATCAGCAAAGGTAAAAGGCAACTGACAGAATGGGAGAAGATATTTGCAAACAACATATCAGATAAAGGGCCAGTATCCAAAATCTATAAAGAACTTATCAAAATCAACACCTAAAAAACAAATAATCCAGTAAAGAAATGGGCAAAAGACACGAATAGACAGTTTACCACAGAAGATATCTAGATGGTCAGCCGACACATGAAAAAATGCTCAACATCACTCATCATCAGGGAAATACAAATCAAAACCACAATGAGATACCACCTCACACCTGTCAGAATGGCTAAACTTGACAACTCAGGCAACAACAGATATTGGCAAGGATGTGGAGAAAGAGGATGTCTTTTGCACTGGTGGTGGGAATGCCAACTGGTGAGCCACTCTAGAAAACAGTATGGAGGTTCCTCAAAAAATTGAAAATAGAACTATGCTGCAACCCAGCAATTGCACTACTAGGTATGTATCCAAGGGATACAGGAGAGCTGTTTCTTAGGGGCATATGCACCCTAATATTTATAGCAGCACTGTCAAGAGTAGCCAAAATATGGAAAGAGCCCAGGTGTCCATCGACTGATGAACGGATAAAGAAGGTGTGGGTGGGTGGGTGGGGGAATACTATGTGGCAATCAAAAAGAATGAAATTTTGCCATGTGCAACAATGTGAAAGTACACTGTATTATGCTAAGCAAAACAAGAGAAAGACAAATACATGATTTCACTCGTGGAATTTAAGAAACAGATGAACATAGGGAAAGGGAAGCACAAATAAGATAAAAAAACAGAGACAAACCATAAGAGACTCTTAAATACAAAAAACAAACAGGATTGCTGGCAGGGTATTGGGTGGGGGGAAGGTCTAGAAGGGTGAGAGGCATTAAGGAGGACACTTGTTGGGCTGAGCACTGGTTATGTAAGTGATGAATCACTGAATTCTGTTTCTGAAATTATTACACTATATGTTAACTTGGATTTAAATTAAAAATAAATAAAATAAAGTGTTGCTTCCTGGACTCTGTCCCAGATTCTGCTGAAATAATATTATCGTGCTGAGGCTTGGGGATATGCATTTTTAATAAACTCCCTCATTGTTTCTTATATTTACTAAGTGTGAGACCCACTGGTATAATGTGTTACTTTCAGCTTTTAATTATTCTTCCTTAAAAGAGAGTGAAATAACTTGGAAAATAAAATTCAGTGGAATGACTTGCAGCCAGATAAAGTCACTCAAAAACATGTACCTGTATCAAATCCATATTCAGCATGGTTCTACTAACTGTGGCCATGGATGTTCATAAACATGTACTATGTTCTTTTATAAACAGATATATTTCTTGAGTAACCAAAGTATTAACAGCATTGTTCAAAGCCCTGTAGGGGGCAAAAATAAATTAGACTTGACCCTGTCTTTAAGGTATTTACTAGCTGGGGAGAAAAGACATGTATACACGGTCATGTTTACTGATATGGAGTTGTATATATATATATATATATTTTTTTTTTTTTCCGATTTTAACCTTCATGACACTCATCATTGCCTACTTGTGTGTGAACTTGGTTGTAGTTGTTCATGTTGTGATTAATTCAGTTGAACTCTGTGAGTTGGGTTTATTTGTTGGTCTTAATTACTGGCTTAAATGTCTTCAAAATGACCTCATTATGATAGCATTGAAACAGAAAAATATTTAAAAAAAGAATAAAAATCTCTGTCTCTGTCAGCTTAAAAGGGTTCTTCCTATATGTGTAAAATGAAAATTCCAAGTGGAAAAAAAACATAGTTTCATTGACAGCACTTTTTCTTTCTTGATGTATTATATGTTTATCTTAAATACAATAGTCTTAAGTTTGGAATATACTTGATCAGAGTCCTAATGTTCTGTGGTTTGAGTATCTCTCAAATTTCTTTTCTTTAGTACTACCACTCTAAATTTGTATCTGCTGCTAAAGTATACCAGTGATCAGTGAACTGTTTTTCTTGTATCTAGTCTTTTTTTTTTTAACCTTTCTACACTTCCAAGTTACCATTTTGAATTGCAGATCTGATTGTTGCTATCCTGTTTAAAATCTTTCAGTGACTTCCCATTTGCCCTTGAGATAATTTCCCTTTGTCTTTAAAGGAAATCCTGATTTCCAAGGCAGTGCTTTTCAGGACAGGTCATAAACCTAACTTGCTGGCATTATCTTTTTGTGGTGGTTATCCCTCCTCGTCTTTAGCTACTATAAAACATACTCTTTTATTTCTTCCTCTGCATTTGGCAAACTCCTACTTTTTCTGGTATGTATGCATCACTATAGTCCTTATCAAATAGCCACGTGAATCTGTTTAAAGATTTGCTACGCTGAACAGGAAAATCATTAATGGGGGTTTACTCCTTTTCTAAGTGTCCCCAGCACCTAGATGAATGCCTGATGCTAACAGAAGAATCAGCATTCAATCAACACAAAATTAATGTTTCTTGAAGGAATGAAGCTTGAATAACTATGTTACGGTGTAACATTCTGATAATGAAAAGTACAAATTCTGAGAAATAGTCACACGGATTACAAATTCAACTTCACATAGGTAGACTGAGAATAGACATTGAGGCATAGAGAGAAAGTAGTCAGACATTTACGTGGAAAAGGTTAAACCAGATGGATGGGCTCGGATGGGGAGTGAAACGAGTGAATCAGGCCAGTTTTACTCTAGAGTATGGATCAAGGGAGATAACTCGAAAGGGAAATTGAGCACGTGTTGTAGAGGGCCTTTAGTATTACAGTGAAGTCCATGCCACTTTGGTAAATGATAGGGAGCTATTCAAGAATTTTGCCTTCATGAACAACAGTGTGTTGCTCTAGTGGATTGGAAATTTCTCTAGGGGCAGTATCTTAGCTGGTTTTGTATCCTGAGGGATTACCATAGGGACCACCTAGTAGGAAATGTTGAATAAATTGGCTTAGTTTTCATAGGAAATTGTAAAATAGTGAAATTTTAGAGTTTGAAAGAATCTGGCATTAGATTTATGCAGTTACAGATTTAAAAATGAACTCAGGGAGAATTGGCATCTTTATGAGATCTTTCTACTCAAAAACATGGTGTGTCCTTCCTGTTTGTTTAGGACTACTTCTGTATTTTTGTATTTGGCAGTATTTTAAAGTTTTCATTTTGCATTGTGGTCTTCAGCGTTCTGAAGTTTTGTCATCAGTGATTTTTGCCCTGTATTCTGATATCAAGATTCAGATTCTTATTTTATTTTTATTTGTATTACGTTTTAAAGCATACTTCGCCCATTTTTTTTTTTTTAATCTGTCTGAATCACTTTGTTTTAGGCGTGTCTCTTATGTATACAGTACAGAGATAAATTTTGTTTTTTTAAGCCAATCTGAAAATCATTTTCTTTTAATTAGGTGAGTTACGCCCATGAACGTTTATTGATAAATTTGTTACGTTTGGGCTGGTTTCTGTCACATAGCTTTCAGATGTCTCCTGGGTGTGTATGCAGACCCTTATGTGCTCTGTTTTCTTCGTGTCTTCTTCCTTTTTGGTGTTTTGGAAGGTTTGATTTCCGTTCTAGTTGTTACTTTCCTTTAATCAAAGATGTATATATCTCCTAGCCTTTCTTGAGATACTGCCTTTGTTCACTGCCATAAGCAATACTGAAATTATCTAGTTCCTGTTTATTTCTCTTGTATCATTGAATTTTAAAGTTTTATCTCAGTTTTAATATCTTGCTCTTAGATATGTTTAGGTTTATACTAGTTAAGTTGTGAGTCTCAAGTTGTATACCTTTGCTCCCCATGAATATTTGAGAAGTTTATGACTTTAATTTCATCTTTCTCTTATTTGTGTGTGTGTATGTGTATTATTTAAAAAAATTGTTTTTAACATTTTTATGTTAAGAGACAGAGACAGGGTGCTAGCAGGGGAGGGGCAGAGAGAGAGGGAGCCACAGAATCAGAATCAGGCTCCAGGCTCTGAGCTATCAGCACAGAGCCTGATGCCGGGCTCGAACCCACAAACTGCGAGATCTGAAGTCAGATGCTCAACTGACTGAGCCACCCAGGTGCCTCAATGTTTGTTATTTTTATATTCCTAAAGCTCATCACATTTAAGTAGCTGTTTTGTCAGCTCTATCCCTTTTTTTTTTTTTAATTTTTTTTTTTCCAACGTTTTTTATTTATTTTTTGGGACAGAGAGAGAGCATGAACGGGGGAGGGGCAGAGAGAGAGGGAGACACAGAATCAGAAACAGGCTCCAGGCTCCGAGCCATCAGCCCAGAGCCTGACACGGGGCTCGAACTCACGGACCGTGAGATCGTGACCTGGCTGAAGTTGGACGCTTAACCAACTGCGCCACCCAGGCGCCCCAGCTCTATCCCTTTTTAAAAAACAGACTTAATTTTTTTAGAGCGGTTTTAGGTTCACCTAAAATTGAGAGAGAAATACAGAGTTCCCATACACCTGCATGGTCCCTCAGCACTATCCAATCCCACCCCAGGATGATATATTTATTATAATCAATGACCCTATATTGGCATATCACTATCCCCCCAAATCCAGAATTTATATTAGGGTTTCCTTGGTGTTCTGTATTCTATGGATTTTGACAAGTGTGTAATGACATGTATTGACAGTTGTAGTATTACCCAGAATAGTTTCACTGCCCTGAAAATCCTCTAAACCTGTTTATTCCTCCCTACCCCCAAATTCTGGCAATGATTGATGTTTTTATGGTCTCCATAGTTTTACCTTCTCCAGAATGTCATAGTTGGAATCAGAGTATGTAGCCTTTTCAGATTAGATGCTTTTATTTAATAATACGCATTTATTTGCCTCCATGTCTTTTCATGGCTTGGTAGCTCATTTCCTTTTAATGCTGAGTAATATTCCATTATCTCAACGTACCACAGTTTATTCATTCACCTACTGAAGGACATTTGGGTTGTTTCCAAGTTTTGGCAATTAGGAATGTATAAACATCTGTGTACAGGTTTTTGTGTAAATCTGTTCCCAACTCCTTTGGGTAAATACTAAGGAGTGCAGTTGCTGGATCATATGGTAAGAGTGTGTTTAATTTTATAAAAAGCAGCCGAACTGTCTTTTAACCTAGCTGAGCCATGCTAAATTCCCAGTGTATGGGAGAGCCTGTTGCTTCCCGTTCTTGTCAGCATTTGGTATTGTCAGTGTTCTGGATTTTGGACGCTATTGATAGGTGTGTGATGATATCATTGTTGTTTTAATTTGCATTTCGTGATGACCTATAATACAGAATATCTTTTCATATGCTTATTTGCCTTCTTTATATCTTCTTTGTTGAATTGTCTCTTCAGGTATTTTGCCCATTTTTTAATCCGGTTGTTTGTTTTCTTACTGTTGAGTTTTAAGAATTTCTATATTTTTGATAACAGTCTCTTATCAGGTATGTCTTTTGCAGAAATTTTCTCCCAGGCTTGTCTTTTCGTTCTCTTGATATCGTCATCTTTTAGTTGTAGTTCTACAGTTAAATATGTTTGCTTCTCACCCTCAGTCCTTAGCGTTAAAGCTTCTTCAGCTTCTTCTGGATTATCTGAATCTCATTCTTTACTTGGTCACTCAGTCACTCATAGGAGAGAGATTCTCTGAAGTTTTGCAGGTTTATAACTCTTTGTCTCTGACTTTATACTTTGGCTAAATATAAAATTCTCATTTCACAGTGTTTCCCTTGACTATCTTAAAAATGTTATTCTGGGGGTACTTGGGTGGCTCAGTCAGTTGAGTGTCCAACTTCGGCCCAGGTCATGATCTCATGGTTCGGGAGTTCGAGCCTCACATCTGGCTCTCTGCTGTCAGCACAGAGCCTGCTTCTGATCCTCTGTTCCCCTCTCCCTGCTCCTCTCCTACCTGCACTCTCTCAAAAATAAAGTTAAATATTTTTAAAAAATGTTATTCTGGTGTTTTCTAGCATAAACTGCTGTTGGCATTTTAATACCAATCTGATTACCTTATAGGTGACTTGGATTGTGTTTAACTTTTTTATAATGGTAACTTCACATATTTGTGTTTGTTTTTCATATTTAAATGAATTGGATTTTCCTGGACTGTTAGGAGGAGGTTCCTGTGAAGGAGGAGGATAAACCAAGGAGTTTCATGTTCAAGAGTTTTCCCTTCTGTTGTTATTGGTGTATCTGTGTCACCACTTCTGTCTTTCAGAGGTAAACCTTGTTCAGGAAGGTTTTCTCCTCTAGCCCACTGCCTCTGCAAACTTTACAGGCTTAACATTATCTCTAAAAATGATATTTCTAGTAGAAATATAAGAAAAGATAATTATTTTTTCTTACACTACTTTCTGCGATCCTTTGGAACCTTGCCACCCTCTTTCTCCTTTGATATCTTAGCCTTCTTTCTCTCTATGTCCATTATTCCTGTCCTGCAGTTTGGTTTCAGATTCCAAGAGTTTTTCCCTTGGGGTGGGCTTTGTACTAGAAGGGTCTCTTTGCTGAATGCTGCGTGATTCCTCAGAGTTTAGGGCATTACAGCACTGTTTGCTGTGTCAGGACTACATACACATTTTTGCATTCCACCTGCAACTTGGAGCCTGTGAAAACCTTTTCCTTTTTCTCCATTTGTTCTCATACTTGTTCTCCCAGTTTTCAGAGAGGCTGAGTCCTCTCCTTTGGGGTATTTGTAATGATTTTTGGGTTCTGAGGCTTCATACGATACCTCTGTAGTCACTTCCACTTCCTGCTGTCCCTTCCACATAGCTGCTGATTCTTTGGTGTTGGTAGTGTAGCCACGTTCTCTCACAGTCTAAGATTTGTGGGGATTTCCTTCCGTAGTTTTGTTGAAGGTGTACTCATTGGGTTCTTCTGACTTTCCAGTTGGTATATTTGATTTTCAGGAGTTGCCCTTGGGGGATTCTATGCTGCCACCACAATTACAACACAACAAATCCATGATTTCATTAGTGTAATTGTGACCAATATATAGGAAGGTGGGATTTTTTTTTAGCCCTAAATTTGAAAGATTAATTTAGGACAACATATAAAATTGCATATTATTTACATCTTAATAAGGGATTTTTTAAACATCTATTTGATGCCTTTTGAGAACTCATGTATAAATATTAGGAAGTGATTTTGTCGTTAACATTTTTCTTAGTTTTAAATGCAAATATGTTTCATTCACTTCTGGTTGCAGGGCTAAATGGGTATAGTCTACTAATGGAAATTTTAGACTAATTGCCATATGGTACATAGTTATCTATAAGTGAACAAATTTTAAAATAAACTTGAAAAAACCACACTGAACTTTTATTGAGATGGATAAGCGTAATTAAAGAAATTCCCTCCTGGATGGAAATAAGTATCTTCAGAGAACAGTTAAGGGGAAAAAGAGTGAAGTTATTGAATTGTATATTTCACATGTAATATGTAATCTTAATCTTTGTATGTCTCATGACAGAAACATTAAAATTTAAATATGTAAGTTGGAAATATTTGTAATTTTAGACTTGCCTCATTGTTTTCCACACAGCAAGTGCTAGATCAACATTTTCAGTGTGAACCTTAGGAGGGGACAGTATTAATATTTTGTAATTTTATTAGTAAAGATTATGTAGTCTGTTGAATCTAACTTCAAACTATGGAGATTCAAAGTACAATGATCAATTTCTCATAGGAACTGAAGTTAAAAGATGAAGAGTGTGAGAGGCTTTCTAAAGTACGAGATCAACTCGGACAGGAACTGGAGGAGCTCACAGCCAGTCTGTTTGAGGTTGGTCTATTTATGTCTTGGCCAAGAGCAACGTCTTGCTTTTTTTATATTCATAGAATTGTTCTTTGAGGGAATCTTGGAAAAGTAATGCTTAGCTTTACATAGTTTCTAAATCATCTAAGAAAAATGAAATCTTTAAGATGGAGTCTCCAATTTAAAATGATGGGAAAAGGAAAAGATACCATAAGCTACCAGTATCAATCAGGTTGTTTAAAAATGCCCATGTGGGAAGAAAGGTTGTAAATTTTAATTCTGTTTTTATCAAGTATTTAGGGGCTACTTTAAGATAATCTTACAATGTGACTCCAGAACAAAGATGGGAAACCCTTGAGGTAGCTATCTGATAGGTGATGGTTTGAGGATTGTTAGAAAGCATACCTACTTGTTAGAAAGCATACCTACTTGTTAGAAGGCACACTTCACCTACCTTTCTTTCTTTCTTTTTTTTAAGTTTATTTATTTTTGAGAGAGCGATTGGGGTGGGGGGGAGGGGGGAAGGATCCCAAGCTGTGCTATCAGCACAGAGCCTGACATGGGGCTCGATCTCACGGTTCGCAAGATCATGACCTGACCTGAGATCAGGAGTTGGGTGCTTAACCGACTGAGCCACTCACGCATTCCCACACTTATCTCCCTCCTGCCAACAGGACCAAAATTTCTGCCCAGTTCTAGCAGTGTTTCTCATTAAGGGTTCCACTGACATTGTCATTTTGCATTTTTTGACATATTAATCAGGGTTCTCCAGAGACACAGAAACCAATAAGATGTGTATATAGAAAGAGATTGATCTAAGAAATCAGCACCCGCGATTATGGAAGCTGGCTGTTCCCAAAACCTGCAGAGTGAGTTAACAGGCTGAAGACCCAGGAGAGCTCATGGTGTAGTTATAGTCCAGGTACACAGGTCTGAGAAACCTGAGAACTGATGGTGCAGTTCTATTCCTAAGGCTGACAGGCTTGAGATGCAACAAGAACTGATGTTTCACTTGGATTTTGAAGGCAGGAAGACTTCTCTTGTACTCCGTGGGGATCAGCCTTTTTGTTCTGTTCAGTCCTTCAACTGATTGGATGAAGCCCAACCACAGTATGGAGAACAGTCTGCCTTATCTCACATACCAATTCAGATGTTAATCTCAGAAACACTTCCACAGAAACACCCAGAATAATGTTTGACCAAATATCTGGGCATCAAGTGGCCTAGTCAAGTTGACGCATAAAATTAACCATCGTACTTAGTGTTGGCCCTAAGATAAAAGTTCCTTATTCAGAAAGGTTGATGTGTTACTGGAATGACTACTGTCATTATCACATCAATAATTTCTTTTTTTTCCTCTAAAAATTTGTTTTTAAAACTTTGTAGTAAAAGATTTTAGAAAAATTTCTTCCGTTTTTGTTGTTTTTATTTATGCAACATTTTTTTCAGTTTTAGAGGTATGCGTATTTTCTTACATAATTGTAATCCTAATATATTTTGTATTTTTTCTTCAAATAACATGTTTTTGTGTTAACTTACATGGTCATTGCAGTGATAGTCCTAATCTATCAACTTGCATACTCCACCATTTTTAATGTTGTAAGTAACATCATAACAGGTTAAATGGGGCTTTCTTCAGATGTGGACTTTTCTGTGCCACACACCTTTGGCCCCTCCTCTGTCTTTTTTGGGATCATTTTCTTTCATGAACATTGGAAAACTGATCTATTATTTTTTGTTAGCTAGTCCTCAGAGATGAGAGAAAGATAAATGTAAGGATGGGAAGAGTGGGGAATTAAAGCTCTAGAAGACAAGAGCTATAGGACTTGTCACATTTTTGTTTGCAGAAGGGGTGTGCAGAAACCTTAGACTTTTTCATCCAGTATTGTCTGGCCAGAAAAATTTCATAATGATGTATAGGTACTAGATAAGAAAGCAAATGTGTTAAATTTCTCACGTGCCTGCCCATAATTTTAGCCTTGCTTAGTTCCTCTTGTTTGCACTTGTATGTATATTCTATTAGATGAAGTAGGAGGAGAACAAACAGGAGAAACTTCTCCCTCTCCATAGTGGGATGTGAAGGAACAGAAATGCTGGTTTTGCAATGAATGAAAAAGTTTACCAAAAAAAGGTTTTGGGTCCCTGATCTATCCCTGATCCTACAATGGCTAATAACCTTGATACTATGTATTCTTTCTGGGAAAGAAGTTACATTAATTAAAGATGATTTCAGTAATGAAGAGAATTGTCTTCAAACCAGTTATTTATGAATTTTGTGAAAAGGTGCTAAACATTTTTCTGTGGTCTTTTTAATTATGCCTTCATGATCTCAGTTTACCATTGTATTATGAAAAAGCTTTTTGCTTGCATTTTAGGTATATGTACATACAGTTTTTTAAGAATTAAATGTTATTTTGAATAAACAATTTGTACAACTTTGGCAAACTTAACATGTAACTTCAAATTAGGAGTTTGTTGTGTATGAATCATCTTGAATATAATATACTTTGTAACAAAGTTGTGTCTTAAAAAAACTATCAAAAATAAGAACTCTAAAGTTACATAGATGTATTCCCACCTAGTATCTCAGATTTTGAGATAATATAGAATGAAATCAGTTGAAATAATGCTTTACAAAGAAAAAAAGAGGGGTAGCCTTAAGATTTTTTTTTTTTTTACATTTTGTCAACCACTTTTAGTAAATGTCTATAATATGCCTAGTTTTCTCTCTGTAATGCCATGAGGCATATAATGAAAATTATTGTCATTTTATCTGTGAGGAAAATGAGGCATAGGAAGTTAAGGAACAATGTTGGGATTCAAATTCATAACCCCAACCCTTACTTTAAGTACTATGGAAATCATAAATGGGACTTCTCTTCGTCTGAAGCCACAGAAGAGGAGTCATCATTGAGGACTCTCCTTTTTCTCACATTCAGACTGTCCGTATTTTACAAGCCTTTAGTATTTATTACCTAGCCCAGTAGATGCCACATTTTTTGATCATGTACTCAATCTATAAAAGAACAATTTGAGCATGTACCTTTATTATGATGAAGATACATAATATTGAGAATTACCTATGTGACAGGCACTGTTTTAAAAGCATATATACTTACTTATAAATTACATGTATATACTAATATATATAAATTGTTACATAAATTATAAAACACCAGTTTATAAAGCAACTCAATCATAAATGCTTATTTTTTATAATAGTACAGAAATGTTTTATTCTCACTAAAATATGTTGTGCGTATGTATATATTTTTTTAGTGAAAGTAGTACACTTGCATATATTACCTTGTTCTAGAGAATTTTAATCTTAATTTATGATTCAGATGAAGTTCTGGTCTAAATTTCATATTTTAAATTAAATGTAATGCAGCTAATAACTCACAAATACATGGATCCAAATGGAAGAAATACATCTTTCTCTATATTAAATCATTATACTGAATTTTCAGTTCCATTCCTGGTTATGTGAAACTTTTTCTAGAATATTCTCTAGTGAATTTGTATTCTCTAATACCAACGATGTCTTTGTGAATTAATCAGCAAATGTTGAGTTTAAACGTTATTTTAAAGAAAGAGTAAAAACACCTTCATTTGAATCACTGCTAACCAGATAGGAAAAAAATTGTTTTCAAATTCTGGAAGTGTATAGACATGAATGTTTATATCAGGTCTGCAAACTACAGCCTGTCTTTACTTTTGTGCAGCCTTATGAGCCAAGATTGGTTTTTACACTTTCGAGTGGTTAGGGAAAAGAATCAAGAGAGTATTTTGTGACATGCAACCTGAAATTCAGACTTCAGTGCTGATAAATGTTTATTGAAACGGCCACGTTCACTGTCCACGTGTTGTCGGTGGCTGCTTTCACACTGCAGTAGCAGGGTTGAGTATTACAGCAGAGACTGTATGGCTCATAAAGCCCAAACTGCTTACTGTGTGACCTTTTACAGAAAAAGTTTGCTGACTCCTGGTGTACCTGATACTTGCATTTTTTTCAGCTTTCAGAATGGCAGAGTGATAGAAAATTTTCCAACTTGTTTTGAATCTACTTTTTGATGTCTTTTGTCAACTTGCAAAACCCTATACGTTATCTTTTTAGCTGTTGCTTCTGCCTCCTTCTAGCTCTCTTACCTTTCCATTTGGGACCCCAGGGACGCTCTTTTATTGTATCCCTCATATCACTAAGGGAAAAGGCACCCCAAATTCCAGCTCTCTTTGGGTTTACATCTTCTCCTGGATCTTGGTCCCCTAGTTCTTTACTTTTGTTAGTTCTCTGATGCCTTCAGACACATTTAAAAAAATTTTGTCCTTGTCCAGCTTTTCTGTTTATTCTCTATGTGAAGTTTGGTCCAAATTGCATAGTCTGCTGTTAAGGAAGGCAGAGTGCATTTCCAAACATTTAAACAGATAATCTCTCCTTCACATGAGTTACTTTTGCGTTTATAGTTAAAATGTCACTTATCCTGAAGGGTCAGATGAGATATGTTTATTATTTTGAAAATATCTTCCAAATAGAGATCTGTTGACAGCCACTTGTCAGAAGAATTCAGCAAATCTGGAACGTTTATTATTTTTAAAAGAAAAATGCATACCTCATTATTAAATTGGCAGCTCTTAAGGACTTTGTTACAAGATAACCAGCGTAATTGTGCTTGGAAGATTTTCAGTTCATCTCATTTCATTATAAAGCATTGATAGTAAAGCATCTCTTATTTAAGCTAATGTGATCTGTAAATTCATATTATGGGCATGTAAACAAACTGCAGTTCACTACAGCACTGGAAAAGCAAATGAACAAATGGGCATGCTGCTGTCAACTCTGATGTGAATGTCTACTCTTCCACTGAAAAGTTGACAGACTTAGTAAGGATGCCATTGTCAAACATATATTAAATGTCTTTGAAGCTGATTTCCTTCCTTGCTTCCTTCCTCCTTTCCTTCCTTCCTCTCTCTCTCTCTCTCTCTCTCTCTCTCTCTCTCTCTCTCTCTCTCCTTTTCATCCTTCTCATAAACTGCAAAATGTAGTTCTAACATATGTGTTCTTAAATCCCAGGGGATTATCTCAAGCACCCTATGTACTGTTCCAGTCCGTCCTTAATCCTTTATGGGATTATTCCATACAGCAGAGTAATTTTTTAAAAATAAAGATCAGTGACTGTCTTCCTTAAAAGATCATAAGGCTTCATATTGCACTTAGAATAAGAGCCAGAATTCTTCCTTGGACATTTTATTTGATTATTACAATGTAAACTGAATGTAAGCTCCTTAAGAGACAAGGACCCGTCTCTTTTCCCAGTAGGTTATTAGCACCTGGAATAATACCTCACAAAAAGGTGTCATGAGTAAATGTTTGATGAGTAAATATAAGAAAAGAAAAAGGAATTAAATACCCAGAGTTTCATAGTTATTGTACAAAAAATTAAGACCTTACTAAAGGCTAATCTCTGATTTGTCCTTTTAGATTAACTCTGCACAGAATTGTCACTTAATATCATTTTGTGAATGTTTTCATTGGAAGCCCTAAGGCTTTTCAGCTGTCATTCCTACAAACTGCAGCATTATTGATGTATTAATATTTTTACCTGTCCCTTCAGTATATCTTTGCTATGACTAATAATATGAGTATGCATATTGTGACCCAAGTTACAGAAACCTAACCACTGAGAATTTGGGTTTGACATGTGGGATGTTTATTGTTTCACACAGTCTTTTTACACAGGCATTCACCAGGAGGATTGAACTTGGCTACCTCAGTGATACTGGTACTAAAAGAAGGTACCTATTCCTAACTCCTACTAGTTTCTCTGTCAGACGACTGTTGTTATTTCAGAAATTGACATGGAATACTTCATTTTCAGGTTAAAAGTTGGTAGTACATTTTTGCTACTGTTGTAGATACTTTTTGAGAGATTTTTGAAAACAAATGCTCAATACGTTTCCGAAATTTGAGATTTCACCTTTTTCAGGAAGCTCATAAGATGGTGAGAGAAGCAAATGTTAAGCAGGCAACAGCAGAAAAGCAGCTAAAGGAAGCACAAGGAAAAGTAAGTTTTTGATGCTTTCATAGTAAAAAAGTACAAAGAAATCAGTGATTACTGTTTTAAGGATACTTTAACATCGATTGGCTTTTGTTCCTATTGTAAACTAGTGTTTATTTTAGAAGATTTGGAAACTGCAGGAAACTATAAAGTAGGGAATAACCACTACACAGATAGGGTTAATAGTGAATAGTTGGGGTTCACTGATATTAGAACCAAAGGATTTAAAGTCTTGTGAATCACATGTATTCTCAAAAGGACTAGACAATCACATTTTAAAGTTAATATTTTTCTTAATTCACTGAAAAAAACCCCACCAAACTGTTATTTTATTATTTTAGGAATGAACCGCAACTAATCATAAACTATTCTATTTGGAGATTTTCAAAATTCACATGACGTTTGTGTTAGACATTTTGATAATTTGAAAAATTTCCTTTAACATTGTGAATAGCAGCTGAATCTGAACTGTAAGAAACATGAAAAAACTTGGTTTTACTTTCTTTTTGTTAGTCCACAACAAATACCAATTAAACTTATATTCATCTTTGAAAGGAAAGTGTTTTGATCAAATTGCTGACATTCAGCTGAATCTGTCATAAAACTTAGTGTATGGGACTATGTTGATTTCTTTTCAAGATTGATGTACTTCAGGCTGAAGTAGCCGCATTGAAGACACTCGTGTTGTCCAGTTCTCCAACATCACCCACACAAGAGCCTCTGCCAGGTGGAAAGACAGCTTTTAAAAGGGGGCATACAAGAAATAAAAGTACAAGCAGCGCTATGAGCGGCAGTCATCAGGACCTCAGTGTGATACAGCCAATTGTAAAAGACTGCAAAGAGGTAACGCGTCAAGGACTGTCCCCTCTGACTCTCTTGATACTTAGTAATTCTCATCACTGACGTGTCAGTTATGATTTTTGCCAGCAAAACTTGTAGTACAGAATATGCAATATTAAGATGGGGGAGGCTTTATCTAGAGCTGGCTGCTTTCAGGGAATCTCCAGTTCCATTCTCTACTTGGCTGACCTTGGAGTACCTGCTAGAAACTTGGTAAGTTTCTTCATCTTGCTATTTCATTTAGGGAGCAAACTGTCTTGTGTTATGTAAAGGAGAGTGGGTGGCTTTAATGATCTGGCTGGTCAGAATTTGTTGGTAGGATGCTCTAACAAAATATGAATGTAAGAAATGTGTGAAAATAAGGTGCTTTTCTTGAACAGAACATTGTTTTTACTTAAATTCTAGGAGAGGTAGAGTTTTGTATTCTTTCACTGAGTCTTAGAGTTAATTCAGATAATTAAGCAACAAAAAATAGAACTAAGCCATCCCTCCCCCCACTTTTTTAGAGCTCTGTTTTACATTGTTTTATTCAGGTTCATCATTAATCTTTAAGAAGTTGTATTTGCTCATTTGGTTAAGTTTTTGCATGGAAGCCAGGAGTTTATTAAATTGAATAACCAGGGTTGTTACTTACTTTAATTGAATTGCATTTGTTTACTTATTAATAAAAAGGATGCTAGTGAGAGAGAAGGTCAATATGTGGCCAGATCTGAATGTGACAGAATCTAAAATCCATGTTCGTGAAATACTTAAGAAACTTTTTTAAGTTATAACCTTAATTTCTTTGAATTTAATTAACATTTTTAATTGCTTGGTACAACTTGCATTTTTGCTGCAATTTCTCAGTGTGTGTGATTATATACCTTGTTTTCCATTGTTTACACTAACGAAATTTAAATGTTTTCTCATGGAACGTTTTAAAGTTCTTAGTTTATGAACTCTTAAAATGTGAATAGGTAACATACAACTTTTTGGTTTGTAGATATATTCGGTATTCTAATGTTTTGTGAAAACTTATCAAAAAGGTTTTTTTTTTAATGTTTACTTATTTATTTTTAAGAGAGAATGAACGAATGAGAGCACATGAGTAGGGGAGGGACAGAGAGAGAAGGAAACAGAGAATCCCAAGTGGGCTTGGAGCTAACGTAGGGCTCGAACTTACTAACTCACTAAAGGTGAAATCATGACCTGAGCCGAAATCAAGACACTTAACTGACTGAGCCACTCAGGCGCCCCTCAAAAAGTTTTATTGGACAAAGGAAACACACAAAGTTGCCCTGTGTAAGCCTTAGAAGAAGGTAAAACAGTTGGAGAGAAAGTGAAACATGCCCACGTTTCTGTAAAAAAAAGTGACAGGTAGTCACAATATTTGCAGCGTATCTGCTGAAAGCACTTAAAAGCACACGTGCATGCGTGTACGCACACACATTATGCAAGACTTTGCAGTCAAGTCACTTAGACACGAATCTGAACTTGTACTGGTTTTTTGATCTGTAACCTTAGGCAAGTTACTTTTTCTCTAAGCCCTAGTTTCCTTCTCTAAAACAGTGAAGAGCAGAATGTCTGTCTCGCACAGCTGTGAGGATTAAGTGTTTAGGAAGTGCTTACTGTAGTTCCTCGCACAGGGTCAGCTCTTAATAGTTTAAGTTACTGCCTTTAAACTAGAATCTTTCCTTAGAATACCACTTAACCTGCTTTGGGGTTTATGTCCATTAAAGGGTAGACTTTACAAAGAAAATGAATTTGGAAATGTAAGTATTGTTATATACCTTAAAAGAAAGTCTGTGGGGAAGCTTGGATTTCAGACTCAGCCTTTCATTACTTCCATGGAAACCACCTGCACATGTGATTAAGCTGTCCTAGAGGCCAGAGCTGTAGTCAGTGTGTCGTTTGTGGCGTGTCCAGTGCTTCTGGACGAGAGTGGCTTAGAGCTGGATGAGGGGCACTACCTTGAGTGGGCAGCCGGGGGCAGGTGTGGCTCTGTATGTGACAGGTGGTATTGAGCTGAGTAGAGGGCATCTGGAGGGAAGAATACTTGGGGAACAGTTCATTAAAGAGAGGAGGGGGAATGAAGGACAACTGAAGAGTGAATCAGGAGGCAGGTGCCAGCCTGGATTATTGTTGATAATTCAGACAGTAGTCATTGATGTTGCTGTGGCAAAATACGCCTTAATAAATGTTACGTTTTACGGTAGTCAATTTAGGAGGGTACATATATGCTGCTTTTAAACCTGCTGCTTATACAAGAAACATTTTCAAAATTCTTTTGAAAGTGCCTTCAGGTGATAGCAGAACAGTTAGTGTCCCCTTTGACCCAAACTAGGTTTCACAACTTAGTCTCCATTTAGTCAAACACTTTATTTAATTAACTTCGCTCCAGATTACTTTTGGATTATTTTCAGAAAAGACTTCTCATTTGTTTTATATTCAGAGCAGTGTGCACATTGTCTTAAGAGGAACTCCAGCACTTTTGAGGGGTGGGGTGGAGATAATGGTAGCATCATTGGACACCATAGTGGGTCCGTTGAAAAGGGCTCATTTGGATTTGAGAGCTTGAATTTTTTAAAGAAAGTTGGTACCATGTATTACAACTAATCAAGAATGGTTCAGTTCATTATTTTAAATGAGTAGGATTTCTTTTTCAGTAATGTTTAAATTAGGTTTTAGTTTTATAAAGTGATTTTATGTTTTGTACCTTTAAAAAGATTATTTTATGGGTTTTTTTTTGTTTTTTTGTTTTTTTTGGTTTGTCAGGCTGACTTATCTCTGTATAATGAATTCAGATCTTGGAAGGATGATCCCACAATGGATAGATCGTGTCCTTTCTTAGACAAAATTTATCAGGAAGATATCTTTCCATGTTTAACATTCTCAAAAAGTGAGGTAATTTTTTTTTTATTTTAATAGGAATGCATTAGAGTGGTTCCTGTACCTTTTGCTAAATCATGCTGTATGTTTTCTATTATGTAAATAAATTATTCAAACATGTTGTGATTTACCATTTTCTTTATTCCATATTAAGATCATGATAATTTCTTGGCATTCAGTTGCTGAACATCTTTGCTTATTTGAGCAGAGGATCATTCATAGAGTGAAGTGTTAGTTACACTGGAGTGAAGTATTAAATGTGCACTGGGGGTAGGGCTTAGTTCTTGATTCTTACTTAGCCCAACACTCAGGGTAAGGGAAGTTCTGTATACTCTGAGGTGTTTATTAGGTTTATGTATATATGATAAAAAAAAATATCATAGTTTCTTCATCTTTAAAATGGAAAAAAATGCCTTCCTTGCCTATGTCACAGGGTTGTTAAGAGGTTAAAATGAAGCAAATTAAGTACATACAAAAACTTTTTTAAAATGTAGGGTACTATACCAATGTCAGGTCACAGTTTTAATTTGTACATATGGAAGGTTTGTCTATAAATATCCTGTCAATCAGTGTCTAAGAAATGTAATCTTAAGAGTCTTATGTTAAGTCTTCAGAGGATTTAATTATAACCTTACTTGTCAGGAGAAGTTAAAATGAACAGTAAAACACTTTTGATATGTAGATATGTTACTCACTGTGTCTCTGTGTCTGTTTCTAGGTAGGTCATTCCGTATTAGTAATCTTGCCAGACTGAAGCAATGTGCTGGTTTCAGCTGTTGTTGATCAGTTGCTACCATCTCCATCTGGGCATTTAATATTTGATAATTCAGCTAGTTCTTTTGTGCACATAAGTACAAGTTCAGAAAATACATAGCTGTAATTAGTATATATTGCTGTGTTTTGAATGACTAGTATTCAAAAATATGCATAAATTTAGCAAAATGAGGCATTAGGGTATTCATCTTGAAGTGGTGTTAATAGTGGATGCTAATTGTGGGTGAGAGATGGACAGAGATTGGAATTAATGCTTTCAGTTCTCTTCCAGATAATGAGGTAAGTTACTTAGCTATGACTGAATTGCCTGCCTTTCATAATAATATTTGAGTTGTAAAAATACTCAAACCAAGATTGTAGAGTTTCTTTCTTTTTCATTGGCTAAGACTAAGCTTACAGTAGAGCTTGGGGAAAGAATAATTTTAAAGATTAGTTTATTATAGAATACAATTTTAATATTTTTATGTCAGCATAGCTTCTGATACTTTCTGTTTTTTTAAAGTTGGCTTCAGCCGTTCTGGAGGCTGTGGAAAACAATACTCTAAGCATTGAACCAGTGGGATTACAACCTATTCGATTTGTGAAAGCTTCTGCAGTCGAATGTGGAGGACCAAAGTATGTTTTTAGAACTGTGTCTTGTAGAAAACACTGAGTTTTAAAAATGTTACATTTGCAAATATTTCGTTTTCCTACTTTTAAATGGTTAAATTTCTTGTTTTCTATTTTGTGCAGCTAAAGACAAATCCTCAGTGCAAGCTGTAGCATTTCAAATGTAGCATCAAAGGGAGAGCCCTTTTAATTCAAAAGTATACATATATGTTAGCTTAGGTGTTAGAAACATTTTTTTAAACCATCTGTTGTGACTCATTAACTGATCATAAAATCAGTTTAGTGGGTCATAAGCAGAATATTTGTCTGTTATACATATACAAATAGCTGTGTGTAGTAGGTTTTGGTGTAGAATATTTCTTCCTAACGTTGCCATTAAAAATAGTTTGGAAAGACAGTGAATTAGCCCAGGTCTTATCAAGCATGAAAGCAGGACACCAGAAAGACTTGAATAGTCCTCCCGTTTCATGCTATCGTGTAAAGGATTCTCACTTTGGTAAATAATCGGTTCTGTCTTACATGAGAGCTACTTGGCAGTTATATACCTTCAGAGGTAAGACTCCCACATTTCATAGTGGAGCAGGCTTTTTTCTGTCCAGTCCTAGGAGGAGGAAAGACTGAAACCAGTGGTACCTAGAACCTTTGGCATAGATGTTTGCAAAGTGACTTGGAAAAGATTTGGAGGAAGCTGCTTACTTGGTGGTTCAGAACGATGTATATATGTGACTGGAAAGCCTGAGAAATCTCCTAGAAAGCAGTAATTGACTCCTGTCTGAGTCATTTTGAAGGCAGAGGAGGAAAGGGCTTTTTGAGATTAACCAGTAGGTCTGTGTTAAAGCCTGCTGTAGGAGTTGTGTGCTTCTTCTCATTTCCTGTTGTGCATATTGCCGTTCTTAAATTTTTTTTAATGTTTATTTATTTTTGAGAGAGAGGGAGAGGGCGGGAGAGAGAGAGGGAGGGGCAGAGAGAGAAGGAGACACAGAATCTGAAGGAGGCTCTAGGCTCTGAGCTGTCGGCACAGAGCCCGATGCAGGACTCGAACTCACGAGCCGTGAGATCATGACCTGAGCCGAAGTCAGACACTTAACCAACCGAGCCACCCAGGTGCCGCTGCACATTGCCATTTTTAACAGGATCACACAATGTTAGTATTCAGATAGTTGTTTGTGGGGAGTGCCTAGTCAAGTATTTGCTCTGCGAGCCACACATCCACCTAGCATTGTGTCCTGTTTTATGCTCCCATGTGCTGGTAGCACAGCGGCCTCTGAATCTCTAAATTTACATTTCTAAATTCTACTCTTTCAACAAACACCCAAGTGTTTTTATCTTGATCAATTATAACAGTTTTTGTGCTTTGGAGGTCTATGTGTACCTTATTTTAAATGTAACATATAGCAGTTTTTATTACAGAATTTAAATTTCTACTTGCGTTATATAGAACACATATTATACATGTGCAAATATCATATGATGACAAATGAGCATATCAGAGCGAATTGATGTAGTGTTTTGGTAAAATAATTATAGATGTCAGGTTTAGGGAACACTTTACATAGTTTAGGGATATTGTGCTTGTGGCAGTGGGGTTAGATGTCAGGTGTTTGGGAGTGCATGTCGTGTGACAAAACTTAAGGAAGATACTCTCTTCTGTGAAGTGTGCAGTATGGCCCCAGCCAGGGCTCTCCTGGACTAGGTAGTGAAGTGAAGGTAATCACTAAGTAAATGGCACATGCTGTAGGAACGTTGAGAAAGCCAAGACCAGTCTTGTGATGGTGATGAGGGGCTGTTACTGGAGGCGGGGAGATTTGATCTGGGTTTTCGAAGCATGGGTAGAATTTGAGTAAAGAAAAGTACATGTGATTGGAGGCCTGGAAAAATCAGAGAATGGTGAGTGTGTAGATGGGAAAGATGTGACAAATCTGAAGAGCATTTTGGAGGGAAGAGATTCAGGTGGGGGCTGGGAAAAGAAGAGCTAGAGATGCGCCAGGTTTCCATATAGACATGTTGACCTCCCCAAGTGAAAATGGCAGGTGTGGGTTTGAAATCTGGGGACTAGAGCTGTTCAGACTACCAAGGTTCTGTAGCAGCCTGACAAAATGCACTTGGAGGTCAGAAGACTTGGCATTGGATCCTACCTCAAATGAAAATGTATTGGCTGTGACAGTTCACAGGTGGCTTTATAAACGAGATAAGAAACACTGTCATTATTTCAAAAGTTGATACTTGAAACCACTTTAGCAAAGCACTTTCAAAATCAAACAAAGTACTTGACAAACAGGTGTATGTCTGTTTCTGGAAGAGTAGTGTATCAATTGACTTTTATCAGTTCAATGCAACTTTTCCTTCTTGTGTAAATTACCCCTTTGGCGGTTCCAAGGACTCTTGACACTTCTGCCTGAAATTTCTTATCTTCTATCCTTCCCAAGCTAGTAATTAGTATTTTTAATTTCTTTTTAGAGATCATTAAAGGAAATTTCTTTTTTTTTAGTAAAAAAATTTTTTTTAATGTTTATTTTTGAGAGAGGCAGGACAGAGTGTGAGCAGGGGAGGGACAGAGAGAGAGGGAGACACAATCTGAAGCAGCTCCAGGCTCCGAGCTGTCAGCACAGAGCCCAGTGTGGGGCTCGAACCCACAAACCATGAGATCATGACCTGAACTGAAGTCGGACAGTTTAACTGACTAAGCCTCCTAGGCACCCCTTGGAATTTTCTAAGAAAGGAGCAATGAGGCAAACTTTCTCTGAAAAGATGAGAATTCTTTTGTGGGTGGAATGGCCATCTCCAAAATTATCCTATTTTAAGTACACATTCTCCATTTGTTTTCTTAATATGGAGGTGCATTTGTATCATATTTCTTACAAGTATAGCTGAAATTTAATGTTCGTGTAACGTAGTTTTCTTTATTATATAATTTATAATGTCATTTAAAATGTTGGCCACTTTATCTTAGTTACAACTATATTCATTTTGCCTTGAGAGGGAGTGGTAGTTGTGTTCAGCCATGGTCCTTGCTTCGGAGGGTACCAGCTGGGCTGCTGTAGGTCTGCTCTGGCAGACAAGCCAACATCATTGTATTGAGCTGTACAGTGACCAGGGGCTCATCACTTAGCCAGCAATTATTGAATGTCTGCTGTATGCCAGGCACATGCTTGGTGCCTGGCATTTAAAGATAAATAAGAGGGGCGCCTGGGTGGCGCAGTCGGTTAAGCGTCCGACTTCAGCCAGGTCACGATCTTGCGGTCCGTGAGTTCGAGCCCCGCGTCAGGCTCTGGGCTGTCGGCTCGGAGCCTGGAGCCTGTTTCCGATTCTGTGTCTCCCTCTCTCTCTGCCCCTCCCCCGTTCATGCTTTGTCTCTCTCTGTCCCAAAAATAAATAAAAAACATTGAAAAAAAAAAATAAAGATAAATAAGATACAGTCCCCATCCTCGAGAGACTTACAGCCTCATTGCAACCGGAAAGCCTTCATACCAAATCTTAAGAGTCCATGGTATGCAAACAGAAAGGATGGTATGTCTGAATATAGTGCACTTTGTATAATTATTGAGGGTCAATATTTTTGTAAGGTGGCCTGTTCCTCTGTATTTCTCAGGCCTGGAGCCACATTAAATGCACATACTTCAACCAGACCCACCGAAAAGTACCACATCTAGAAACTTATCCTGCAAGCTGTTTTAGTAACATGTTTTGAGACTTGAACACTCATCATCAGGTTTTTTTGAAACTGAGGAAGTAGTTGAAGTCCTGATGGGAAACTCAGAACTGCCCTGTGGCTGGTTACTCATTTGTAAATTTGCTTCAGGATAGGACATATATTTGAAACATTTAGTTTCTGTTTGAAAACCATGGTGAATGTTCTGTTGTTGAACTTGTTAGAATGTAGGCCCCAAGGGGGCAGGGTCTTTGTCATTTTCATCATGATAGCCCAGCATCTAGAACCGTGCCTGATACACAGTAGGTCTGAAATATTTGTTGTCTTAGCAAATGTAAAACTTGTACAGAAGGTAGGAGCAAAATGTTTTTAATTAAAAAAACAACAAACTAAAATTTGTCATTATTTTACAGAAAATGTGCTCTAACTGGCCAGAGTAAGTCCTGTAAACACAGAATTAAATTAGGGGACTCAAGCAACTATTACTATATTTCTCCCTTTTGCAGATACAGGGTAAGTAACTTAACCATGAATTTTAATAAAGCTCGCTTTGATATGACATTTGACTAATGACTTTTTTTTCCTTTTGGCCTAGATCACCTCTGTATGTAACTTTTTTACATACATTCGATATATTCAGCAGGGGCTCGTGAAACAGCAGGATGGTGAGTGTTCTTAATTGGTTATAAAATGTTTACATAAGACTTCAGCAAAAAGTATAGAACGTAGTAGTAATGCTCAAGTTTTATTATTGGTGCATTTATATTGAAGCTCTTACTGTTCTAATGTGTGGAGAATTTGGGAACTGATGTCTCTTAAAATGATTCAATCATTGTATTTGCCTCATTTTACTCCAATTTTGAGTTTTAAGCAGGATCAGTTATAACTCTTAAGAGATATATGATAAACCAGATGGTAAATGTGAGGGGACTAGTAATTAGCTCATTGAATTTACTCCTAAGAAATAAAAACATTCATTTTTATTATTCAATTCCATAATAAATTCATTTTTATTATTCAAGCTCTAGACATGGTCAGATTTATTTTAATTGGTAGAAACCATGAGGATCTAACAATAATTTTTTTGTATATTTCCTACTTTTATGTATGAATTAATAAAGCAGTCATGAAGATAGTTCTGAATGGGATAAAGATTACTGTATTCTGAATCAGCAGAAACATGTAGATGATATATTCAGGAGAGCCAACATTATGCAAGTGTTTTAATACTTTTAATACAGTCTTTCATGATTACTGATGATTCTGTAGCCAAATGTCTTAAGTGCCAGGCATAAAAATGAATAAGGCCCAACTGCTCTAAAGCAGTGTTTCTTGAGTACATGTGATTATTTTAAAACAAATAGCAAATACTAAGCTAGGGATGAGTCCATACCCATTTTGTATTTGATGTTAGGGGAATTTCCTACTCATATTTTTTTTAGGCACTGAAAATACTTTTATACTTAAAAACTGGAAGAAACGTATTATCTTTCGGTCATGTAAACCAGTGACTCTTAATTCTGTGGAAAAGTTAGTTATGCTGATAAAAACTTAGTTTAGTATTTCTAAAGCTCTGGTATGTTGAGAAGAGACATATTGATTAAGATCCCATATAATTAGATTTTAATGCCTAAAAGAATGAGGGTGAAACCTCTCATTAATGTTTAATTTCAACCTGAGCAGCAAAGTCTTTAAACTGTACAGTACTTTTTATGACTTTTCATAAAATTGAAATATTTTTGAATACCTGTTGGTAGATCATAGGATTTAAGCCACAGAACAGATGATTTATGTTAAGTTAAATTGTCAAGCGTGTTTTTTTCTCGTTAAAATAAAAAAAAAGGTTTTCTGGGGAAGATGAAAGATAATTTCCTTTATGAAAATAGTAAGAAATTGTCATGGGTGGTAGTGGGGGTGATGGTGATAGGAGTGGTCTCTTCTCTGGTTTCTGTTACTTTTCCACTTCATAGTACTTGGTACACATCATATACTGTGCGAGTTTATAGCAAATAACTATCATTAATTTTAAAATCTGTTAATTGTCTGTGCCTTTTGCCAAAAAAGATTTAGGGCAGCTAAATCTAAAGCAGGGTTTCTGAGGCTTGGTACTATGAATATTTTGAGCTGAATAGTTCTTTGTTGTGGGGGCTATATTGTGCATTGTAGGATGTTTAACACCATCGCTGAGCCTTACTCAGTAGAAGCCAGTAATGAAAAATGTATCCAGACATTGTCAGATGTACCCTTTAGGACAAAATCTCCCCTAGCTGAGAACCACTGATCTAAATCAATCCAATCGGATGATGTGTCTGTCAGAGGGAGACCTTTTGTCTGAAATACAAAGCCACTTTTTTCAAGTTACAGAAGTGGCTTGCCAAAGTAGAGATAATTGAAATTTACAGATCAACCTTTGCATTTATTTTTATTTCTAATTTGAGCCATATACAAAACCTTTCTTATTATTACAAAGACTGTTACTGAGTTTTCTGGACTGTCTTTTGTTTTCCTTTTTCTCCTGTTTTACTCTCTGTTGGTGTTAATAAACAGTGGAATGGCCAAGATGTAGCAAACTAGAGCAAGAAGATCCATGAGTTAGAATAATTGAGGACTGAGTGTAATTACTTATGAAGGTGCTAGGATTGCCATTTATTCAGGACCCTGAAAGTGTCTGCCTTCTGTTGGGCTAACGTGGTCATCGATGTATCTAACAAACAGTTGTGATAAAAGTGGGATGCTCACAAATAACACGAAAAAGTTTCTGTTGAAATAGCAATAAAATGTTGAGGCATTTGGTACGTCATTCAGAAATGCCCAATTGGCATTGCAGCTAATGTTAAATTCTCAGTGAAACAGTTAAAAAATAATGAGGATGGTAATTTATGACTTATGTGTCTCCTTTTCTATTTGTATAGTTGATCAGATGTTTTGGGAAGTTATGCAGTTGAGAAAAGAGATGTCATTGGCAAAGCTGGGATATTTCAAAGAGGAACTCTGATGCTCTCTTCCTGGGACCATGCATGAACCTCCCTGAATACCTGGAAAATGGCTGAATATTTTTATGGTTACTTGATATTTATTACCAAGGAGTTGGGCCCAAGACTTCTTCCCTCTTTTGCAGATTACACTAAGAAGTACTGTGATTTCTTTTAAATTGACCTATGCTGTGTTTGCTTACTCTTTAGTTGAACACACTATAGAGAATTACAGGTGTACTAGTGATTGTAATTTATAGTTGCCCAAAAAACAAAAATAAAAGCTAAATAAATAAGTACATAAATGTTAGATTGAATATGTTTTTGCTTTCTCTTCTAGCTCTGACATGGTATGTAGGGTAAGCTGAATGTATTGAATTGTAGCTTTCAAACTGCACAGCAGCCTGTGACAAGAAGAAGGCTGAGTGGACAGGATCATCTCTATACCCCCACAAGAATGACTCTATTTTTGTCTGTTTTGTATATTGAGCCTCAAAGAAGGATTTTATTTAAAGAAAGAAAGAAAAAAAAAAACCACTTCACTATATCCATCTAGAGAAAGCTACTGTTAGTATTTCTGAAGAATAGCTTTTTGGCTTTCAGATGTTTTCTCCCTGCATATGCATATTTCTGAAACAAAAAGACTTCCTTTTTTTAATGTTTTTTTTAAATGTGTATTTATTTATTTTGGGAGAGAGGGAGAGAGGGAGAGAATCCCAAGCAGACTCCGTGCTGTCAGCACAGAGCCCGATGTAGGGCTTTAACTCACAAACTGTGAATTCCTGACCTGAGCGGAAATCAGGAGTCACATGCTTAACTGAATGAGCCACCCAGGTGCCCCTAGACTTACCTTTTAAAAAAAATTTTTAACATTTATTTATTTTTTGATAGAGACAGAGCGTGATTGGGGGAGGGGCAGAGAGAGAGGGAGACAGAGAATCTGAAGCAAGCTCCAGGCTTTGACAGCACAGAGCTGGACGCGGAGCTTGAACTCATGGACCATGAGATCATGACCTGAGTTGAAGTCAGACACTTAACTGAGCCACCAAGGTGCCCCCTCTAGACTTACTTTTTTTTTTTTTTTTTTTTTTTTTAATGTTTATTCACCTTTGAGAGACAGAGAGAGACAGAGCATGAGCTGGGAAGGGGCAGATAGAGAGGGAGACACAGAATCCAAAGCAGGCTCCAGGCTCTGAGCTGTCAGCACAGAGCCCGATGCAGGGCTTGAACTCACGAACTGTGAGATCGTGACCTGAGCTGAAGTCGGATGCTCAACTGACTGAGCGACCCAGGCACCCCCTAGACTTACTTTTTTAACTTAAATATTTTTTCTGCACCTCTTAATTACTACATGGTTTGACTATAGGATGTTCATATAACTTGTTTGCAAATTAGGTTTTAAATTATTTTTTGCATCATAATGCTGTGATCAGTATCTTTATGCATACTTCTTTGCACATTGTTGGGTTGTTTCCTTGATGTAGATGCTTAGATGTAAAATTGTTGGGCCAAGGTGTATGTATATTTTAAAATATTTGATCTGCTTTGCCACATTGCCCTCTACCGCAGTTGATTGTATTTTTACAAATACGATCTGAAGATGACCTTGTTTTCAATCCTGTCTTCAAAGACTTGGTCAACCTTACCTATGGAAGATTCAGTCACCAAAATGGATGGGACTCTACAGACAAAAGGATATTTGAGTATGGAATGGTATGGACTGGTAGAAACCATCACTACTACCCTGCCCAGTTCAAGAATCTGAAATTGATCATGAAAAGATCTTTGAAACTAGAATTTTCTGTCCTGATAAATAGTTACTCAAATGTGAAGGCATAATAAACATGTTCTCAGACTTTCAAAACTTCAGAAAATTTTTCACACAAAGATGCAAGTTAAAAGCACTTAAAAAAAGAAAAAAAAAAAAACTTTTGGAAAAAGTACCTAAGGATGAAGATAAACAAATCCAAGGGATGCTACAAGAGATTTGGGTGATAAAAAGAGATACTTATGAGGTTTGTTGATGACTTTAAAAGAATAAAAAGTAAGGTAAAGAAAATAAAGTATATGCATAACAATGTAGAATTAAAATTCTTTACAGCATCAATATAGTGGGAGTGAGAGGAAACCAGAGATCTTGAGGGTAAAGTTCCTATCTTGTTAGAAGGAAGAGAAACATACTAATTAAATAGGAAAGAAAAAAGAAAAAAAGACCAACTAAAGAAATGAATAGAGTGGTAGGGAAATAATATATTTATACACAAAGCATAAGGACATGGAAAGGTTGAAATAAAAGCATGGAAAAAAGATAGGAAAATACTAAAAGAAAGCTAGTGTGGTTATGCTATTATCCAACAAAACACACATTAAAATAAAAGCATTATTAAGGATAGAGATAGGTGATATATAGTGCTAAAATTTGAGTTCAAAACTTAGTAAGAAAACCAATAGTAATAGAAATAATTGAAGAAACTTAAAAATACTAGGGTGACTAATACCAAACTTGAAATATATAAAGAACTCCTACAACTCAGCACTAAAAAGCTAATAATCTGATTAAAAATGGGCACACATCCAAAATAGACATTTTTCCAAAAGAAGCCATAAGCATAGACGCATGAAAAGGTGTTCAATGTCACTAATCGTCGGGGAAATGCAAATCAAAACCACAGTAAGACAACACTTTACAGCGGGCAGAATGGCTAGTATCAAAAAGACAAGAAATCATGAGTGTTGATGTGGATGTGGAGAAAGGAAAACCTCATGTACTCTTGGTGGGAATGTGAATTGGAGCCACTATGAAAAACAATATAGAGAGGTACCTCAAAAAATGAAAAATAGAATATCATTCAGTTCAGTAATGCCACCACTGCTGGGTGTTTACCCAACATAAATGAAAACACCAATTCAAAAAGATACATGCACCCCTATGTTTATTGCAGCATTATTTACAGTAGCCAAGATACATCCTAAGTGTTCATCAGTAGACAAATGGATAAAGAAGATATGGTATAATGATACATTACTCAGCCATAAAAAGAATGAAATCTTGCTATTTGCAACAACTTGGATGGAGCTAGAGAGTATAATGCTAAATGAAATAAGTCCGAGAAAGACAAATATCGTATGATTTCACTTAAACGTGGAATCGACAAAAACAAATTAATAAACAGAAACAGACTCAAACACGGAGAATAAACTGGTGGTTGCTAGAGAGGAGGGGAGTGGGCTTCCAGCAAAATGTGAAGGGGATTAAGATAAATCATGGGGATGAAAAGTGTATCATAGAGAATATAGTAATATACAATAATATTCTAGTTATATTATAATAATTATACAATAATATTGTAGTAACTTTGGTGACTGATAGTAGCCATACTTCATGTGGGGAGTATTGCATAATACTATGAAATTGTCAAATTGCTATGTTGTACACCTAAAATGTATGTCATATATATATATATATATATATATATATATGTCACATATATGTCATATATACTTCAATTGAAAAGTGTAGAGAAAGTAGTGCTTCAAGGAAAATTTTGTAGTTTTAAATCTTTATATATACATATATATGTATATATATGTATATATATATTTTTTAAATGAGCTAGTGTTCAATTGAAGTTTCAGAAGGACAAGATAAAGCTAAAGCAAGAGATAAGAACAGAAATAGAAAATAGAATAGAAATAGGATCAACAAAGTCCTATGTTGACTGAAAAAATGAACAAAATGGACAAAAATTTCCAGTAAGTTTATTATGGAGAAAAAGAAAATGCACAAATAACCCATATCAGGAATAAAAAAGGTTATGTCACTATCAATACTGCAGATTTTAAACAGCTGAATATTGTGAACAACATGCTGATATGTTTGAAAATTTAGGCAAAAGGGCAAAATTCTAGAAAATGTTATCTAGAAAAAAATCAAAAACCTGAACAGTGCCATTACTATTCAAGGAAAGGAAGTAGTTTAAAATCTCACAAATAAAACTCTAGGCATAGATGATTTTAACAAACTTTAAAGAGTGAAGAGTTATTCTAATCAGATACATTCTTCCAGGTATAGGATTAGTATGTCTTGCACATCAAAAACCAATATAATCTTGATAGTAAAACCAGATTGGGACAGTTGATACAAGAAAGGAAAATTATAGATTCATTTTGTCATGAAGATATCTGCAAAAGCAAACACTGTAACACACTGAGTGGCATTTACGCCAGGAATGCAAAAATGGTGTATTAGAAAATTTATAAATGGAATTCACATTTATAGAACAAAAGTGAAAAACCGCCTGCCTGATCAATAGATGCAAAAAAACATTTAATGTTTTCAGCTTGATGAAGGATATCTTTAAAAATCTTACAGTAAACACCATCCTAAGGTGGGAAACAGTAGAAGCATTTTCTTTAAAATCAACACTGGGACCAAAATTATTGCTCTCTTCACTTTTATCCAAAATTGTACTGTAACTGTGTTAGTGCAACAAGATGAGAAAAATAAAGTTACAGTGATTGGGAAGAGACTGTCATTGGGATGTGATTGTCTACATAGAAAATCAAAAGTCTTCCACCAATTCGACATAATTGGAGAGTTTAGCAAATGCCTAAATATAGGACCAATGTCTAATTGTGAATTTTACTTATATACAGCCACAGTTAGAAAATAAGAGTTTTAAAAAGACAGCAAATAAGGGGCACCTGGGTGGCTCAGTTGGTTAAGCATCTGATTCTTGGTTTCAGCTCAGGTCATGATCTCACGGTTTGTGAGTTCGAGCCCTGTGTCGGGCTCCACACTGAGCATTGCAGAGCTTGCTTGAGCTTCTCTCTCTCTCTGCCTCTCTCCCACTCACGTGTGCTCACTCAAAATAAATAAACTTTAAAAAACAAATAATTGCAAAAACAATTCTGATGTATCTAGTAATAAAGCTAACCAAAAATGTGCCAGATCTGTGTACATAGTTCTAAAAGACGTTAAAGAAGACTAGAGTGTCCTGTGTTCATTAGAAAGACAATTAAAAAGTCTTTCCAAATGGATGTATAGATTTATTAGTGCATCTCCAAACTAAATCCCAACATTTCTGCTGGAATTGACAAACTGTTCAAAATTTACATGGCAGATTTAAGGATGAATAATGACCAAGACACTTCTGAAGAACAAGAAAGGAAGGAGAGTTCATCCTACCAGAAGGACTTTTTATGAGGTTGAGGTGTTTAAGAAAGTCTTACTGTGCAAAAATAGAGAAAATGACCAATGGATAGAATAGAGAGCCCCAAAACAGGCCCACACGTATTTGTAAATTTCATATTGACAGAGATGGTATGGTAGGTCAGTGACAGGACTAATAATTAAATGGAGCTGACAAAAACAAACATACAAGATTGGATCTTTTCCTCATACCACACACGCACACAAAACAACTGTTTAAATGTCCCAAAACTTTAGAACTTCTGACGTAGAAAATCTAGTTAAAATTGTAGGTGAAATATATTTTGAAAATACAGAGGGATACCTTCCTGATCCTGCTTCTAAGAACTTCTTAAACTGCAGGCAAAAGAAACCATAAGAGAGAACCATAAAAAAGTGTGCTATATTATAAATTGTTAATTTAAAACTTCTGTCCCTCAAAAGGCATTTTAAAGACAAGCTACAAGCTATGAGAAGATATTCGCAAAACTCATAACCAATAATAGGTTAGCATCAAGAATATATACAGAAATTATACAAACCAACAACGAAAAAAACACTAGCAGAAAAATGGGCAAATGACTGAAACAGGTACTCCACGAGTTGGCAGTGCAGTAAACCTATTATGGGCCAGTAAACCTATTAAATGGTTTTCATTTATTAATACTCCGGGAAAGCAAATCAAGAGTGCAGTAACAGGTTTACATTCATTCAACTGGCAAAAAGTCCAGCAAAGTCAAATGTTGCAGAGAATTTCAATAGGATTACTCCTATATTGCTGGTGAAAGTGTCAATTGGTATAAGTATTGTGAAAAACCATTCATTTGAGAACTTGAACCTTCCCCATGGCCCACCACTCAATTTGTAGGCATATACACAAGAGAAATACTTGCACAAAGTGCCCCAGAATACAAATATAAGAATGTTTTAGAAGAAACCCGATGTCCATCTAATAGGAGAGTAAAGTGTGCTCACATAGTGGACAGTCACATGGCAGGCAAGATGAATGAACATCAGCTGCAGGCAGCACAGCAACTTAATGTAATGGATTGAGTGAAAAAGCAAAATGCTCAGAAGACAACATGACCTAATGCTTTTCTCCTAAAGTTCAAAAACTAAAACTGAACGAAACTAAAAAAAGTCCAAATAGTGATAAACCCAGAGTTCAGGATAGCGTTACCTCTGGTATGGAGGAGGAAAAGGGAGAGAACCGGGGAACTAAATATAAGAGTAAGTCATTGTGAACGTTCTCGTCCCTGGGTTGGATGATGGGTTCATTTGTTATTAAGAGTAAATATATGGATGGAGAGAATCATGCACAGACCACTGATAGTGTGTTACGAACCAAGAGTTAACGATGAATCCAATTATATGCTCCTGCATTCAGAAACAGAAAACAGGACCTGTTGACAAGTTGGATTTGGGACAGAGGGAAGAAGAGAAATCAGGTCTGAATCCTAGGCTTTTGGCTTGAGCTGTTACTGCAATTTATTGATATAGAGATATCTGGGGTAGGTTCAAATTATGTGTGCATGGAATGGAGACGAGAATACCTTTTGTGACTCATCGAGATGCCCGTGAAGCATCAAAGTGGAGAATTAAGTTGGTATCAATACACAAGTCTAAATTCAATGATAAGGTCAAGGTAGGCCATACATTTGGGAGTAGTTGGCCATAGGATTAGATAGGCACTTAAGGGATATGGAGAAGTATGCCACTGGGCCCTGTGTTACTGTGACAGGGAGAGAAAAATCCTGAGAAGACAGGAGCTAGCAGAAATGGCAAGGCAAAGGGGATGGAATAATTTGTGTGTTGATTAACTTCGGCTCTGGAGAGTATATCTGGACAGAATTCAATTGCCTAGATTGCCAACTCTAAAAAAGAAGAAAAGACTTTTTGATAAGTTTCTATAAATAGGTTCAGAGCTGAGGAGAGAGCCTGACCTCATGGAGAGAAGTTGGATTAGGAGTCACTCAGGAGACCTGCGTTCTTCAGGCTTGGCTCCCAAAGCTGATCAGTTAGGCAGGTCACCATTCCATCTGGTCTCCTCAGTAAAGGCTAAACCAGGTGTCCTCTGTCGTGTTTCCAGCTCTAGGACAATCCACAACCTTTGACTCATCGTTTACACTGGAAGAACAGAACAGAGGTTTGGTTTCCGAGCATTGGATCTCAGCACTTAACTTGCCACCACCCACCTACCTACTTAGCACCACCACATGAATTCTGTGTGTTTTTGTTTTGTGCAGCCAGAGTCTACAGTAGATGTGCTTTTATTCAAAGCTTTTGTTTTCGAAGGTTTTCTTTGTTATGTTTTTCCCTCAGTAGTTTTGACACAATGTTTAAAACGAAGAGAGGTCAAAGCAGTGTGAATTTATATTTGTGTCTAACTTTTGTGCTAGAAAATAGTTCTTTGGGGTGCCTGGGTGGCTCAATTGGGTGTTTGATGATCTCAGTTTGGGTCAGGATCTCAAGGTTCGTGAGTTCAAGCCCCATATTGGGTTTTGCACTGATGGTGTGGAGCCTGCTTGGGATTCTGTCTCTCCATCTCTCTCTGCCCCTCACCTGCTTGTGCTCTCTCTCTCAAAATAAATAAATAAACTTTAAACAAGTAAGAAAGGGATGTCTGGGTGTCTCAGTCGGTTAAGCATCTGACTTTGACTCAGGTCATGATCTTGCGGTTTGTGAGTTCGAGCCCCTCGTCAGGGCTCTGCGCTGACGCTCGGAGCCTGGAGCCTGCTTCGGATTCTGTGTCTCCCTCTTTCTCTGTTCCTCTGCTGCTCGCACTCTGTCTTTCGCTCAAAAATAAACATTTTTAAAAATTAAAAAAGAAAGAAAAATAGTTCTTCGTTTTTTTCACAGAGTGCAGTACAATTACCATCTCAGCAGACAAGTTTCTTGTCTCTGATATATAGGCAAATCAGGACCCAGTAGTTTCTATAAATTTTGTGCAGAACTTCTAGAGAGAATTCCACCTCATCGTCCACACACTTGAGTCTCGTGTGTGCCAGCTGCGACTGCAGGTGTTGGAGATACAGCAATGAGCAAGACTGGGGAGCTCCATGCTCATGGGGCTAGCTCTCAGTTCCGTGACGAGTGGACAAAGAGACTAATGTTAGAAGATGAAACAGGTGCTCTGTAGGTACTTAAAAGGGGGTAATGGGCTAGAAGGAGAATGGATGACTACTTCAGATTGGGTGGTCGGGAAAGGCCAAATCAGGAGGTGACATTTTTCATCTGGGCTCTGACCAGATCCAGGCCTATGAAGAGAGGCAGGCAAGGGAGAGCACTCAAAGCTGGTGGGAGGCCCCTGAGGAAGACCTGCACTTGACATACTTGAAAAATGGCAAAAAGACCTAGTGTACAGTTGGTGGCGGGGAGATTGGTAAGAGAAAACTGGAGAGGTAAGCAGGGGTCAGACCTATAGGTCCAGTAAGCTACGGTGGCGAATTTGGAAGTTTTCTGTGACAGCCATAGTCACAACTCTACCTGGCTCTTTCTTAGCTCCGCTTTTATTTTATTTTATTTTTTAAGTTTATTTATTTATTTTGAGAGAGAGAGGGAGAGAGAGAGAGAGAGAATGCACATGCCAGTGAGGGAGAGGCAGAGAGGTAGGGAGAGAGGGAACCCAAGCAAACTCTGTGCTGCCGGTACAGAGCCTGACACGAGGCTGGATCCCATGACTGGGAGATCATGACCTGAGTCAAAATCATTAGTCCGATGCTTAACTGACTGAGGCACCCAGGTGCCCCAGCTCAGCCTTTCAATACTGGAATCACTATAGAGTTTTGCCTGAGCCCCCTTATCATTATCTAAATATTCTCTTTTTTAAAATTTTTTTAACGTTTATTTATTATTGAGAGAGAGAGAGACAGAGCATGAGCAGGGGAGGGGCAGAGAGGGGGAGACAGAGAATCTGAAACAGGCTCCAGTCTCTGAGCTGTCAGCACAGAGCCTGACGCGGGGCTCGAACTCACAAACTGTGAGATCATGACCTGAGCTGAGTCGCTCAACCAACTGAGCCACCCAGGCGTCCCTCATTATCTAAATATTCTTTAGATCATCTCATCTGGGTCCCTGACCTTGAAAACCAAATATCAGTTCCATATAAAACTACATTTCCAACCCTGACATCCCTTCCCTAGCTTTAGGCTATTGTATTCATTTGCCTATCGGCCACTCCACTTGAAATTTTAATGGGTGCATCTCAAACCTAACATTGACTCTTGGCCCAGTTGCTTAAGCTATAGCCTAGGGCTTATTCTTGGTTTCTGTTGCCACCACCTCCAATCCAGTCCATCAGCAAACCACATCAGCCCTGCAAAACATACCTTGACTAGGTATGTCTACTTCTCTCCATGTCCACTACCACCACTGAGTTCAAGCCAGCATCTTTTTAAAACTAAAAGAAAAATTACAATACCACAAATGAGCAAAGCTGCTGAAGTAAAGAGAAGAATAGAAACCCTAATAGCTCTCAAGGAAGTACAGATCCACACATGGTCTAACATCAAGATGAAGCACTGTGTTGTGAATACTGGAGCTGTAGACCTCAGGGACAGACTTGAGAGAGAAAAGGTTCCCATCATTACATTCCCAACTTGAGCCACGTCACCAGATTTAACCACAGCAGCTCAGCTCCTACCTACTTATTTATTGGAGTTCTCTAGGAAACGTCAATACCAAAACAAATCTAAACCACAGCTACATTAGATTACTTCTCAAGAAACTAATCTCCCCCAAATTTGTGCAACATAGGATGCCCAATAGAATTAGAAGATACTAGAGATGTGGAGACTAAAGACCAGAATCAAGGAAATATGGATGGTATTTGTTATTCTCTGAGAGCGAAAAACCTTAAATCCCCATGGCCACCAGCTGGATTGCGCCGTTCGCTATGTGCTCTGGACTCATTCATTAATACAGACATATTGTCCAGCCATTCCAACAAATTTCTTCCACATTCTCTTTACTTGCCTCAAACCATGTTGGTTGTTATAGGTTAGGCTCTAACCCGGAGATTGCAAACTGAAGTCCTGCAGGCTGAATCATGTTTTCACATATATGCTATTTGCCCTTGACAGTGTTTTGGTTTACTTTCATGTTTGTTTTATTTTAAACAAATTAGTTGCAAAAACTAGAAGATGAATTTCTTTAAGCAACTTGTTGACTTGTCCTTAAAGGTCTGGAACCCGATGTGAGCTTTGAAATAGGATTCTAAGCCTCTTCCCCCCCCCACCCCCCCCACCCCCAGTATAGAATTAGCTTGCCTGTTTTCAGGGAACCATTTATATGTATGAAGTTTTAAAATACTTACTAGGGAACATACCACATCACCTGTACTGAATCTAACAATAATGAAACAAATTCAGAATTGAGACATTCTATAAGACAGTGGGTCTAGATTGTTAAAAAAGTGTCAATGTCATAAAAAGCCAAACAACTAACCAACATGACAAAAGGAGAATGTTCTATATCTTTTAAAAAGACATACATAACCAGGGGCACCTGGGTGGCTCAGTCAATTAAGCATCCCACTCTTGATCTCAGTTCAGGTCATGATCTCACAGTTCCTCAATGTAGGATTGAGCCCTACATCGAGCTGTGCACTGACAGTGTGGACCCTGCTTGGGATTCTCTCTCTCCATCTATCTCTACCTCTCGCCTGCTCATGCTCTCTCTCTCTTTCAAAATAAATAAATAAACTTTAAAAGTAAATAAATAAACAAACAAACATGACCAAATGCAATGCATTAACATTCATTAGATCCTTGACCAGGAAACAAAAAGTCATGAAAGATATTTTGGGGGACAAAGGTATTAATACTAATGAGATATTAGTATTAAATTTCTATTATATTTCTTGGGTATAACAATACTGCGGTCATGTGGGAGAATATCCTTATTTGTTAGGAGACATATACAGAATTATTTCTGGGTGAAATGTCAAGATGTCAGGAATATTTTCAAATGACTCAGCCAAAAGTGTATATAGCAAGTGAGAAAAAGCAAAAGTGGGAAAATATTAACTATAAATCTGGGTGAAGAGTAGGTGGGTATTGCATGGTATTATCCTTTCAGCTTTTCGATAGGTTAAAGACTTTTTCAAAATGAAAAGTTGGGGAAAAAGAAAACGAAGGGTTAAAGAGCCGATTGAATATCCTAATTATATTCTTAGGCTATGAAGTAAATTAGTAGTTAAGCAGTGAAAGCAAAACATTTATTTGCATGTAGTTTTATATTTAGGAGTGAAACCAGCTAAAAGTGAAGTGTATGCTCAACTGTAAGAATTACCGAATCAAATTTGCTCATCAGAGGCACTTCTCATGCTTTCTAGTTTATACTTTCAAAGAAAATAAAATCTGGAGGAGACAGACTAGGTGTGTATCAGGGAATGTAAGTTTTCATTGTGATTAAATTTAGAAATACTTAACAAATCCCAACTCTTCATTATCACAAGTCTGTCTAAATTATCTGCTCCTCTAGGTATCTATAAAAGTGATTATTGATTTGCCCCCTTTCTCTAGGTAAACACACACACACACACACTGTATATTTGCCTGGTTATGGCTAAATTGACCTGGTTGACAGAGGGGGAGATATAAATATATTGGTGTAAAAGGACAAATAAGAGATAAGACTATGTATTTATTGCCCATTTATGTAATTACATGTGTCACTAAGGACAAAGGTCCTTAAAGACAAAAGGCAGAGTAGAAACAGTTCCCTACAGTAAGATAGATTTGTTACCACTTCCCTATTCATAAGGTTTTTTTTTTTTTTCCTGCATGGTCCCATAGCCTGGTCTTACAATCATTTGGAGAATTTAACCATCTTTCTGGACACAATTTGTTGGCAGAAGATATGCTTCACTCCAATAAAAAGAAAATGAAGAGTTTTCAAGAGCATTCATAGGCGTCAAGTCCAGAGGACGAGCACTTAGTTCCTGAGGTCTGAGAACCCTTGTTCTGTGAGGAAGCATTACTGGGACCGCGGCACCATGGATGTGGTGGGGGAAAACGAGGCCCTGCAGCAGTTCTTTGAAGGTAAGTGCCCACTTTCCAACATGCAGTCCCTGCTTCTGAGAACTGGCTCTGCTCGCAGTCGCTGTTTTGCCTTTTTGGAATTCACTTAAACTTGGACTTGGAAGAAATGCTATCGTACTAACTGTCCTGAAATCTGAAGTGGAGGTTTATTTGCTCTGTTCATAGGAAAAATCAATGGTATAGGTAGTGATTTAAAAGAATACAGGATTTCCATCTTCTAGCTTGGTTGTTAAAAGAGTCACAGGGTCAGCGTATCTATGTGGCTAGGGTTTGTCTCTGTCCTGTGCTAGATTATATTTCTTCTAATCCCCTACATTTCAAAAATTACAGATTTGTCTTGTCTCTAAAGTTTTTGAGTATAGCACCAGAAAGGTGTAAGATTTCATTTAAAATAGTTTTTCTCTTAGTAAAATTAAATATAAAACAGTAAAAGAACACCTCCTTCCCCTTCTCATCTTTGTTTTTCACAACACTTTAAAAATGTGCAACCGAATAATGATTGGTTTTTGAAAGGAGAGCCATACTACAGAAATGAGTACTTCTTTCTTAAGGGAGGGGCATATTATAGGACGTGGTTACAGAGATTTTCTTTTTTTACAAATCTAAACTGGCAGTACGGCTTCTATTATTTAATTGGGTTGATATTCTAATGGGGGTCTGTTGAAAATGTCAGCAAAGACTCACCATCAGAGACTTCAGTCTTTGGTTCTTTATCAGCAATGCTCAGACTTCCATGTGAAGGGAAATGTGACCATAGCTTTTACACATTTCAAAGGTATTTCTCAGGAGGAAGTATGAGAAGAATTGAGGGTAGACCTGTTTATTCACAGAATACAGAGGGCAGTTACCAGCATATAGAGGAGTCCTTTTGGCATTTCTGGTGATCAGTAAAGTACCTGACAAATTCTAGATGCAAAAAGGTTGAATGGAATTGACCCAACACCAAACAGTACGAAATAACGGAGTGGTCGTACTAAAGAACTAGTGAGATTCTAGGTCACCATCAGAAAGAATCACATACAATATGGTAGTTTCTGTGGCTTGGATTTTGCCAGAAGTGACAAGAAGAAAGCTAAGACCAAGAGAATTATCACATTATCTCAGTCGTGATCTATCCCATTGAATTTTCTGTCTCTGACAGTAGCCAAATCGGTGTGTCTACCTGGGTCAGGCTCTGTACACAGTAGGCACGCTAACGTTGCATTGATCGATTGTTATTGCCTGATTTTATATTCTGTGTAACTTTCATCCTGGCAGGAGGTAACAAGCCCCAGGCTACAGTTTCATACATATGCTTTATTAAAAAAATTTTTTTTTCTTAATGTTTTTATTTTTGAGACAGAGAGAGACAGAGCATGAGCAGGGAAGGGGCAGAGAGAGAGGGAGACACAGAATCGGAAGCAGGCTCCAGGCTCTGAGCCATCAGCACAGAGCCTGATGCAGGGCTCGAACTCACAGACTGTGAGATCATGACCTGAGCCGAAGTCAGACGCTCAACTGACTGAGCCACCCAGGCGCCCCATATGCTTTATTTTAGAGAAACCACCCATTCATTTTATAGAAGCATAGAGTCTTAGTTTCCTTCTGTAACTGGAGAAGAACTGAAAAGCGAATGTGGTCTACCTTCTGTTCTTTGGAAATTCTGCTGTACTTAGAGGATTCCTATACTATCTTTGTCTTATTTTCAGAAGTCTCCAGGGATATAGTTTCCACCAGTCTTCTCTGTCACTTGCTACAATATCTGATTATTATTTTAATAGTATTTTTCTTAGCTTAAACCAAACCCTGGTCTTCCATTTGAAACCTTTTTTTTTTTTTCATGAGGGAGGGGTCATTTCTCTTCATTTTTAGAAATAAAAAATGGAGACATCAGCTTAAATGATTCTCTTCCCCCTGAAAACCACACAGCTCGTTGTCAAATGTTTATACCTCCACTATTCAGCAAATACTGAGTACCTGCTGTGTGCCTGGTCCAACACCACCTCCCTTAAGTGGTAGCTTATAAGGCTTTGAAGTCTTTCCCTTAGATTTTAATGATTTCCTTTCTCAAGTATTCCTTAGACTGAGGACAGCAGTGATATTCTAGTGAGGAGGACCAGTTGTCACTCATTGTTCTCCTGTTGATGTGTTGATGTGTCGGTTCTAATTAAATGAGATCTTGTATAAAAAAAAAAAAAATCCAGGGGCGCCCCGGTGGCTCAGTCGGTTGAGCGTCTGACTTCAGCTCAAGTCACGATCACGGTTTGTGAGTTCGAGCCCCATGTCGGGCTCTGGGTGACAGCTCAGAGCCTGGAGCCTGCTTCCGATTCTATGTCTCCCTCTCTTTCTGTCCCTCTCCCCCTCACGCTCTCTTTCTCCAAAACTAAATAAACGTTAAACAAAATTTAAAAAAAAAACAAGGTCTGAAAAATCAAGAAAAGTTTTGGCAATTTGTTACCCAGCTGAAAGCTATTTTTCTGTTTCCTCAGACTCTTTGTTCTAAGAAACTCAGTCCTAGCTGCATTTTTCCTTATGAACGCATTTGTATGAAAAAGTATCTGGATTGACAATAAATGGCCTTGAGGATCAAAGCTCAGGATGATCTTAGTTTTTATTTTAAATTTCAAATATGTCTAAATCTTTACGATGTGTCTCAGGAAAATGATAAGAACAAAGGGTGGTTTCGGGTAGCTGGAATTCTAATTCTAATTCTAATTCCCTGTCTGCCCCTGATGCCACAGGTAGGCCCATTAACTAAAGCAGAGGCAGATCAGGTGTGCTAGGGATCCCAACATCCTCTGGAGACTGATACCATGTGAAATGTTTGGCTTTTTCAACAAAGCTGGTACCACTACAAGAGAAAGGGTGTCAGAAGAGAAGCATATTATTTTCTTTTTAATAACTAAAACTTGGTTACAATCTAAATTTCTGATGGTGGTGGATTAATTAAATGAATTATGGTTTTTCCATATAATGGAATATTTTATAGCTATTGAAAATGATGATGAGGAAAAATGTTTATTATATAAAGGGGAAAAGTGGTTTGTAAATTGGTATATACAATTGAATATTTTTATATATGTAGCTTCCCAGAACAAAATTTATTATTAACAGTGATCTGAAAATATTTAATATATATACATACATGCTCACACATATACATAGAAACAACTGGATGAATACACTTCAAGTATTAATAGTTGTTATCTCTTAGTGGTAAAAATATGTCAATTTTCATTTTCTTCTTTATACTTTATTATCTAAGTGCTTCATAATTGAAATGTATTATGTTATAATCCGATTATCTTAAATAGAGGAGAATGAGTTTTAATTCAGCAAAACTCTTCTGTTTAAGATCCACGTCTAAAGAAAAATTACAAAAGACATTGACACAGATGAAAAAGATTATGGACATCTTCCGTAGAAAAGATCACATCCTTCTGGGCTATCCGATTCTGTGGGATTTACACCTTTTATTGTCTTAGAGGTATATTAAAACTCTATACATTGTAGATAACTGATATCAATGCAAATGACTTTTGTCTATAGATATGCAAATGAATTTACTTTTAGTGGGATCAACAGTTCTAGTAAAAGACAGTTTTGCTTTTATTTGTAAATTCATTGCATGGTGTAGCTAGATAGATACAAATGGGGTAGATATAGATCTAGAAATGCCGTTTGAATTCTCCTTGAGCCAGTTGTGACATCTTCCTGCCTGCTTCATTAATTAGGTAGTTGAATAAAATCTTTGATAGGCATCCATCCTATATTTGTATGAAAGTCATGGTTTTGGGGCACCTGGGTGGCTCAGTCGGTTGAGCGTCTGACTTCGGCTCAGCTCATGATCTTACGCCTCTTGAGTTCGAGCCCTGCATCAGGCTCTGTGCTGACGGTTTGGAGCTTGGAGTCTGCTTCAGATTCTGTGTCTCCTTCTGTCTGCCCCTCCCCGCTCGCGCTGTTTGTCTCTCTCTCAAAAGTAAATAAACATTAAAAAAAATTGTTTTTTAAAAGAAAGTCATGATTTTATCTTTAAAAAGAGATGGGTAACTATTTTAAGTTGGTTAACTTGGAAACTTTATCAATTTCACCTTTAGTTTGACCCTGATTACTAACAACATGTATTAAGCATTTACCATATGCCCACCCCTATGCTGTTGCTTTTACGTTCATTAATTCATTTAATTCTTACAACTCTCTGAGTAAAAAGGAATAAGAAAATGAAATACAGTAAATCTCAGTTCTTCAGTTTACTTCCTTTGTTTTTGAAAGCTGTGACTTCACATTCTTAATTTGTTTTCCTCATCGGTATTTTTGGGGACTGCCATGATATCAGAGGTCTCACTTTTTATTCCCAGGCTTTTTAGAACATTTTATAAAAATTGATTTGAGAAGACTATTTAGTTTTTCATTGTATCTAATTTTTAAAGAGGAGGTTTTCTGAATTGAGAAGATATTTAGCTCATGCTCTTGGTAATGCCCTGAAGTAGGTTCTCAAATGCCTGTTGGCTTATGCTGAAAGGAGAAGAGGAGATTCATTCCTGCCCTGATTGAATGGAGTGGGGAAAACCACCTACTAGGAGCAGATAACAAGGAGACACAAGAAAGACACTGAGAGACTGAAACTCCAGCACACTCACTGAAGTTTGTGGGGACAGGGACCCCCAAACTCTAATTGGTTGGTGACTCTGAATTCCCGTGAGAGGAATCAGAAGCTCTGAACAGCTGAAAGCAGGACAGAAGGCCGACGCTGCAGTGCTGGGACTGGCCCTGGGCAAGGCAGTCTTGTGGGTAGAGGGTATCTTTTTTTTTTTTAATGTTTATCTATTTACTTATTTTTGAGAGAGAGAGAGAGAGAGTATGAGTGGGGGACAGGCAGAGAGAGAGAGAGGAAAACACAGAATCTGAAGCAGGCTCCAGATTCTGAGCTGTCAGCATAGAGCCTGAGGTAGGGCTTGAACCCACAAACCACGAGATGATTACCCGAGCTGAAGTCAGACTTAACCGACTAAGCCACCCAGATGCCCTGGGTAAAGGGTATCTTTGACCTCAGGCCAGCCTCTTAATCCTTTGTCTTTCTTGCACGTGGGGACCACCACTTTCTCACTCTCCCAGCACCCTTATGCCCTCCTCTTTCTGTCCCAATAAAACCTGAGCTTGCACACAAGGTACAAGCAGCAGATAATCTGATGCCACCATACATCTCTATAGAGTCTTACACTCAATGTACTTTCAGAGAACACAAAGATGTTTGGTCAAATGAATCAAAAAAGTCACCTTCTCTAAGGGTAGGTTTGGTTGCTCTCTAATGATGGAATTTTAGACATCCTGTTGTGTCCTAGCAACATCCTCCAATAATAACTAGAAATAAGGACTTAACAAAATTTTTTTTAACGTTTATTTATTTTTGAGGCAGAGACAGAGCATGAATGGGGGAAGGTCAGAGAGAGAGAGAGACACAGAATCTGAAACAGGCTCCAGGCTCTGAGCTGTCAGCACAGAGCCCGACGCGGGGCTTGAACTCATGGGCGAGATCGTGACCTGAGCCGAAGTAGGACACTTAACAGACTGAGCCACCCAGGAGCCCCAAGGACTGTTTTTTTTTTTTTTTTATTGAGCATTTACTATGTGCTAGATATAGAATTTTAATTAGGACCATGGCTTTGGAGTCAGTAATCCTGGATATGAATCCTGGCTGTGCCATTCATTTCCTCTGGGATGATGAAGAAGTAAACTTCTGCAGGTCTTAGTTTCCTTGTTTATAAAATCCGGATAACTGTATCATCTCGAAATGTGGTTGTAAAGGGCTATGCCTGGCACAGAGAGCTCAATTAATGGTAGCTATTATAATTCTCATTGTTACCCTGTTATCATTTTCTCTGTGTAACATCAAAAGGGCCCTGTGAGAGATTTTTTTCCTCCCATGAGAATCATGAGGCTGGCAGAGGTGAACTTGCTTGAAGGTCATCCAGGTAGTAAGTGGCTACAAGTTCGTCATTCATTCCGATCCTTTGTTTATATTAACCAGGCAATCAGATGCTGCCCTAATGGCTGGGGATTCAGTGGTGAACAAGCAGAGGCCTTTTCCCAAAGCAACTCCTCTTCTAGCTGAAGAAAGAAGACCATAAAGATATAAGCAAGTGAATAAAATGATTTCAGATAGTCATCAATTATGAAGAAAATAAAGCCAGATAGCAGTGCAGAGAGACACTGAGGATGGGAGGGAGAGCGGGTTACATAAGCTAAGGTAACCAGTGAATCTTCTTAGGAGGTGATATTCGAGCAAGTTGCCCACCAGTCATCATCCATCATCCATCAGAACATCCCAGGCAAAGGGAACACCAGTGCAAAGTCCCTGAGCTTGGAGTGGGCAGGTGGAGGTGGGGTGGGGTGAAGAGCGTGCTGGAGGGAGCAGGGGACAGTGTTAACTGACAATGAGGAGGGTGGTAGGGGATGACGTCAGAATTTGAATATTTATTCTCGGTGTGATAGGAAACCCTTGAGAATAGGCAGGACTTGCAGATGGGTAGGATGTGGGGGATGAAGAAGGCAGAGAAGTCAAGGATGATGCCCTGGTGTTGGCACCAATAATTGGTGGATGTTGGTACAATGTACCCAGGTGTGCAAGACTAGGCAGAAGTGCAGGTGTATATGTGTGTGTGTGTGTGTGTGTGTGTGTGTGTGTGTGTACGTATGTGGACACACACACACATATGAAATCAATAATTCATTTGTGGCACTTCAAGTTTTAGATACCTTTTAGACAGCAAAATGGAAAATATGAGAAGGCAATTGGATGTTTGAATTTGGAACCCAAGGAAGGGATCAGGGATATGCATATCAGTTTGGGGGTCATCAGCATATGGTTGGTATTTAAAGCCCTAAGACAAGATGAGATCCTGAGAAGGGAGACAGACTAGACCAGGGAGACCCATGATAACACTTTGGGATGCAAGTGAGAATAACTAACAAAGGGATGTTAAATGAGGTAAGAGGGGAGCTTGCGGTGTTGAGCTAGGAAAGAATAGTGTTTCAAAGAGAACATGATCATATGTTTTAAGTGTTTCTGAAATGTCAGATAACTGAGCATAGAATGTGGGAAAGAAGGTTTAAGTGACTTTGACAAGCGGTTTCCATGTAGTGGAGGAAGAAAGCCCAGTCCATGGCGTTGAAGAGGGAACAGACGGTGAGTGGCTAATATGGGTAATGTTTTTGAGAAGTTCTTTTGTCCCATGAGCCAAGGAGTTGAGCCAAAGCCAGAGGGGGTATAGAGGCAAGAGTTGTTGATAATTTTGTTTTTTAAAGATGGGAGATACTGGGGCGCATGGGTGGCTCAGTCAGTTAAATGTCTGACTTCGGCTCAGGTCATGATCTCACGATTTGGTTCGTGGGTTCAAGCCCCGTGTCAGGTTCTGCGCTGACAGCTCAGGGCCTGGAGCCTCCTTCGGATTCTGTGTCTCCCTCTCTCTGCCCCTCCCTGCTTGCACTCTGTCTCTCTCTCTCACAAAAATAAATAAACATTAAAAAAAAACGTTAAAAAAATAAAGATGGGAGATAACGAAGCATGGTCTGCCGGTGGGAATGATTGAGTGTAGAGGAGTACTGCATGATGCAGAAGAGGGAGGGGCCATTAATTGTGGGAGAGGAACCTTGAGAAGGTGGGTCAGGATGGGATTCAGAGCACCTGGAGACGCTTGCAACGCTTGCTGTCTTGTGATAGCAGCAGAGGTGGAGTATCTGAACAGATGCAGGTGGTATGGCAGATTTCAGGGTGGAAACCCATGACAGGTTACTTCTGCTTTGCCTATGAAGTGTGAGGTGTGTTAGGAGGGAGCTGGTGGCCGGAGTGTGGTAGGGGACTATTTGGGGGCGTTAGAAGGGAGAATAAGTTGTGAAATTCTTTTCTTTGAGAGTATATTAGTCTCCTAGGCTGACATAACAAACAACGGCAACATTGATGGCTTAAAACAACAGAAATGTGTCCTCTCACAGTTTTGGAAGTCAGAAGTCCAAAATCAAGGTGTTGGCAAGGTTGCATTCCCTCTGAAGGCTCTAGGGGAGAATCTGGTCCATGTCTCTTACCTAGGTTTTGGTGACGCTGACAATCCTTGGTATTCCTTGACTTGTAGACTAGTAACTCCAATCTCAGCCTCCGTTTTTACATCATCATTTTCTCTGTGAGTCTCTTCTCTTATCAGGACAGTCATCATTGGACTTAGGGCCCACCTTCATCCAGGATGATCTCAGCTCGAGATCCTTAACTTAATTACCTCTGCCAAGACATTTTTTTCCAAAGTTCACATTCAGAGGTCGTGGGCGGTCAGACATTTTGGGGGGGGGGCATTTTTCAACTCACTACAGAAAATAAAGAAGCAAATAAGCTAGGAAATAGGATTGCTGGTCACTGCTGTGTCCACTTAAGATTTGTGTTCAATTACTTTAAGTGAGGCCAGTCAGTACACTTGGATGATTTTCTGAGCAACATTCAGAGGCTTAAGTGCAGGGTTGGGGTGGGTGAAGAATTGGGTTTTTGCAAAGTTGAGGTTTTCCCAGATGAATCCTGCAGATGGAGAGAAGGGAAGAGAGTGACTAGTCTTTGCAAGGGAGTAATTAGAGTGATGGGCCCTGACATCTAAGCTGGGTAAGAAGGGAAATGGGGATAGCAGGGGCGTGAGGAGGTGTGGAAAAGTGGTAATAAGGTTCATGAATAGGGGATCCCAGTGGGTGAACTGATTCGAGTAGAGGCATAAGTGTCAGTGAGTGGAAAGGATGGGCCGGTCAGAGAATACAGCAGGTGGAAATGAGATTTCAGAGGTTGATGCAGTTACTGGTTTGATGCTAGGGTTTAGCAGCGTGTCAAGAGAGGAGGTGAATGAGGTGAGGTGGAGTAAAGGTGGTAGAAGAGTGGTGAGGAGTTTACGAATTCAAGAGGCTGGGAAGTATCGGGTGGATGTTGAAGCCACCAGCAGTGATGGCAAGAGTGGTGTTGCAGGGAGGAAAAGAGGGAACCAGACAGTGAACAAAGTGAGCGACCAAGAGGTTGCTAGATGCTACTACCTGGAGGTGGCCCAGTCATGTGGGATCTGCTTCATTTGAAGAAGGGAGGAGGGAAGCTTATCCAGAAATAGCAGTGAAGTCCAAAAACACCTCCCATTTTCAGCCCCCAGGGACATGTGGGAGAACCTCTATTGCGGTGTTTCATAAATGTTTTCAAAATTGATTTATTTTTGCGGGGGGGTGGAGACAGAGTGAGAGGGAGAGAGTATCCCAAGCAGGCTCTGTGCTGACAGCCCAGAGCCCGATGTGGGCCTAGATCCCGTGAATCCAGAGATCATGACCTGAGCCAAAATCAAGAGTTGGACGCTTAACCGATGGAGCCACCCAGGCACCCCGAGATGTTCCATAATTTAACCAGTTCTTATTGCTAGACATTCGGGTGTGTTCTAGATTCTTACCTGTGAGAACCTTTAGTTATTTGCTTTGCATGAATTTCCTCAAAATAGAGTTACTGCCATATAGAATTTTTTTTTTTTAATTAGCTCTTTGATAAATATTGCCCAATTATCTGCCAGGAACATTTTTTTTATGTTTATTTATTTCTGAGACAGAGAGAGAGCATGAGTGGGGGAGGGGCAGAGAGAGAGGGAGACACAGAATCAGAAGCAGGCTCCAGGCTCTGAGCTGTCAGCACAGAGCCCGACGCGGGGCTCGAATTCATAAACCACGAGATCATGACCTGAGCCGAAGTCAGTCACTCAACCGACTGAGCCACTCAGGCGCCCCTCTGCCAGGAAATTTTTAAAAAATTAATCTGTAGACTCTCACTGTTATGGCTGCCTGATATTTTCATTTTTTGACTTAAAAAAGTTACTCTATTCCCAGAGTCCTTAACCAAGGGTAAGATTCAGGCGGGCTCCAAGCCTCTGGCAGTGAGTGGAAGTAGGTATTTGTGTAGGCTCATATGTTAGGGAAAGTCTCCACACCTTTTATCAGAGGCCCAGTGAGCTCTACAACTCAGAAGATGTGAGGAACCCCTGCGCTGGTCTCAGGCCGTTGACAGCTCCTCTCACCTTCCCCTCCTGAAGGAGCCAGAGCCTGGAGCCACCCATGGTGGAGAGGACATACTTTGAACCAGTAGAAGATCCTGGACTGGGGCATGTTTCAACGATCAGAGTCTAGAAACTTATAGACCCTACTTAAAATGTGGTTAAGAGATGGGAAAGGGAGGTTTGATGACATGATTAAAAGCAGTGATGAAAAAAAATAACTGTTTCATCTCTATATTCTGAGTTGTAACTGTATTGGAAAACACTCCTGCCAGAATGATACTGTAACCTAAAAGGGAGTGAATTCTGAAAAGTCTGCTCTCAGTTTCATTGGTGGGTATAGAAAACCACGTGACTTCTCCCCTAGCAGTTGACGTGACCAGAAAAGGGTGATTATTTCCTCTGTACTGGGCTTCCTTCTATCCCTGGGGGCTGTTCCAGAAGCACTTGAAGAGATGCTTCCGGAGGCCCAGTTAGCCAGGAGGAAGCTCTTGGCAATGGATTGACGTTTGTTGATTTTTTGTGCCTAGCCTGCTTTTGAAAAGATTCTGGGAATACTTTACATTACAGGTTACCTTAAAAATTGGTATAATAAAGTCCCTACAAGGGAAAGGCAAGGGTAACAATATATACTCCCAGGGGGCAGGGAGTAATAGCAAAATTCAGGTATCAATGGGTCAGTGAGGAGATTTAAATCTCTTCTCTCAACTCTATCCCTCCTTCCAGACATTCACTTCTCTTTCTCTTCTCTTTCATCACCAAACTCTGAAAAATACCCATTCTCTTTATTCTTTGCATCTCAAGCCCAATTAAATCTGGCTTTTGCTCTGACTTGGTCTTCTGAAATTTCTTCCAATTGCTAGATTACATTAAAAAAAGCCTTCAGCACTCATCTTCCTGGTGTTGTCTCTGGGATTGGTCACCATCGCCCATTGTTTCCTCATGGAAGCTCTCTCCTATTTAATTCCATGGCACCTTCACTCTGGTTCTCCTCCAGCCTCTGTTTCCTCTCGGATGCTTTCAGTAATTCACCCCCTCCTTGTCTGCCCAAGAGTCCTGTCTCAGAAACTCTTTTATTTGAACACCAAAAGCTTACCCTGAGGGGGCATTCCCATGGATCAGCATATCCCAAGTTTCAGACCTGTATTTGCCAGGTTTCAGACCTATATTTATAGCTGTTTAAGGTACATATATATGTATGGATGGATCTCCGTTTTCCCAAATCAACACATTCAATGTGGAACTCATTCCCTCCCTGATTTCAGTCTTCATTGCCTCCTCTGTTCCCTTCACTCTCCAACAGACCTCCCAAACTAGAAACTGGGGTATCACTCCTGACGACTCCTATACTCTATAGCTAATCCTTTATCAAATGGTTGCTTCCACCCTAAGGTGAAATGTCTCCCTGCTGCAACCTCCCCTTTGTTCAGACATTCATCTCTTGCCAGAGCCTCCTAACATCTGTCCCTGTGCTAACCACCTTCCACTTTGCCATTGGCTCATGTGGATGCCATTGCTTAAACATTGCTGTTGAATCTCCATTGTCTGAGCTCAGTGTAGTTGTCCCAATATAACATTCCGGGCATCCTTACACTGGGGACTCCCCCCATACTGATATCTATTGCATGTGGTTTGGTACAGGTGGTTAAGAGCATGTTCCAGGGCCAGAGTTCTAATCTTGACTCTGCCTCTTGCTAGCTGTGTGATTAAGCTGTACTTAATCTCTCAGTGCCTCAGTTATGTATCTATAAAACTGGAGTGTTACTAGTAACTGTCCACTAGGGTTATTGGGCAAGTTAAATGATTCAGTATACATGAGGCTCAGAATAGTACCTGGATTCTGTATGCCTGTTATTACTATTATTATCTTCAGTATCGTTCTTACTCTTATCTATACCCCAGCTACACAGCCTTTCATGGTTTCTTGAATACATTCTTTTACTCTCCCTTTCCTAACGCTGGGTCTTTGTGCCTTCTGCCCAGAATGTACTTTCCTACTTCTTCTTCTTCTTTTTTTTTTTTTTTAACGTTTATTTATTTTTGGGACAGAGAGAGACAGAGCATGAATGGGGGAGGGGCAGAAAGAGAGGGAGACACAGAATCGGAAACAGGCTCCAGGCTCTGAGCCATCGGCCCAGAGCCCGACACGGGGCTCGAACTCACGGACCGCGAGATCGTGACCTGAGCTGAAGTCGGATGCTTAACCGACTGAGCCACCCAGGCGCCCCTGTACTTTCCTACTTCTTTATCCAGTCAACTTCCTTGGGCAAAGTTAGAGGTACAGTTCTCCATGCTTCTGCAGCTCTTTGTCCATACCTTTGGATATGCACCCTTTACATTAAAGTTCAAGTTGTGTGTTTACATGTCTGTTTCCCACAGAAGACACTTTAAGCATCTCCGTGTGAGGATTTGCCTTTGGGTCGTTCACCTCTGCAGTCTCAATGTCTTGCGTGGAGCACTTACTTAGAGAAATGTTTGTTGAATATGTGTTCTGTGAATGAGATTCTTGACCAGAATTTCTGGTGGAGAAGCAGGGCGCTTATTTTATTATACATGGTGGTTCAGTTTGTGTTCATTTTCTCACCGACATTTTAATATCCAAACCAGCTCTGGAGAGGAAGTCACAGCTCCTCATCAATACTGGTTATGTAGATTACTGTTAGATCCATGACCTATAGTAATGATCTTCCTCTAGTGTGTGGTAACTCTGTTTTCCTTAAAAGCAACTATTAGTAGGGAGGGAATGAAGGTGGTGTGGCGCTCAGTAGAAAGCATGGTGGAGGTGCTGGCTGGGGACAGGCAGATTCAAAACCCTAGTCCCTTTATAACAGGTTAAGGCTTTAACTCAAACTGGGTCATGCTCTGAGAATCAGAATCAATACTTAGAAGTCACTAGGAGGGGGCGCCTGGGTGGCTCAGTCAGGTAAGCATCTGACTTCGGCTCAGGTCATGATCTCACGGTTCACGAACCCAAGGCCTGCGTCGGGTGAGCTCAAGCCCCACTCCAGTCTCTGCATCCTCTCTCTCTCTCTTTCTCTCTCGCTCTCTGCACCTCATGGGATTCTCTCTCTCTCTCTCTCTCTTTCTCTCCCTGTCTCTCTGCCCCTCACTCACTCACACTCTCTCTTTCAAAAATAAATGAATAAATTAAAATAAATAGATCTTAAAAAAAGAAGAAGAAGAAGAAGAAGTCACTAGGAGGCTTTGCAGTCAAAATAGACAGGTGGAAGCTGCAGTCTGGAGAAAACTAAAGGTCCAAGCACCAGGAAACAGTCAAAGTAATGGCCCTGGGGGTTGTGGGAATGATCTTGGGGAGACTGTCTGATTACACAGCTTTCCCACCCACATTGCCCCTGGAAAGTGGGCACCATTACAAATCGCACACATTAACCCCAAGCTCCTGACTCCAATGTGCAAGTATGGTGACGAGTGACATAGTGGTTAGAGCACAGGTTTGCATCCAGATTGCCCTGGGATCAAATCCCACCTCTACTTATAATGGACTTACAATGCAATCTTGGCAAAGTCTCTCTGAGACTGTTTCCTAATCTATGAAGTGAAGTAGATATTATTTCATAGGAGAGGAGTGAGAATTCAGTAAGCTGATATATGTGAAGTACTTTGCATTGTGCCTGACCCACAGTTACTGCCCAGCGAAGTGGTATTATCAGTAATCTATAATTAAGAAAGTGTTTGTTCTTTTATTTTTTTTTTAATTTTTTTTAACGTTTATTTATTTTTGAGACAGAGAGACAGAGCATGAACGGGGAAGGGGCAGAGAGAGAGAGGCAGACACAGAATTGGAAGCAGGCTCCAGGCTCTGAGCCATCAGCCCAGAGCCCGACGCGGGGCTCGAACTCACGGACCGTGAGATCGTGACCTGAGCTGAAGTCGGACGCTTAACCGACTGAGCCACCCAGGCACCCCAAGTGTTTGTTCTTTTAAAGGAGGTCCCTGTAGCAGCCTGTGTGATCAGGAAGAAAACCACTACCATTTAATGAACACTTGACCTTATGTTAGACACTGTACTAAACTCTCAGGTGTATTACTTCTTAGTTTGTACAACAAAATGAGCAAGGAGATAGTATTATCACCACTTGAGAGATGAGGATACAGATTCAGAGAAGGTTTGTACCTTGCCTAACGCAACACAGCCATTATGTAGCAGAGCTTGAAGTTGGATAGAAATCTTTCTCTTAAGGTTTGATTCCTAGTCACTGTGCACGGTGTCTTCTAGACAGGTTGTGAAGGAACATCTGTAGAGTTAGCTGTGGAAATTATGGCTCCTGTTCAAATAACCAGGGTGGGGTATGTGTGTGTGTGTGTGTGTGTGTGTGTGTGTGTGTGTGACAATTTGCACGTAATTCCATTCCTTAGATGAAATTATTCTGGAGTGTGAGTGCTTGGTACATTAGTGCTTTCTGGCGTTTTTTTGGCAAAGTCCAGCTCAGGTGTTAGTGGTAAAAGGGCAATAGTTTATGTTCATAGAGGAGGCAGCTACAGACACTCAAAATATAAGGCTACCAATAAGAATACAAGGATATAAGAACACCAATGCTGGCCTACAGTACTGCTCAGTGCAAACCAAAAATTTATGGAGAGAATTTAGGCAGCTGGGTTGCTCACAAGTGTAGTAGCAGATATTAATTCTCCTTGGCTTTTGGAAACCAGAGTCAGGACAAATAGTCCAGTGAGATGATACCCTGATATTTGATACCCTGATGTTAGCAGCATACGAAACAATTGTCGGGTTGCCTGGTAGCTCAGTTGGTTAAGTGTCCAACTTCGGCTCAGGTCATGATCTCATGGTTCATGGGTTCAAGCCCCGTGTCGGACTCAGTGCTGAATGCTTGCTCAGAGCCTGGAGACTGCTTTGGATTTTGTGTCTCCTTCTCTCTCTGCCCCTCCCCCGTTCATGCTCTGTCTCACTCTGTCTCTCAAAAATAAAAAAATGTAATAAAAAATTTTTTAAAAATAAAAAAGACACAATTGTCAGATATAGCCATGTGGGGTCATGTGTTCTAAGGAGAACATTAAATGACTTAATAGTTGGAAATAGTGTCACTCCCATAGGGTTAAAGTGACCAATATCCTCAAATATTAGGAGCCGAGAAATATGCTTCCTATGAAAATATGGCTGTGGATGATGGCATAGGCCTTGGTTCAGGCATACTTGGGTTTGAATCCTGGTTCCTCTGCTCCTTAGTTATGTGACCTTGGGCCAGTTACTCAACATTTTAAAATTTCAGTTTTCTCTACCTGTAGGATGGGTATAATAACATCTGTTTCTTAGGGTTGTGAGGATTAATGACGAAATAAATGATAGTTATTGATTTTATTATAACATTTTCAAGGTGAAGGAACCAAATTTCTTTCTTTCTCTTTCTTTCTTTCTTTCTTTTTTTCTTTCTTTCTCTCTTTTGAAATAAGAATGAGTACAAGCTATATACAAACACACACACACACACACACACACACACTTTTTTTTTTTTTCCCAAAGAAACACTTCTGTCTCCAGGGAGTTATTACAACTTTTACATGTTCACATTAATTCCTGAGCCTTTATAATCATAAAATCCATTTATAGCCCTTAGTTGCCAAGCAACATAGGACAAAGTACTGAGTATTTCCTTTTATTGCAAAAGGTTCAGCTTTTCCATATTGGTCTTGAAATCAACATTTTTCAGAAAAGGCAGAACAGTGAAAGTACTGTATTTCCAAGGTTTCATGAGCATTCCTTGTTTGGGGATAGAATCAAAACTGAAAGGAATATATTGTTATTATTGTACTGTTCTTGAATAGCCTAAAGAATTTTGTGCTAATTACACAGTCCATTTGTAAGAAATTCTGAAGACGGGAGACTGCAAGTTTAGTTTAAGGAGATAACTTGCTTTGTGTAACCTATGTTCTGAGACGCTCTCACTGTAGGAGAACTAGATCTTTGATCTGTCAGTGTCTTTCCAGAAAGGCTCAGGGGTGGGGGGATGGAAAATTCATATGAGAAGTGTTATCTGCTGATCTTGGTAACCACTGACATCAAACAGGTCATTCAACTGGGCATTGGCAGGGTTTGGGGAAGCTGGCTTTGAGGCACATAACTAAATTCTCTTCTTTGAAAGGTATTAATGCTTTTAATTGTTGTTGTTGTTTTTGCCCATGGATAATCAGCAAGTAAAGGTTGGAAATCCAAAGAAGGGCACTGTCTGATGTCGGCTCAGGTCGTGATCTTGCTGCTCACCGGTTCGCGCCCCACATCGGGCTCTGTGCTGACAGCTGGGAGACTGGACCCTGCTTCAGATTCTGTGTCTCCCTCTTTCTTCCCCCACCGCCCCCACTCATGCTCTCTCTCTCTCTCTGTCTCTCAAAAATAGATAAGCATTAAAAAATATTTAAAAAAAGAAATCCAAAAAGAATCAAAAGAGTATATTACTGTTTAACATCCTATAAAGTACTCCAGTACAACTTATATTTTTAAAAGCCATAAAAGCATGCATAGAAACAGTTTTTAAATTCACATAGCTATTTTTCTATTTGTGTGTATTAAAACAGTGCAAAAGCAGATTAGAGTATCTCAATGGGAATTCTACCATGCAGTGGGATTCTATAGACGGAAAGAATAGAAGCAATGTTCCTCTTTCCTTTCTTCCCTTGTTGGGTTAGGCAAGCTTGTTGCTTTGAGACAAATCTGTTAAGTCACATACGATGTATTATATGCAGGAAGAGGCATAAAGGACACTTAGAAACTATTTCTTATAAATTTTACAAGGTAAGAGCTAGTCAAGTCTCTTCTGCTAAGAGTAAATGTACTTTGGGATGACTCTGTGTGCGAGTATAAAAGAGTAAGATCTGGCTGTTAGCATGAGTAGGCTAATTCCAATCGATCGGTAGAAGGGCACTTTAAAATCTATTATCCACACATCTCCAGAAGAGTTGTGTCTTAAGAAGCAGTTGGAAAAATTCCATTTCTTCTTTTTATCTGCATGGGGATAAGACCCAGACAATAATCTGCTCCTCTCCCCAGGGGGCATCAGGCTCCTGTGTGAGAATCTGAATTGACCTTTCATGGTAGTGAGGATGTCAGGGCTACAAGCTGTGCTCAGGACTTGGTCTTCCCTTTGCTGGTTGTTTGTGGAAATGTTGGGAAAAAAATAAAAGTCCCTACTCGGCCACCAAATTTTTACATTTTCTTATTTCGCCAGCTCCTTCCTACCCATCTTCAAAGTTTTCTTCTCACCCTTCCATTTGTATTATGCTTGTGGATAATAGAGTTTGACATTTTACAAACTTTTTCATTTCCGTCACTTGTTGGTCCCTCTCGCAACCCTGGGAGGAAGGCATTTTACAGATGAACAAAACGGAACCTTAAAGAAGTTGATGTGTCTAAAACCACACTGGTAAATGCCAGTGGTTGTGGCAAAATCTTTGTCTCCTCATTCCCAGTCCAATGTTCTTTCCATGTTCATACCACTTTGCTTTCCCAAAGGAAAAAGAGATAACACTGGCCATGACTCACTGGCTTCCTTAGTCTAGGGTAGATGTCAGACAAATACTTCAGTAAACTTAGCAGGTCTTTGGAAAACGCTCCTCCATTTTATCGTCCTCTTGCTTCCTGAAACCCAGTTACCACCTTAATTTCCCACAAACTGGCCACTGGCTACCCCACCGCACCTACTCTCCAGAGCAGGGCCAGCAAGTTCCTGTTATTTGGGCCTTCGCTTAACACCCTGCTTTGATGAAACTGATCTTCCCTGATTTCAGCAATTGGTTCATTGTTCTGAGTCCTGTGTTTGGGAGTTGGGGGCAAGTAGCAGAGAAGGAACAAGAAAGGAGTGAACATTTATTATGTGCTGAACATTAGCAGTGTTAAAGAAAAAAAAATCAGTGATACTTGTTAAAGCCTAGTAAGGATGACTTTATTCAAGGGAAGGAGTGTCACAACAGGTATAGTGACAGCTGCGATGGAATTTTGCAGTAGGGGAGAGAGACTGGGCTCAACCCCTCATGGGTATAGCCAAGGAGCAGGGTAAGGGGGATTCTGGCTAGACCAACCTAACAGGATTCTTTCTGAGAGCTGACCAAGGTGACCAGACACCCCCTGGGGCAAGGTGGGGGTAAGGAAGCTGATCAGACAGCAAGGGTGATAAGATATGGAGGATGGGGGATTCTGGTTAAGCTGATTTGTCAGGATTCTTGCTCAAATTGGACGATACAGACAGAAACATGAAAGTAGGCCTTGTTGAAAAGGTCAAGGAGGCCTGAGTAGAGTTTGATCTGGGAGTCAGTCTGACAGCAGCAGGATGACACGTCACATTTAGTCTGTGAGCAGTGCTCTACAGTGCTAAAAACTCATCTTTTTTTCCCACCTCCTCCCCCACCCCCTCACCCCCGCCCAAGATAAGGAAACAGGCCCAGAGAGATTCAGTAGAAGTGGAATTGACCCCAAGTCGACCTGATTGCAGTTTTCCAAATCTCGTTCTTTCCTTGCCTGCAGGTTACATGGGGCTGCCTCCTTCTGGAATGCCCTAGTCTACCGTGTTCACCTGGCTGATTGCTGTGCACTCTTGAGATTTCCACTTTGGCATCATTCCCTGAGGGCTCCTGTGTATTCCATAGTATTTTGTACTTCACCTCTAAAAGCGTGTATTGCCTTTTTTTGTGTCCGTCTCCTATGGACAACAGGAAGGAAGGAAATATGTCTCATTCATTCCTTTAGCCTCAGCAGCTAGGACTGGCACATAGTAGTCACTCAAACATATTTATGAAACCAGTCAATAAATACCCCAAGCCTGACCTCTTTCCAAGTCTGCTGGGCTTCCCTCCTTATTTCTCCTACCCAAGAAGACGTGAACCTTCATCCTACACTTGACTGAAGACTCAGCCATCAGTCAGTGCTCTGCTGGGCTGTCCCTTCCATATCCGCCTGGCTTGGCAGGAGGAAGGCATTGCTGCGGCAGGACAGATACACCTGAAAGCCACAGGGTGGGCAGCTTCCGCGTTACATTTTCCTTAATTTGTGCCATGCAGGGTCTGCCCACTGGGGCATCAATTTCATATTCAACACTGCCCATTCCAGAGGAACCAAACTACCCGCAAAGACCGTGGGTGGACATCCCCACTTTAGCTGACCTTCCTGTGGGGTGTCTTCCTCTTCGTCTTTTTCCTTTTTCCTCTTCTTCCTCCCTTTTGGCCCTTGGCAACATTAGACCAAACCAGAACAATAATTCTTCAAAATCTTCAACGTAAAACAAATGGGATTCCTTGATGTGTTCCTATACCATTTAAAAGAAAGTTTTCAGGGCACCTGGGTGGCTCAGTCAGTTAAGCATCCAACTTCAGCTCAGGTCATGATCTCACAGTTCTTGAGTTCAAGCTCTGCGTCAGGCTCCGTGCTGACAGCTCAGAGCTTGGAGCCTGCTTCAGATTCTGTGTCTCCCTCTCTCTCTGCCCTTCTCCTGCCTGTCTCTCTCTCTCAAAAATAAATAAACATTAAAAAAAAAGAAGGAAAGGCTTCAACTTCTGTTTCCCAAATGTATCTTCCACAGTTAAAAATTAGTATTGGTTAACATGCAGTTGATCGTGATTTATTTATTCCTGTATATATTAATGTTAGTATGTGCTATTGAAGAGAAAATTGACAAAGCATAAAAGTTTAATCCTCATGGTGAAGGGCTAGGAGGAAGTTCAGCTGTAAGGTTCCAAAACTCCTTGAAAAATGGATTCCCAGACCCCCAGAAAGTCCAGAGGATCTTGCCTAATTTATATTTCAAATCACTAATTTGAGAGGAAAAGAAGTGTGAACTTGATAAGCAACTAATGAAGACATTGAAATACTTTCATGAAAATTGAGGTCACGTGATGCAATAGACTGACCATTTTCACCTACTTTAAATCCCAGGCAAATTTTTAGATTATTCACTGAGAAGCTATGCAAATCACCACAAGGGCAGCTCTCCAAAGGTATTGAGCAATCATTTATTATTTACACTGAATGGCTCCTGAGTTTGTGAAAAAGCAAATTGGGCACATTCATATGGAATTATAATAACGTTAGTGCTGAAAGATCATAGATCTACTACCTTCTTAAGCTGTATATGGCAGACGCTATAAGCTGCCTTCCCAGTAGTGGTCCAGCCACCTTCTTTTCTGCGGGCAGAAGCTTAATCTCTTTAGAGAGAGGAGAGTCCTTGAGCTGAGGAAGGGTAGGCTCTAATGTAATTGATTTAAACCAGTTATCACAATCTCAAATTCCTCCTCTCTCTCCCCTTCTCTTCATAATTCAGCAGCTGTAACTTTTTTTTTTTTTTGCAACCTTCTTCCATCATCCTTTTTATAAAGGGTAAGTTTCTCTATTTGCTGAAGCACCTAACAATATTAATAACTTGACATGTCCTTTACATTTTTATTAGGAATGTTATTATTTCTGTTAGTTTTTGAGTGGTTTGTCCCAACCCTACTTTCCTACATTCTTTCGCATGATTTTGCAGAAAGCAAGGTTGTTCAAGAACACATTCATTATGGTATAGTAGAAAACACCTGAGTCCGTGCAAGAACAATTTGTTATTGCAACTTGAACAAGTTATGTAAGCTGGCTAAGAATCTTTGCTCCTCTGAAAAATGGGGATAATAATAGGACCTATTTGATAGAATAAAATTATTATGAGGATTGAATGAGAAAGAAATGTAAAATTGTTAGCATGTTATCAGTACCCAAAAAGTGCTCAACAAATTTACCAAGTATTTATTATTATTATTATTATTATTATTATAATTCTACATTGACCATCTCTCATGTGGCTTGATTTGTGATTCTTTCCCACTCTGTTGGATCTCCCTTAGACACCCTATTTGTCAACATTCCTCTGAAATTATGGGGCCCAGGTCATCATGGCTGGACCTATGCATTGAGGAACAGGGACCTCACCATCCTACTTCTGTACTCAGTGATTTTATTAGTATAATTCAACATTAGTTTGTCTTCCCAATACTTCCTCATGATGACCCAGCGAAAGGAACTTTGTCTCACCTATTCATCTCACCTATTCACTCATACGCCAAGTTTCCCCATCTCCTATTTACATAATTTAAAAAGTCAATGTAGAGCTTAATGCTACACCTGCTGAATGTCATCTTGTCAAAGTTAGCCATCAACCCAGTCAGCGAGATTCGACTTGACTCTTTCAAAACATATTGTGCCCCGCCTACCTCCTTTAGGCCATCTCCATACTTGGCCAATTTGCCTTCTTTATACTTCTAAAAATCACAAATACCCTTATTGACAAGGATGAGAGCAGAGTCATTTTGTGCTGAATTTTAGGATTTTTCTCTCGGTTACCATGGTGGGGTACAGTTGTTCTCCCAGGTATAAGTTCACCTAACGCTAATGTAATTTCCACACCTTTCTCCATCTTAGCTACAAATACAACCATCTTTGACTGCCCCTCCCCACGTTGGATTGGAAGCCCCCCAGGTATCTCCTTGGGCCTGACTTACCACACTATGTTGGTGCTGCCTGTTTTTTGTTTTTTTTTCCTGTGCCCCTCCCTCACCTTGAGGGTAAGATTGAGTGTTGCTCATTATTGTATACCCAGTGCCTAGCATATACACACTTCATTAAATATTTATCAAATGCTGAATGAATTAAGAATTCTGTTAAGTGTCCAGTTGAAGTCAGGATACACATTTCCATGGAGAGTCTCCTGATCTGCCAGTCTCAGGCAGCTGGACAGGCAAGAAAATGAAGTTCACCCACCTGGCTAGTTTTTGGTGGGCACATGAAGACTCTTCAATGTCTTCTGCTGTTCGTAAGAGTCCGGCAGCCAAGTTTTTAGTGACTCTTTCTAGAATTTTGCATCTGTGACAGTTCTGGAAGCCCCGTGTGGGCGTTGCCATCCTGTTACACAATGTGCTGGAACTATTTATTTACTCAAGTTGCATAAAGGTTAATTTTTATTTTATCGTTTGATTATCAGGCACATAAATTTCAGGTGATTCATATCATGTTAAAGTCCAGACAGTCTTTTAATTTGGTCACATTTCCAACAATGGGTCATGTTCCCTCTGGTTAAAAGAACTGATTAGATTCTTCCTGGATCAATGTAGGACTTCCTGTGCAAGGGGAACTGGGGAGACTCCAATAATTCTAGGTCATTAGGTGGAGTTTTTCTTGGGATCAGTGCCCTGCTGCTCCCTTCTGTCTCCGAGTGCAAAAACAGGATGATATGACACGAGCAGATGAAATCTCCAAGCTCCTTCTCAGGCTCCTCACCCAAATCTCTCATATTTCTTACCTCAAAGCATGAGCACAACCTCCCACCCAATCACCAAAACTAGACTAGACTAGAGAATTACCTAGCTTCCTTCCAATCAGTCACAAAGTCCAGTAGGTATCCCTTCTCAAATACTACTCTCATCCAGTGGTGTGCTGGTGAACATTCAACAACCAACTCTTTGGGGAAAGAATTCCCAATTTGTAGTGTTTGCCAATTTCCATGGTGTAAACCCTCCCTCGTGGCCAATTGCAAGCTGCTAACACAACACAGCAAATAGGGATTTGGGAAGAGATGTGCACACGCTTGTACAAGCTGGCTCCAGGACACCAGGGATTTTCCACCTTCCCGACACCCCCTCCCCGCTGCTGCTATACTGGATCAGAGTTTCATGGCATTTAAGACCCCAGGATCTGTCCCTGCTGACAATTCTAGCCTCATGGACCCCTATTCCTGGAAGCTTTGCCTGGCACCTTTTTGTTCTTATTAGGTCATTTAGGTGACCCATAATGCCATATGTACATCTCTGTTGTCATATCACATTGCTGTGGTATGTGTTTATGTCAGTCTTTCTCACTAATCTGTGAACTTGCTGAGCACAGAAACTGATAGTACTGACAAAGGGTAGTAGTTATTGAGCTGAGAACTATGCTAAGCATCTTAAATGCATTATCTCATTTCATCTTTGGGTGCCTGGCTGGGTCTGTTGGCTGAGCATCTGATTCTTGATTTTGGCTCAGGTCATGATCTCATGGTTTGTGGGTTTGAGACCCACATCAGGCTCTGCGCTGACAGTGCAAAACCTGCTTGGGATTCTCTCTCTCCCTCTCTGCCCCTAACCTGCTCGTGTTCTGTTTTTTTCTCTCTCTCAAAATAAATAAACAACCATGAAAGAAAATTTAATCTTCAGAACAATCCTATGAGGTAGATGCTCCTATTATCCTCATTTTGTAGGTAAGGAAATTGAGGCACCGAGGGGCTGCATGATTTGCCCAAGGTTGAACAGCTGGTTGCACAAATCTACAGCCAGAGTTGATCCCAGGCCTGATTGTAGAACCAGGACCCTTAACTACTAAGGCCTCTTCGTCTTTGTGTCTCTAGCAGTTGGGACTCTTCCTGGTCCGTAGCAGGTGTGTTGAGTGATTTAATAAGGGAAGGCTCATGTTGGCAGCATTCCTGACTAGTCTCGCTCAGCTTCAAGCCAGTCTCCCAACAGCAAGAAACTATAAACCTGCTCACATTACCCCTCTGATGGAAATGTTGCAATGTCTCCATAACTTTCAAGATAAATTCCTTACCTTGGTACCTATGAAGCTTCATGATCTGGTGTCTATTAATTTCTCTAGATGCCCCTTCCACTCTTCATCATCACATTTATTCATTCAAATTTTATTACTTATCCAACAGATGCAATATTTATTGAATAGCTAGGCCTAACAAGGTTCCAGCCCTTGTTCTAGGATGTATACGAAAGAGGCAGTTTATCCCCTAGAGAGGCTTAGAGGTTAGTGAGAGAGACAGACGCACACCACACAACCACAGGGGTTGGAACAGAAGTGCATTCAGCTTTCACCAGGGTCTGCAACAGGCATTGTCTCCGTCTCTGACGTGTTCTTTACCTGGCTCTGGCCATGCTATTGGCACATTTCCACAGGAGTCCTGCTGCTGGTTTTATAAATTCATCTGCACATGCTCTTCTCTGTTCTTAGAATTTTTCTTAATAACTACCTACTTATCTTTAAAAATTCCTCTCAAGTGTCACCTACAAGGAGTCCTTCCCCTCTCCCACCCCTGCCAGACTAATTGAAAGCTCCCATAGTATTCATGTCTACACCCATCCTAACATTTAACTCGTACGGCTCTAGCTGACTTTCTTGTCCCTCTCACTGGATTGTGAACTCATTTCTGATTTTATTCCCGGACACAAAGTGGACACTAAGTATATATTGAATAAATGAATGGAAAAATTAGTGAATTAATGATTGGAAATACCATCTTTTCTCATCTAACTCTGAATTGGCTGTGGCTCTAAACACTGACATTAGATTTGAAATCCAGCTTTAAAGACATCCAGATGGCCAACAGGCACATGAAAAGATGCTCAAGGTCGCTCCTCATCAGGGAAATACAAATCAAAACCACACTGAGATACCACCTCAGGCCAGTCAGACTGGCTAAAATGAACAAATCAGGAGACTATAGATGCTGGAGAGGATGTGGAGAAACGGGAACGCTCTTGCACTGTTGGCGGGAATGCAAACTGGTGCAGCCGCTCTGGAAAACAGTGTGGAGGTTCCTCAAACAATTAAAAATCGATCTACCCTATGACCCAGCAATAGCACTGCTAGGAATTTACCCACGGGATACAAGAGTGCTGATGCATAGGGGCACTTGTACCCCAATGTTTATAGTAGCACTTTCAACAATAGCCAAATTACAGAAAGAGCCTAAATGTCCATCAACTGATGAATGGATAAAGAAATTGTGGTTTAGGGGCGCCTGGGTGGCTCAGTCGGTTGGGCGGCCAACTTCGACTCAGGTCATGATCTCGTGGTCTGTGAGTTCGAGCCCCGCGTCGGGCTCTGTGCTGACAGCTCAGAGCCTGGAGCCTGTTTCAGATTCTGTGTCTCCCTCTCTTTGACCCTCCCCTGTTCATGCTCTGTCTCTCCCTGTCTCAAAAGTAAATAAAACGTTAAAAAAAAAAGAAAAAAGAAAGAAATTGTGGTTTATGTACACAATGGAATACTACATGGCAATGAGAAAGAATGAAATATGGCCTTTTGTAGCAACGTGGATGGAACTGGAGAGTGTTATGTTAAGTGAAATAAGTCAGGCAGAGAAAGACAGATACCATATGTTTTTACTCATACGTGGATCCTGAGAAACTTAACAGAGGACCAGGGGGGAGGGGAAGGGGGGAAAAAGTTACACAGAGGGAAGGAAGCAAACCATAATAGACTCTTAAATACTGAGAAAAAAAACTGAGGGTTGATGGGGGGTGGGGGAGAGGGGAAAGTGGGTGCTGGGCATTGAGGAGGGCACCTGTTGGGATGAGCACTGGGTATTGTATGGAAACCAATTTGACAATAAATTGTGTATATATATATATATATATATATACACAAACACACACACACACACATCTATACAGATGTATGTATGTACATGTATGTACATGGATGTATGTATATATACATCTGTATAGATGTATGTATATATATAATCCAGCTTTATTTTCAAAACAAAATGTCCTTAGCAAATGAGAGAATTTGGTTTCTCCTCCTCTCCTCCATCTTCTCTTCTCCTACCCCTCCTACTCCTCCTTTGGAGTACTCATTAGCATTTCTGCTTGAATTTCTCATGAACACTGGTGTATCATAGGGAAACTATCTTTATGTTTAAACCCAAAGGGCAACCATTTAGGGGGATCCTCACTGTTGCTTTTTAGAATCTTTTAAAAACCTAGGGGCACCTGGGTGGCTTGGTTGGTTAAGTGACCATCTCTTGATTTCAGCTCAGGTCATGATCTCATGGTTCATGAGATCGAGCCCTGCCTTGAGCTTCAGGCTGAGCATGGAGCCTGCTTAGGATTCTCTCTCTCCCTCTGCCCCTCGTGCTCTCTCTCTCTCTCAACTGAAAAAAAAAAACAAACCTAGAGTTGTTGTAATAGACAAATGTTGTCATCTTGGCTGTTGTCTGAGTGCTCTGGACAGGGATGCTGCAGGACAAAAGGTGAAAGAGTCAGTAAAGGAAGGGACAGGTGGCATCTGGGTTGAGGAAAGTGATGTGGGAAGGGAGTCTATCAGAAGGTAACAGGAAAGGACTGGTGGGTGGTGGATGGGCAGGTGGATGGAGAAAGCAGAATAAATAAAAGGAAGGTTCTTGCTCCCTACTCACACCTCTGGAGAAGTATTGTTTCCTCAAATGTATATATATGTCTATTAACAAGTCCTGTGTATTCAACTTGGACTTGTCTGTGCTAGTCCCTAGTGGATTGATCCCCTAACTATGTGTTTTTTTCTTGTCTGTCCAAGGCCGAGGGGTAGCAGGACAAGTTACCATGTGTCAGCTGTCGCTGTGCCTAGAAGGGGAGGCAGAGACCTAGGGTGAAGAAGGGCTTTCTTTCTGAGAGCAATAAAGAGGGCAGTTCTCTGGCATTCCCAGGAGGCCTGGGCAGCTTCTCCCGTTCTGAGCAGGATGGTGACAGCCACAAAAGACAAATGTAGAAAAGGGTAGAATCCAGGCTTGAAAGCGAGCCTCCCTGACAGGGGGTGGGCTGCCTAACAATGCCATCTCTGCGGGCTTGGGTGTAATAAATAAGTGTTTAAGACATTTATAGCAAAGTGATTATTTTTAAAAGCATGAGATTTATTTAACAGTCATTTAAGAGTTTCCCTGTGTGCGTGTAAAGCCTTCTGAAAACAATTTTATCTGACAGTATGGATTTATCTTGTTGAGTAATTTCCTTTGAGTCTGGAAGGCATAGATGTGATTTTAGAGTCCTAGAGAAAGTTGGCTACTGCGGGGATCAACTCTCCTTGTTCATTAAAGTGTTTGGACAGGCTACATGGGGCAGGTCCTGGGAGCTGTGGACCGTCTCCTATTTCTGCCTGGGGGATGGAGGTGGGGGAGCATGGGTCATAGAAAGCAAGTGATACATTGGTCAGGTCTTAGCATCTGTTGGCCACCTCCAATTTTTGCCGGGGCAGTGTGTGTGTGTGTGTGTGTATGTGTGTGTGTGCACACGAGCACACTGTATAAAGCAGATGGGACACCAGCAGGGGCTTCAGAGGGAAATTAAACAGATCCTTCCCTCCATCTGCTTCTCTTAGCAATTGGCTTGACCAAAGCCCAGTGAAGTAGTAGAAGCAAGTCAGTCCTGTCTGCAATTTGGAGCATGGGATGGGGTGGTGATGGTGGGGAGGGGAGTGGGCGCATGCTCAGGAATCAGGCAGCCTGCTTGGATTCCCTGCGTACCACTTACTAGCTGTGAGACCCTGGACAAGCTAGTTACCTATGTAACCACTTTGTCTTCTGTGTAAGCTGGAAACATTAGTGTCCACCTCCTAGGGCTCTTATGAGGATTAATGAGTTAGGTAAAGTGGTTCTCTTTGCCTTGGCTCAGAGTCAAAAATCCAAGCTACCTCTGAATGTCCCTGGACCGTTATGATAGCTCTGGACTTCATCTTCCTTCTGTTCTTATCCCTTTATAGTCCTTTCCCACAAAGCAACCAGAATGGCCTTCTTTTTTTTCTTTTTGTTTATTCATTTATTTTTTGTGGATTCCACACATGGGTGAAATCATATGGTATTTGTCTTTCTCAGTCTGACTTATTTCACTTAGCATGGTACCCTCTAGGTCCATCCATGTTGTCACCAATAGCACTATCACATCCTTTTTGTGGTTGTGTAATATTCCGTTGTAGACATATACCACATCTTCTTTATCTATTAGTCCAGTGATGGACACTTAGGTTGCTTCCATATCTTGGATATTGTAAATAATGCTGCAGTAAACATAGGGTTGCATGTATCTTTTATTATTTTTTTTAATGCTTATTTTGGAGAGCGAGACAGAGCGATCAGGAGGGTGCAAAGACAGAGGGGGACAGAGGATCCAAAGCAGGCTCTGCACCGATGCAGAGAGTCCAACGTGAGGCTTGAACTCACAAACTGCGAGGTCATGACTTGAGCCAAAGTCGGATGCTCAACTGACTGAGCCACACAGGTGCCCCTATAACTTTTCAGATCAGTGTTTCTATTTTCTTTGGGTAAGTAACCCATAGTGGAATTGCTAGATCAGATGGTATTTCCATTTTTAATTTTTTGAGGAACCTCCATACTGTTTGTCACAGTGGCTGTAGGGAGGAAAACTTTTAAAGATGTCAAGCATATCATATCGCTTTCAAAAGGCTTCCCATTGCTCTGACCACCTCCCCTGGCCCCTTCCTTGTGCTCCTGTGCTTTAGCCACCCTGGAATTGTTTCTCAAACCAGCCCTGTGCTCTTGCCCTTCCTGTTCTCCTCTGCCTTCCATGCTCTGCTCTTGGTCTTTGCATGGCTGGCTCTTTTCTGAGACGCCCTTCCAATCAGAAGGAACTCTTTCCTTCTGATATGATAAGCCTGCAGCTTATCATATCACTCTGTTTCACTTTCTTATGAAAATATCCTGTTTACTTATTGTTTCTTATATGTCACATCAGTCCTCCCCTGGCCCCCATTGATGCCACTTTTCCCTCCCTTAGAATTCAGGCCCCTGAGGGAATTTGTCTTTTTGTCTGTTTTACCCCCTCTTGGTAGGTGCTTTTTTTTTTTTTTTTTTTTTTTTTTTTTTTTTTTTTTTAGAAGAGTGCAAGCAGGGGAGGGGCAGAGAGAGGGGGACAGAGGAAATGAGGCGGGCTCTGCACTAACAGCAGCAAGCCAGCTCACCAACTGTGAGATCATGACCTGAGCTGAAGTCAGACATTCAACTGCTCAAGTGACTGAGCCACCCAGGTGCCCCGGTAGGTGCTTGATAAATATTAGTTGGATCAGTGATAGAACGAACATGTCTTCCCCTGCTCATCTCCATCCTATTCTTTCTTTAACATCTCACTCAAGACTAAACTCCAGTATGTAGTATGAGGTCATTTCTCACCATCGCAACACTTAAGAATATCTTCCATCTATTTCCCTCTTAGTTTATGTCACTGAAAAAAGTGGGTGATCTCTCTTCTCATTCCCTCCTCTTCTCTTTCTTCCTCCCTCTCTTCCACCTGTCTCTGATATCCATCAATGTTTCCCATTTGGGAGGTGCTCAAGATTTTAAAAATTTTGTTTTAATTGGTGAAGTAGAAAGCCAAAAGCTAAACATACAATGGTCCTCCTGTCACTAGTGCTGTGATCTGAATGTGAGCGTCCCTTGCCCCTGGAAGAATACAAGGAACTGGATTACATGAGGAATATTTGGTGTGAGGGCTAGACAGTTGATGTGTTATATATTAAATTGTGCCTAGGAAAAAACCCACGAAGTTAATAATTGGTGAATATAAGTGAAGGATGCAAGTGAGTTCCTGTAGCTTCTCTTTGGGTTTGAAATTATTTCAAAATAAATTGTTAAAAATTCTTTCCCTCTCAAAAAATGCACAAAGTTAAATTTATCAATCTTTTTCATCATAATTTTTGGCTTTTAGGCTGCGTTTGGAGAAACATTTATCTTAAGATCATAAGAATATATTCTTTAAATTTTTTTAACGTTTATTTATTTTTGAGAGAGAGATTGACAGAGTGCGAGTGGGGGAGAGGCCGAGAGAAAGAGGGAGACACGGAATCTGAAACAAGCTCCAGGCTCCGAGGTGTCAGCACAGAGCCCAACACGGGGCTCGAACCCATGAGCCATGAGATCATAACCTGAGCTGAAGTATGACACTTAACTGACTAAGCCACCCAGGTACCCAAGATCATAAGAATATTAACTCACACTTCTTTCTATAGTTTTATTTATTTATGTTGGAATTTTTGCTCTATCTGGAATTTTGGTGTGGAAGTAGGAAAATAATCCATATTTGACCCCTCATATGTCTAACCAGTGTTCCCCAAAACTTTTATTGAATAATCACTCTTTTCTCACTGCTGTCAAAGGATATGTTTATTGTGTACTTAAAGTCCTAATATGTTACATGTATATGTGATATTTCTTGATATATCCTGGATATATCCTACATCCTTTGATGTGTCCTTGCATGTATTTCTCAATATTTATTTACCTCCTCCTCCATAATTTTTCTGGTGATTTTTGACTATTTATTCTTCTAGAAGAACTTCAGAACACTCTAATTCGGGGATTAATTTCAGGCAACACACAAACCAGTTCAAAGGGGTTAATAGGGTATATGCAAGAGTTTGTCATCTAATTGGAGTAAAAGTCAAACAACCAGGCTTTAGTAAGGATTAAAAAATCAAGAAGGACCTGGGTTAATGTTATGGAGATATTTAGACTATTACTCTAGTTTGCCTAATAATTATATGACTTAATCTCAATCATCAGCTCTAAAGTCTAGTTCGGGGCACCTAGGTGGCTCAGTCAGTTAACCATCTGACTCTTGATTTTGGCTCAGGTCATGACCTCAGGGTTTGTGAGATTGAGTCCTGTGTTGGGCTCTGCATTGATGGCACAAAGCCTGCTTGGGATTATCTCTCTCTCTCTGTCTTTCTCTGTCCATTCCTCATTCATACTCTGTCTCTCTCAAAGTTAATAAGTAAACATTTATTTTTTATTTTTAGTTTTTTCAATATAGGAAATTTATTGTCAAATTGGTTTCCATACAACACCCAGTGCTCATCCCAAAAGGTGCCCTCCTCAGTACCCATCACCCACCCTCCCCTCCCTCCCACCCCCCCCAAACCCTCAGTTTGTTCTCAGTTTTTAAGAGTCCAATAAGTAAACATTTTTTTAAAAATAATAAAATCTAGTTCAAATTCTTAGGAGAAATAATTGAATTGGTCGCTGGCTAGCCAATGGATTTGTTCTTCCTGATTCAGGTGCCTGTAGAGGTTGTGTTACAAATATGGCTGCTAGAGACTATTTTCACAAGGGTAAAGTTCTTAGAAAATGAATATATGGGTTTGGCAGATGTTATCAATAATGTCTAGTAAAAGTTTTATGATACTGAATCCTTTAGTCTAAGATCAATGTCTTTCCATTTGTTCAAATCTCTTCCTATGACCCCTCATAGAGTTTTTTTTTAATATTGTCCCCAAATATATGTTTAGGTATTTTATACTTTTTGTCATTTTGAATGGAATCTTCTGCACTATATTTATCAGAATAGTTGATTGGTTATTTTTTGTGTGTAAGGAGGTAATTATTTTTTTACTTTTAATCAACTACTTTATTGAGTTTTCCAGTTATTTTGAATTGTTGTCACTTTTTTCTCCTGAATTTACTAGGTATAGAGTCATATTTTCTACAAATATTGTTTCTACAAATTGTTCTACAAATATTTCTACAAATATTGTTTTGTTTCTTTATTATATATTCCTATGTTTTATATTCTTTTTTAATTCTAACATCTTTATTATTATCAGAAAGAAGCCAGTAAGTTTATTTTCATTTTTTTAAATCAAGGAAAAGGATAGAAATATTGTGTTACATTTTGTGAAGTCTAACAAAAATGTGAAGCAAGATACTGAACTTCTTGTTGAGCTTAACTGGAAATAATCTGCCCAACCATCCCACCTTCCTCCCTCCCTCCCTTCCTTCCTTCCTTCCTTCCTTCCTTCCTTCCTTCCTTCATTTCATCCATCCATCCATTCATCCATCCATCATCCATCCATATATGCATACATCCATCCCATAAATGTTTATTGCTGCCTTTTTTATATCATAGATTCATGTGGCTACTTTAAGAAGGACAACACCCCTGCTCCTAAAGACTTTAGATGGAGAAACAGCCACAAAGACAAGCAATTATAATAGTGTATAAGGCAAAGCACAGGGTGTTAATGGAGGCACATAAAAAGGGTACCTACACCAGCCTTAGACAGGCAGGGAAGGAGAGTAAATCTAAAAAGATTTCTAAGGAAATATTTGAATGGAAGAAAGATCACACTCTCAGTAAATGTATTATGCCATTTAGTTGCTTTAAAATTCTTGGGTGTAGCCATGTCAATATCTTTAGCTGTTAGCCATTCTGAAATCTTCATGAATCTCAAGATTTTCAATTTGCCTTCGCAGCTCACGGGACCAGTGACAGTCTGGGGAACCCGACGCTGGACACAAGTCTGCTGGAGGAATTCTTGGGCAATGATTTCGATCTGGGGGCCTTGTAAGTAATGAAAGTACTGCTCTCCATTTGATGTTTTAAAAGTTATGAGATGGTTAAGTGAGCTAGGAAGTGTTCTCTCCTCTTCTGTTTTCCAGAAAGGCATGGATGGAGTTGATGTTTCTTCTATAAATCTTTGGCAGTTTTCACTGAGTGAGGTCAGCTGGGCCTGGAGTTTTCTTTATAGGAAGGTCCTCCCTTTCTAATTCAATATCTTTACTAGATACTGGGATATTCAGGTTATCTATTGGTAGTTGTCAGCTTAGGCAGTTTTTGTGTTTCAGTGAATTTACTGATTTCCTCTAAGTTGTCAAATTCACTGGCATAAAGTTATTCACCATATTCCCTTATTTTACTTTGAATGTCTATAGAATCTGTAGTGATGATCCTTTTGCTGTTCTTGATATTACCAATTTGTGTCTTTTTATTCTTGATCCATCTGGCAAGAAGTTCATCAGTTTTTCAAACTCTTTGAAGATCCAGCTTTGGTTAAATTTATATTCTTAATCATTTTTCTGTTTTGTATTTCATTGATTTCTGCTCTTATATTCCGATAATAGCATAGCTACTTCAGCTTTCTTTTATTTTTAATTTACATATAGTAATATTAAATTTTTATCCTGTATATAGTTTTGTGAGTTTTGACAAATTCATAGAGTTGTAGAACTGCTATCATGATCAGCACAAACAATAGCTCCCTCACCTGAAACATTTCCCTGATGCTTCATAAGGGAAACTTATCACCCATCCCAAGACTCCTGGGTCGTATTTTAAGTGTAAGCCTAACTTTATAGAAATTGCCAAATTTTCTAGCGTGGCCATACCATTTGCCATTACCACCTGCAGCATATGAGACATCTAATTGCTTCTCTTTATTGCCAGTTCTTGGTATTATCAGTTTAAAATTTTTTTCTTATAGCTGTTCTGTAATAAAAAGCCATTCTATAGTGGTATCTCACTGTGTTTTAACTTGCATTTTCCTAATGATGGATGATGTTGAGTATCATTTAATGTGCTTGTTTGCTATTTGTATGTTTTCTTTGGTAAAGTGTCTGTTCAAATTTTATGCCCATTGAAGTTTTCTTACCTTTGAGTTTAGAGAATTGTTTAAATATTCTGTGTATAAGAACTTCATTGGATTTGTGATTTGTGAATACTTTCTCCCAGTCTGTAACTTTTCATTCTTTTAACAGTGTCTTTCCCAGAACAAAAGTTTAAAAATTAAAAAAAAATTTTTTTTTAACATTTATTCATTTTTGAGAGACAGAGAGAGACAGAGCATGAGCGGGGGAGGGGCAGAGAGAGAGGGAGACACAGAATCTGAAGCAGGCTCCAGGCTCTGAGCTGTCAGCACAGACCCCAACACGGGGCTCAAACTCACGAACTGTGAGATCATGACCTGAGCCGAAGTCGGATGCTCAACTGGACTGAGCCACCCAGGCACCCCTAAAATTTTTATAATGTCCAATTTATCCATTTTTTCCTATACAGTTTAAGCTTTATATCTATGCAATATAGATACTCCCTACTCTAAGTTCCCCCAAATTTTCTTCTGTTTCCTTCTAAAAGTTTTAGAGTTTTACATTTTACTTTTAAGCCTATGATCCATTTGGAGTTAATTTCTGTGTAAAGTTTGAGATATAAGTTGAGATTAATTTCCTTGTGTATGGATGTCCAATTATTCCAGATTTATTTGTTTAATAACCATTCTCCATTGAATTAGTTTTAGTAAAAAATCAGTAGTATTTTTTATCTAGCAAAAAATCAATTGGCCATATTTATGTAGATCTATATCTAGACAAATATTCAGTTCCATTGATCTATGTGCCTATCATTTTGCCAATACTACACTATCTTTAAGAGATATATTTTCTGGCTAGAAATCTCCCCCCTTTTCAGCCCTGAGAAATAGAATAGAAACAGATGAGGGAGAGGGAGAAGATGAGAAAAAAAAAACAACTCTGTCACACAGTGAAGATAAATCAGACATAAAATGAGGCAGTGGGAATATCGGATATGACTAATAGAGAACTTCTGTTTTTTTAATAAATGTCTTCTCATTTGCAAATATCCTCTTTTAATGTGTATTTTTGAAAGAGAGAGAGAGAGAGAGAGAGAGAGAGAGAGAGAAGGGGAGGGGCAGAGAGGGAGAGAGGGAGACATAGAATCCAAAGCAGACTCCAGGCTCTGAACTGACGACACAGAACCTGACATGGAGCTTGAACCCACATTCTGCAAGATCATGACCTGAGCTCAATTTGGGCATTTAACCCAGCTGAGCCACCCAGGCACCCCAGGGAATTTCTATTTTTAAGGGATATATTTTCTGCACATAAAAATACCCCCCTATTTTCAGCCCTAAGAGACAGAATAGAAACAGATGAGGAAAAGGGAGAAGATGAGAAACAAAACAAAACTCTGATTTCTATCTTGGTTATTGTGCTTTTATTATAAGTCTTGAAATCATATAGTGTAAGCGCTCCAAATCTGTCTTTTTCAAAATTCTGGCTATTCTAGTTCCTTTGATTTCTCATATAAATATTAGAATTATCTTGTTAGTATCTGTACAGTCCTGCTGGGATTTTGATTAGAATTGTATTAAGTTCAGAGATCCACATGTGGAAAGTTGGTATCTTAACAAAATTGAATCTTCCGATCCATCAACATGGTATATATCTCCATTTATTTAGGCCTTCTTTGATTTCTTTCATCAATGTTTTATACATTTCAGCATGTAAATCCTGCACATATTTTCTTAGATTTATGTCTAAATATTTCATGTTTCTCTTTGAGGCATTATAAATAATAGTTTTTTTCCTCAGTTTTAGGTTCCAATTATTCATTACCAACATATAAAAATAGTATTGATATTTATATATTGGTTAGGTCCTGCAGCTTAATGAAGTCATTTATTAGTTCTAAGATCTTTTTTTTTTTCATAGATTTTTGGGGATTTTCTGTGTTTACAATGATGTCATATGCAAATTAGGACACTTGTATATCCCAAACTCTATGCCTTTAGATACTTCTTTTCTTTTCTTTTCTTTTTTTTTTTTGCTTTATTGCACTGCGTAGGACTTTGGGTATAATGTTGAATAGAGAAGTAGAGACAGCAGATGTACTTGCCCTGTCCCTAATCTAAGAGGGCCATTATTCAGTTTTTTAAAATTATTGAGTATGATACAATGTTTTTTCCCCCTTTAAAATGTCTTTTTATTTATTTTGAGAGAGAGAGCATAAACAGGGAAAGGGCAGAGAGAGAGGGAGAGAGAGAATCCCAAGCAAACTCTGTGCTGTCAGCACAGATCCTGATGCAAGGCTCAAACCCACAAACCATGAGATCATGACCTGAGCCAAAACTAAGAGTCAGTTGCTTAACTGACTGAGCCACCCAGGTGCCCCAGTGCTTTTTTTTTTTTTTTTTTTTTAACTGAGGGAGATTCTCTTCTGCTCTTGCTTCCTCTCCTTAACTTTTAAATTTTGAACAAATCTTATATTCCTGGGATAAACCTCAGTTTGTTGTGAGGTATTGTCTTTACACGTATTGCTAGGTTCAATTTACTAGTATTATGTTGAGGATTTTGCACCTACATTCATGAGGATATTGATCTGAAGTTTTCATAGATGGTGTTTCTCTGGCTTTGGTGTCAGGGTAAAATAGCTTCTTAAAATTATTTGGGAAGGGTTCCACCCTTTTAAATTCTCTGGGTAAGATTGTGTGGAATTGGATTTATTTCCTCTTTAAATATTTGGTAGACTTCACCAGTGAAACCATCTTTGCCTGTAGTTTGCTTTGTTGGAAGATCTTAACTACAGATTAAATTTATCCAATAGATATAAGACTATTCATGTTATCTCTTTCTGCTTAGTGATTTTGGTAGTTTGTCTTCCTTCTCTGTTGCCCCCAAGGAGTAAGTCCATTTCAAATATGGACACAGTTCAAAGTATTTCTTATTAGCCCCATACGGACTCTGAGTCTGTAGTGATATTTCCTCTTCTGTTCATCATATTGATAATATGCTTCTTTTATCTTTTTTTTTTCTTGATCAATCTGGTTAGACACTTAAAAGTTTTATTAGCAGCTTTTGGTTTCATTGATTTTCTGTATTGTGCTAGTTTTCAGTAGCACTGATTTTTACTCTTTATTTCCTTCTTTGGCTTGCTTTAGGTTCAGTTTGCTCTTCTTTTTCTAGTTTCTTAAGGTGGAAACTTAGTTCCTGATTTGAGATCATTCTTTGTTTTCTAATATAAGCATTTGATGTGTACGTTTCCCTCTTTCTATGGCTTTAGCTGCCTGCTTCAGTTTTTGACATATTTTAATTTTCTTCAGGCTTAAAATATTTCCTAATTTTCCTGAGGCCACCTCTTTGACTCATGGGTTGCCAGAACTGTGCTTCTTAATTTCCAAATATGTGTGATTTTTTCTATGTTTTTCTGTTACTGATTTCAAGTTTATTTCTCTTATGGACAGAGAACATAATTTGTATGATTCTGATTCTTTTAAATTTGTTAAGACTTGCTTCATGACCCAAGATAGAGTCTATCTTGGTAAATTTTCCATGTGCACTTGAAAAGAATGTGTATTCTGCTATTGTTGGGTAAGATCTTCTATAAATGCTAATTAGGTTAAGTTGGTTGACATTGTTGTTCAGGTTATCTCTATCCTTGCTGATTTTTTACTGCTTTCATCTATTAGTGTGAGAGGAATATTAAGCCTTCAAGAATGATTGTGGATTTAGAATTTATACTTCTTTCCCCAACACTTAAAAAATTTTGACCTACTGTCTTCTGACCTCCATGGTTTCTGATGAGAAATAGACAGTTATTTGAATCATTTTTCCTTTGCATATGTCATTTTTCTCTGACTGTGAGATATTTTATCTTTGGTTTTCAGCAGTTTTATTATGTTGTGGCTGGGTATGGGCATAGTTTTCTTTGAGATTATATTGTTTGGGATTATATTGTTTCTGAATTTGTAAATTTATAGCATATTTGTATGTGCTGACTTTGTAAATTTTCATGACATCCGGGAAGTTTTCAGCTATTATTTCTTCATATTTGTTTTTCTGTAATAATGTCTTTCTTACATGTTTTTAGGACTCCAGTGATACAAATGTTAGACCTTGGATACTGTATGGGTTCCTTGAGTCTCAGTTGATTTATTTTTTCAATTTCTTTTCTTTCTGTTGTTCAAATTAGATAATTTCTATTGATTCACTGTCTTTAAGTTCACTGACCCTCCTCTGTTATTTGCATTTTGTTATTAACCCTATCTTGGCATACCTGAAAATGTCCTCCCTCTTCTCCCCTGTGAAAAGAATGAAACCAGACCTGAATCTCAGTAATGAGAAAACCTATTTGTGGATATCTCTGGTACCTGGCTCTTGCTGCTGTTTGCCAACAAGAACATCCTTGCCAAATGACCATGGAAAAAGGGCAGCTCAACATTTTGCAAGCTAGTTAAACACACACACACACACACACACACACACACACACACACACACACAGCTAGTGGGTTGCCAAATGTGTGAGCCCACACTCTGAGCCAGCTCTTCTGTTGTAGGCACTGCGTGGGTTGAACCTAGACACTAATTACCCTTGTGCCTGCCCTCACATTCCCCCTCACTCCATCCAAACCACTGATGTGAGTCCCTGTAGGAAGACTGGGCAGGATGCATCCTTTCCATCTCTGGCCTGGAAACAATCTGCCAGAAATTGTCTAGTCTCTCTTCTATGTAACTGCTCCTTAAGAGAAAGTACAGCTAATTTTACCAGGGTTCTAATCATCTGGATCACTTTTATAACTAGCAGAAAGAATTTTGGCTGTTTGGTGGGGAGAAGTGAACAAAAGTCTTATTCAAAGAATGGTCTTCTTATCTGGGAGGTCTGAAATCTGCTATATGATCTTAGTCTCCATGATAATAATGGCCCTTCCTGTAGAACCAGAGTTATCTCCTCATGGGCTATCACTATTGGTTTGCCTAACCAGATTCATTCTCTACCTTTAGGGGTGGTTGGGTATAAGAGGTAGAGGAGGGAATTAATATTGTTGAGCGCTTACCAAGCAATGGGCAATGTTCTTTGTGTTTTACATATTCATTTATTTAATTACACATTTGATTTTTATTTTACACATTTCATTCTCTGAACAAATTTGCCAAATAGAAACAATAATATCTACATTTTATAAATATGGAGGTGGAACGAGAGTAAGTCCACAGGTCAATAAGTGGCAAAGCTGGGATTAAAATGTACCTGGCTCTCCAACACATGCCCTTTCTTCTATATGCAGCTTTTACATTAATTAGGTGATATTTAGGAGGATGTGAATCTCAGGGAAATACATTCAGTGCATCTAAAATTATCTGACAAAAGATGTGACTCAGGATGGATCTGAGCCATAGTTTGCAAAGATTGTCAGAGTTCATGCCCGTTAAAGAAAAGTCCTATGATCAGATAACCTGTCATTGCTTGATAAAAACTGCTCAGCTGCATGTAGTTAAATGAGGCTGCAATAAAAGTCAGAGAGAGAACAAGTGGAAACAGTTCCAGTCCATGACCATGGGGCTGTTCAGGTGATTCAATGATGATTAGTGCAGCCTATTGAAATATTCCAAGTGTTGAGTATTTCTAAATACCCGGCTCTTTTTTTGCAGGTTATTGCATTTTTCATAACAGCCCTGAGATGTAGGTTTTCTTGCCTGGGCTCACAGCTAATAAGTAGCAGAGCTGGGATTGAAACCTGAGTTTCTACCAATCCTGAGTTACTTCCTCTCTATTATATTGCCTATGAATTGTGCTTTAAAAAAATGTCAGTGACAACTCTTTTCCTAAGCGATCTGAGACTACTGGGCTGCAAAATTGATGAGAGCCAGTTTAAATCTCATAGGGAGACTTTCATGTCTCAGTCATATTAAAAAATGGAATTGGAATTATTGGCCCTCTAAAACAGGTACCCCTAAATGCTGTATGGAAAACTGGTCCCATGAGATGTTGTGGGAAAAAATAAAAGTTCATGGGCACTTGGGTGGCTCAGTCGGTTAAATGTCCAACTTCAGCTCAGGTCATGATCTTGTGGTTTGTGAGTTCAAGCCCTGCATCAGGCTCTGTGCTGACAGCTCGGAGCCTGGAGCCTGCTTCAGATTCTGTATCTCCCTCTTTCTCTGCCCTTCCCCCCGCTCATGCTCTGTCTCACCCTCTCTGTCAAAATAAATAGACATTAAATTTTTTTTAAATAAAAAAATAAAAGTTCCATGATGAGCAAATGAACTTATGATTCACTAGCTTAAAAAATATTAAATGAACTTCGCTGCAGGACTTTTCAGAGCTTTTGATATGCTAATGTGCAACTGAAGAAGGGAAATGGTATGCAGTGTTTCTCAAATTTATTTGGCCATGAACCCCTTTTGGGAGGCATGCACTCATACATGAGCACTGGGATATGCTGCTCAGGACTTTCTCATCTTTCTGTGTAAATCTAATTGGTATGTTGAGCTGGGACAGTCCTGTCAGCACATGGAAATTTCTAAATATTGCCCTTAACCCTTTGTTTCCTTGTGTGGCAGAGTCCAGGGCAGCTGTCTGCCCAGGAGGAGCAGGCTGAAGTCCTCTGGTTTCCCTAGGTTAGCCAGCCAGTTACCTACTAGGTACACAGGTAAGCTGTGGTGGACGTACTGGGAAATGTCTAGGTGTGGAGAGCTGCTTGAAGGGAGGGTGGGTAGAGGTTTAAGAGATAGCATAAACCCTGGAGGATGCAGGAAAAAAGGACAAGAAGTGTGTGTGTGTGTGTGTGTGTGTGTGTGTGTGTATGTGTGTGTGTGTGTGAAAGGAAGACTCCAGAAAAGGGACTAGTGAATCTGAAAACAGGCTTTATTTCTTTCAAAATGCCCAGAGGTTCACCTGCTTCTTTTCTTTTCTCTAAGTGTGGGTCAGGGAGCAGCAGCACCCGTTTCACCTGTGAGCCAGAAATGTAGCATCTCAGACCTTACCCTGGAAAAGCTGAATCAAAATCTGCATTTTTCATGAGATCCCCATGGGATTCACATGCACATTATAATTTGAGAAGCCCTGCTTTAGGTCACATAAACATGCCTCCTTCCCCATCCCCTCCTATGTTCCAATCCAAATGATTTAGCATGGTTTGAGTAAGTGTGCTCTGTGGGGGTCATATCATATCAGGCTATAGGCTGGCCTTGGGGTCCTGATTGTGGAGTAAGAGAGAACTAGCTGAGGGCACTGAGGTAACACCTATTCACAGGTTTGAATGGGTGACTTCACAAGAGGGGGACCTTAAAGGCACATTAAGTCTGTGAGGAATCAACTGTAATCAATATTTCATTCTAATGATGGAGCTTATTCTGGGTTTTACTTAGGACTTGGCTCATTGGGGTTGGACGGCAAAATGAGCTAGGAGTCAATGACCAGCTGCGTGCTTTCGTTCTGCAGCCAGTGGAGTGGGGCTGATAAGCTCTTTACTGTGGTGTTGTGAAAGGGGTGAGGTAACGTGTAGTTCTGTGAGAAGAGCTTGTCAAAGGCCGTGTGACCAGCTTGGCTTCTGGGTTCAAACTGATGCAGTAGGAGAAGGCTAAACAGAATCCTGTGCTGAAACATTACTGGCAGTGTCTCCATTCTAAAGATATTTGTGGGAAGTGAAATCACCTATAGTAATTAATTTGATTAGGAGAGTCTGTATTTATTTAATTTATTTTAATTTTTTTAATGTTCATTTATTTTTGAGAGAGAGAGAGAGAGAGAGAGTGCAAGCAGGGCAGGGGCAGAGAGAGAGTGACAGAATCCGAAGCAGGCTCCAGGTTCTGAGCTGTCAGCACAGAGCCTGATGCAGGGGCTCAATCTCACGAACCACAAGATCATGACCTGAGCCGAAGTCAGATGCTTAACCGACTGACCCACCCAGGCACCCCAGGATAGTCTGTATTTAAATCACTGTGTTTGTTAGAGCATTAACTCTGGTGGGAGACCATTTGACTCCAGCTTGAATACTTGCCAGATGAATAACCTTGGGCAAGTTATTTAACTGCATCAAGTCTTAGTTTCTTTGCCTGTGGAATAGGGGCATAGCTTTTCCTGTGATGGTCCAGAGCTTCGATAAGATAACACATGCAAAGGGGGAGCTCAGTGCTTGGACCAGAACAGGTTCTCCATAAAAGTTTATTTCTAAAGCAGCAGAGGAGTGGCGGTAAGAGGCTCAGGGTCCTTGCAGTTTGCCAATAAAGGGCTGGAGGGGTGGGGTGACATCATACTTCCTTTGCCTTGTCAAGAAATTATTTTCTTGGGCTACCTTATCTACTGACAACATTTCTGCCAAGACTCTTGCTCATCCCAACTTCCAGGTAGTGGGTACAAGCTCTAACCAAGCTCGATCAAATACTTATTGTGTGCCTATGACACGTTCACTACCGGGGCACTATGCAGAACACACACACACACACACACACACACACACACACACACTCACTCACTCACACATATATACACACAGTATTAAGACATATTCTTAATGCAGATATCCATGTGGGAGGGTAAATCGCATACTTAAAACATTGGAGAAAGCATTTTCAATAGCAGTTATTTCTCTGGTTGGTTGATGGGGTACAGCAGTGAACAAAACAGATGAAATCGCTGCTAATGGTTTACCAAGGGCAGTGTGTTGGGAAGCAGTCTTCCCTGGCAGGACACCCAGGAATTTTTCTCTGAGTTGGTGGTGCATGGTGATGATAAAAAGCACACTGGCTTTTTGTAGGTTTAAGTAGTGTTTTTAAGTTCCCAACAGACAATGCATTTCCTTATTGCCTGTTCCTGGGGTGAGCTGTTCCCCTGCCTTCACTCTTGATGCTCCACTGCTGTCATTCTGCTGTAGTGAGAAAAGAAAGACAATGGCATATGTCAGAATAATGGCAAATAATGGCAGAATTTAGTGTAAAGTCATTCAGTAAGATGAAGAAAAATAAGCATTAGAAGGTGAAGGAATAGGAAAAGGGGGTAGGGAGGCCATTATTTTTGATTGGGTGGTCAGGAAAGCCATCTTTAAATATATGAATATATATATATATATATATATATATATATATATATATATAGCCTAACCTAGGTTATATATAACCATATATAACCTAGGTTTATATATATATATATATATATATATATATATATATATATATAAAAAAAACATGTTATGTTATATATATATATATAAAACATGTTATGTTATATATATATATATATATATATAAAACATGTTATGTTATATATATATATATATATATATAAAACATGTTATGTTATATATATATATATATATATAAAACATGTTATGTTATATATATATATAACATATTTATGGTCATATGTTGTATAAAAAAGCAGTCATTCATATTTATTAAGTACCAACTCTGTACCAAGCACTGTGCTGAGTTGAGATCACTGTGCAATAGAGTTTAAGAGAAGGCGCAGTTGGTGTGTGAAGGCACTAGGGGAGTCATCAAAGAAAACTGGGGATTGGATTGTGAGTAATCCCAGCTGGGCATTCACATGAAGCCCATGTCTCAATACTGTATTTCCCACGCAGTGCCTGGTATAGTCATGAGCACATAGTAGCCACTCAATAAAAACTTGGTCAAGCCTGGTTACAAGCTGAGAGAAATATTGGCTGCTTTGGGCACAGTATGCAGTTGTCATGGATATACATATAATCTCACCAGCTGGAAAGAAGAGTCTATTTTGCACTCCCTCCTTCAGTTTGCATAGCATTCAACCCCCAGGAGACCATATTTATCCATATATCCTCCCAAACACAGAAACAAATTATATATCTGAGAAGAGGAGATTTAGAAGGCAAATTATTCATTTTTTATTAGTAGCTAAGAATCTGTTGATTATTACAACTATCTCCTACAGAAGGTGGAGACAAAGATGGCCACTGAAGGAGTGATCCATGATTCTGTTACTTTCCAAGTCCACTTCATGGAAATCACTTTAGCATAATAGGCAAATTCAGAACACAAAGGCCAGAACAGTCTAATATGCATGACTGGGTGTAAAGAGGAGATTAACAGCTCATTAACAGTCCCAAACAAAAGTATTTTTCTTAAAGTTAACTATTGCCTTTGTTTTAACAATTTGCTCAGTTTCAGAGGTAGTTGTCATTAATTCTTCCTTCAGATTCTCTTAAAAGGACTGTAAAATTTTTCTCAATACTATAAAATGCATCAAGCATGGAATGCAATGAAATAAAGGAGTAGCTGTGGTGAGTTGTGGAAGGGAGAGTAAACTGTAAGGAAAGCATTAAAAAACTTCAATGTTTTCATCTTGAAACCATCACCATATGTTGCTGCCACTCAACACAGGGACCTTTGATTCTCCATGCCTGTATTCCTACATAAAATATTCCATGCCATATTTCTCGAGTGAATTGATAATTTACTTCCGATTTTTAATTTTTATTAACGTTATTGAATTCGGTGGTGCCACTAATGTAGAGGTAACAACTGCCTAGAATCTTGAATGTGGAATTGTGAAATCACAGAGCCAATCAAAAAATTTAATTTATAAATCTATAGAAGTGATACATGTGCAGAATTTAAGAAGTCAAATAGAACTGTGGGTATATGGCTTATAATGAAAATCAGCAATCCTCTGCCCTAGTTTTCACCATGTTTCTGAGTCTGGCTCTCCTAGAGGCAGATACTTTCCAACTCCTTTAGAGATTTCTACCACTTTATATCTGAATGGTGTTGTATATTGCTATTCTTGCTTTATGTATTTTAGAACTTAATGTCATCTTCAGGGAGGATTTAACTTTCTTATACCACATCTGACATCCACTTCTAGCACCAGCCTCCCAATATCATAAAGTTGTATAAAATTTTTGGTTAGGTCAGTAGCCAGGGCTTACATTATTATCACTATGTGTTCACATATTATTTATTACAATTATATTTTCTTTCTTGAACTTATTGTTTTTCTCAAACCTAGTCTTGTTTTCATGATTTTCTTGACTTTGAATATAACTATCATTAATTCTTCCCACAAATTCTCTGAAGAGAATTGCCAAATTCCTCCCAGGATTAAAACACATCAATTCCTTTTCTCCCTAAAGAAATTTCTCAGATGATCTTTGCCATTACTGACTTTTTTGTTCTATCAACTTGTACTACCTATTTCTATCAATTGATAAGAGAGGGATGTTAAAATCTCTATGATTGTACAATTATTTATTTCTCCTTTTATTTCTGCAAATTCTGCTTCATGTATTTTGAAGCTATTAAAGAAACAATCATGATTGCTATGGCTTCTTTTTAAAAAAAAATGTTAATGTTTATTTATTTTTGAGAGAGGCAGAGACAAAGCATGAGTGGGAGAGGGGCAGAGAGACAGGGAGACACAGGCTCCTGTGTCCGAAACATGCTCCAGGCTCTGAGCTTGTCAGCACAGAGCCCGACACGGGGCTTGAACTCATGAACTGTGAGATCATGACCTGAACCAAAGTCAGACCCACTTAACCGACTGAGCCACCCAGGTGCCCCTGCTATACCTTCTTAATGAAAGAACTATTATTGTGGAATGAGCCTCTTTATTTTTAGTAGTGCTCTTTATTATGAAGTCTATTTTACCTATTATCCATGAAGTCACTTCTGCCTTCTCATACACTTTTTTCTCCATTAATTTTCAACTTACCTGAGTGTTTATATTTAAAGTGTTTCTTGTAGGCAACATAAAGTTGGGTCTTGCTTTTTAAAAACCCATTCTTACAATCTCTACCTTTTATTGAAGTCGTTAATCTATTAACATGTAATGCAATTATTGATGATGTATTTAATTTTGCAATTTTATTATTTGTCTTCTTTTTATCCATTTCTTATTTCTTTGTAACTACTTTCCTACTGTATTAGAATTCCATTTTATCTTCTGACCTTACCTATATACTTCTTTGAATCATTTAAATTTTCATTGCCTACTTAGAGTTAATGAATTAATATTGTACCACTTTACATAAAATGTAGAAACCTTCAACTGTATAATTCTATTTTACCCCCGACTCCCTTCCTCTATGCTATAGTTATCATAAGTGTTACACTTTCATACATTATAAATGCTACAAGATAATGTCATAATTTTTTGCTTTAAATAGTCCTACGTATCTTAAAGAAACTGAGAAAAAATGATTTTTTATTTAGATATATATATATATTTTTCTCTACATTCCTTCCTAAAGTTTCAAGTTTCCATCTGATATCATTTTCCTTTAGCCTTAAATAATGTCTTTAACATTTCTTATTGTGCATGCCTATTCATGGTTTTACTTAAATTTTTTTTAATCTGAAAATGTCTTTATTTTGCTTTTATTCTTGAAGGATATTTTCATCATATTTGAAATTCTAGATGGTCAGTTTTGATTTTCTCCAGCACTTTAAAGATACTGTTGTACTGTCTTCTTGCCTCTGGAGATTTTGATGAGAAGTCATTGGTCATTTGAATCACTGTGACTCTACATGTAATATGTTTTTTTCTGGTTACTTTTGAAAGTTTCTCTTTATTTTTGCTTTACACTGATTTGACTCTGATGACCTATGCGTGGTTTTCTCTATATCTTGCTTAGGATTTGTCGATCTTCTTGAACCTATAAATTTATGTCCTTTGCAAAATTTGGGAAGGTTTTGGTCACTATATCTTTAATTATTTTTCTGTTATGTCCTCTCCATGGTTCATGAATCTTTTTCTCTCCCTCTTTTTAAATTCATTTCTCCCTCTCTGTTCTTTAGGTTGGATCATCCCTGTTGATTTTCTTCAAGTTATTCTGTTACACCACCTAGGGATTTTTTCATTTTCTATTTTTATTTTCATTTCTAAATATTTTCAATTCTAGAATTTCCATTTAGTTCCTTTTTAGTTTCTACTTATTGGCTAAGATTTTGTATTTTTTATTCTTTACAAACACATTATCCTCTCCTCCATTAGGCTTAGTTGTAACAGCTGTTTTTATAATAGCTGCTGCTAAAATCTGGATTTGTGTGCTAATCCAATATCTGAATCATCTCTGGGTTGGTGTCTTATAATTGTTCTTTTCCTCAAGGCTAGGCCATATTTTCCTGGTTCTTTGTTTGTTGAGTAATTCTTAATTGTATTCTGGAAATTGTGAATGTCTGGCTTTTTTTTTTCTTTTTACATTCCTCTAAAAAGTATATATACTTTTGCTTTCCAAGTGGTTACTTTCTTTAAACTCAAATATAAACTCTGTCTCCTGTGCAGCAGCTCAAATATTTGTTCAGTTATTTCATTTTATTTTATTTTTGGTCTTGTTTTGTTTTGTTTTTGGTTGGACTGTGTATAGTCAGCCCCATACATTGATGGCTCAGGAGTCAGCCAGACATTTGGCCAGAGTTTTTATACAGAATCTAGGGTTTCTCCTCTCTGAATCTCTTTTCCCCAAGATTTCCCTTTCACTTTAAGCAGCTGTTTGCCCCCAACTCTGTTCTCTGGTTCTTTAGGTCAGAAAGTTTGTGTGTTTCTATCAGAGTTTTAGCTGTTCTGTGATTCTGCCGTCAACTGGGTCTGAGGCTAAAAGCTGTAAATAAGTGATTTACCTTATGCTATTTCCTTCATCCAAGTTTCAGTGTCCCTCCAGAATCTTCTTGCTTTTGACCACTTTCCAGTGTTTTCAGGCAGATTGTTTTTTGTTTTGTTTTGTGTTGTGTTGTTGTTGTTGTTTTAAATTTTTCAGAGTTCACAGTTTTTATTTATGGAAGGGTCAGGTCTGTTAGGAGCTCCAGTCATATGAGAAGCAGAAGAGCTTTTTGCAGATTTTTTTTTTTTTTTTTTTTGCATCCCTTCTTTATCTATTTGCTTGTTCTTTGTGTTTAATGTTAAAGGTTTCTGGAAATGTCTAGTCCTTCATCTTTTGTTCCTGTTTAAGACATTCTGTTTGCAAACCATTATTTTCAAAGGATGCGTTTCATCATAGAGTGATCAAGTGGGGATTGGCTATGTTGCGGGGGGGTAACTTCAAAATATCCTTTTTTCCCTTGAGGTCATTCAACTTTTCTGGGGAACAATCTTTCAATTTCCTATGGTAGGAAATCTGCTCGGATGCTTACAAAGTCAAGTTGAAGAAGGCTCTCAGGGTTCGGTATTTAGACTTTTAATGAATCCTTCCATTTTTAGCTCGGTAGTTTTACAATCTCCCTGGATCTGTTTCTTCAGAGAGTAAAACTTTCCAACTTGCGTTGCAGTGATGGAGGTAGTTGTCTGGCTGTACAGGTTGGGAAAGCTACTCTTAGGATCCAACCATTCTTTAATCAAGGTTTCAATCAATCCTTTTGTTTTCAGCTCCACCTTCAGCCTGAACTCAGAGGTTCCTGGTGACTCCAATGTCTTGGGCTTTTCTGAAGTTGCATTAAAATTGGATAACTTCTTGTTGGCTCCTATGTCCCTTCTGCCATCCCCAGGCAGTCTTGTTTTTGCCTTTTCCATTCTACTAATTCAAGTTACCATCCATCCTACTTCAGTGTGCCACAATGTTATTAAAATATAGTCTTGTTGTACACTCTCTCTGCACATGTACTCTATGTCCTTTTGTGTTTATGCCTCTTTATTCCTTTACTTTCATTTTTGGTGGCATTTTTGGAGGAAGGTGGTGTTTTTGGAGGAAGGTTTTCTGTTACTCATAAAGAGTGAATAAATTATAAAAGACTAATTTGAGGAGAAAGCCTAACTTTTCTTTTTTTTAAATGTTTATTTATTTTGAGAGAGAGAGAGAGCGTGCAATCAGGGGCGGGGGCAGAGAGAGAATCCCAAGCAGGCTCTGTGCTGTCAGTGTAGAGCCCGATGTGGGGCTCAATCTTAGAAACCGTGAGATCACGACTTGAGCTGAAATTAAGAGTCAGACGCTTAACCAACTGAGCCACTCAGGTGCCCTGAAAACCTAACTTTTCTAATAAATAATAAAAACAGACTTTTCATTGTACGAGGTTGAAATCTTAATCAACCAAGAAAAACACGATAGCTTACTCTTCCAGCAGGAGAATCAAGTAGAGGGTGGTAGTGCTTATGAATGACTTAGAATCATGGAGTTTCTGAGCCATAAGGGACTTGTAGGTTTTTTGGAACAGAAGATTTCACACTTTTTTAGTGGTGGTACTCATTTTTTTCTTAAATGAAATTTTACTTGCACCTCAATATATAAAACAAAAAGTTATGATTTTTTCCCCCAGGCATTTAAATTTTTTCTTTTGTAAAATCACTGAGCTCATTCCAATCTCTTTGGGATTTCCCAGAGCACAGATGGAAAACCATTGCTTTAGTGGTGACATTTCACAGCGCTTTAGCCTAAACAGTATGCTCAACCTTCTCTCTGGTATAAGAGCTTCAAGAACGTTAAGAAGCCAACAATACGGTTAATTAAACTGTATTGAGCATGCACTACATTTGGGGGTAATTATGTTATGGGTTTTACACATACTATCTCATTTAATTCTCAACAGTGTTATGAGGAAGGCATGATGATTATTTCCACATGGTAGGTGAGGAAACGGAGACTAAGGTCTTGTTCATGAACACACAGCTAGGAAGTGGAAGAGCTGGGACCCAAACCCAGGTCTGTCTGACTCAAAGCCCATTTACTTAACACATGACACCAGGCATGGCCTGGTGGGCTTTGGTCCCCATGGTGCACTGTGTGTTGTACCCAGCGGTGCCTCCCATTTGTGGCCAGGGTATAATGACCGCACAGGTTACAACAAAAAGCAATGCGTGTCTCTAATCCTCAGGCAAGGGCAGCTTCCGGATACTCCACCTTATTCTGCATCAGACTCCTGTTCTCCTCCGCAGATCAAAGGTGAGTGCCATCTGCCTCGCGCACGCCTTGCAGCGTCCCTCTTCTTGGACTCTGGGTGGTCAGAAAGAGAGCTCTTCTCACCTGTGTGTTCCCCCAGGTGCATGCTGCCCAGCGGTGAGACCTGCAGCCGGGAGGACTCCAGCTACTTTTCTCCACTCCGCGGCTGCACCTGACTCGCTGCCTGCGCAGCTGCCGCAGAGCTCGCGTGAAATGAGCAACTCTGCCCGCAACCACAGCGGCGTCCACAACTGCTATCCAGGCTCCGGTCATCTTACGACCCCCCCGGACCATTGCGTGTCCTGCCGTCCGGGGATAAGCCGTTCTTACCATCAGCAGCCTCTGTGCCACAGCCCTGGGTAAAGGGCAAGATATTTAGTTATGAAAGACCTCAGAGCAGCCAGCACCCCCCGCAGTGCCGGTAAAGAATGAACAGTGGCGTTCTCTCTCCAGGAGATGGCGGTGTTGAGACATATATCAGACACGGCAAGGCCCCAGCGCTCTCGGCTTTAGGCCGTCTTTTAACTAAAAACCCGCTAAACCCAAAGTCCTCGTTCGATGGAAAGTGAAAATGTCAGAAATAGAGAGAGACATTCTGAGTGATGGAGAAAGCACTATTTACATTTGTAGTCTCAGCTAGAATACGCAAGTAATTTGTGAATTAACACATAGAGTCCTCAGATAAATATTAAGCATGAACTAATATGCGTTTTAATTTTCTCTCTTTTCCTTCTTCTCCTCCTTTTCTTCTTTTCTTCTTTCTTCTGAATCTACAGAATGGCAAGGAGAGTAGAGGTCATCAAAAATTGTGGTGAAATTCCATGTGAAAAAAACCGTCAGGTGTAAAATGGATACATATTTTATATACTTATATTTATAAGTATACTATAACACTATCTTGTCTATACTGTATTTATATATACGTTCATATACTATATTTTAACTTCTCTGTCTCAATATCTTCTCTGCCTTCGGAAACATTGGCAGTTTATTTTTCAGGTAGGTGAGTCTCTGATCCATTGGATATTGGGAAACTAAGTTTCAGACTCGCGGGTTACTGAGTTTCAGACTCGCGGGTTTCTGGAACAGAAGCTTGCTCTTTCCACTCATGCACAACCTAGTGTTGCACACCAGTAGGGCTCAAGGACTCTTAGCTAACTGGAATTAGTCTTAAGAAGTCTGAGAGAAGACACCTGGGAAATTGAATCTGATTTAACGTAACATGGAGAGCACAAACTCCTAACCTGCATTTTGGGTTCTTGATTTTAGAGCCTCGTTGCCACCAACCAAGAAGAGGAAGAGCACACAGGCGCTGGAGGACTCCGGGGACCATCAAGTGTGGGCCCACCGCTCCAGACCAAGTGAGCCAGCCCGGGGCCCATCTCTGCTTTCGCCATTAAGACGGGGATTTTGACCAGTCTTGCAGTAGCCCTACAGGATGATTTTCTCTCTCCTAGAAGGGCAAGGATAGGAGTTTCTTTCTTTCCTTTTGACATACAGTTTCGTGCAGTCTTCGGTGGGTCATGTAGGTCCTTCTCTCCTAGGAAGAGGTGCCATTGTCTCTCTCTTTGGTGGAGATGAAGTGCCGGTCCTTTCAATTTCAGGGGCAAGGTTCTGATTCAGTAGGCTTGAGGTGGGGTCTGAGATTCTGCCGTCCGAACAGGCTTTCAGTGTTGCCTGCTCGTGGAGGGTACTCTGAGAAGCAGACTTGGGAAGATTTCTCCAGTGGGGCAGGAAGGTAGAGAGCTGAGCTCCTCTAGCATCTGCTTCAGGTTAGCGGCTCCCAAGTAGGTCTTTGAAATTTTGGAAGATCATTTGCGAAGTCTTTCAGCAGACTCATATGGTGCCCAAGTGGTGAGACTACCTTATTTTTGCCTTCTACAATATGTGACACATCGTGTTTCAAGCTTAGAGACCTTTTCAAGTTATGAACAAATTGGGGATTTGGAGTCTGAAGGCTTGAGCTTTCAGAAGAAATGCTATGGCACTTATCGGGTGAAAGGAAAATGCTCCATGCCAATTCTGTTAGCCCCTGTAAATAATCAGACGTAGGCAATGTGAATAGAACCCCGGATTCAGGGTACATCTCTTTTATTCCCACATGCAACAGCTTGACGGGAAGGTCAAGATTTCTGTCTTCCAGCTCTCCCTCTCACTATTGTCCCCCAATTCCAGAGGTTTATACTGCCCTGAAAGGTGATGTGGTGGCTTCCTCACCTGCTTGAGTTGCTGCCTTTGTCTTTCACAGCCTTATGACAAGTGCTGGTCCTCTGTGCCCATGGAGCCTGCTGGTGTTTTCAGGGATGGCTGGCCTCCGCTCCAGCATGGGCTGGAGGGTCCTTCAGCCAAGGCCCACACGGGGCCATTCCCTGGGAGTGCTGTGGCAGAACTGTGCTGGGTATTGGGCCCTTGCATGAACCAAACCTGTCACTGCCTTTTCTTTCACATGGATCCACCCTGGCCAGCAGGGTGCTTGGTTTTTCTTATTCAACGCTTGAGACACAAAAGGCTAAAGTCTCCTTTCTGGATAATATAGAGCTCACCATCCACCTTCCTGTGCAAAGCTTACTCTAATTTCTTCAAGAGTTCTTGCATCTAGCCTGCAGCCCCTTTGTGATCCTCAAACATAAAAGGCTGAGTGAATTTCTAGCCAGACGAGGGAACCATCTGTTCACTTCCACAGATGCACCAGCTCACTGAGAGGACTGGGCAAGCCACCCAAACCTCCCCAGCGTTTCCTCATCAAACCAGATTGCTGCTCAAATCATCCTGGCTGTCTCAGAGTTAAGCCCCATCCTGTGATGATTTTCTGCTGCCTGTCTCTGGAGAGGCCATTGATTTTTCACCATCTCCAGAGAAAATCATAGAAGAGTAACTGAAATGTCTCAACAGATAGGAAATCTTGAATCCCGTGTTTAAGTCCTATTCCAACAAAGGTCACTGAAAAGCTGACTAAAGATAATTGGCCCCAGACAACTGGGCCAGAATGTAAATGAACAGGTGCCCAGGGCTGGAAAAAAAAAAAGACAAAAATCCAAATGCCATGTTTTCCTTACAGCTTATATTTTTAGCAGAAGTTTTCTAGTAGAGAACTCATAGTTGATGTGGCAGAGGCCGAGGGTGCTTTCAAAGTTCCTGGGGAAATGGTACAAGGGCAGAGGAAGAAGGAGCTTATGCGAGTCTTATTAGGCAGGAATTTTGATGGGAAGAGATGTTCTAAATCAATCAGTAAGGCTTTTCTAGTGACCGTCTCCTGAGCGGTTTATTTTGCCCAAGGGGTTCCAAGATCGCCATTTATAGGGCTCACGGTGTAGACTCACTGGTTTGCTGTGGGCAGATGTGAAATGTTGCTTAGAGAGAAAGCAGCTGGGGGATAGGCTCTTGCTAGCTGGTTCCAGCCTCACATGGCCTAGATCCCAAATATGAGGGGGTTCTGCTTCCATCTGATCTGAACCCCAACTATGAGAGGATTCATTGACTCACGTAGTTTGGACCTCAAATACAAAAGGACTTTTCAGCCCCAGAGTTATGGCCTTTGGCTCCCAGTGAGAGGTGCACTGGCTGAATTCACACTGTAGAGTCAGAAAAAGTATCTGTCTCGTCTCCTCAGCAGTTGGGGACTTTCTGAGCCTGACTTTTCTTGATTGCCAAATGAGAATCATAATTTCTACTTCACCCATTTCTAAGATTTTTTTTTAAGTAATGTAGAAAAGAATATTTTGAAAGGCATTAAAATGCAAATATGAGTTTTTCCAAAAGGGTTGGGACTTGGGCAGTGTGCTGCCTTCACACTCCTATTTCTCTTCTGCTACATTTTCTCGAGAAATCCTCGCTATAGCATGAAAAGAAGAGGGTGGTTTGAATCCCGTCTCTTCCACTTACCAGCTGTGACTCTGAGCAAGTTATTTCAGGTCTTTGAACCCCAGTTGCTGCATTTGTTAAATGAGATTAGGAATCCTTACTTCAGTTTGGCCGCACCTACTAAAGCATATCCTGTGACCCAGTAATTCCACTGCCACTTTTCATGATTCTGAGAAATCTTTTCAAAATGGTTGGTCACAAAAACTGGAAAAAAAAAAAAAAAAGAATGTTTTGCTTAGGTGACGTGTTAATAGGGACACCCCAAGACTGTGTTAGACTGTGTCTAACAGGAATGTGTACATATGCCCATGAAAAGACATTCACAAAAAAATACCCACAGTGGCATTACTTATACTAACCACAAACTGAAAATAACCCAAATGGCTGTCAAGGGCAGGATAAATTGTGGTATAGTCATACAGGGGAGTACTTACTCTACAGGCATGGGAATAAACAAAACGCCTGCCATTTGCAACAATATGTGTATGAGTGAATCTCATAAACATGATATTGGGCAAAAGAAGCCAACACGCAGGAATACGTACCATATTATTCCATTTCTATGAGCTCCTCTATGGTATGAGGTATCGGACTAGTGATTTGTCTTGGGTAGGGGAAAGTAGTAACTGCAAGGGGGCATGAAGGTGTCTTCTAGAGTCCTGGACGTGTCCTATTTCCGGGCCTACTGATAGTTACCCGGTATAATTCACTTTATTAGAAAGTATCAAATTGTGTACTAATGGTCTGTGTATTCTTCTTTATGTATATTAGACTTCACTGAAGAAAGGTTATTGAAGAAAAGGCGTTCTTACTTTGAAGACTGGATAAGAAACCGTGTCAAGTGTCTTGGTACAGACAGGACATGGGAGTAGTAGACATTATTATTAGTGTGAATAATAGTAAGTCCCAGTATTGGGCTCAGGCTTGTGCCTGGCATTTCAGTGTGGGCCTGGGGTCCCTGGATGTCACCAGTGGATGGCCAGCTCCCAGGGAAGCCATGACTATGTTGGTGTTGTTAGAGTGACTGCCCCTTAGCTTTGCTGCTATAATGGGAAAAGGCAGGAACTGCTGTTATCCTTGACCTGGCCACCATGCCTGAGTGGGAAAGGGCCCACGTTAGCTGATATTCACTCAGGCACTCAGTGTTAGTTATTTCACATCGGATAGAATTACCACAGAGGCCAAGAATGAAGTATTCCTCAAGGCTTCTTGGGAATAACTGAGTCATCTGAGCCAAAACAAGTGCAGGTGGTGACGACAGTGCCACTAACATTAACCAAAAGCGCCATAGTTTACATCCTTGCTAGCGACAGGCCCTGTGCTCAGCACCTACAGTCATAACTCATTGTGTTATGAGTGAATCTCCTCACACAGTGAGCCCAGGAGGTTTCATACTGTTGCCTCCGTTTTGTAGATGAAGAAACTGAAGCCCAGAGAGCTGAACCCATTTTCCTAGATTGTACAGCTATGAAATGTACAGTTGTGCCTCAAGCCCAGGCCCATCTGATTTCAGACTCCAAACTCCTGAACTTCCTTTACCCTCTGTCCCTTGTAGGAGAGAGGAAGGAAAGAAGGAAGAACTGGTTTCTCCTCTTCTCTGAATTTGGTATAAGCAGGAGAACTGTGGAAGGTTTTTGTTTGTCCGTTTGTTTTAAAAAGTTTTTAGGTCTGGTAACTTTTGGAGGAGTGATGGCATGAGGAGGTCCTTGCATTGCTGACCCCCTGTAGTCTTAGCCGAGGTGGCGGTGGGGGGGTCGGGGGGGTGGGGGGAAGGTTTTCATGATTCTGAGAAATCTTTTCAAAATGGTTGGTCACAAAAACTGGAAAAAAAAATGTTTTGCTTAGGTGACGTGTTAATAGGGACACCCCAAGAAAACACATTTTGTATGACATTTGAGATCAAAGACAACCTGAAGCAGTGTGTTGTTTATTTATGTGAGCAAGTCTGCAGTGCAAGTATAAAGAAAGAAAGGTAGGTGAGTGAAAGAAAACCCTGCATTTTCTAAGCTCTGGGCTAAGTGCATGCTCCCCAGGAGCCCATGTTGTGTTTCTCTGTTGTTGCTTACAGCCTGCACCTGATCTTATGAACGCCCACTATTTCCCTTTCACTCCTGATGTCAGGCATGAGTGATAGTAGGGGAGTTAAAAGAAAAACAGAAAACGTACCAATAGAATTTACATAAAAAGTATCTGAGGTTGAACCACATGTCTGGAAGCATACTCAAATTAAGACAAACAATTTACAAGGATTATGCAAAAATAGTAGCTCGTGTATGTGAAATTGCTGTTATTTTAACATACAAAAGTGGCAATTTCATATCGTCAATACTACATACGGTATTTTGTTACTTTATCTTGGCATTAGCTTCTGAGTGCACTTGTACTATGGTATTCTCTCTGCTTGCGTGATGTTGCAAGATGGGCAAGACATCTGTTTTAATTTCTATTGTGCAGTTGAGGGAAGTAAGACACTAAGTGAATAAATAGCTCCTCTAAGCTCAGAAAGCTAGTGCCACAAGGGACCCGTAACAGAGTAGAATGTATGGGTTGCAATTAACAAAAACAAAGAAACAAAGGACAAAACCCCCACACCTCAAACTGCCTTAAGGAAAAAACAAACCAAAAAACAAAACTGGAGGATTTATTGGCTCCTATAACTCAAGAGTTTAGAATTGGATCCCAGAACTCAAATCACGCCATCAAAACTGGGCGCCCTTCAGTCTCAACTCTGTGTTCTGCTGCTGTGTGGCTTCATTCCTAAACATTCCCAAAATGGTGCCGGCGGCTCTTGGGGTTATATCTCAGAGGTTTAAAGCTCATGGAAAAGAGTCGGCATCTTTGAACCCCTGTCCGCTGAAGTGCAGAAGTGCACTGTGCTTGGATAGGATTGGGCCATGAGCCTACCTGATGGAATTATTGATGCAAGTGGTGAATGTTGTGTTTTAACTGATCCGGTCTGGGTCCCCATACCCTCCTCTGACTGGGAGTAGGCTTCCCTGGAGCCACGTTGGCTGGAAGTGGCTATGCAGGAAGTAGGGTAGACAGACACTGAGGGCAAAATATCCCAAGTACCATTGCATCTTAGAGATCACTGACCCCAAATTGCTCTTTTTGCAGATGAGGAAACAAGGCTAGCCACACGTCTCCTGCCTCCCAACACTTGTTACTTCCCACGTGCTCACTCTACCTCATCCATGGCCAGTTCATTGGCTCCCTGCAGCTGTCTGCGAATCTAGGAAAAACAGCCTTGGAGGCTCTAACATGCCGATTTCTTTGCAGTGACAAATAGGAGTCACAGCAGTGAAGTGCAAGACTACGACAGTGAGGGACAGAACATGATGCCTGTGGACCAGTGTTCTCCTACTCTGAAGTGGCAGCCGTATCAAAGTGTTCCTTGGCACAGTTTGTTAAATGGTCATTACGAGAAACTGTAAGTGGCCCAGGGATGCCTGGTGCTGTGCTGGAGAGTGAGGGAAGGAAGGCAGTGCTAATCTTCAGGACTAAATCCAAGTATTTGGGCTTTGATGCCACTCCTGATTGAATAGGATGGGCCAATGAGAAAGCGTGCTTTACTCCTTATGTTTTGCGTTCCAACTAGTGAATAGTTGAGACGTGGATTTCTGGCCGTTAGGACTCCAACCTTAAAATTCTAACTCATTATAATTTGCCCACTAAATGATGGAGGGAGAGCGAATCTTTCTGAGATCAATACCCAGTTCACCTAAATGCTGGAAAATGGAGATTTCCCAAATCAGTAACATTTAACCCTGCAGTTAATTTAAAATTCCATAAAATACTGTTTTAGGGGGCCACATTAAATTGCTAGCTGGTGACACCCCTACTTCCCCAATATTTATGCTGTGAATCAGTATTGTCAAGTTCATTGGCAACATCTAGTGAAGGAGTCACAGTTGGTGGTGGCTTTGTAGTAAGAGACTGAAAAAGTAAAACATAGAAAATATCTTTAAACTGGAAAAATTTTCATCCTAATCTTGTGACATTATAGTTTCAGGAAATAAATGTGAACGTACATATTATTACTCTTAAACATCCTCTGAGCCTTCTCTTTATTCCTGAGGATATGTCACCCACTTAAGTCTTCTAGAATTTTTAAGATTAAAAACGCCTTCTTGAATAAACCTAAAACAATGTTAATGGATAAAGAATCGGATTTTCAAGTAATACATATAATATGAAATAAGAAATTTTGGTCTACAAACGAGGGCCTTTGTGGTATTTTCCAAATTCAAATATAGCTTATTTAAGAGCAAAACTTATCACTAGGACTTTCATGTTGGATGAACTAGAAGGAAGAAATCTTTTCCTTCAAGCAAATTCTAAGGACTTAAACAGACTTTGGGAGTTGGTATGTTGAATGGGAGGCAGAAAGAAGCAAATTGCTAATTGTGTCATTGAACTGTCACAACTTTTGTCTTTGCCACTGAGTGCAATTAGAAAAAGAAAGGAAGGGTCCATAGGTCTTGGTTTTGAGTCTTAGTCCGCATTTAGTTATCCTTCGGGGAGTGTTTGATAGGCTTTCCTAAATATGAGTACCAAGGTATGAAATCTCAACTTCTTGAGGTAACTTCTCTTTCTTCTCACTTGAGTAGATTTTTTTTTAAAGTTTATTTGAACAGCCAATCTAAACTCCACTGATCTGGAAAAAAAAGAGAACATGGATGGTATCAGCTCAAAGGTATAGAGGCAGATGTATTTTGAATGCTTAGACATAATTCACTTTTCTTAAGTGCAAGAAAAGGACAATATTAATCTACATTAGAATTCAGGTCATCTTAATTCCACTACTCATATCATTGAGACAGAATATCACTTGTCTCAGATTATTATGTCTAATTTGATACAAAAATATTGTTTCCTTAAGTTTTCCTGAAAGCACTAAAGTTAGGGGATTGAAAATTTATCAAAAACCTTTTTCTGAGTGATATTTAAAACTTGTGTCAACAGAGCTTTTAAAAGCCAGTTTAGTTGACTTTATGTATATCTTTTGATACCAAAATCAGAATCACTATTTTTAGGTAAATAAATTTCTATAGCCAGAGATTGGTGTTTAAGATTCACAGGAATCTTCAACATTGTGATTGTTGGTTGATTCAGTTTCTGCTTCCAGCAATCTTTAAATTTCAGGCTAATGCTCATATCTGAGCTACAAACCTTACCTTCTTCGGAGTTTTTGATAGTGAAACATGGAAGATCACAAAAAGATATTTTACAAAAAGGTATTTCCTATTTTCTCAACCAAGACCGTTCTTATTACCCTCTGCAGTAAAATCTATACGATTCAATTCATCTAGCCTTTAGATGAGCAAATTAGAAGATTAGTTCTAGAAACCTGAGTCAATATGAAGTTCCCAGATGGCATAAGACATGTGGTCTTTATCAAATCCTTCATTCAGTGACTGTTCCCGAATTTGCTGCTGGCAGCCGCAGGACTGTGGAGCCTTTGACATGTCAGCTACTTGGAGGTGATCAATGGCCCAGTGACTTGACCCATTGGGAAGGAGCTTAACTTGCAAAGAACAGGAACACTCTTTTCCCAAGAGACTCATCCATATTTTCTGTCTCTGGAGTTAAAGGAAAATTTAGAAATTCAGTGTTGTTCATTATACTGGCAGCCATCCAAACTGAGATCCCGGGAAGCAGAGAACCACATACACAGCCGCAGAGAGCCGGCAGAGCTCTAAGTCCTGCTCGCCTCTGCTTGTGGTCCTGGGAAGGAGCTTCTTACCTGAGGAAAACCCCACATTTAGGAATCTTGATGAATTAGAAATCATGTTCCATATCTACAATATGTATGGGAAAAACTCGCCAAAAAGTTTTCACCTTTTATATTCTCTTCTCCATTCATTAAGGATGTTTTATTTTCCTTAACATTGGAAGTAGTTAATTAAACATGTCATACACATAGCATTGATATTAAACATAATTTTATGGGGCAAATAAAACAAGAGTCTGATTAGCCACCGCACCACTTCTGTTCCCGGCAAAAGTAACCAGCATAGTAGGTTTTCAGTGCTATTACCAGAGCAGGAGGCTAAGAAGGAAATGACTACACTCTGGTGAAAACAGGTTTCGATCAGTGTTCTGACTGACTCTGGTTAATTTGGTTTAAAGCTATTCCTAGTAATCCTGACCAGTCTGCCTTTTTCTTATGACCACCAACAGGCTGAATCTGAGGGATTCACTCATCTGAGGGAGTATTTGAGTGTGGTGTTGCTGATGACATTTAGAGGCTTTTTTTTTTTTTAAGGTGGAAAAGATGAATTTTATCCCAGATATTTCACAAGTCTGAGGAATGTGGTGATTTCTCAACTTCTGGACTACGTCTTTCTATTGTGTGGTGGGGTCAAATTAGAATTCTGGAAAGCACAAAGGGAAAAGGCAGGCCAAGGCGACAGTCTTCCATTTGGCAAGAATTGTGCTTCTTCCTTGTGAGAAGATAAAATGCTGTGAGAAAGCCATCTGTGTTTTGAAATAGCATTTTCACTTCCTCAGCAAAAATTCACCAAATTGATTCAATATAGCAAAAATCACTTTCTACAATATATTTTCTTGAAATGTTTATACAATTGATATTGTTAATGAAAGAAAATGTGTGGATAATGTTTGTTAAACTGGTTTCTTGATTCCTCTTTCCATAGACCCGATGTCGGTTATCGAGTTATCACAGACAAAGGATTTAATTTTTCACCAGCAGATGAAGCTTTTGTTTGCCAAAAGAAAAACCATTTTCAGATAACCATCCATATCCAAGTTTGGGGAAGTCCAAAATTTGTCCAAACCCAAATGGGCCTAAAGCCAATAGAAATGTTTTACTTGAAAGCTTTTGGGGTTAAGGTAAGTTTTTTATTTAGCTTGGTTTAATTAAGCTAACTTTTATTAAGTGCTTGTTATCTGTTGCTGCCTAACAAACTGTCCCCCAAACTTAGCAACCTAAAATAATAACAGCCATCTATTTGGGTCACAAATGTGCAGGCCAGTTAGGGGTTGGCTCTAGCAGTTCATGCCTGTTCAGGGGTCCTCAGCTAGGCCTGGATCCAGTGTCAAGATGGCTCATTTATATGTCTGTCAAGTTTGGACTGGCCATTGGCCAGGAGCTCAAATGAGACTGTGGCTGGGAGGCCTTGGCTTTTCTTCACACAGACCTCTCTGTGGGATAGGTTGTGCTTCCTCACAGCATGGCGGATGGGTTCTAAGAGTAAACGTTCCAAGACATAGGAGGCAGAAGCTGCTAATTTCTGAAGTCTGAAACTGGCTCAGAACCTGGGACAGCATCACTTCAAACCACATTTTGATAGTTTTCAGTATATAAATCTTGCACTCCTTTGACTAAATGTAATTATTTTATTCTTTTTGATGCTGGTGCATTTTCAAATGCAATAGATTCACAGTTTTCACCAAATTCTCAAATAGGTCCCTGACTTAAAAAACCAAGGAACTGTTAATTTGGTCAATGTCCCCTTTTTTCCAGTTTAACAGAGGAGAGACTGAGTAAAGTTACACAATTCATTCAAGATAAGTGGATGAGAGAGTTGACTTTAGAGTGCAGGTAGGATGATTTCTGAGTGGTCAACAACTCTTTCTTAACTTGTGACCTCAGATCCAGCTTCTCAGGGGGAAAAACATCCATTATCTGCATATTTTGTTCTGATTATTAACCTGAGCTTAGCACTGAGTCTCCCAAAATGAGGCTTGACTGCTGAACACATCAGCTGCTCTTGCTCCAAACTGAGTTGCTTGCTCCAAACCAAACCCAGAGTAAATACAGATAACAAACAAACAAACAGCAACAAAACATATTTTTCTGATCATGGAAGTAATGTGAATCCATTGTGAAAATTTTGGAATGCAAAAGAAAACTATAAAGAAAGAAAATTCATTCATATTTGGGACCCACCATTTGTTAGTCTAATTTTTCTCTTATTAAAATTAATTTCGGGGTGCCTGGGTGGCTCAGTCAGTTGAGTGTCTGACTCTCTATTTTGACTCAGATCATGATCCGAGAGTCGTGGGATCGAGCCCTGCGTTGGGATTCTAACTGGGCGGACAGCCTGCTTAAGATTCTCCCTCCTCATCCCCCTCCTCCTCCTCCTCCTCCTCCTCCTCTGCCCCTCCCCCTGGCTCTCTCTCTCTCTCACTAATAAAAAGTTTTTAAAATTCATTTTATATTGTTAATAGCATATTATGAAAATGACATGTGATATTAAAGATTCTATAAGGTATTATTTACAAAGATGATACAGTTTCTATTGTATAAATGTATCATATTCCTGCATTATTATAAGTTTTGCTTGTTTTCAATTTTTTATTGTTAGTTAAACTTCAGTAAACATCCACGTATACCTGTCTTTGCATGAGGATACATTCCAGAAGAATTTATACATCAAAGGACAGATGTTACTAAAACTCTTGATGTAGATTGCCCAATTGCTTTTCAGAAAAATTGTTATTATGCTAATACCCACAAGCCATATATGACGGGGCAGATCTCACTACCCCCATGCCACTCTTCATTAAGAGCAAGAAGAGTTTTGTAACAAGTACTGAAAAAATACCATTCTCTGTATTTTATTTATTTTTATTGTTTATTGTTTATTGTTATTTCTTCTTATTCAAATGCAAGCTCTTCAAGGGCTGGGATTTCTCTTAATTTTGTCCACTGCTCATCTTCAATGCCTCGGGCAATGCCTGGTGCATAGCAGGGGCTCCTACATGAATGAATAAATGAATGAACGAATGCAGGTATCTATAGAATGAATGGATCAATGAACGAATGAATGCTTGCATCCTTTTAGCTGCCTCGCTGCTGTGTTTTGCTCCTGGTGTTTTAATCACCTACTAGCTCACACTATAATCACCGCTCACCTGAAGTTTTCTGTTGTCTTGTGTTTTCATTGTTTAGTTTTACAGATAATTGTTTCTTTTCTCACCAATAGCATACTGCTTAAGGTTGGGGCCATTGTCTTATATGTCTTTTCAGTGACTTGTTCCTCCTACCCAGTGACTATCATGATGCCTTGGAAAAGTTTTAAAGTACTTGAATGTTGTTTACTAATGAACATTTTTATTAATAAGTTTATGTAGTCAATAACTAATTTACTTTTTGTTGTTCCAAACAGGTAGAAGCTACCAGTCAAATAATTGCTATTGAACAATCCCAAGCAGATAGAAGCAAAAAGATTTTCAATCCTGTTAAGTAAGATTTCTTTTCTGAATTCCTTTGTGAATGCTATGGTAAAAAGACCCATTGCCCAATATATTTTGTTTATTAAAAATGAATTCCACCGACCATGTGATTTCTCTTACATGTGGAATCTAAAAAACAAAACAAATGAACAAACAAACAAACAAACAGAAAGCAGAAACAGACCTATAAATACAGAGAGCAAACTGATGGTTGCCAGAGGGGAGGGCTTGGGGCATGGTCAAAATGGGTGAAGGGAAGTAGGAGATACAGACTTCCAGTTATAGAATGAGTAAGTCCCAGGAATGAAAGATACAGCACAAGGAATATAGTCAGTGTTACTGTGATAGCATTGTGTGGTAGCTACAGATGTGGTGAGCATAGCCCAAGTAGAGAGATGTCACATCACTATGTTGTACACCTGAAACAAACGTAACATTATTTATCAACTATATGTGAATAAAAAAAAGTAATAAAAAATAAAATGAATCCTACTGCAGAAACTACATGGGTAATAAGATGTTAATATTATGAACACATGCGTATCAACAAAAATAAAATAGGTAAAATGCATTGAAATAATTTCAAACAAACTCTTGTAAAAAGCTTCATTTTTAAGTGATTATTTTCATAACCATTTATTACTGACACCTTTGCTAACTACCTGGGTTCCTTGACATAGGTTATGATGAGACCTTTCTTTTAAGTTACGCTGTGCTTACAATTCATTTTTTCTTATTTTTCAAAGCTATGTTGATAGATTGCCTAATGGGTTCCAGAATAGAAAGCGTACCGCCCTGGGATTATCCCAAGCAATATGGCAGTCCAAAGTGAGCATTCAGCCTGTGGAATGACTTGGAGTGTGATTTGCTTTTTGACTATTTGGCTGGGACGTAGTTGAGATATCCCAGTGTTCTGACCCTGAGGCAATCCCACTCCGGGTGGCACAAAGATGGTCCTACCGCCTGGAGAGACCAGGCAGGAGCTTGGCCTGACGCTCCGGTGGGAGCCATGTGTACAAGCTCAGCAGTAAAGTCGCCTGGTGCATCTGGTTCTCCCTCTCCCGCCTGGGCGGTCTGGGTGTGGTCTTCCTTAGGGGCCAGGCCCAGAGAGGGCAAATACGTGAAGGGGATACAAAGGAGTTCGCGAGGAACCTAGAGAAATTGCTTGTCAGGAGGCAGTTCTAGCAGCAGTGGCAGAGGCACAAATGAAATGTCTTTTCTCCCCATTGTGGAGTTTTTTTTTTTTGTTTTTTTTTTTAATTTTTTTTAACGTTTATTTATTTTTGAGACAGAGAGAGACAGAGCATGAACGGGGGAGGGGCAGAGAGAGAGGGAGACACAGAACTGGAAGCAGGCTCCAGGCTCTGAGCCATCAGCCCAGAGCCCGACGCGGGGCTCGAACTCACGGTCCGTGAGATCGTGACCTGAGCTGAAGTCGGACGCTCAACCGACTGAGCCACCCAGGCGCCCCTCCCCATTGTGGAGTTAAAAGAGCCCATATGTGGTATGGGGAGCATACTGCCTTTATGGGTGAGAAACTCCAGGCTCGAGCTTCTGCTGAATGAGCGTATCTTACCTTTCAAGAATTATTCCCTGGCAGCCATTCCAGACCATGTTGTGGAGAGTTTATTAAAAATCAGCAACTGGAATAAACTGTCCTCTACAGTGTGATGGGAATGGGGGACTGAACATACTTGGGACTCTCAGGATGAGTTAGGTATGATCGAGGAGTCCACGTTCTCTCACAGTCTCTCGGTATTTCTGCTGTTTGTTTTAGAATCGACCTGCTGGCCGACCAGGTCACCAAAATTACGTTGGGCCGGTTACACTTCAGCGAAACTACAGCAAATAACATGAGGAAGAAGGGAAAACCAAATCCTGACCAGAGGTACTGGCATCCCTATGTATGTCCCACGGTGGCCGGGTACTCTATCTGACTGGCCAGTGCCCTCCAGAGGCCCCTCTGGTCCTCTTGGTGCTGCCAGCCTGCCACCCAGGCTGCCCTTGGCCACTTCCCCCTTCTTGAACTCTTTCTGTTTCTTAACATGTCTCATTTACCCTTACTGTCTTTCCATGCTCATCCCCCACAGTGCCTACTCTCCTGCCCAACCTCAAATCTGCGTGCCTTGACTCCCTCCATGATTCTCTAGAATGACCACATGCTTATGCCTCACTGCTGTCCAAGGGTTGAGGACCAACTGCCCTGCTGAAACCTGTGTGCTGGTCACTAGTGTAAAGCCCCGATTCCTGGAGTTCTGCTATAGCTTCTTTTGATTAAGAAAGGAAAGGAACTCGGATCAATGATTTACACCTGTGGTTCTCATAGTGTGGCCCCAGACTGGCAGAGATGCTGTCACCAGGATGCTTGTTAGAAGTGTGATCTCTCACCAAAGATCTAAGAATCGAAAGCTCTGGAGGTGGGGCCCAATAATTTGTATTTTAACAAATCCTCCAGGTGACTTTGATGCAGTCTCAAATTTGGAGTCACTGGTTGTAGAACATACGTTTTGGAGTTGGAAAAAATTGAGTTTGAAATTTGAAACCACCGTTTACTAGCTGGGTGCCCTTGAGCATGTGACTTAACCCTCTGAGACTCATTATTTTCCCATTCTCTAAAATGGGGACAATGTTCATATCCTACTCCAATGGGGTTGTTTTGGGGTTCTAAATGAAATACTATAGATAACCTGCTTAGCCCAGTGTATGACACATTTTGAGGACTCAGATGATAGCTAATAATTACAATGAAAATAACAATTATTACTATGACTGTTTTACTTTAGAGATAGGGGACAACTCCTATTCTCTAAGGATTAGAGAATCTGTAGCATTGCAGAGGAAGTTGGCAAAGTTTTCTCATGCGGTTCCTAAAACAAAAGCTACTCTCATAGGGATAGTTTTGTTTTGGTTTCAAAAAATGAGCTGATGTTAAAAATGCCTCCTCAGTGTTACATATGAAGAAGCTATTAAAATAACCTTGGTGAAAATTCATTGGGAGCAATTGGAGGGAAGGGTCCAGGTTTTTGACTAAGTCACGACATGGGGGTATGTAGCATACAGGGCCAAGAGCAGATGGGGTGGGAAGGGCCCGGTGTGGTTGGGCAAACCCTGCTGTGATAGGGTAGGTGGCTTGGGCAGCTCTCGGTAAGGGGACCTCTAAGATGGCTGCCTGTTGTGCATTTGTTTGTGAGCAGCGCTGTGCTGGGGGGGCTTGCGGAACAGCTCGCAAATCCCTCAGACTGGGCAGAGGGTAGACCCAGACCAGTACCGAGTGAATCCACTGCTATTTCCTCTCACAGGAGGGGCAGCTGAAAGCACAGTAGAAAATCTTTAAATGTGCAAACCTGCCGAGATAAATTCACCATTGATGAACTGTTGTGTGGCATTTGATCGCACAAATTATGTCTCTGTTTCCTTACGCGTTGGCCTTGTCTGCTGTTTTTGACTTAGGTACTTCATGTTGGTGGTTGGACTGTATGCTGCTAACCAAGACCAGTTCTATCTACTGTCTGCCCACATCTCTGAACGGATCATTGTAAGGGTAAGGTTCAGCTCTTTCATCTTTCTGGATCCCACCTGCTTTTCTCGGCTGAAGTGGAAGTTGCATTTTCATTGGCATGCTTGAAGTATGCAATTTCTCAACTGATGATAGTAATAGCAGATATTATTATTTTAGTTTTCACATAATGGTTCTCAACTAGGAGACCTTTTGTCCCCCAGAGGTCACTTGGCAATGTCTGCAAACATTTTTTGGTGGTCACAACGGGGGGGAGATGCTCCTGGCATCTCGTGGGTATAGGCCGGGGATGCTGCTCAATCCCTTACAATGCACAAGACAGCCCCCACGACAAAGAGTTACCCCTTCCAAAATGTCAGCAGTGCCACAGCTGAGACACCCTGGTTTAAATGCTGTATTCCAGGCACTGAGCTGAATAATTTATATATGGCGTCATTTTACATCGGGCCACATTTACGTTACCTTCTTTACATGCAGAGGAGCTGAGGCTCAAGGAGGTGAGAAACTCATCGTGATTGCACAGCTTGTGAAGGATGGAGCCCGGGTTACAACCTAGTTCTCTCTGATCCCAAAGCCCACAGGGTGGGGAGAGTAGTAAAGAAGGCATTTCATACCCAAAAGTGATTGGTGACCCCAGGAACCATCTGGGCCGCTGCCTAGCACATAGTCATGGTTCAGCACATTTTGCTGAATGAATGATTGGTCACAGCTGTGGACAGGCATCTTGGCAGCCACAAAAGCATAAAGCTGTTGGCAGCTGGAAATGCAGCTGTGTGAGGCCAGGCTGGCCACCGTTGAGAATACCAGGGGCATAAGGTAACGGGTCACCACGGGCCTGGCAGCCGGGGAGAAGCTAGCTGTCCTGTGACACAGGGAGGGTATGTGAAGTCCAACAGGAGAAATCGTCCAGTGTGGGCATGCCCACGTACGTGGCTGTGACTCTTAGGCCTGGGGACCAGATCTGCCTGTTTGGGGAAATGAGTCTTTCCTCTCTTGCCTCAAGCTGTTCTGAAACAAAGGGTCCTCTGTGTAATTCTTCCAATCAATTAAAAATAATAAGCCACTTATAAGTGGAAATCCTTAAACTGCATCTCAGACTTTTAATGGGGGGTGAAGTAATGTTGGAAATGAGGTAAAATGCTTGTGTTCAGATGTCCCAGAGTAAGGGCTGGACTATGTGCCTGCCGTTTTTGTGGAACCCGATCTAATCTGTGGCAAACAGGGTGCCACTGGAGCAAAAGCTGGTGGAGCCTTCTTCTTTGGTCATGGAGCAGGGGCAGTGGTTCCCCATCCCTCAGCGGGGGGTGGAAGGGTGGGGGGTGGTTTGGGTTCGGGGCCCAGGGCGTGATGTGATCTGGGATTGCTGTGCTGCACTAACAAGTGTGATTTAAAGTAAAGTCACTTATTGTTGCTGGTTTTTCATAGGGAGAATAAAGACAGATAATGCCATTCTTTTCAGAGTTAGCATAGATTAGATATTCTGAAAATGTTGCTTTGAGCTGGGAAACTCATGCTTGAGTCTGGCAGCCTGCTAGTCACCTGCACACCTTGAATAATTTACCTGGTGTCGGGTTTCTCCATTTCCTGCTGGCAGGTCTGTACTCCAGCAGAGTGGAGTACAATGGGGGGGGGGGGTGGGAAGGGGGAGCACTCTACTGTCTGATGTTATATTTCCAGAACTCTGTTAATTGGTGCTTGCTCGTATCCAAAACATAATTATCATTTAACTCGTGATGGTAGCTTTGAGAAGGTGTTTCTGCAATTCATATTTGTTATAAATACTAAAAAACATTAAATTATACTTAGTGAAGATTGGGTGCCATGTTATTCACTAAATTTTTATTTTTAAAAAGTGATTCCATTCCAGATTTGATTGCTTTCTTCCAGCCATAATTGTTGGTTAAAGAGAATGCCCTATTTTAGAAGTGTGCTGGGCAACACAAGGGTTATCCTAACAACGAGAAGAAGAAGAATGGTGATAGGGAAAACCATTCTGCCCCTCCCCCAAACTGGAAATATCTTAGTGATACTATTTTATTCTGACCCCAAATGCAGAAGTGAAAATGCATGCACGTTTGAATCTGCTTAATTGTTTAACGTCGAAACCAACCAAGAGAAAAAAACTGAATTTCATTAATGATGATATGTTTGGGGCACCTGGGCAGCTCCGTTGGTTGAACGTCTGACTCTTGATCTCAGCTCAGGTCTTGATCTCGGGGTCATGAGTTCAAGCCCCACATTGGGCTCCATGCTGGGTGTGAAGCCTACTTATAAAAGAAGAAAGGAAAAAGAAAAATGAAAAAAAAAAAAAAAGAACCGGTGATATGTTTGAATCAGTGAGTTTTCAAAATGTCCACAGAAAATATTTCCTGCCCCTAAGTTTCTAGAGAGCTCTATATAGGTATATGCCTTGGATATATATAGTTAGTTAGTTAGTTAGTTAGTTAGTTAGTTAGTTAGTTAGTTAGACAGAGCACAGACCAGCTTACATTCTCCAAAAAAGCCAGAGGTGCCCTCCTAGGTTATGGCCTGGGTCTGTTAGTTTGAGCTCCAGAGTAAAGGAAGAAAAAAATTGACAACCGAAGATGTTACAAGAGCAGACTACGTTATATGGAGAACTGAAAACTGCACTGAGCAAATGCAGGTTCATTTCGAAGCCTAAGAATCATTCTTCCCAATAGCAGAGATTAACATAAAGGGCAAATGCATGAGGCTTGGACTAGATGAGTTTCAGGCCCCCAAGAGGGGTTCAAGAGACCACAACTGTTAGAATTCTCCTTGGAGAGAGAATGGTGGGCCAGACCCAGTAATTGTTCATCTGGATTGTCAACCAGAACAGCTTTAGAAATATCTTATGGTCCTGTAGTGTAAATTGACCAATTTCATGGAAATTAAGCTTTACTACAAAGACAGGTTTATTTCCCAGGTCTTTGTTTTTGGGAGCATTCTGCAGTGGAGTTCCTTCACATTCTCTTGTTAATGACTAGGTTTTCATTCAGCTCCACTTTCCTTCTAAAACATGTGATTAAACCTGGTTTGGAGTGCTGTGTTGTAAGCAGGAGGGATGATTACTTTTGTCTGCCCTTCAAAGGCGCACTGGGGTTTCCTAGTTTTGAAAACTAATACATTATTCCAGTTTCTTTTCCAGAAGAATATAAATGGGCACGTCCCCAAGAAGTCCCCCTTTACTGCCCTGCAAACTGCACTGCCCTAAGATGGAAAACTGACAAACAGGGACAGGGAGAACAAAAGAAATAGTGCAGCTGCAGGGATGGAGAGGGATGGGCATAGAGTAGGGCGTCTTCATTGCTACCAGCTCTCACCCTTTTCCACAAAACCCCCTTCCCTCCCCTAACACACACACACACACACACACACGCACACACACACACACCTCTTCTGGAGTTCAGATGAATTTTTTATTTACCCAGAGGAATCAGTGTGTGGAGCAGTGTCCATTTCACCCTGTAGTTGGGATTCAACTTGCTGGTTAACTATGGAAGAGATAACTCGACCAGGTGTGTATGGTACAAAGAATCTCCTGGAGAGTAGAACAGAGATGCCTGGGTCCCACCTCCGCAGTTGTTGGTTTTTTTGAAATGTTTATTTATTAATTTTGAGGTGTGTGTGTGGGGGGGGAGAACTTGAGCGGGGGAGGGGCAGAGAGAGAGAGAGAGACAAAGAGAGAGAGAGACAGAGAGAGAATCCCAGTCAGGCTCCGCTCTGTCAGCACAGACCCCAACAACACAGGACTCGAACTCATGAACTGTGAGATCATGACCTGAACTGAAAGCAAAAGTTGGACACTTACCCGACTGAGCCACCCAGGCACCTCCACAGTTTTTGATTCAGTAAGTTGAATATACATTTCTGGCAAGTTTCCAGGAGATGCCGATGCTGCTGCCTACTGACCTCCAGACCACACGTTGACTAACACTGGTAGGGAGCATTTCTGGGCCCATTTTCCATAGCCCTTTCAAAAGATACAAAAATTGATTTGTTATTAACTGCCTTCCTCAACTCAGGCTCTCCTATTATGCTCTTTGGCTGCTGCTTTAGAAGCCCAAACAATGAAAAGCAAAGAAATTCCAGCTTTCCATTCCAAATTTAGAACAAACCTCAAATTACTGTTAATTGCTATTTCCTATTCCAAGCACCTGCAGAGGGCGCCATTTACATTTTACTCAGTGAATGATGCTCCCTGGCAGAATTTCACAACTTTGCCACTGTGTTGCTGAGGAGAGCAGATTGAATGATTACAGGCATATTTCAGAGACATTGCGGGTTCGGCTCCAGACGGAACCTTTTAGAGATGGCGGAGGGTCCTGCCTCAAAGTTCATGGCTGCTGACTGATCAAGGGGGTGGTTGCTGAAGGTTAGGGTGGCCCTGGCACTTTCTTAAAATAAGACAACAGTGAAGTTTGCCACATCAGTTGACTCTTCCTCTTATGAATAGTTCCTCATAGCATGTGATGCTGTTTGACAGCATTTTACCCACTATAGAACTTCTTTCAAAATTGGAATCAGTCCTCTGAAACCCTGTCGTTTTATCAAATAAGTTTATGTAATATTCTAAATCCTTCGTTGTCATTTCAACAATCTTCACAGCATCTTCACCTGGAGTAGATTCCACCTCAAGAGACAACTTTCTTTGCTCATGCATAAGAAGCAATTCTCATCAATAAAAGTTTTAGCATGAGATTTCAGCAATTCATCATATCTTCAGGCTCGATTTTTCATTCTGGCTCTCTTGTTCTTTCTACCACTTCCGCTAAAGCCGTGAGCCCCTCAAAGTCATCCATGAGGGTTGGAATCAACTTCTTCCAAACACCTTTAATATGAATATTTCCACCTCTTCCAATGAATCAGGAATGTTCATAATGGCATCTGGAATGGTGACTCCTAGGGGCACCTTGCTGGCTCAGTCAGGAGAGCATGCGATTCTTGATCTTAGGGTCATGACTTCCAGTCTCACATTAGACATGGAGCCTACTTAAAACAAAAATAAAAAAGAAATATAGAATGGTGAATCTTTTACAGAAGGCTTTCAATTTACTTTGCCCGGATCCATCAGAGAAATCACTATCCATGCCAGCTGTAGCCTTCTGAAATATATTTCTTACATAATAAGACTTGAAAGTCAGAATTACTCCTTGACCCATGGGATGCAGAATGGATGTTGTGTTAGCAGGCATGAAAACAATGTTAATCTCATTGTATATCTCCATCAGAGCTCTTGGATGACCAGGTAAATTATCAATAAGCAGTCATATTTTCAAAGGAATCTTCTTTTCTGGGTGGTCTCTACAGTGGGCTTAAAATATTCAGTAAACCATGTTGCAAACAGATATGCTGGCATCTGGGTTTTGTTCCATTTGTAGAGCCCAGGCAGAGTAGATTTAGGGTAACTTTTAAAAATATATATGTTTTTAATGTTTATTTATTTTTGAGAGAGAGAGAGAAAGAAAGAACAAGGGGGGGGGTGGAGCAGGGAGAGAGAAAGAAACAGAGAATCTGAAGCAGACTCCAGGCTCTGAGCTATCAGTGCAGAGCCTGATGCAGGTCTTGAACCCACGAACCGTGAGATCATGACCTGAGCCAAAGCTGGATGCTTAACCGACTGAGCCACCTAGGCATCCCAACTTAGGGTAGCTTTTTAAGGGCCCGAAGCTTTTTGGAATGGTCAGTGAACGCTGACTTCAATATAGAGTCAGCTTGTCCTTTGAAGTTTGGAAGCTAGGCATTGACTTCTCTCTAGCTACAAAAGTCCTAGATGGCATCTTCTTCCAATATAAGACTGTTTCATCTACATTAAAAATCTGTTGTTTAGTGAAGCCATCATCATTGATTATTCAGATCTCCTGGAGAACTTGCTGCAGCTTCTATATCAGTACTTGCTGCTTCACCCTGCACTTTTATGTTATACATATGATTTTTCCCCTTAAACCCTAACCAACCTCAGCTAGCCTCAGACTTTTCTTCTGCAGCCCCCTCACCTCTTTCAGCCTTCATGGAATTGAAAAGTTAGGGCCTCGCTCTGGATTAGGCTCTGGCTTAAGGAAATGTTGTGGTTGGTTTGATATTCTATCCAGACCTCTAAATCTTTCTCCATATCAGCAATACGGCTTTCACTTTCTTATCATTCGTGTGTTCACTGGAGTAGCACTTTTCATTTCCTTTGCATTCACAACTTGGTTATCTGGTATGAGAGGCCCAGCTTTCAGCCTATCTCAGCTTTCAACATGCCTTTCTCACTAAGCTTAATCATTTCTAGCTTTTGATTTAAAGTGAGAAACATGCGTCTCTTCCTTTTACTTCAGTACTTAAATTCCATTGTAGGGTTATTAGTTGGCTTCATTTTAATATTCTTGGTCTCAAGGAATAGTGAGGCCCGAGGAGAAGGAGAGAGATGGGGAAATGGGTAGTTTGTGGAACAGTCAGAATAATACATATAACATTTATTGATTAAGTTATGCCATCTTATGATTTGTGGCATGGTTTGTGGCTCTCCAAATTATAACAGTAATATTAAAGATCACTGATCACCGATCACCATAACAAATGTAATGATAATAAAATTAAAAAGTTTGAAATATTGCGAGAATTACCAAATGGTAGCAGAGACATGAAATGAGCAGACACTGTGACATCCATAGTCTATGGTGCAGACAGACTGGCTTGATTCAGGGTTGCTACAAACTTCAATTTGTAAAAAAAAAAAAAAAAATACATAATCTGTGAAGTGCAATAAAGCAAAGCTTAATAAAAGGAGGTATGCCTGTATTGGTTGGACAGTAGTTGTTATGCACAGCAGTGTTTTAAGGATAATTTGAGATTATTCCTCCTCATTTTTGCAAAGTATTCCCATATATGTGATTTTAGTAAATTCCCACGACGCTGTGAGATAGGTAAAGAAGTCATTATTATCTTTATTCTTCAAAGAAAAAAGCCAGTGCAGAAAGGTTAAGTGACTGCCCCAAGGTCACACAGCCAGTTTGTGTCATAACATAGATTAAAATGTTCAGGTTTTCCCTACATATATGGGGCTGTGGGATAAATAATAAAAGTATTTGGAGACTTTGATTCATTTCAGTGTTTGATATCAATGAACCACCAATGGACCATATGGGAACACAACTTCATAATTCCAGAAAGAGCTAGTACATTAGTTTGTTTTGACACATTAAGATTGCGGATACCAGAGAAGGGGGAAGAAAGTTCGCAGATTTTATGACATCTCCCATTAATGACGAGGAGGACTCCTCCATAGGTCTATATATTTAGCAAATTGCAGATATGCGGCCCTTTCCCAAATGATCTGAACATATTTTAGGGATCTGAGTTTTCATCTGATGAAGGCCAAGTGAGATTGTTATAATTGTCCCAAAAAATTGAATCTACCTTATCTGCTATTCCAACATGATATCAAGTTTATGATAACAATTATTCCAAAGCTCATTAAGAAAAAAAAAAAACCATCACTGTCTATTTTGTTTTCTTGTAGTGGCTCCTTATGTTCAAGGTAGAGCAAAATACATCAACATTTATATGGTACACCTTGGTTTTAGTTGACTGCTTGCTATAGAAGGATTTGGGTCAAAGCCAATTTGCCATTCACAACCCAGGGGCCTCTAGGGACCTTGCAACAAAGTTCTTTGCTTAACTGACACAAAATGATGTTCAAAGTTGTTACTTCTTTTCTGCTTTCGCCTATCAAATGTCAATGGTTGACTCTTCCAAGTAGCTTGGGGTTCAGACAGGTGAGAATGAAAACCTTGAAGACTCCTACATGTGCTTCAACTGAACCCAAACTAAGAACTAAACTTTATGGGTTTTTAAAAAAATTATTATTTTAAAATCAGTAGCACATGCTTGTGGCAAAAATATTGAAACAATACCAAGAGAGTATAAGTTGAGCAGTGAATCTCCTTCCCAGATCAGTTTCCCATCTCCCAGTTCCAGGCCTTGAAGAAACCACTGTTACTGGTGCCTCAAGTATTCTCCGGAGATGATCTGTGCATATTCAGGTCCTGAGTTTGCAATGTCCCCTGGGCTGCCCAGAAAGGCTGAAAGTCAAGACTTTGGTGTTAGCGTTGACTTCTTAGATGATCAGGGTCTATAGTGCTTGTCTGAATTTGTGACAGCCTGCCTCAAACACACAAAAGTTTCACATTTAGAAGAATAGGCCATCATGTTAAAAACATTAATTCTGTTGTGAGGATTTGGAGGGATTCAGAGATCCCTACTTAAAGATATTTGGAAATGCATTCAGCAGCCCCAGGAGGTGGGGAAGAGGGAAGGCAGTAGAGTGAAGAATCCCTCAGCAAAGGATTTCATTTAAGAGCAGAATCTCCAGAACTTTGTCTAATCTCAATAGTTTCACTTGGATTCTCGTTGAAGACTGCATTTGGCCAGGGCTACTTCTGATAGGAGAAGTCAGAATCATTAATAATTAAAAGAAGTATAGGTCCAGCTCCAGAATTTACTAGCTTTGTGGCCTTGGGCACAGAGTCTTTTCGATTATCTGTAAAATGAGGTGAATGGTACACATCTCCTAGAATGGGGATGTGCACTAGACGCAACAAACGTAGCTGTTGTTATCCTTTTTCAATGTCATCTGTGTTTGGGGAATCATTGAGGTGTATAAGTATATTTGTCCTGTCATTTGCTTGTCAATTGTGTATGAAATCATAAGTATTAAAGTGTTTTAAAACTATAAAAGGGCTAGCTAAATGCAAAGTATTTTTATTTATCTGGGCTTTAATAAACTCGTAGTATCTTCTTATGTAAGGTTCTGGTTTTAAATCCTTATTAATATTATCATCCCTGAAAAGAAGGTCGTTTTGAGTTTTCTTCTTCCTTATCGTCCACCCAGTATAACTTACACGTTCTCAACTCCACGTAGTTGCAATAGAGACTGGACGTCCCAAACCATGGCATGCTGAGCTCCTGCTCATGGGCAGCAGAGCAGTTAGGGGCTCTCCTGGTGCCACAGTTATTTGGATATGTCAGAATGTCCCATCCGATATATGATTTGCAGGTGAAAGACTTACACAACATTCTGTTTTCCCCTGCTCTGAGGAATCAAGCAATCATCTATTTGCTACTGTAACTTCAATGGTAACATAGTTCTGTATTTTTTTCCAGGCCTCTAACCCTGGGCAGTTTGAAAATGACAGTGATGCATTATGGCAGCGAGGACAAGTTCCAGAATCTGTTGTTTGTCATGGTCGAGTGGGAATCAATACAGATGCGCCGGATGAGGCCCTGGTCGTCTGTGGCAACATGAAAGTGATGGGGACAATTATGCATCCCTCTGACAGCAGGGCAAAGCACAATATCCAGGAGGTGAGCACAGGGCAGGCCTTGGGCGCCTCCGCTGACACCTGAGTCAGGTGTGCTGGGCACTCCTGGACTCTGACACACCTCGCACAGAGCGTCTCTATATGTCACCTGTTTATAGGGGATGAACACAATGCGTAACGGTTATGAATGTTGGAGCCGACAGGCATCTCTGCTGAAAGGGTAATGTAGCTCCTACCCAGGAGAACGGATTCACCTGCCAGGAGCAGTGGGCAGTGACAGCATAGCAGTGGCTTCCCAAGCAGAAGTCTCTGAGCTATTTTCCATGGGCCATTGCCCTTCCTTCCACACATTGTCAGCCGTTGAAGCTTGCCTTTTCCTTTCTGTCTCCAAATGTCCATCTCCCTGTTCATCTGAGCACTGTCTCAGTCCAGTCCCTGCCTGTATTTCTACTAGACCCCCAGCCTCTTCCTCCCAGAGTCCCTGGGACCAGCCCTGCCAGCCATTGTCTTCCCCATTCATTGTCCTTCTCCGAGGAGCAGTGGGAGAAGCTCCTCTTCCCACCCCTAGCCTCCACCAAGGTCAATCCCGTCGCCTGAGGCTCCAGACCAAGACCTCCTCCCTCTGTGGAAAGACAGTTACCCAGTGGAAGGCAGAAATCAGGCTCATGAATCAGGTGGTGCTTCTCCACTTTAGGCTCGCCCTGGGCGGAACAACCCCACCCCAACCCAGTGCCTTTATCTGTAAGATGGAAACCGTGCCTCTCTGCTTGACCCCGCCAAGTCCTTTATTTGCTTTTACACATTGAGATAAGAAGTGAATCACCATGGCAAGTCACAGCTGCTATGAAGACCTAAGAGATTAGGATTAAGATGCTAATCCCTTAGCCAGGCCACTCCAGGTTCTAGCTCTTCCATCCTTTAAGTCTGTTTCCCATTCACTGCTTCTATCGCTTCTCCACCTTTGCACGCACACTGCTGCTCCTGTAAGCGTTTTTGAGGCTGTGGCGGAATTGTGTTTTTAACCTCCTTCCCTTATTCTTTTTTCGTGAATAGGAGACACAATCTGTAAATCATTGGCCATTCTTCCAGACCGCATTCCTTTCCCAGTGCAAATCTGCACTGGTGTTTCCAAACCGGCCAAGGAATGTCCTCCTTTGCCGAGTGCATTCCAAAGAATGGTTGTAATTGTAGACTTTTATACTGATTGCAAAGCTGTGGTTCATGTTCGAAGAGCTGTGACCTGCTAGCCGGATGGGAACTCTTAGGGCTAGAAAGTTCTCACGTATATTTCCCGATTCCAGTCCTAGATACTGTGCTTTTTTTGACTTCTAGAGAGAGATAAACTGTCTGCGTTTCAGATCACACCAACTGAAACTTATTTTTGCAATTGGCTATACAATTCCCTACAGGTCTTATCTAAATGCAAATGGAAGATAACAAGCTGGGAAAGTCCTCCACAGCTCCTCTCGCCACTATTAGGCTTTCCCCACAGTTCACTTACCAGATGTCTTCGGGCGCTGCCCCTTGTCCGAAGAAAACATATTGTCTTAAAATAACAAGCTTCCCTAGAACTTCTCAAATCCCTTCCATGACACCTTCTTGTGTAAATAAAATGTCACCCCAATCCAGGCTCCAAATGTGGAATTTCTGTCTCCCCTGCCTGCTCACGGCAGCGTGATGGTGGAAGGAGGTTTAGTCCTGATTCGGGCAAGCGCTGGCCCAGGAACCTTCGCCCAGAGATGTCCTGTGCTTCTGTTTATTCTCCTGTGAGCAGGGAAGGCTCATGTTCAATTCACTTGTGTTAAGGGCTTCTTCTAAGCTCATATACGTGAAGCATTCTTTAGCGGGACAAATAGATATTATCATTATTTACTTGTATAAAATGCAAATTACATGTAATTCATTTATTAACTTATTTCATATTAATATATTTGTTTTTAATAGGTCTATCCACATGTATGAAATATAGATCTCTAGAAATCTTATTGTAGAGGCTGCTTTTAGGCAACAGACTTGAGCAATGGAATGTAGAAAGGGCTCACAGAGACCATGATGCTGAACACAGACAGACCGACCCATCAGGTGACCCACCTCAAAATATCCATAGGCCTTAAGTAACCAATGGGCTACTTACAACCAGGCACGGTTACCAGGAAAGGGAAAATTCCACATGTCCCCATGCCTCCTCACCTTTCCCATCCAACTACAACCCCCATCCACCTACCTCACTGCAGACAGCCTCTCCCTCACTGCCTGCCCCTCCTCCTGTGGTATATTCACTAAACTTCTATCTCCTTTGTTCTGCGTTGGGTGAATTTTTTCATAGCCCGCGCTGCCAGCCTCCACCCAATCGAGTGGCCCCACATTTGGGGGCCCCCATCCAATGGGGAGAGACGCACTTACCAGTCCTGTTCACCATTACAGACAAAAGAGGCGATGATAATGCTGATGATGGGGCTGATAGATGTGTGAACTTTGTCTTCACCTCCTCCTGACTCAGTTTGCCCAACTTTTAAGAATAGCCATTCCTCCAAATGCTCTGGGAAGTGGGCCCTTGGTTGATCTGATTACAAGCATAGGACTCGAGGCAATTTCTCATTGTTAAAGGATGCATGATAACCAGAGCTGGCTTCCAGATGAGCTATTGCAAAACATAGTGGCCAAACACATTGCCCAGTACTGTGATGATTGCGGGAGGGGGAAATAAAAATAAGTTGCTTCCTTGCCCCGGCTCTGTGCATACTCACTCAGGGCAATGGAGGTTGTTTTGTAGGTGTTAAGCACATGAGCACTCTGCATAGAGAGTCCTGGTGGAGATCCCTGTGCTCATCTGGACACGTCTACAAGACATGGAGAAGATAAAGCAGATGTGACAGAAGCCCGTGCCCTGGACCCACTGGGAAAATGAGGTCGGCCTTAATGAGGAGCAGCCTAACATATCCCAACATTGTGTTTACTGATGTGACTACAGACTGCAGAAGGAAATGCAGCTCTTTCAATGGAAACAGCAAAATTAGGGTGGAGATGATATGCTGGAAAACAGAGGAGCGTGAAGATCACCAAGGCCAATGCAAAAAAAGTGAGGAAGCTGAAAGTTGAACGCATCAATGCAATTTTATGATGAAGGCTGAAAACAAGGTTACAAGAGATTTCAAAATAAAAACCAGGAACGAAATCAGTTAAGATGAAAGGCTCCAAGGGCCAGGAGCCAGATGCAGAAGCTCTTCAACTTGGGGTGAGCCAGTGTTACTCAAGCTGCTCCTGATGCGAGACTAATAGTCTAGGCTGTGGCCAGATGGTGGATAACAGGATCTCCCTCCCTGGACAAACTGTGGAGTCCCACAGACAAGAATGACTTTTCTGTGGTGCAATTCTGGGGTTAATGATAGAGAAGCCTTACAGACGTCACCCGCCGCTGCAAACTGAGTGAGTCCCTTTGATCTGGGCAGCACAGGGGCTGGTCTGCATCGTCTCCCTTGCTGAGGAGTGTACCTCTGAGCCCACCGAGCTGGGAGTGGTGACGAGATGGGCACAGCCCTAGGCAAGAATGCCATGGACTCCTACTGTTCTTACCCAAAGTTCAGCAGTTTTTCAAGAATAAATGCTTCTCAGATTGTAAAAAGAAAGAAAGAAAGAAAGAAAGAAAGAAAGAAAGAAAGAAAGAAAGAAAGAAAGAAAGAAAGAAAGAAAGAAAGAAAGAAAGAAAGAAAGAAAGAAAGAAAGAAAGAAATGATAGAGAAGCTTTGGGCGTGAGGCAGCATGACCACGATGGCCACGTACATTCAGGGTCAAAACTTTCCGAAACTGCTGTGGGCAAGGTCACCTCAGACACCTGAATTCAGCTTCTAGCTTCTTACTCAACCCACGTGGATGAGCAAGGTGTGGTGTTAAGTGTTGGCCAGTGTTTGGCTCCTGGAGGAGGATTCTGAGAAGGCACAGCCCTTGCCTCAAGGGCTTTCCCTAGGTCAAGTGTACACAGAGGGAGTGTGCAGCATGGGCAGTTTATATTTAACTTTGGAAAGTACAGCCCCACATTAGAAACCAGAAGAGCATTGTCTTATAGAAACGTTGTTGCAGAAGGGGTTTAGATCCCCCAACCAACCCTGAAAATTTTCTTCAGCCAAAAATCTCTCTGAAGCACAATGGTAATAATACCATCAAACCCACAATATGCTTCGTCCAGCAATATGCCTTCGGGGGAAAATGCATTAAAGGATCCAGCTTAGTCACCAGGGGTCATGTTCCCTCTGGGTAGCCTGGACAGCCTCAGTGAGGACACAGCCTCCTCTGCTTCCTGTTGGCAGCAAAGGTCACCCATGAGGGCTCGTGCAGGAACCACGGGGATAATGAAAAGTAGGCAAAGCAGCCACAGGATTCCCAAGGGTGCAGGGAATGGGGCACTGGGTGGGGCCTGGCTAGTGCAAGGCCATGCCACGCTGGCTCCTGATTGACAGGGATTGTTCTGCTGTTTCACTACCTTCATTCTTTCATGGCTTTTTCTTTCATTGAAGGTTCGGGGTGTCTATAACATGTGAGCCACTCTGCTGGGCACTCCAGAGGTCCTGAGATCAACTAGATGTGAGACTTGCCCTCAAAAATAGAACTTTAAAAAATAAATATCTAAACTCTGAGTAAGAAATATTCATTGCATCTCCAATGCCTAGGATAGCACCTGGCACACAGTAGCTGTTCATTAAATATTTGCTGAATATAGGAGCTCACAGTGATAGCTGTGTGCACAGGGCAATGTGAGATTGTGACTCCCCTCCCTAGCATGTCCTGCAAGGCCCTCCCTGCTCTGGCCTTAATCTTTACAGTCTAGTAATGCCAAACTCCACCCTGGTTGGGCAGACATCATTCAGGGAACTTACTCCCTTGGCACTTTACTCATGGTGTTCTTTCAGTCTAGCATCGGGTCTTGGCCTCGCCCTTTCTGTCCCTTCTTTCTACCCTGCATCTTTCCCTGACTAACTCCTTTCTTAAATTTATTCGTATGAGGTTTATTTATTAAGTTATTAATTTATTTAAGAAATGTTAGTTGAGTGTCAACTACACGCAAGGAATTGTACTAGAAACTGGTGATTTGGTGGTAAGCAGAAAACCATGGCCGTAGATTTGTCCTCATCCTCAGGGGGTATATATCCTATAGGGAAGACAGATAATGAAGGTGACACAACTTTGTCTGGTGATAACAGTGATAAGCACTATGAAGAAAAACAACAGCTCCCATTGGCACACAGGGCAAAGGGACCCTTCCTGGTATTGGAAATCAAGAAATGCTTCCCTGGTGAAGGGATGTTTAAGTTGGGGGAGAAGGTAGGAGTGGGAAGGAAGAGCTTTCGAGGCTGGGAAATGCCCTGAGCCAAAGGCCTGAAGCGAAAGGAGCAGAACTTATTTGAAGATCAAAATAAGCCAAGATCTCAGTGGGGTTTTGCCATGTCTAGGAAGTCTTTCTTCATGCTCCCCTAGGAATATTTTGGGGTCCTCCTTGGAGCTGCCAAATTCTCGATCCATAATTCCATTTTCATCCTGCATTTCTCACATTTTCATTTATGATGGGTCTGCCTGTCTAGTCCACAGACATTTAGAAAAAAAATTTTTAATGTTTATTTTCGAGAGAGAGAGAGGCAGAGTGGTGTGAGTGGGGGGTGGGGGGGGGTGCAGAGAGAGGAGGAGACACAGAATCCAAAGCAGGCTCCAGGCTCTGAGCTGTCAGCACAGAGCCTGATACGAGGCTCAAACCTACAAACCGTGAGATCATGACCTGAGCTGAACTCAGCGGCTTAACCGACTGAGCCACCCAGGTGCCCCACAAACATTTTTTAAAAATTTCATTTAGTAGGTCTAAATTTTAGGAAACTTGGAATGTGTAATCCCAGAGAAACAGTATGCTACAAAGTCAAAACAATTAGAAAACTTATTTATTCGTTTTTATTTTGTTTTAAAGTTTTTCTTAATTTTTATTTTGCTTATTTATATTTTATTTGAGTATAATTAACACACAATGTTACATTAGTTTCAGGTGTACAGCACAGTGATTCAACAATTCTCTGTGTTATGCTATTATCATCACAAGTATAGTTGTCATAAATGGCTATTACAACCCCAGTGACTATATTCCCTGTGCTGTACCTTTTATTCCCATGACTTTTCCATTCCATAACTGGAAGCCTGTATCTTTTTTTTTAATTTTTTTTTAGCATTTATTCATTTTTGAGAGATAGAGTTTGAGTCGGGGGGAGGGTCAGAGGGACAGAATGAGCCACAGAATCCAAAGCAGGCTCCAGGCTCTGAGCTGTCAGCACAGAGCCTGACCTGGGGCTCGAACTCACAGACCGTGAGATCATGACCTGAGCCAAAGTCAGATGCTTAGCCCACTGAGCCACCCAGGCGCCCCTGGAAGCCTGTATCTTCCACTTTCCTTCACCCATTTTGCCTATCCCCACCGTCCCTCTGGCAACCATCAGTTTGTTCTCTATACCTGCTTTTTGCTTGTTTATTCATTTGTTTTGTTTTTAATTGTGTTTGTGTTTAATTCCACATGTAAGTAAAACCATATGGTATTTGTCTTTGTCTGACTTATTTCACTTAGTATAATACCCTTGAAGTCCATCCATGTTGTCTCAAATAGGAAGACCTCACAATGTTTTAATGGCTGAGTAATAGTCCATTGTATGAATATACTACATCTTCTTTACCCATTCATCTAAGATTGGACAGTTGGGTTGCTTCCATATCTTGGCTATTGTGAATAATGCTACAGCAAACACAGGGTGCATATATCTTTTTGAATGAATGTTTTCACTTTCTTTGGGTACTCCTCAGTGGAATTACTGGATCATATGGTATTTCTACTGTTAACTTTTTGAGGAACTTCCATACTGTTTTCCACAATGGCGGTACCATTTTAATTCCTACCAACAGTGCACAATGGCTGTACCAATTTACATTCCCAACAACACTGTACCAATTTACATTCCCACCAATAGTACATTTTTCTCCACATTTTGGCCAACACTTGCTATTTCTTGTCTTTTTGATTCTAGCCATTCTGGCAGGTATAAGGTGATATCTTACTGTGGTTTTGCTTTGCATTTCCGTGATGATTAGTGGCACTGAGCATCTTTTCCTGTGTCTGTTGCCTCTCTGGATGTCTTCTTTGGAAAAATGTGTATTCAGGTTGACTGCCCATTTTTAATCAGATTATTTGTTTTTTTGTATAACTTCTTTATATATTTTGGATATTAATCCCTTATCAAATATATCATTTGCAAATATCTTTTTCCATTTAGTAGGTTGCCTTTTTGTTTTGTTGATGGTTTCCTTCACTGTGCAAATGCTTTTTATTTTGATGTAATCCCAATAGTTTATTTTTGCTTTTGTTTCCCTTGCCTTAGGAGACATAAAATGTTGCTGTGGCTGATGTCAGGGAAATTACCTGTGTTCTCTTCTACGAGTTTTATGGTTTCAGGTTGCACAATTAGTTGACCACAAACTGTTAAAAGCAATCACTTTTTTAAGTCCCAGCACTTAGTGTAGTGCATGGTAAGTTGAAGGTGACTGTTAAATGTTAGTTGAATAATACAGTGAATAAATGAATTGAACCAGGCTTTTGATGACAGCAAGTATCAAAATAACAGTGAGCTCAAAATTATACTTCCCAAGAAGTACCTGAAATAGAGTTTGCACAGTTAACCAGGTAAGTGTCAAGCCACAATTTTTCACAATCAGCCGAACTAGTGAAGGACAGGGAACTTTTAATGATATCGGAGGAGCTTTCCAACTCACCCAACAGAGTGGGTCAAGGGAGGAGTTGAAGGCCATTTCAGGGTTTTCATAAAACAAGAACAACAAAGCAATTTTGGTTACTCTAATACATGGATGAATGTCAAGGCAGTATAATTTTAATTGCCAAGAGACCACAGGTTTTGTAATCATTATATCCTAAAAGAAAATTATAGCCTAAGAGAAAATCCTGAAAGAAAAAGGGTGGGGTGCCTGGGTGGCTCAGTCGGTTAAGCCTCTGACTTCGGCTCATGTCATGATCTCACTCTTTGTGAGTTTGAGCCCTGGGTCAGGCTCTGTACTGATAGCTTGGAGACTGGAGCCTGCTTCAGATTCTGTGTCTCCCTCTCTCTGTCCCTCCCCCACTCGCACTCCGTCTCTCTCTCAAAAATAAATGAAGATTTAAAAAAATTAAAAAAAAAGAAAAGAAAAGAAAAGAAAAAGAGCTACCAGCATTTTACTTATAGAATAAGGTCATTATAAAAATTGATTCTGCTATTACCATGAATACATTAAAAAAAAAAACTCAAAAGGAAATCCTTTGAATGAAACATATTTAGCTTTAGGAAAAATTCACTCTATTGTGTATTACTATCATTTTGCTGGGACCCAGTGACATTATTTTGAGGAATTGGCAGTGGAAGTTGGGAATACCTTCAATAACCTGTAAAAGAAGTGAGCTCAGAGAAGCACACCATCACTGACCAGAGTGGTTTGGGGGAGAAGCCGTCTGTAGGAGAGGAAAGTCTGGATCTTGGAAGGTCCAGCAGGTGAACAATACAGCCTTGCAACCTGCCACTTGAGGAAATTTTCTCCAGTGAAATGTCCAAAAGCAAATCAATGGTATAGTAGTTATATCCATTCCTCAAAGGTTGTTACTTGAACTAAGCATTTTCAGTTTGTAAATACAAGGTTGGCCTATATTTATTTGGTGTTTATACTGTATGTCCATTTGGAAATGATCCCTTGCAATCTTGAGTGGCGATTTTTTCTCTCTAACGTGATCAGTCTCCATTCTCAGAAGGAGAGTTCACCCCTCAAAGGAGAGAAAAAAGGCAAGAGTAGTGAATGGGGGAGCTTTCACCCTGTAATTTAGACATAAAAACTCTGTCTCAGTTTGTCAGTGGATGGAAGTCATTGATATGGACCTTGAAGCTTTGGTTTCTCTGAGGAGAAAAACATAAACTTTCCTTAAAATAGTTAGGACAAGAGGAAAGAACCCTGCTGTCAACATTCCTAATTTCTCTGGGTCTCTTTGGGCATTGATTTGAATGGGAAATATCTAAATGGGTGAAATCCGCTCTTCTTTAATTAAATTAGGTTGACACAAATGAGCAGCTGAGACGAATAGCCCAAATGAGGATTGTTGAATACGACTACAAACCAGAGTTCGCATCTTCAATGGGAATAAACACTGCCCATCAAACAGGTATGCACACAAATTCCCTTTTTAATTTTGTGTTGTCAACTCTTAAAAGTTCAATTCCCTCTTTATGTGGAGATTGTGTGCTATGGCATTGATTTCCTCTGTGAAATCCATAATCACTAGAACAGGAAAGGTGAGAGAAATTTCTGTGTCATCTTGACTCAACACCCCCATCCTTACTCCTACATTCCAAGGTACTGGCAGAATATTTTGAATACATTGTTTCTTTTCACTGGAATCATCTTGCTCAGAGCTTGGGGGGGGGGCAGATCACAGCTCCAGCTGTAAAAGGCAGACCCGGGAGAGGGAGAGGTGTGGAATAGGTCAGTCTAGGTCAGAGAAGGGGCAGAGTGGTGTTTGTACTCCGATCCAGGAATCCTGGAGAAAGAGGGACCATTTAGGTGGCAAATCCTCCTGCAAGAAAAGAAAGGAAATCAAGCTAACGCCCCACCCTTACTTCTATATACAGGGATTTGAAGGTATTTACTCCCTCCTTCCAAAATCCGGCCCAGAGTCTCAAGGAAAAGTCAAGAAAATGACACCCCTGCTTTTAATCCTATGGTGGTTATGGGCTCAAAATTCCTTCTTTGCTTCAAATGTATCATAGATCAAAGCGAAAGCTGTGAGGGGATAAGCATGTATTTGCAAAGATGTCCTGGCGGGGGCTGTCAGCCTTCCATTTTGATGTAGGCTAGGGAGGATGTTCTCCAGAAAGGTCTTTTCCTGACTAAACCTGTTGGGAGTGTTTGTGTCTAGGAATGATCGCCCAGGAGTTACGAGAGATCCTGCCCAGAGCTGTAAAAGAGGTCGGTAATGTCACCTGTGAAAATGGGGAGACACTGGAGAACTTCCTCATGGTCGATAAGGTAACCACTGAGTAGATCTGCCATTGGAGCTATGACCCCATGGTGAACCCCTTTCTGTGGTACCACATGCACTGAAACTTCCAACCAGGAAACAAGACAGTAAAAAGAAAGCTTCACTCAGCTATGGAGTAATTGGTATCAGTTATGCTAAGCTGTTCAGAGGTACCAAAAAGAAGCCCCGTAAGGCAAAAAAGAAAAAGGAATATGTAACAGTGACAGTAGAGTGGAGCAGGTCTTAACTGTCGGAGAAAAACTGGCCTGGGGAAAGTCCACTTAACAGGAGCACAACTAAAATGTGACCCAATGTCATGTGAAATAGTGACAGCAAGATTTAATCAGCCTTGTCTTAGAAAATGGAACTCAAACTTGAGGAAGTGTAATTTATCTCATCTAATATACTTTAGGTTATCATTAGGATCAAATAATTAAATTCTTAGCCTGATTAAAGGCTGAATGGAGTGTTGATTTTTCTTTTCAAGCATAGTTTTTCAACAAAGTTGTATGTTCCATTTTCATAACACATAAAGTGGGTCAGTCTTAAAAAGATATTCATGAGCCTCATCGTTTTTTCCCAAGGGCCCATCTGAATTCTTTGATATTCAAATCATTCTCTTTTGAAGGAATGTCCCCATCTTGTAGATGAGCTCCCCTTCTCTTGGTAAGGGGTCTAAGGCTGTCATTCCCTTGCTTGCCATTGCTCTGTGTGTGTGTGTGTGTGTGTGTGTGTGTGTGTGTGACTTGAGTGGTTCTCCAAACTCAGGTTTATGAATTCTGTGAAATCCTGCATTTTTTGCAAGGTTGGCAAATTCACCCTGCTGCTGACATGCTGTACATTGCACTGTTATATTTGATGCTGGAGGGAAAACTGATTGACATGGGGATGTTACAGTTGTAGGGAGAGATGTCTGAGTTGAGACTAATTTGTAATCTGTCAGTTCACGGGGGCAGTGCTTCTCAAACTTCAAAGTGTACGTGAATCAGTGAAGGAACTTACAAAAATACGGACTCTGATTCAGCAATAATGGGGTGAGACCCAAGATCCTACATCTCTAACCAGCCTCTAGGTGATGCCAATTTTTCCACCCTCTCTGGTCAGCAAGCCACACTTGGAGTAGCAAGGTGGATAGATGGTGCCTTTCCATGCTGGGTCCTTCCTCGGTCTTCTCCCTACAAGTGCTTGGACAACAAATACTTAGATAATGGGCTTGGATGGCCTGCTCTGCCCCAAGACTGCAAGGACAGAGGGGCAGAGGTCGAGTTACTTACTCCTGCTTCCCAGACCCATCTCGAATAGAAGCAGCTCTTGGGTCATGCCCTCAGACCTGGGCTACCCTTGAGAGGTTTATCATGAGAAATCTATTTTTAATAATAAAGTACTGAAGTTTCCCAATTATTTACTTAAAATATAAGATAAGGGTGGGGTACCTGGGTGGCTCAGTCGGTTAAGCGTTCAACTTTGGCTCAGGTCATGATCTCACGGTTCATGGCTCTGCGTTGAGCTCTGTGCTGACAGCTTGAAGCCTGGAGCCTGCTTCGCATTCTGTCTCTCTCTCTCTCTCTTTGTCCCTCCCCTGCTTGCACTCTGTCTCTTTCTCTCTCAAAAATAAATAGTAATATATATATGTATATATGTATATATATATATATGTATATATATATACACACACACACACATATCATATATCATATATCATACCTATATGATAAGGGATATTCTGAGGTATTCATGTAATAAGGTCATCCTCACTGTCTTGCATTTCCAGAAGCTTCCTGGGTGAGAGAAAAGTATGTAGGCACAGCCATCAAGCTCAGGGTGCAGCCTTGGGAATGTGTCATTAGGCTACCAAGGTAGGGCTCTTGGGGTTACTCATTTCGTAGCAGCCATATCTCTTTTGGCTGTGGTCCTTTGCTGGAATACCCAGGGAAGAGATTTCTGTGTTTTCTGTGTAGGTAACATCCGTCCAGGACCTTATGATTGTCACTCTTCAGGAAAATCATTAGTTCTCCCCTGGCCCCGTGTCTTCCCATTCCCAGTTGAGTTGAATGAGGATAGTCAGGATTATTAGCAACAGCAGTTCCGAGGGCTACCCACTCCCTCAGTCCCCCAGAGAGGCTACAACCCAAATTCATTCCTAAGAAGGCAAGCCTAGAGCCCTGAGAAAGTAAGCGTTGGTATTCCTATTGCAGGCAGCCAGGCTCATTTGTCATTTGAGAAGCAATCCATGCCAAGGCAGCATTCAGTTTATAAGTAAATCAAACTGACAGGAGTCCAGAATGGACAGGTTGTGATTCTCTGAGTAATAGGATCTTGTAGTGATTCAATCTATGAGGACATCACCAAGACCGCCCTCGTTTACAGAATCTGTAACACTAAGAGCAGGTGAACACCTCCATGCTCTGAAGCCTGGTCTTCCACCTTGGTTCACTTCTGAGGATAGATTTCAATTGCTGGTTTAATCCTCAACACTGTGAAATATCCCTCCACTACATTATAAATACTTCACAGAATATCTCCTTTATTCTTTCTTATTAATAACATGGGTAATGTGACTCCTACTGCCCCATGCTGTTTGTTAATTGTACAATAGACAAGATATACAGGGAGCCTCTTGGTTTCCTGGCCTCCTACCCATTTGTGTGGGTGCCATGTTGGCCTTGGTTGCCATATCCAGGACTGCTTGTTTTAAGGGACTTCTTTAGGACTTCCTGGGCTTCGTGTACCATAGTAATAGGTCAGGTTCAGTTACAGTTTCTCCCTCTACACTCTATTTCTCTTCCACTGAATGTCCCATTTTTATTTTTTTATTTTAATTTATTTATTCTTAAATGTTTGTTTTGAGAACAAGCATGAGTGGGGGAAGGCCAGAGGCAGAGGGAGAGAGAAAATCCCAAGCAGGCTCTGGGCTGACAGTGCAGAGCCTGACATGGGTCTCAATCCCACAAACCATGAGATCATGACCTGAGCCAAAATCAAGAGTTGAACGCTTAATCGACTGGTCCACTTAGGCGCCCCTGAATGTCCCTTTTTAATAAAGAAATTTTTGTTGAAGCTGAAGTGCAAACTAGAAATGCACATGAAAATGTTGAAATGTTGCTCTCCGTGACTGCGCTATATTTTCCATATGCACATTTTGCAACGTTATGCCCAAGTAAGAAACAGAAATGGCTGGATCTTTACAGACTGCCCATGTAACCAACCAGAGCTGGAGATTAGTGCTGTCGGTCAAAGTTGGTATAAGTCTCAGGACAGATGACTGTGCACGATGAACTTCTCTTACCTGGGATAATTTGCTTCTTCTTACAAAATCCTCATGGTTCGTGTACCCCAGTGAAAGCTCAGTGATGGGAGGGGGCTGGTCCTGAGAGCCAGGAGCCATGGCAGGTGACCACCGCAGTCTAACCCTGCATTAGACCGTGAGGGCTTCGCTGTTTGGCTTACTCATCTGTCTCTTCGCTTGGCAACTTTATTGATTTCTGTGATTATTTAGGACCAGATGGCTACATTTCTTGAGCAGTATTATTAGGTGTGTTTGGTGTAAGAAAAATGTGCTCAATAAATGTAAGAGTGGCCTGAAGTGAATTTACAACTAAGCTTCTATAAAGATGAGGTTCACTCTGCGAATAACTAGGCCTTGAGTAATTGTGTGTGTGTGTGTGTGTGTGTGTGTGTGTATGTTACAATAGCATGATATAAGCCACCCTACTCTGCCTTAATATGTAGTTACTTTTCATTGGTTCTCTTTTCCTTCAACTGTAATGTGGCAGGAACTGTCTGTTTGAGTCTTGCAAAGCTCAGTAAGACAGGGTTCCTATCTTCAAGCAGCTAAGCGGGGTGTCTAAGCGGGGTGATGAGATAGGACGTAAGAATAGAACTCTGAATGACAGTGTGACAAGTACTGTGGGATGCGCAGTGCTCCTGTCTGTGGACACTAGGCAGGGGTTCACAGATGAGAAGGAAGCGGGGGACTGAGAGACAAGTGACAGAAGACAGTGGTGGACCTTGGGGTCCAAAGGTGTGACTGAGGGTGGAGCATCACAGATGGCCTTTCAAAGTTTCCTTTTTCTCATGCACAGTATTTGATTAGACACCAAGTGCTGCTGTTCTAACTTTGGTGACATCTCTTGTCTATTATCATCCCTCTTTATTCTCTTTATGTTTCTCACTTTTCTCCCTAAAACAAAAACAAAACTAAACACCTCTAATCATACGATCTTCCTTTCCCACTTTGGCTCTTCACTGGTTTATTGCTAACCCTCCACAATCTGGATGGAATCTTCTGTTTCTAACTCATTTCCTAACACTCACACCCACTCCCCCCAACCCCAAAACACCTTCATAATACCATGTCTCTGCACACATGGGCACATCTGGTTTGCCTATCCCCTCCCCTACAACCTTCATTTTCTGTTCTCATGCTCACCAAAGTTTGTTGCTGCCTCAGAGCTGTTCTGTTGAGTGTTCTCTGCCCTTAAGACTCTTCCTTTAGATGATCTCATCATTTAGATCTCACTGCCAAGACCTTCCCTGACCACCTCATCTAAAATAGTCTCCACATCACTTGGTTTCACTGTTTTGTAAGATTCAGGACCACTGAGAGGATACGTAGTGCCTTTGCTGTAATTAGAAAAAGGGGCCTCCTCTGGGCCAGTGCAGACCCCATCCAGCCCCTCAGCTGGGCTTCTGTGAAGGGGGCACATTGCAAACTTCTTCATGACAGCCTGGAGACTTCTGCCCCTAGCTGGAATTATCTTATTTGCCTATTTATTCTTTGCCAGTCTCCCTGGTTAATTGTGTGACTCCAAACATCTTCTATATTTTTCAAAGCTATATCTCCTATACTTTATTTGTGGATTCAAGCCCAGGGCTTAGAGTACTGTAAGAATTCAACAAATACTGGTTGAATGACCTAATGAATTCTGTGATGCCTTGATTGATCCTGTCTCTACGTTGGCTTAGGCTTCTGAATATAACATCTTCTAGAGTATTTATCATAGTGTGTTGTCATTCTGTTTCTATTCCATATCTCTTCCACTAGACTGTGAGCTTCTCGGGGTCAGAGAATGTGCCTTGTCAATCTTGTGCTGTTTAGTACGTATTTGGTATATTGTGGGTTCTCGTAAGAATTTGTTTATGTTAATGGCTGAGTTTCTGAATCTCAAATAAAGAAGAGAAGTAGTTTTATTAATATAAGGAAATCTGATGGGAGAAGTGGTTTTCTAGTGGAAAAAATTAGTTCAGTTTTGAGTTTGAGATGTCATCCGAACATTTGGATGAAAATGCCCAGTGGCGAGTAGGAGTGTGGAGACTGAGAGCACAGTAGGGCTTGAGGAGAAGCTGCAGACATGGGTGAAGATGTTAATAAGGGAAAGGTTATGGATGCTGGTCACAGATCAGAAGCCTGTGGCCAAGTCTGGCTTACACTCTTCTTTTCCTCATGGTGTTTTAAAATTTTTCAAATTTATTGCATATCTGTAAAAATTAGGAGATCTTAGGGGCACCTGACTGGCTCAGGCAGTTAAGCGTCTGACTCTTGACTTTGGCTCAGGTCGTGATCTCACAGTTTGTGAGTCCCGTGTCCTGCTTAGGATCCTCTCTCTCTCCTTCTGCCCCTCCCCTGCTCGCTCTCTAAATAAATAAGTAAATAAATAAATAAATAAATAAATAAATAACTTTTAAAAATTAGGAGATCTTCACGCAAATTTTGGATTTCTGGCTCCCTTGAAATATCAGATCTGGTGACATGATGCTTAGGAGAAGCTTCCCTACAAAGGCTTCCTGGGCCATCCCACCCCTACTTCCTGCTACTTGCCTGGTCTATAGGCTTTCAGTTCTTATGGAATAAGAAGAAAGTAGACTAAAAGCAGCAGATTTCTTCTAGTTGAGGCCCAGAGAGGAAGGAAAAGACCTGGGAAGGCTGAGAGGGTTGGGCTAATGCAGGAGACTAAGGGGCAAGCATAGTGTCAGAAAGCCAAGTGAGCAGAGAGGATGGATGAGGACATGGGGAGGAAAGAGACGGGATGGGAAGAAAATGAACGTTAACAAAATATTGTTGATTTTGATGACTGAAAAGTCACCGATCGTATCCGGCAAGGTGGTTAAGAGCATGGATTTCAGCATCAGGTAAGACTTTGTCCAAAACCTGGCTCAGCAAGTTTGGGGGATTATAAAGTCACTTTCATTACTATACAGACCAAATTACTTTATTCTTTATAGTTCTCAGTAAATACAACTTTAGTATGGCAACTTAAAATTCTACCTTAATCACTTTTCCCCCATGGAAGCAATTGCTTTTTTTTTTTAAATGATTTTTTTAAATATAAGTTTTCTTAAGACCACAACTTTTGGGGTGCCTGTGCGGCTCAGTCTGTCAAGCAGCCAACTCTTGATTTTGGCTTAGATCATGATTTCACAGTTTGGGAGTTCAAACCCCGCATCAGGCTCTGCTCTAACAAGGGGGAGCTTGCTTGGGACTTTTTCTCTCTCTCCTTCTCTCTCTACCCCTCCCTAGCTCAAGCTCGCACTGTCTCTCAAAATAAAGAAAGAAACTTAAAAAAAAAAAAAAAAAGACCACAACTTTTAGGTCTGTAATGTAGGATTAACCTAATAAATGGTTAATTGTTAATAGTTTTTTTCCAGATGCCACTCAGAGATGGCTACCACCTCAGCTGTCTTTGAAATGATTGACGTTTTTTTGACAGAATGACACATGCTATGTTTTTATCCAGAATAACTGAGTTGTAAAAAAATTCATATTAGTTTGAGTTCATATGGCTGGCCCAGAATCCAAACGTAGGCATTTATTTATTTATTTATTTATTTATTTTAAAATCATTAACGTTTGAGGAGAGTTGACACGCAACGTCACATTAGTTTTAGGTGTGCAATACAGGGATTCAACAAGTTTATGTACATCATGCTACGCTCACCACAAGTGCAGCTGCCGTCTGTCATCACACAACACTATTACCCTCCCACTGTGTACTGACTGTATTCCCTGTTCTGTGCCTTCTATTCCCCTGACTTCTTCATTCCGTAACTGGAAGCCTGTATCTCCTGCTCCCCTTCCCCCAAAATGGGGGCTTTTAAATGTCCTAGTCAGCAGCTGGTTTAAAAATCTAATCTTTTCTCATCAAGGGAGGTAGCAGAACTCATTTACTGGCAGTGGCGATAAGTTTCCTGTCGGAGGTAAACGTTCTCTGTTGCACTCACATGATCGATTTGACTCCAAGCCTGATGATTGCCTTACAGCTAGTATGTTATTAAAAGCAACCCTGGATATTTTAATAACTGATCATCTGTTTGTAGGCCATCTTGTTTCCTAAGAGCTCCTCACACTGGAAGCAGGGAGAAAAATCCTCTTGTTTCTGGTAGTAAACATTCAAAAAAAATTTTTTTTAAATGTTGACTCATATTTGAGACACAGAAAGAAACAGAGCGCAAGCGGGGATAGAGCAGAGAGAGAGGGAGGCACAGAATCTTGAAGCAGGCTCCAGGCTCTGAGCTGTCAGCACAGAGCCCCATGTGGGGCTCGAACTCATGAACAGGGAAATCATGACCTGGGCCAAAGTTTGATGCTTAACTGACTGAGCCACCCAGGCTCCCCTCTGGTAGTAACAGTTTAAAGAGAAACATGACATTTATTGTTTTCTTGGGAAATTTGGTTTTGTAGGAAAATTTCTTTTTGTAGTTATGTCTTCTTTTAAAAAGTTACTGCTCATTTTTTTCATGTGTCAAAAGTTCAGAAGTAACAGAAGTAAAACCAATGGATCACCAAAATAGTGATTAGGAAAAGTTTATTATGCACACACAAAAAAGATGGTTTGCAAACTGGGAGCGCTGAAACCAAAACATGGAATAAGGATCCAGGGTGTATTATTATGAAACAGCTTATATAGAGAGAAGGCAGTGACTGTTTATTTTTCACTCTGATTGGTTATAATATTAGAATTTTCTTAAATCATAGGAAATTGGTCAACCTTGGGAAACAGTTCATGTTTTGCTGCTGATTTCCAGAGGCACAAGCAAGAGATGACCTATGTCAAGTTGGTTGTGCAAAATAAGTTAAATTAAGCTTTGTTAAATGAGTAAACTAATTTTGTCTGCTCAGGGAATTTTCAAGTCTAGTCTCCGTTTGTTTTTTATCTTATTTTATTTATTTATTTTTTTAAATTTGCTAATAATTATCTTTTTTTTTTAATATGAAATTTATTGTCAAATTGGTTTCCATACAACACCCAGTGCTCATCCCAACAGGTGCCCTCCTCAATACCCATCACCCAAATCAGGAGACTATAGATGCTGGTGAGGATGTGGAGAAACGGGAACCCTCTTGCACTATTGGTGGGAATGCAAACGGGTGCAGCCGCTCTGGAAAACAGTGTGGAGGTTCCTCAAAAATTTAAAAATAGATCTCCCCTATGACCCAGCAATAACACTGCTAGGAATTTACCCGAGGGATACAAGAGTGTTTTTTATTTTAAAACATGTATTTAAACAAGATGGTTGGATGGATGGAGATATGTGAGAAAGTATGCTAATTGTGAAATTTAAGTGGTAGGATATATGGGCATTTACCAGACACTTTTGAAAACTTTTCTGTGTGCTTGAAAATTTTTGTAATGAAATGTTAGGAAAAGAAGATGTTATTCCAGACACCTAAGACTGCAATTTAAATATTGTGGCAGCAGGTGGTGGCAATACTTTGAAAATCAGATAGGCCTGTTTAGTCAAGCCACTGATTTAATACCTGGAATTTTATGCTTTACTAAAGTATAACTCAGCAGCCTGCTTTTCTGGCTTAGGGATTCTTTTTTTTTTTTTTTTTTTTTTTTTAGTGTTTATTTTTGGAGAAAGAGAGAGATGGAGCGCGAGCCGGGGAAAGGGCAGAGTGAGAGAGGGAGACACAGATTCCGAAGCAAGCTCCAGGCTCTGAGCTGTCAGCACAGAGCCCGATGCGGGGCTCGAACCCACGAACCGTGAGATCATGACCAGAGCCAAAGTCGCACACTTAACTGACTGAGGCACCCAGGTGCCCCAGGATTCTATTTTTTAAATCCGTATCAAGGCCTGGTGAGCTATCTACAAAATAAACTCTTGGACAGAGATGTAAAGCTGAGTTTATTCAAAGGCCAAATAATTGCCTGGCACATCCATTGGCTAAAGGTTTTTCTCCCATTGGTAGTCATTTTCATGATGCTCAATTACAGGCTATTTTATTCCCATCATTTTATTATAAAACATTAGTTCATGCAACATCAGATGCCACCAGGAGAAATTTTCAAGTCTGTGACTGTCTCTGGGAAAGAAATAAGAAGAGCCTGTTTCAACTTCTCAAAGCTTGCTTTGTGATCAGACTTCATTCCCCTTAGTTAGTGTTCAATAGAGGACAAGTTGCAGCCCCTCAGAGAGAAAAGGAATGAGCTCTGCTGCCTGGCTGCTCCTGTTGTAGGCTCCTTTGTCATCAGAGATGCCAGGGACCCGGGAGCCTGCAAACTGTGTTCTGCAAGGGTTACCTGGGGAGTGAGGAGGCACTGAAGGGCTTTTATCCATTTCCTGAGCCAAACCCTCCCAAAGAGGAAAGGACCTAACCCGAGTGGAAACCAGTTTCCCGGGTACCGTCCAACCAGTCGCCCATTTCGCTGAGGGTGTTACACACTAGTATCTCTTTGTTTAATTCACCCACATTTCCATGGACATTTCCTAACATGGAAATGGAATTTGGACCTCAATCTTTTTCCTTATCTGAGAGCAACCTCAGACAAAGAATAAACTTGAAGTTTGGCCACTCTTTATTTCACTAGAGAATGGTGCTATGACCTCTCAATGCCACATGACACGAACAATCCTGGTAAGAATATTCGTTCATTTAATCATCAAATCCATACTGAGTTTCTGCCTGTATTGGAACATCGACTATGGACAAGATGCGGCCCTATCTCTAGGTGTTTACAATATAGGTAAATATGACAGTAAGTGGAAGGAGAGTGGGAGGTGGGGGAGGACAGGTGGTTCAGGTAGAGGGAGCAGCCTATGCTGTGCTAGCCCCAGACACTAGAGAAAGCTTGATATGTTCAGCAAAGGGCAAATGGTTCAATGTGATTAGAGCACAGAGAGTGAAGGGGGCTATAGGAAAGGATAGGGCTTAAGTAAGTGACCTCCTCTAAGCTCAGCATTGCTCTGATTTCATATTGCTCCTTGTTGTTTTCATGTGCACATATACTTGCCAAACTGCCCCACGTGTCTTTTCAGAAAATATGTCATGCTGTCCATTTGTACCTTCACCCCAAAGCGAGTCTTACACAGGCACAAGATTCTTGTGTGATTTGAAGCAGTTTCTGTTTTCCCCCAGAGTCTCCCGAGCAATTATTGGTGGCAAGCTGGCTTCATGACTTTTGTATCACAGTTGTAAAGCTACATTTCAGCTGAGATAGTGGGTCCCATTAATATGGTTAATAATAACTGGACAGAGTTGAATAATTAAATTAGGTTCAATGATAAAATAGTTATGAACCAACACTGGGTATTAGATGGGGAAGCTTTTCAAAATGCCCCAGACTTATGCCCATCCGAGTCCTAATGAATATAAACCTTTACATAGGACAGGGATGTGTCTATTTAGATAAAGTTCTTCAGGGATCTAGGTGCATGGTCATGGTTAAAGTGAACTCACAGAGACCTTATCACTTGCATAGAAAAGAATATTTTCAGAAAATTCTGGATTATGTTTTTGAGCATATTTATACTGGCTTCAATATGGTGATAGGGGATAGAAGTCAGAAGTATTTTAGTCAGAGTCAGTCCCTAGAACATGTCCTAGAAATTTATTTTTTGGTAATTTTCTATTGGATCCATAAAGTCAGGGCCGTAATTACAACCAGGAAGGTAGTAGTAAATTCCCTCTCCATCTTTATTTCCTCTTAAGTAGGAAAACACATGAATTATCTTCTTGCCTATTGGATCTACTTAGAAGATGTATGGTGCTAGTAAACTTGAGTTGGGGAGATCAAAGCTGGCTTTTTATCATTATTTACAAGTAACTGGACAATTGCAGCCAATCGTTCATATCTCGTGAGGCAGCATGAAAAGTCCCATTGGGTAGATATTGCAGAATGAAATTTACTGTGTTTAGAGGAGACGTTAGTATCATTCTCCATGGCCTGCTCTCAGTTGGAATCAAATTCATGGATCAAGCAAGGATTAAAAAAGAAGAGGAAGCCGGTTGCTGAGAAAAATAGAAAAGAATATTAGGTATAGTAGTGCCATTGAAGATGGATAAAAGTGGGTGGATTCAGGAGATTTGGGACATTGAACTGACAGCACTGCATGGTGGGATCGCCTGTGGGTAAGCAGACGGAGGAGGAGTCAGAGATGATGGCTGGGAATCTGTCTGGATTCCCAGTGGTCTGGGACCACTGCTTGGACATAGTGACCAGTTATAATTATAGTATAAAGCTTTCTACAGTGTAAACATAGTGAATGGTCATATGACATTTACTGTGATTTAGAACCATAGAACAATATTCTTGTCTTCGTGATTGCTGCCTTATTTTTATTAAAATAAATTTAGAAGTAAGCAAAAATTTGTAATAGAATTAGAAAATTTTAAAGAGCTTTTGTCGGGAGATTTTTTGTTTTTGTTTTTGCTTTCTGATTTATTTGTTAACATTTTTAATGAAAAACTTCAAACATACACAAACTGAGATTAATAGTGAAACCCACGTATATACTTAGCAAATTCGACAGTTTTCAATTTGTGTCCGATCTCATTTTATTTAAACCCCCCACCAACTATCCTCCCTTACCAACTGAATTTTTTTGGCTTTGTTGAGGTATAATACAAGTTTAAGGCATACAACATGATGATTTGATACACATACTTATTGAAGAGTGATTCTACAATAAGGTTAGTTAACACATTCATCACCCACACAATCATCTTTTGTGTGCATGTGGTGAGAACATTTAAGATCCACTCTCTTAGCAGCTTTCAAGTATATAATACAAGATTGTTAACTGTAGTCATCATGATGTACATTAGATCCCCAGAACTTATTCATTTTAAACTGAGTTTGTACCTTTTGACAAACATCTCCTCATTTCCCCCATCTCTCAGCCTCTGCCAATTACCATTTCTACTCTCTGTTTCTCTGAGTTTGACTTTTTTTAGCTTCCACACATAAGTGATATCATACAGTATTTGTCTTTCTATGTCTCACTTATTTCACTTAGTATAATGCCCTCAAGGTCCATCCGTGTTGTCACAATGGCAGGATTTCCTTCTTTGTTATAGCTAAATAATATTCCATTTGTGTGTGTGTGTGTGTGTGTGTGTGTGTGTGTGTATCACATTTTCTTTATTCATTTATCAGTCAATGGACACTTAGATTGTTTCTGTATCTTAGCTGTTGTGAATAGTGCTGCAATGAGCATAGGGTACAAATATCTCTTAGAGACAGTGATTTCATATCCTTCAGACATATACCCAGAAATTTTTTGAGGTACCTTCATACCGAGTTCCATACTGCCTGTACCAACTGACCTTTCTAATAAAAGTGCACAATGGTTCCCTTTTCCCCCACACCCTCACTAACACTTGTTATCTCTTGCCTTTTTCAAAATAGTCATCTTCACAGGTATGTGGTGATATTTCACTGTAGCTTTTATATGCATTTCCCTGATAATTAGTGATATTCAATATCCTTTCATGTACCTTTTAGTCATTTGTGTGTCTTCTTTGGAAAAATGTTTATTCATGTCTTTTTCCCATTTTTAATCAGATTATTTTTTTTGTTTTTAGTTTTTTATTTTTGCTGTTGATTTGTGTGAGTTCCTTATGTACTTTGAGTATTAACCCTTTATCAAATATATGATTTGCGAATATTTTCTTCCATTCTGTAGATTGCCTTTAAATTTTGTTGATTGTTTCTTTTGCTGTACAGAAGCTCTTTCATTTGATTTAGCCCCACTTGTTTATTTTGCTTTTGTTGCTTGTGCTTTTGGTGTCATCCAAAACATGGTTCCCAAGACCAATGTCCAGAAACTTTTTCCCTATGTTTTCTTCTAGGATTTTTATGGTCTTGAGTCTACATTTAAGTCTTTAATTTATTTAGAGTTACTTTTGTAGAATAGGGGTTCAATTTCATACTTTTCTTGTGAATATCCAATTTTCCCCACACTGTTGAAGAAACTATCCTTTCCTCACTGAGTCCTCTTAGCTCCCATGTCAAATTTTAGTTGGCCATATAGGTGTAGGTTTATTTCTGGGTTCTCGATTCTATTCCATTGGTCTGTATGTCTATTCTTATGCTAGTACTATTTTCATTACTGTAGCTTTATAATATAATTTGAAATCAGAAAGTGTGATTTGTTCTTTCTCAGTGTTGTTTTGGATATTAGGGATCTTTTGTGGTCCATATAAATTTTAGGACTTTTTTTCCTGTTTCTATGAAGGATGCCATTGGAATTTTGATAGGGATTGCGCTGGATCTGTAGATGGCTTTGAGTAGTATGCACATTTTAACAGTATTAATTCTGCTGATCCAAGAACATAGGATATCTTTCCATTTTTTTCATGTCTTCCGTTTCTTTCAACAACGTTGTATAATTTTCAATGTACAGGTCTTTCACCTCCTGGTTAAATTTATTCCTAAGTATTTTATTGTTTTTAATGCCCTCGTAAATGGGGTTCTTTATTTCTTTTTCAAATAGTTCATTGTTAATGTATAGAAATGCAACTAATTTGTGTATGTTGATTTTGTATCCTGCAACTCTACTAAATTTATTAATTCTAATAGTTTTTTGATGGAATATTTAGGACCTTCTGTATATAAGATCATATCATCTGCAACAGATACAGTTTACTTATTTCCAATTTGGATAACTTTTATTTCTTTTTGTTGTCTAATTACTTTGTGTAGGACTTCCAGTATTATGTTGTGTAAAAATGGGGAGAGTGAACTTCCTTGATTTGTTCTTGATCTTAGAGGAAAAGCTATCAGCTTTTCATTGAGTGTAATATTAGATATAGACTTATCATATAGGGCTTTTATTATGTTGAGGTATAGCCCATCTATACTTTGTCTAGAGTTTTTTTCAAAAAGATGCTGAGGGGTCCCTGGGTGGCTTAGTCCTGAGACCTTTGTCTCAGGTCACGATCTCATGGTTCGTGAATTCAAGCCCCACATTGGGCTCTCTGCTCTAAGTGCAGAGCCCACTTTGGATCTTCTGTCTCCCTCTCTGTCTCTGCCCCTCCTCTGCTCTCTCTCTCTCTCATCTCTCTCTCAAAAATAAATAAACATTAAAAAAAAAGATGCTGAATTTTGTCAAATGCACTTTCTACATCTATTGAGATGATATGATTTTATTAGTGTGGTGTATCACATTGATTGATTTGCATATGTTGAACCACTTTTGTATCCCAGGAATAAATCTCACTTGGTCATGATATGTGATCTTTTTAATGATTATTGAATTTGATTTGCTGATACTTCATTGAGAATTTTTTATCCATGTTTATCAGGGATAATTGCTTATAATTGACTTTTTTTTGTAATGTCTTTATCTCACTTTGGTATCAGGTTAATTCTAACCGTTTAAAATGAATTTGAAAGTGTTCTCTCCTCTTCAGTTTTTTGGGAAAGGGTGAGAAAGATTTCTATTGATTCTTCTTCAAGTGTTTGGTAGAATTCACCAGTGAAGCCGTCTGGTCCTGGACTTTAGTTAGTTGGGATGTTTGTTTGTTTGTTTGTTTGTTTTGAAGTTTACTTATTTATCTGAGAGAGAGAGAGAGAGAGAGAGAGAGAGAGAGAGAGAATGAGAGACAGAGCAAGTTGAAGGGGTAGAGAGAGAGAGGATCCGAAGCAGGCTCTGCAGTGCCAGTGCTGAGCCCAATGTGGGGCTTGAACTCATGAACCGTGAGATCATCACCTGAGCTGAAGTCAGACACTTAACCAACTGAGCCATTCAGGCACCCTGATATATTTTTGCTTATCGATTCAATCTCCTTTCTCTTAATTGGCCTGTCAGATTTTCTATTTCTTCATGATTCAGTCTTGGTAGGTTGTATGTTTCTAGGAACATCCACTTACCCAATTTGTTGGAGTACAATTGTTCATAGTAGTTTCTTATGATCCTTACTGTTTTTGGGGTATCGGTTGCACTGTCACCTCTCCTTTCTAATTTTATTTATTTGAGTCTTCTCTCTCATTCTTTTTTTTCTTAATCTAGGTAAAGGTTTGTCAATTTTGTTTATCTTTTCAAAAAATTAACTCAATTTTGTTTATCTTTTCTGTAGTGTTTCTGGTCTCTTTTTCATTTATTTTTGCTCTGATCTTTTTACTTTCTTTTTACTTTCTTTCTTTTTACTTTCTTTTTACTACCTTTCATCTGAGTTTGTTCTTTATATAGTTCCTTGAGGTATAAAATTAGGTTGTTTATTTGAAATCTTTCTTTTTTCTTCTTAATGTAGGTGTTTATTGCTATAGACTTCCCTCTTAGGACTATTTTGCTATATCCCATAAGTTTTATTATGCTGCATTTCCATTTTTATTTGCTTCAAGATATTTTTTATTTCCCTTTTGATTTCCTCATTAACTCATTAGTTTTCCAAGTATGTATTGTTTAATTTTCACATACTTGTGGATTTTCAAGTTTTCCTCCTGTTATGAATGTCTAGTTTCATGCCATTGTGGTCAGAAAAGATACTTGGTACAATTTTAATCTTCTAAAATTTGTAACACAGTTTTGTGACCTAAAATATAATCTAGATTTGAGAATATTCTGAATGCATTTGAGAAGACTGTATTCTGCTTTGTTGGGTGGAATTTCTGTATATGTCGGTTAGGTCCATTTGGTCTACAGTATAGTTCAAGCCCAGTGTTTCTTTTTTGATTTCCTGTCTGGATGAGCTATCCATTGTTGAAAGTAGAACACTGAAGTCCCTTACTATTATTGTATTGCTTCTATTTCTTCCTTCAGGTCTGTTAGTATTTGCTTAATATTAGGTGCTCTGATGTTGGATCTCTCTCTCTCTCTCTCTCTCTTTCTGGATATAGATATACCAATATCTAATCTATATATATAGAGAGAGATAGAGAAATATATATATATATGTGTGTGTGTATATATATATATATATATATATATACACACACACATAGAATATAGACATATATAGATACATATTCTCTTGATGAAATATATATATATGTGTGTGTGTATATATATATATGTGTGTGTATATATATATGTGTGTGTGTGTGTATATATATATATATGTGTGTGTGTGTGTGTGTGTGTGTGTATATATATATATACACACACACATAGAATATAGACATATATAGATACATATTCTCTTGATGAATTGGCCCCTTTAGCATTATATGACCTTCTTTGTCTCTTGTTACAATTTTTGACATAAATTCTATTTTATCTGATGTAACTATAGCTACCCCTGCTCTCTTTTGGTTTCCATTTGCATGGAGTATCTTTCTTCCATTCCTTAAGGCTACATGTGTCCTTAAAGCTGGTGTGAATCTCTCTTGTAGGGAGCAGCATATAGTTGGGTCTTTTTAAAATTCATTTGCTCTCTCTATGCCTTTTGACTGGAGAATTTAATCCATTTATTTTTAAAGTAATTTTTGATAGGGAAGGACTTATTAATGCCATCTTAATCATTGTTTTTTGGCTGTTCCCTTGTTCCTTTCTTCCTCTTTCACTGTGTTCCTCTGTGAACTGATTTTCTGTGGTGGTATGCTTTGACTCTCTTCTTTTTATCTTTTGTAGGTTTTAGCTTTATAGTTACATGAGGCTTATTTATATAACATGTTATAGATACAGCAGCTTATTTTAGGCTGATAACAACTGAATTTTGATCACATACAAAAACTCTACCCTTTTACTCACATCTCCATATTTTATGTTTTTGATGTCATAATGTACCTCTTTTTATGTAGGCACCATTAACCAATTATTGTAGCTGTAGTTACTTTTAGTACTTTTGTCCTTAACTTTTATACTAGAGTTAAGTGAGTTACACATCTCATAATACGGTATTGGAGTATTTTGAAATTGACTATGTATTTACCTTTACTGTCGTGTTTTATACCAGTGTGCATACCTTTAAATTTCATGAACTAAGCTTTGAGTTTGTAATGTTGAGCTTTTGAGTCCTTTCTGAGTGGTTGCTTTACAGGGTTTGAAACCTTTAAAGCTTCATTTTGCATCATGAGAATCTCAAAGACACATAGCCCTGAGTTTGATCCCCCAACTACAAAACAATCTTTCTCTTTTGGCTTTGACCTCATCATTTTACCATAGTGGATCAGATTCTATGAGCCCCAAAGAATTCTTTGGCATTCTGAACTTGTAAACAGAGAGGGGGAAAGGAGGGGAGGTCACAGGATCAGGATATGGGTTGATGAGAGCTTTCCAGTGTTTTTGTTATGGCTGAGAGACAGACACACATGTTTCTATGACAACTAAAGTATGTGGGTTGGAGAAGAGATGGTTTGCACACTCTGGCTTTGGTTGGTTTCCCTTTCTTGCTCTTTCTGATGTGTCAGTGACCTTCCCTGAACAGATAGAATTAAGCGTTATTGTTTTAAATTTTGTTTGGGAGTTAGGCTAAATTTAAATTGTACATGGTAGATCATGAGATGTTAAAGCAGAAATTAATACTTCAAGAATTATCTTCTCAGTATGAAGAAACTGAAGCTCAGAGAAGTTGTTTTGTTTTATATGGGGTCTCACATCTAGTAAGTGGCAGAACTCAGAGAAAAGCCCAGGTCTTCATTCCTTTCTCCTTCACCTAAGTAATTTGATGCATTTTACCAGGAAGAACAAGAATCATTTCTTATGAGGATTTAGTGATGTACACACAAATCAACATTCAGAAGCCTGTTCTGACTTTCTTTTTATGAGTTTTAAATATAGTATAATGGCCATACAAAATAAATCTTCAGATTCCAAACTTGACAATGTCCTTCCGCTCTATTTTCTCTCTTGGATTACAAGGACATATTTCCATTTTATTGCAAATTGAACACAAGCAGTTTGACTACACAGCCAGCAGTTTAGAGAGATCATTTCAAGTTGCAAACCTCTCCAGTTTTGTCTTGAATGAACTTGAGGTTGGGTGTGTATATAAGTATTTTCAGTGGTATACTTTAACTGTCTTCGAATGGGCTCAGACAGTTCCCTGGTGGTCTCAAACTGCAAATTTATGCCCTCTGTACTATCTTCCTTTCCAGGACCAGATCTTTATGGAAAATGTGGGCGCAGTGAAGCAGCTCTGCAAACTAACAAACAACCTTGAAGAAAGAATAGAAGAGTTAGAAATATGGAACAGAAAGCTGGCCAGGCTAAAGCGGCTCAGTAGTTTGAAGTCTTCAGCCAGTGAAGCAAGCTCCATCAGGTATATCCAGGGGCACCACAGGAGAAAGGAGACAATAGGGCCTTTCCATAACCAGATCAAACTAGATGGTCTTTCTGATCAAGCAGCAACCACTACTTTCTGCTAATGAAGTCCCTATTCTGTTTTTAGAATGTTTTGGGACACAATTGCCTTATGTGATAATGTTCTTATTTTTTCTGTTGCTGCTTTGAAAATGAAACAAACCGTGAAGTATGTGTTTAAGAGCAAGGTGTTTTAGGAAATGTTGCATTTTACCAAAGGATGACTTCTCCTTTAAGGAGTAGAAGTGGCCATTTCTAAATTTCGAAAATCGTCTTTGGTTCTCAGGGGAAAAACTTCTAATTTTTTTTTTTCATTTAAGGAGGTAAATGCACATTTCCTGGGGTCTAATTATGAGAAAAAGAGAAATACAACATTTAACGCATTCATTTACGCTTACTAAGGTTCTTTTTCTCAAAAGGAACTCTCAATTGCCTTGACTTTTCCTTTGTAAAATTACCACTGTATTACAGAAAAAATCATACTGCTGTGTTAGTGGCAGCCTGGGCTTTTGTCGTGTAACTCCTGGAGAGGCATTTGAATGGTAATTAACATTCTCTCTCTCTTTTTAAAGCAAATTTAGCAGAGCTGTTAGTGCATCTTCTCCAAGAAAGGCCATTCCCCAAAAAACCAACAAGGTAAATAGACTTATTTGTAATGCACAGTGATAATGTTTTATATATATAAAAAAAAGAGTGTTTAGAGAAATTGATCAAAAATGCTTGCCTTCATTTATCTGTTGATAGACTCCCTTGTTTGCATCTTCATGCACTTTAGGTATTTAATTACTACCCCTTTAATAGTTTTTTCAAAAAGATGTTTAGAGAAATAAGTACAGAACATGTTCATTTCAGAAATACTATTCTGCTGTTTTTTTTTTTTAATAGATTGCCTCTATCAAGTGAAATTCATCAGCTTCCACATGCATATGGCCTTAGGCTGCAAGATCTGTGTGGATGCCTTAACTCAACCTCATTCCTTATCTATGGCTTCAGAAGATCCCAGGGGGACTTCCATTAATCCCCTAAATCCCTCTTTTCCCTTTTGATAGTTAGTACTCTATGTGCAAATGGGGAAATAGGTATTCACTTTCTTGCAAAGGTTAAAGTGTGATGGTTTTATTAATGAATAAAGAGAACTTTCATCAAATAGGGTAACATTTACCTTAAAAAGTGAAGACTAATCATTTATTGATTTAAAGTACACCCTCTTCAATGAAGAGGAGTGTCAGTAAGGGAGAAGCTGCACTATTCCCTTCCTAGTACAATTCATAAATGCCATGAAACCCAGCTTGTTCCCTCTGACCCACCAGTGTTCCCCAGGTGGCCCTTCCCTGGGAAGATATTCATGACCTTAATCTATATCTTATTAAGGACTGATCTGGTGTTTGGGCCATTGCCCCCAATTACTCTCTATTCTTCATGTTCTACTGCATTTACCTATTTTTTTTTAAGTTTATTTACTTATTTTAAGAGAGAGAAAGTAGGGGAGGGGCAGAGAGAGAAAGAGAGGGAGAGAATCCTAAGCAGGCTCTTCACCATCAGAACAGAGCCAGACAGGGGGCTTGAACTCACAAACTGTGAGATCATGACCTGAGCTGAAACCAAGAGTTGGATGCTTAACTGACTGAGCCACCCAGGTGCCCCTGCATTGACCTATTTTAAAAGAATTCAGAAAGAGTTTAATATTCTACTAAAAACTGCTAAAAATGTTATGTTGCTGACAAGCTACTTGGTGTACAAATAAACATAAACACATGGGTAAATATATATGTAGAAGTGTCCTTGGGCAAGTTACTGAATTGCACTGAGAAATAAATATAATAATAGGCTCTATCTTGCAAAGATTGTTGATAGGATTAAAGAAGGTGAAGCCCTTAGCCACAGTGACCAACACATAGCAGTTTGCTCAATAAACACAAACAATTAAACATGTTGTGTAGGAAGGGTACTGTTTGTACTGACCGGTTTGCAATGGGATGGAGGAAATGGTACCTACATCCATGGCGGCACTGATTGGTGCAATTCGGTTATGTGCAACCTCTGTAGCTCTCACTCTGCACTTGGGGAATTTCTTTTATTTTGCAGCTATGTCAGAATAATAACTAAAATGTGTGATTCATGAGAACAGGCCCCATGTCTGCCTTCCCCAGGGACTGGCACATAGTAGGTACTCAAGCAGTATTTGTTAAATGAATACATGAATGGAAAACCAGGTCTGATCATCTTCCCTGAAGGCTCACAATCTAAATTAAAAACATTGGGGCACCTGGCTGGCTCAGTCAGAAGAGCATGCGACTCTTGATCTCAGAGTCATGAGTTCCAGTCCCACATTGGGTGTAGAGATTACTTAAATAAAAAACTTAAAAACATTTTTTGTTAAATTAAACACATTAAGTAGTTTGGTCTCTTGGGTATGTGGGTGGGGAAGGGGATTGGCTTGTGGACACAGAGTAGAGGATTTATGTGGGTATTGAAGAGCACCCATTGAACTCAGAGACCTCTTGCAGTCACTGTTATAAGTGGGAGGCAGGAAAAAGTGAGTAAGATACAGCCTCTTCTCCAAAGGAATTTCTAGGTGGCCAGGGAATATTGGAGAACAATACAAGAACAGTTGTATCTGGATGTGGTAAATATTGTAAAGGCTCCGAGTGCTGCAGAGCATTATGGGGCCAGCCCTTCTAGGAGGAGTAAGCTCTGGCTAGATATAGGAGAGGTTCCAGAGAGGCTGGCAGAAGTAAAATCTGGGGGCCGGCACTGGCTTCATTGAAGGATTAGGTGAGAGTCGGCTGGGGGGAGAGTAGGAGGTAAGGCTGAAAATATAGGTAAGGTTCAAATTTCCTGGACCACCTGTTATGGAATTCCCTTGGTAGGCCATGAAAACCTTTTGAATAATAACAATAACATCTAAGTTGTATAGTGTGCTTTTGTTTTACAGACAGGAGAAGGGAGGCAACATAGCATTGTGGTTAGGAGCACAGATTCTGGAGCCAAATATTTTTTGGTTTAAATCCTGGCTGTATGACTTACTAGCTGTGTGATCTTGGGTAAGGAACTTAGCCTTCCTATGCTTCGTTTTTTCCCTTCTCTGTAAGATGGGGATGATAACAGTACCTGCTCTGAGGGTTGTTGAGGATTATCTGAGCATTAAATAAATTAGTATATATAAAGCACTCACAAGACAACATGGCACATAATAAGTACTATGCAAGTGTTCACTCTTATTAGAACTTGAGTGTTCTCATACTTCGGCATATTATGAGTCTTCCAGGGAGCTTGATAAAGTACAAATAATGGGGATGTTTTCCTTCCCTTGTGTTGTCTTTGCATGAGGTCTTGGCTATTTCTCTGAGGTTGACTTTCCCTTCCATGACATCAACGCCTAGGTATCCTCTGTTCCCTGGAGCCCCCATGATCCTTGGGTCATTGAAACACATGTGTGTGGGTGGAATGTGCTACTCTTAGGACAGGTGGCTGTGTTAATGAGCAAAGTGCTGGTTGTGAGCAGTTGGTGGACCTTAGCAGATGGTAAGAGGCCTGGCTGGGCCTTGCCTTGCCTTCCACATAGCTGCCGATGGTGGCACTTGTTCTGGAGGAAGATTGAGGTCTCCTGAGTAGCTCTCCTCCAATCTAGTGTTCCTCTTCCTTCCTTCTCTTTCTCTACCTCCAAGAGGTAGATGGGTGACCCCCACTGTGTATTGATGGTTGTGGTGAGATGGAAAGGTCTTCAGTCCTTTGGGCAGAATTTTCCAGGACCTTTAGGTTTTTAATAAATTCTGTAATAATTCTCATGCAGACCTAAATTTGAGAGCCATTGCACTGTTAGTTGGACCCACCCAATAACTCTGAAATGCTGGCAGGTATTATTTTATCATTCCTATTTTATTGATGAAGGAAATGAGAATCAATGACATTTAGAGGACTTGTTCAGGACCCAACTCCAAGCCCAACTCCATGTCTTAGGTCATTTCCCTATACTAGGTCAAAGGATTTGGAGCAAAAGCATGGAGATTTAAAATAATTCAGCAGCCATGGGGAGTAGGTTGGAGGGGAAACTCTTATCCCGAGCCTAATGCTGTTTAATTACAATCAATTCAACACATTTCATTGAGTTCCTTCTCTGTACAGCACATTTTTAGGACATCCTCTGAACAGTTCCAGTGAGATGTAGGAATGGTAGAAACTATTCACTTCTTAGTATTCAGAGCGGCTTCCAGCTGCCCTTACGGGTGACTCAGTTACGAGAGTCCTAAGAGTTTGTATATTTGTTAAAAACTTGTATAATTAATCCCACCCCCAACCCTAATATAACATTGAAGAACATTTTATTGATTCAGATAACCAACCCAAGAAATTTAAATACAGACAAGTTTCAAACTATTTAAGTACCACCATCCTTCAATTCTTTTCCAACCAAAAGTATGATTCTACCCTCTACCCTCCAGAAGGAAGCAAACGTAATATTCTCTACTGCATTCATAGAAAAGCTCCTATTTAAGGAGCACTGTATTAAAATGGGCAGAAAACCTCTGCTATCTTTTCAGCCAGATTCAACAGCAATTACAGAGCTCTCTATTCTATAGTTCTTGGCCCATTCCTTATATGCAAGGTTTTATGCCAAAATGCATCAGTCTTAGAGGTTTGTCTCCTTTACTTCCTAGAAACTATAACTTACTTATTTTTAGAGCCCCCATAATGCGATACACAATAGTGCTTAATGAATATATATGATGAATATGAATATGAATTTATAAGAATAAATAAGACACAGGCCCAGAACTGCCCTTAAAAATAGGTAGCAAAGGGGTGCCTCAGTGGCTCAGTCAGTTAAGCATCCAAGTCTTGATTTCAGCTCAGGTCATGATCTCACCATGCATCGTGAGGTCAAGCCCCTGTGTTGGGCTCCACCCTAGTCATAGAGTCTGCTTAAGAATTTCTCTCTCTCTCTCTATCTGCTCCTCCTCCACTTGTGCACATGCACAAAAGAAGAAAAAAGAAAAAGAAATAGGTAGCAGAATTGAATATTGACGTGTATGATTTAAAGAGTACTCACTAGCTCTCACCATACAAGTCTTTTCCATGGTTTGTCATGGTGCCTGAACTTCTTCCATTGGAATTGATTCCATCGTCTCTTGAAGACTTTATTTTCAAAAGTGTTCTAGTGAAAGAGATGAACATCTGGGTTCTGACACTATCTTGTCTGATAGGTCCTCTTCTCTCATAAAACTTGAAGAATAAGCACTAAATGAACGGCACAGACACTTGTCCTGGATTCAGGGTGCTAGGGAAAAGAGAGCTTACTGTAGCCTGGAGGGTCAAGGAAAGGGAGAGGCCTGAGGCAGGCTTAGAAAGAACTTCATTTTCAGGAGGCAGAGAGGAGGGAAATATAGGTTGAAGAGAGCTGGCCAGCCCATGGAAGCAGCAAAGATCCCTGCTGGGAGCGAGTCTTCAGGGGTCCTTCTCCCAGTTAGCATTGATGGTTTATCACTGCTCCTTACTGAATCTTCTTTTACAGATTTATTTTTCAGGAAAAAAACAATTGTGTCCTAACTGGATTTTCCAGACCTTGGTTATAACTCTCATTGCTGTGATGGCCTTTTGGTAAGAAAAACGTCAGTGTTATGCTGTGTCAAGCTCTTTTATCCTTCCCATCTTCCTTTTCTCATATATGAACTGGGGACTGACCTATTTACTTTGAAGACAAGGAGCTCTTTAACTGAACATTGACCTTTGATTTAACTTAGAGATAAAGGAGCCCTTTTTATTTTTATTTAAAAAAATTTTTTAAATATGAAATTTATTGTCCAAATTGGTTTCCATACAACACCCAGTGCTCATCCCAACAAGGGATGCCCTTCTTAAACTCATATTCTTTAGAAAAAAGCATAAGCTTTCTGTACTTAAATGTGAGAGGAAGGATTTTTTTTTTTTGCAATTAACTGATACTTTTTAGCAACTCACTGTGCCTCTCCTGTGTGTGTGTGTGTGTGTGTGTGTGTGTGTGTGTCTTTTTCAGTCTCGCAAATAACTCTCAAATTCTTCGTTCTCTTTCCTGTCTACTTGGGGTAATGTTGTGAGAGGGCAATCAGGTACAATGTATTCTCCCCAGACACTCATATTTATTAGCGTTCTTCTAGATTCTTCAGTGAAGACTTCACACCAAAGGGACTATGAGATAACCCCGAGAGGTACAATATTTTGAAATTGCAGCCAAATTTACTAGGCAGTTAAAGCAGGCAGACACAGTAAGGAAAAGCATTTGCTGTGCAAGCAGTGGGTGATTTGACTGCAATCCATCCTCTCTGTGCAAGGAAGTCGGGGGCATCCCTCAGTGGCATGCAGGGCGTCTTCCTCAGGGCCCTGGTCTGTAGGCTCTGCTGATGCAGTGATGGCCCCTCAGCCTTTGGGCCTTGGTCACCTTGCCTGTGTCCTCTGGGCCTTCTTGTTCTTAGGCTATTTGCATGGCCAAAGGGGTATTTATCTATCTCTCAAAAAATGCTTGGTGAGTGTGGGAAAGGACTCTCTTTGGGTCTTGTCTCAAGGCAGACAGTCGTTTTCAGAAGCAAAGTGAGGGAAGGTGCCAAGGTGTATCTAGTTCCTTGATCTATAGCTTCCTAGCTATAGAAGGTGATGTGAATCTCTCTGTATCCTTCTCTCCCCTCAGCGTCTTGTCGCTTGCTACAGCCCACTGCACGAAGCATCCCCAAGTGTCTGACACCAGGAGACAGAATTCCCATTCGAAGCCGTTGTCCTTTTCTCACGGTCCTAAGTGAGCCTTCTTCTGCTGGGATTCCCAACGCAGGAGAGTGTGAGAGTCTACTTTAGCAGACATATTTAGCATTCTCTAGAGATACAGATTCCCATGAAAACCCAATGGGAGGGTTGTAGGAAGTATGTAAAGAGACTGCTTTTCAAATGTGCTTATCAGAATTATCTTATGAATTCCAATACTGTTGACTGCTAAGATCAAAATCGGGAGGTTATTAGGCTTTTATCTTGTTTCTGGCCCGTGGTGGCAAGAAGGGTCAAAACCAGAATTTGCCCCCAAAGAAAGGAGCAGATATGTCCATTTCATCTTTTGATCCTAGAAGTTCTCTGGGCCATGCATTGAGGTAGATGCCAGAAACAAATGAGAAAGAGTATTTAAGGATTAGTCCTAGGGAGATAGAGAGTGGGGGATACGGGAGAGCAAATAAGGCAGACTGGATCACAGCAAGCAGTTTCCCGGGTGATACAACAGCTTCTGTCTGATGGCATCTTTGGGACTCAGCACCACTTTTCCCAGTCAGGGTTGTGCCTGCTGGGCAGTTGTGCCAGCTACTGCTAAGAACACTCTGGAAATGTTTTCTTTATGAGTAGAATCCCAACGTGTGGCACATTTCTTCGTGTGTTATTTAATAATGGTAAGCCACCACCTTTGATGGGGGAAAATATAACAAGGAGCCAATGTAGGGAACCAGGTGTGAAGTCAAGCTGGCAGGATGTCAAGTGAGGTCACCCTGTGTTAGACCCCGCACACAGTGGAATTGTAATGTCATGGCAGACTTTCTGGTGCGGCTCATGCGAGAGGGCTACAGAACCCCCCAAAGAAGACAATGCTAAGTGAGCTTGGATGCATGAGCATGGTTAAGAATAGCTTCCCAAAGCTCAGAACCTTTAAGAAAAGCTTCTATTTGAATATATAAGTTCTGATCATTGGAGGAAAAGGACATAGTCATTATTTTGAAGTCACACAGTGTGGAAATGAAGGTTGTATTGCATTTATTTTCCTTCCTCTCCCCAATTTGGTGTATTGTGCTCTGAAAAGACAGGCAGCCGGAAGATGTCAGAGCCGCAGCCAAAGGGTTTGGCATCTACAGCTGATTAAATCTGTGCCTCCTCTCATCTTCCAGTGCCACAGTGTGGACGCCCTCCACCAGTGGGATGCGGACTCTGCCTTTTTCCTGCAAGGAGCAGAGGGCTGCCTCTAGTGATTTACAGCTTCCTCTTATAATCTTCCACTGGTGACAGACGCTGCTGAGGCAGCTTGCCAGGGCCAAGGGGCCGCTCGCTGGAAAAATCCATCGGTGCAGAGTACCCCAGGAGCCTCTTTGCTCTAGGAAGACGAGGGTTTTCTCTCACCAGGGCAGAGAAGCATAACTGTGCTGTTTCCATGGTGCTTCTGTCAGCCATGGCTGCCCCTCCCCCCCTCCCATCTGTGTGGCCTGTGAGAACGTTGGCCAGCTGGTTGTGTGAGATATATATGAACTCAAATCTGTCACATAATGCTTTCTTCTTCTTTTGTTTTTTTTTAACAGTGCCTTGACGATAGTCTCCCTTTACATCCTTAGCTTAAAAGATCAAGACCGACATGCCCCAAATCTCTCTCTGAGGTGAGAGTTCTGGTCTTGCTTTCCTTTGGGGAGAAGTAGTCTTGAAGGCCTCCTTCATTAATCATTTTGTTTTCTTCCTCCAGCAACATCACAAGCTCTCAGGAGCCAGCCCTGCCACCCACAGCCTCCCCCTCAGGTAAGATTTTCACATTCCTCGCTCTCAAACCCAGCCCGTGTTTCATGTGAATTGTCAACAAAAGAACCAGCCTTTCAGGTTAACCTTGTTGCTTCCCTCGGCTCTGCCCAACACTTTGCAGCAGCACCTAATACATCTCTGGCAACCACACAGTCCTCCTTCCGAGTACCAGAAATCACTTTCTGTGAGATTCTGCCTTGTCAGGAGACTTACTGCTGCCCCATCTGGGGAAAGAGAAGAGTCCTCTCAAGTCTTGTGCAAAGGCGTTCCAAGGAGGAATTCCATCAGAGGCCGTGGGCAGGTAAAGGATGTTCAAAGAGAAGCAGCCAGGGCTCTGAACCTGAGGTGTTTTGTTTTTTTTTTCTTCTTTGCAAATATTTACTTGCATGATCTGTTAATGGTTCCAGACAATCGTTTCCTATTGAGGTGGCAAGATCTTTAAAAACACAAATACACAAACTTGCAGTCATCTGTAATATTAAGTCCCCCACCCAGGGATGAAATTTTGGTTGATTCAAGTGAAAAAGTCTCATCTGTCCATTGCTAGCAAAGACAGTAGTAGTAGAACATGTAAAGTAATCATGTGTGGATTGGGTAGATTTTCTGGCTCACTTAGAACTTATAAAATGATGTCATAGCTGGGCTTTCTGCCCAAACCAAGTAGGGAAAAATGTAAAGGGCTTTGGAAATCTAGTGAGTTCAGGGTAAGCTGCCAGTCAGTGAAAATCACAACCATTTTCAGAATATCTTCTACCTTCTAGGGACACACACACACACACACACACACACACAGACAGACACACACACAGAATGTTTTTGAGTAACAGAATTTTCATGTTGAAAACATTATGGAAACTTGAGTAAGGGCTAAAAGTGTAATTATCTCTATAAAACCAAATGTAGTACATCCAAATGTATACTAATTCATTATTATTTTGGAAATCTTCTGCATACACACAACAAGTATATAAAATAATAATGATGATAATGCTGATAATAGCAATACGTACATATTAGTAGGGATTATATATCAGGATGTTGTAGCAACAACTTCCACATTACAGTGACTTAATGTGGCAAAAATGTATTGCTGATTCTCTTTCTATGTCAAATATGGGTTAAAAGAGGGTTCTTGCTCATCATGTCATTTGGAACTTAACTAATGGAGACTCCATCTCAATACATATTTCTACCACCTCTGTAACAGTAGGTAAGAGAAAAGGCAAATTGTGCACTGGCTCTTAAAGTTCCAACTTAGGTATAACACATGTCACTTCTGCTTACGCTTTATTGGCCAAACCAAGTGACGTAGGTCATGTCTAATTTAAAAACAATTGATAAAGTGCAGACCTAACACACACTTAGAAGAAGATGAACCAGAATATTTTTGAGCAGTCCAAATGACTGACATGTAAAATATGGTCAGTGGTTGAGGTTTTGGGGCAGCAATGTAATTTCTTTTTCCTTTTGACATTATTTTATATCGTAGAGTTGAATAAATAACTTGTACAAATCATTGTCACCGTCACCACCGCCATTATCATTATCATGTAATGAGGTAGTAATGTATACAAAAGCACTGCCATAAGTAATCTACATGAGTAAACCATTCAAGTCCTCACCAACCTAAAAGACAGGAACTGTTATTATCCCCATTCTTTCCAACAAGAAGGTGAGACATAGAGAATTTTTCCCTGCACCCATAGAAGGCAATGCTTGCACTATTTTTCCCATGAAAGCAACTTTTGATTGAACTTGGCAAGAGATGCAACACTACAGGGCAAAGATGCATCACTACTTTCACAAAGATGTGAAAGGAATTCGTTTGAGTCAGCTTATTCTCCATAGTTTCAAACATGGAAAAATCCAGTATGGTTACAAAAATCCCCCAAAGCCTTCATCTCTTGTGAAAGCACATGGAAACTTGTGGCCGGTAAACTCTTTTCTTACCTCGGGGTCCACCTTGGATATACCTGGTGTCCTTTTCTGAGAGCAGTCCTCAGGAGAGACTACCTCACCCACGAGAGACGTGTAACAACGGATCCTGTACAGGAAGAGGTCATGGACAGATCCAATCTTCATTTGCAAAAAGGTTCTTGACCCTTAAGCAAACTCATTCCTGTGGGAACCAGCTCTTCACATGGAGGGAAGAGAAGCCTTATCAAACCAGATGAAGGTTTATTGCTCTCTTCTCTGGAACAGGGGTATCTGCAGGTCTTATATTTCATGAGTGTGGGAGACACTGAAGAGACTCCTAAAAAAAGAAGGTCTGCCCCACAATCTCTGGCTGTGTTCTACTAGACACAATTATCAGCGTTGTCTGGCTAAAAGTGAAATTGAGGGGCACCTGGGTGGCTCAGTCAGTTGAGTGTCCAACTTCGGCTCAGGTCATGATCTCGTGGTTTGTAGGCTCGAGCCCCACATCACGCTCACTACTGTCCGTCCCCCGTCTCTGCCCCTCCCCCACTTGCATGCTCTCTCTCTCTCTCTCTCTCAAAAATAAATAGGCATTAAAAAAAGAGATGCGTCTTTCAAATAAATAAATAAAAATGAAATTTAAGTCCTGCCTTACCAGGCTCCCTGATACACTGGGAAAGTTGTTCCCTCTTCTCTCTTTCGGCTGGAGAAAGATGGAAAGGATTTTCTTCGCTTCACTTCACAGTTCTCTTCACTATCCTGTTGAGGAAAGCCGCACACTTTGGGGGATTTCGAGTCGTAGAATGTCAGAGGGCAGTACACCAGTGGCACCCTAACTTTTTGACCCATAGAATCCACTATTAATTCATTATTCTTTTAGGATCATTTGACTGAGAAAACACCTAGAGGGAGAATGTTACTGTAAACTCAGTTAAGCTTGTAATCAAATGATTTTTGTTAGTCCAAAGCATAAGAGACTCTTAAAGACTGAGAACAAACTGAGGGTTGATGGGGGGGTGGGAGGGAGGGGAGGGTGGGTGATGGGTATTGGGGAGGGCACCTTTTGGGATGAGCACTGGGTGTTGTATGGAAACCAATTTGACAATAAATTTCATATATTGAAAAAATAAATAAATAAATAAAAATTAAAAAAAATTATTTTTGTTAGTCCAACAACAATACTTGAAAAATAGTACACATCTGTGGGAGAGTTGTTACTTTTCAAGTCCACAGACCCCACTGACCACTTTATGCCATCACCTGGGGTTCCAGAGTCCCCAGGTCAGGAAAACCTCTGATTTATACCAGCTTACCCATTTTACAGCTGATGAAATGGAGGCCCAGGACCTTGCTTAAGGTTCTGCAGTAAGCTACTGGCAAAGTTGGAATTGGAATTTGAGTCCTCTGTCTCCTTGTCCTGGGTTCCTTCCCATCTACCATTGTGCGTCCATTTATTTGGGCACAGTGTGTACATGTACTCGGGATCAGCTTTAGAGGAATCAGAAAGTATTCATTCTATGGTTCTGGAAAGCCCCTTCGGCATCTGCCTCCCGCAGGTTAGCCTATAGCCATTGAGATGTCCCTGTTGTGGGGTATTTCTGGGGGTGTAAAGAAAGCCTCTTCTCTTCTGCTGCTGGTCCATCCTTCCCCTTTGTCCTGACCACTGTATAACACCGGGGTTCCTAAATCTGAAAGTGGAGAAAGCCAGGCAAATTCTTTCAACCAGATGTTTCTGAGGCATTGAAGACTAATTAAAAATTAAGGAATCGGGGCACCTGGGTGGCTCAGTTGATTAAGCATCTAACTTCAGCTCAGGTCATGATCTCACGGTTTGTGGGTTCGAGCCCCACATTGGGCTCTGTGCTGACAGCTCAGAGCCTGGAGCCTGCTTCAGATTCTGTGTCTCCCTCTCTCTCTCTGCCCCTCCCCTACTTGTGCTCTGTCTCTCAAAAATAAATAAAGATTAAAAAAATTTTTTAAGTAATAAAAAATAATAAAAATTAAGGAATAAAAATAATAAAGAAATTCAAGGGTTCAGGGAAAACCAAAAAAACAACAATTTGGAATAACTCTGTAAGATGAATTGTAATATCTAGCAGTTTACCATCACATTTTTATGATATGCTGAGCACAAGCTATTGTTCTTCTTTTGGGCCTAAATTGATTGTGTAAAATGTCGTCAGAAAGTTTATCCCCTCTTCCCACTTACTATGAAAGGTTTGGGGAAGACTAATCAGGATGTGGAGAGTGGGTATTTTGGAACATTGAGCTTCTAATCTGAGGCACCAACTGAGTGTGAGGGATTAGATTTTAATCTATGGAACCGATAAAGATTTAAATAGAGTTAGATATTAAAAAGTAATGAGCTTGTGAGGAAAAAAAAATCTGTGGATTCCACAGAGTTTTGGTGAAGATTTAAAAAATCTCATGAAGCTAAAAGGCATGAGAATTCCTGCTTGTTTTGGAGTTCAGTACTCTGAGAAAAGCAAATGGTTGCAATAAAATGGTTCCCTGTGTTAAAGGACTCAGTCATCAATTGATTGGGCTCATTGACTTTTTCTTGGCATGAGTCTGGTTCAATCAGGAAAGAAAAAGGTATGCTGCTTTGGAACTTAGCCATAGAGCACAATTTTGTAAGTAATGCTATATACACATTCTACAAGAGGATATGCTTTGGTTGGACGCCACCTTAAATCTCTCCTCTCCACAAGTTTCTAATTTAGTTTATTGGGAGATCTTTTCCACCGATTGTGAAATATATCTCCAACTTTACAGGGAAAACCACTAGGAGTGTATATTAAGTTTATAGTGAATATTACTGGAAGGCATTTGTAAAATGAGAGTCACCCCTATATGACTACAGGAGAATTTATGGTTTTCCAATAACCAGCCTTTCAGAATTCAATAGTCTTGCCTCAGAGAGGTGAGAAATTAGAGGTGTTTTATAGGAGATTTAAAATTTATTTCCAATCCTGCCATTTTCATAATTCTAATCTGCAAGATTATCTCTTCTCAACCTTACCTTTTAATTACTGTTTTAAAAAATACAGTTATCCCATAAGATACTACATCCTATCTTAGGATTCTATGTCCAGGAACCTGAAAACATGCTTCTGTGGAAGTGAGGCAACTCTGTAGTTCTGTTGTCAAAATTTATAATGAGCCCTTTTCTGCAAATTCAGCGGGAAAGTAAAAAAAAAAAAAAAAAAAGGTAAAGAATAAAAGCATACAGGATGGAGAAGTTCTGGTTTCCTCTTCTTTTTTAAAAAAAATTTTTTTAACATTTATTTATTTTTTGAGAGACAGAGAAAGACAGAGCAGGAGCAGGGGAGGGGCAGAGAGAGAAAGGGAGACACAGAATCTGAAACAGGCTCCAGGATCTGAGCTGTCAGCACAGAGCCCAATGTGAGGCTTGAACTCACGAATGATGAGATCATGACCTGAGCCGAAGTCGGACACTTAACCGACTGAGCCACCCAGGCACCCCTGGTTTCCCCTTCTTTTCATGCCTCATTTGCTTTATAAATTCACAGCCTTCTGTGGAAGCAGTCATAAGCAAAACTCATAGCAGGGGATATGTACTGACAATTATTATTGAAATAGCTGGAATCCAAGAAATCTAGAGGCCTTTTAGGCAGCACATATATTTATATCTAAAGGGAAATATATATTCAATTTTCTAGGAAATCCTCATGTATCATGATCCATTTCTTCTTAATGAAAAGGATCATGTTAGGCAAGATCCTGAGGAAACCTGCTTCTCCTTCAAGTTCTATCTCACTCCCGTTTGCCAATGGGGCAAAGGAGCCCAGGTTCCCATATCCATTCCCAGCATCGTCTGTACCCATCCGCTGGCAATTTCCCCTTTGAGTGTGTAAGAGGAAACATTTTTCTACAGGGTATATGATTGGCTCTTCTTCTTTCCCTGCCTCTCTTCCTTCCATCCTCCCACAAATATTTGTTGAGCATCTGCGGAGAGCCCAGCATTGCCTTGCCTGGGGCTATGGCAGTGCACAGGATGTGTGTGATGTTCCAGAAGCTCACGGTTGGTTTTGATGACAGGCAAACAAGCCTGTGTGCCTAGTGTAAGAAGTACTAACCAGGGCAGATTTACTTAGGAGTGATGGCCCCCAAGTAACGTGCACTCTTGCGTTTTCTTTCTATCCTGAAATTCCATGCAGAAAGTTGAATAGATCTTGTCTCTCTTTTCTTCCTGAGAGTAGCACACATTGTATTAACTTATGTCTCTTCCTAATTGAGGTTACTGTCTGTGTTTTCCCCAAAACTGTGTAGAGAGATATAAACATATTATTTAATGCAAATGAAGGAATACAATAAAGAGTACACATACTTGAGAAAAATCAGCAAAATTAAAAAATGCAAAAACTTTAAAATTCTTTTTAAAAGCTTGTTTAGCAACCCACTAAATAATTGCTTTCACTATTCATTTTAAGGATATCTGGGTTTTTTTTCCCCCAAAGCCTTAACAACAATCATCTCAGTAGTTACCTTTCCAAAATTGCTTTTAAAATGACTTTTTGGCTATGACGGGGTCAAAACCACTCCCCCACTTCCTTCCTCACAAGCGAGCTCTGGCCCTGCACCAGTGATCTGACTCTTCTCTTCAGCTGCAGCACAGTCCTGACCTTGAGTTTTAAGTGTTCTTTTATTCCTGTGTGGATCATATTATGGTAGGACTTACAGAGGAATCAAAGAATTTTAATAGAGGTTCCCTATTCTGGAGTTGTCAAGAATGGGCAAAAATACATACGAGTTAAATGATAAAACAGAGATGACAGGCTTTGGATGTGGAGACAGATCTATCACTAATTAATCACCATATAGATGGCTCAGTAGTAATGCTATGACACTGGAAAGGAGGGGACTGTGGGCCGCAGTGATCTGATCTGCTAGGGCCGCCATAACAAAAAACCACAGACTGGACAACTTAAACCACAAAATTTATTTGCTCACAATTCTGGAGGCCAGAAGTGCAAAATCAGGGTGTTAGGAGGTCTAGTTTCTTCTGAAGCCTCCGTCCTAGACTCACAGATGACCACCTTTGTGCTGTGTCCTTGCAAGGTCTTTTGTCTCTGCACACCCCTAGTGTCTCTGCGTGTCTCTTCCTATGGGGAGGGATACCAGTCAGATTAGAGTAGGGCCAGCATAGCAGCTTCGTTTTAACTTCACGGCCTCTTTAAAGGCCCTATTTCCAAATACAGTCATATTCTCAGGGGTGAGGGCTTCACCGTAAGAATTTGGGGAACACACATCAACCCAAAACAGATGGCTTCTTGGAAGAAGGTGAGAATATGCTAGATCTGTAAGAAATGGGGTAGGGATTGGATGGGTTGAAAGGTGGGAGAGAGAAAGTGAGGGGAAACATTCAACTGACAGAGACAAAGAGGGGCTCCTACTAGGTTTCTTCTCATCCTGACCAAGCATTAAAGATTGACAGAGTATTTTCTTCTTCAGAAGACAGAAGCATGTCATTCCTGGCAAGAGATGCGCTAACCAGCCCTGACTGGGGGACTGACTGTGAGTTTACATTTATGTGACTATTCTTTGACTTTGTGGAGCCAGGTAGAGTAACAACAAGCTGTAAAAGCATCACTGGAGTGAGGAACAGGGATGAAGGCTGCACCCTGCCAGAACACTCATAGGGATCATGTTTTTAGAATCAACGCCCACCTAACCATTAAGGAGACATTAGAGTTGGTCTCTCACTACTGGACCTGTTGAGGTTTATCTCCATGGATTTGAATAATTTATTTGAACTCTCTGCCTTTTTTTTTTCTATTCTAACTGTATTTTTAGCTTGTTTTCTGTTTTCTGAGTTTTTAAAAGCCATCTTTATTGGCCAGATAGCATTTCATATTGTACTCTCCATTTTCAATAAATGTCAATTTAGTAGGACTTCCAGGGTCCAGAAATTCTTTTGGATGTGATGAGGCTGCCTATTGGAACCTGGATTTTTATTAGTTTTCTTAAAATTTACTATAACAACAACAACAACAGAGGCCTTCTCCCTGCCCTTCTCCTTCTTTTTCCATTTGAATGCAAATGGAACCCATTTATCTAGGAAACTCTTATTTCACATTCAGTAATTTGGAGACTTTGCTGGAGCACAATACTCTTGTCCTCTGCAGAAGAGTTTACTTTCTTTTCTCTATTTCTTCTCAATTCAGGGATTGACACAACCATTAGTTCTATTCAGATTATGGAAATCCAGCAAGTAATAGATCATCGGTATTGCAATGGAGACCACCAGTGCGGGTGGGTAAGCCTCCCCATCATACCTCGATTGTTTCTGGAATTTACTCAGGGCTCTGGGTTTCTGAGACTGGAATGAAAGCTAGAACTACATGGTAAAATCGATGTGTGCTTACATTGCTCCTTAAGTGAAAACACATTTGTTACACGGTGGACGAGGGAATCATAAAATGGTTGGTATTAGCAAATATCAATAAACCAAGGCTCCCACGATTCCAGTCTCCCACTTTAATGGGTAAAGCCAAGGCAAAAAGCTTAGAGGGCAGGTCTGTGGCTGACTCTCTGAGGACACATACCATAGGCCCAGAGCTGCTGGTTAATTTTATAGACAAGAAAGACATTGTTACTGATGGCTCCAAGTAATGAGTGAGCTGACATTTACACATTTTAATAACAAGGAGTACCATTGTTTTAATTGCCAAATAATATAGCTTATTTTAGCTTTTTCAGTTAGGAGGAAAAAAATCCAGATACTGAAAAAGTTATCAGCAACATCCATGTCTGTCGTGTGCCGTAAGGTAATGACGCATTTAGGAGCATAGAGTACAAGTAGCTTCAGAAAGCACAATATGCAAGTTGAAGGCATTAAGAGTGGGCAGGTAATTTTCTTTCTTTGATAAATATGTACTGGGTGACTGCTAGGTTAAAGGCAAGGCCCTGTATTTGGAACTGGTGTCACAAATCCTTTGCATTCTCAGCCTTATTGCTTTTTTCAACCTAATGTAATGTAGGCTTCAGGCTTCAGGCTTGATTATACTGAGCTTTAAAAATAAGTTGTCTGGTGCATTATGATTTGTTTATGGCTTTGACATTCGTTATGTCATCGAATTCTCACAAAGTCCCTATGAGGTTGGTCTAGTTGATCCCCATTCTGCCATTAAGGAACCTGAGCTTCAGTGAGCTTAAACAATTCAGAGACAGACATTAATTACTATGTTAGGGTGACATAATGAAGAAGAGTAGGGTGATTCGGGTTCAAATACCAGAACTTTGACAAGGTAAGTTCATTCCCCCTGAGTGTCCATTTCTCATCTGTGAGATACTACTGCATGCAGATGCTGGGGGGCATGTGGTAGGAAGTAAATTCCATTTATCTAAGCTTCCTCTGGTAGAACAAGGCTCTCCTGATCTCAATTCAGATCAGTTTTAACAACTGCTTCCTCATTTTTAACAACCTACTTTAGTGTTATTAAAGAGAATCTAAAATGACCCTGGCTCTTTTTCCAACTTACCTGGTTTTGTTTCTCCATATAATTCAAGGTATGGCCCGGACATAAGAATTTGTGTTAGATATAATATGCTTTTCTGCTGGGGTTTTCATTCCAGTATGAGTCCCAGGAAGTCCCGCTTTCTCCCAAGTATCTCTCTTAAAGGGGATGTGTGTATGGGGGGGTGGGGGTCGGGGGGTTGGGGGCGTGTCTCTGTATAAGTCCTTCTGTGGTGCAGTTTTCTCCCTTATGAAATGGTGATTCAGACTATAATAACACTAGTTGATTCAAGTTCTGAACGTGCATGGTATTTCCTGCTAATGTTGCCGAAAAGGGAGCGATTCAGGATAGAAAAGCTGGTATTCATTATTTCCAGTCCTCCTTTCCAGAGGGATTGTTAGTTTGCCTTTGCCTCATTTGTCTTCCGAAATCTGTGTCTCCTTAACAGGGACTGGAGTCATTTCCGGTGTGCTCAGTTTTATGCATTTGGCCTGGGATTTGGCTTCCTGTCATTTTGTCTGTGTGTTCTAACAAACCATAAATCTCTGTGGTATATTTTATATATTAAGACCTAAAAGAGATCACTTTGAAATTTGACAGGTACATCTCTGGAAAACGTAGAACTCTCCTGTGCTAAATTTGATTTTCTGTGTTTGTTATAGAGCATTTCACAGTTCACATAGTATTTAATGAGTAACAAAAGCCTTTTGAAGCCTTTCCTGTGTATTTTGATTTGTGGTTTTATTTTTTTCCATAATTAGCTCTGGAAACTACAATTACAATATTCCTGTTAATAAGCATACACCTGCCAATGTCAAATTCTCTCTGGAAATCAAGTAAGTGCATAACTGTAGAAGACAATTCCGCTTCTATCATTATCTGAATAGGAAGTCTGAACTTACTTCACAGTTGATCAGTAAGTTAGAAGGTGGGAAGTTATCAGTCCATGCCGGTGGATGGTAGTTGAGTTGAGAGGTGGGCCAGCTCTAGGGAGTTTTCAAAATGAAGGCTGGGATCTTCCAGGCTCCTCCAGTGAATGGAAAGACCCTAAGGATTCACACTCAGCACCTGTAAAATGGGAGCAGTTTTGGGTTTGATGCTCTCAAGTTGCAGACTCCCCCCCGCCCCCCCCCCCCCCCCCCCCGCCACTGTGTCCCTTTGAATTAGGGTAGGAGCAAGAGTAATAGCACAGTCCCCGGGTTGGGGGGCTGGGCAGTTGGGAGAGTCCCTGGTAGCAATGCTGAGGCCGACACCACCCCCTCTCCCCAGGGGAGTTCAAGGAGTCAGAGTTTGGAGTTGGGCAGACCAGGGTTCAGATTTTGTCTCTGCCACTTACTAATTCTGTAACCTTGGAGAAACTACTTATCCTCTCTGAGTTGTTTTTGTCTGTAAAACAAGTTTGAAATAAGACCGGAACAAGTAGAGCTGCTGTGGGAACCGCTGTTAAGAATAGTGAAATTAAGAACTACCATTTGCTGAGCACAGAGCCTATGCCACACACTCTACACTTTAATAGTGGGTCATATAATCCTCACAATAACCCTCTGAGTTCGGTATTTCTCTTCTAGTTTATATTTTTCAGATGGGAACACTTAGGCCTAGGGAGGTCAAACACACTTGTCCTGAAACTCACAGACAGTAAATGGTAGAGTTGGGTTTCATACTCAGCCCATCCTTTAAACCATCACTTTCCTGCCTTCCCAGTGAGATGAGAGATGTAAAAACGTTGCCCTTTCCTGGCACATACGAGACACTTAATAAATGATAGCTCTTTTTTTTATATAAAAATTGTAAGTTATTTTATTTTGTTTGAGAGAGAGACAGTGTGAGTGGAGGAGGGGCAGAGAGGGAGGGAGAGAGAGAGAATCCCAGGCAGGCTCTGTGGTGGCATCACAGATGTGGGGCTCAGAGTCACAAAAGCGTGAGATCATGACCTCTGCCAAATGCGAGAGTCGGACACTTAGCCAACTTGAGCCACCCAGGCGCCTCAATTGTAGCTTTTATTATCAGTACCTTTCCTTCAAAATCACAAAGCTCTAATTTAATCTATTCATACCAAATATTTAAAATAACTATGGTACTTCTAAGACTTTCGACCCACTTCATTCAAATTATGCAATGAGCTGCTCATCAGGAAGATAGATGGTTTTTATTTTGCGTCTCTTGATTATAGTCTCTCCTTTTCTCCCCCCTCCCCACATTTCCTCTCTTCTCCCCTTTGTTTTCTGCCTCTCTTTTCCTTTTCTCTGTCCTCCACGCTCCCTCTCTGCTTTCCCAGCTCTGTTACTCCTCCTCCATCTGTCCCTTCTTCTGTTTCACTTGGGCTTCATACCTCTTCCCTCCTCAACTTTGCTTCTACACTGAGTTCATGACACTCAACCCAACGGCTTGCCTTGGAAAGGTTTGTTTCAAGCAGCAAGTGTTTCGTGACTCAGAGCCCATCACATTTCATGCAGAGCAAGAGCTAAATGTACTGTTTTCTAGCACCCCCTGAGTAGCCTGGAATAGCATTTCCTCCTTCATTCCTAGCTTCAATGGCAGGAAGTAAGCTGACAGGGTATGTCCCCTGAAGTGGCAGAAAACCATCTTGAGCCACTAAATCAGGCTTTTTAGGTGAAGAGCCATTTGTCCAATATGTGTGATTTAAAAATAACACACATACTCAACTGAGATCGTAGGTTGTCCCACTTGTGCAATAAGATCATTTCCAAGGACAGATGGATCTCAGCCTCTTGATGATAATTAATGGGCTAACCTCCAGAGAAGAGTCATTCTTTCTGGCAGGACTTCTACTCTGATAGCTTTTAAGGGAGGTAAATTCTAATGGGGCTCACCCCCACATCCCTTCCTGTGTTTGTGCACCTTGCTGCTTCAAACACTATCTCCTCAGATCAGGGGTGTGTAGAATCTGAAATCCTGGAAACTTCAGGTAGATGCACATTCAGTTGCCAGAGAAAAGAGAATGGATATCTTCAAAAAGTATTTTCTAATCTGTGGGGATAAAAACTTCTGATGCTAGGGTGATTTAAGTCACGAGATTAGATCTTAGGGACTATCATATGCTACCCCAGTAGTTGTTTTGGTCAATTCAGGCTGCTATAACAGAAATACCATAGACTGAGTGCCTTAACAAACACTTATTTTCCACCCTTCTGGAGGTTGGGAAGTCCAATATCAAGGCACTGGCAGATTTGGCATCTGGTGAGTGTCTGCTTCCTGTTTCATAGAAGGCCATCTTCTCACTGTGTCCATATAGCAAAGGAACAAGAGAGCTCTCTGAGGTCCTTTCGATAAGATCAGTAATCCCACCCATGAAGGCTCCATGCTCAAGACCTAATCACTTCCCATAGACTCTACTGCCTAACACATCACTTTGGAAGTTGGGATTTCAGCATATGGATTTGGGGGAGAGGAACACAAACATTAAGTCCATGACAGTAATTATCTGAGACTGAGTTTCTTTCTGTAATAATGAGATGGGGACGGGCATATTGGCATTGATGAGCTTTGCGTAATAAAATGCCTGCAAGAAACTTTGAATGGATTTCCAAGTTACGTTCCCATTCGCACCTCTTTTTATCAAGGTATCGCCTAGTGGAGCTGGTAACTGCTTTCCATTTGCCCTTTCTCTCCTTTGTCTCTTGAAGCACAACAGAACCATTGATAGTCTTCCAATGCAATTTCACCCTTGGAAATATATGTTTCCATAGTAAAAGGGAAGCCAAAGGGATACAAAGCCACCAAGAGGTCTCCCAGGAGATGACACAGGTAATGTTTTCCAGCCCCTGGGCATTCCGTCCCTGTTCCAGAAGAAGTGTGTCTAGAATTGCGGCACGGCCTCTGTTCCCCACCAGGAGAGGGATGCCGCGAGCCAAATGCCGCTGTTTCTCCTTGCTGGCTGACCCTGGTCACAGGGCTTTGCTCAGCATCCTCCGTGTGTCCTTCAGAAACTGCAGACTGTTTTAGCGACTCCTATCAAAAGCTGTTGTCACGGATACCTTTCCTAGAGTAGTCAAGGAAATGCTTTCTCAGACTATAGTCTTTCCAACTGAGTGTAAAATGTGGTTATGAAATGGATCTCTCTTTCATTCATTATTTAGGGCTATCAGCACATTTGGAGCCTCCCTGTAGCCCCATTCTTTGACAGCACATACCACTTCCGTGTAGCTGCACCGGTAAGCTTTCTTTCTTTTTTTTCCCCCTTTCCCTTTTTCTTTTCCGGTGAGAAAGAAACAGACCATTAAATCAATCCATCGATCAATTCAATTCAGTCAGTCAATTACTTTAACTGATTCTTACATTAGTCATTCTCCTTTTTTCTTCTGTTCTGACAGGATTTAGCTGACTGTTCAACGGATCCTTATTTTGCTGGGATATTCTTTACAGATTACTTCTTTTACTTCTATCGGCACTGTGTCTGATGTATTCGAATTTGGTTGAGGACTTCGCCAAGGAAAAATACTCAAAAATACGGCGAACAGAAACATAACCTCTTGCAATCTCTTTCTTCTCTTTGTAAAACATTCAATTTATTGCCATAGGGCTTTTTCAAGCTTTGGCTTCTGACAGTTTTGAGACGTTAATGAGGAGAATAAAGTGTTTGCCGCAACTTGAGATAGTGTGGTTTTTGATTTTCCCGTGATTATGAAGAAAACTCTTCCTGGAGTAAACAGCACTGTTGGGCTTGAAAATACTGCTTCTGGTATTAAGGAATCTGTGAGGCCAAAGACGCAGGTCAGAGTCTACTTTGTGTTATGTATTTCTTACTGTAGCTTTCGAGAAAAACAAAAAGGCCCGTTTCTGCCAACGTGGGCCCACTAAACACAGACTTTTAACAGTGTGTGATATGGTGTGTGTTAGGGGGACGGATGGGTAGTGTCTCACAGATGAGCTCACATTTAGGCAAACTATTGCTATGTGTTTATGGAAGAGAGGGAGAGGAAGGTGGAAGGGAGGGAGGGAGAGAGAGAGAAAAACGACATATACTAGAGTGCAGAATGTTGCTTGTTAATGATTTGGATAAGAGAAATAGTTGCAATTCTACCCTCTAATGCCTAATGCCTGATGGACACTAAGTTTTGTGTGCTCTCTTATGAAGCACTAACTTGTGACAAGTTTTTTAAGGTAACCTAGATAATCTAGGCCCAGGTTATTTTCCAGTTTTCATTGGTTTTGTTTTCTTCTCCCTCTACATATGACGGCATTACAACCCATCTCTATTGTTTTCAGCTAAATTAGCTCTTGGATACTTCTGCCTGGCTTATGGGTACATTCATATGCCTTTCCCAATTTAAAATGGCCAGAAAGCCTCTTAGCTGGAGTCTATCAACCATGTTTTTTATTTTCTGTATTCAAACATTTTGACATTTGGGGGTCTTACTGACCTTAAGGGGACTCTACCTCCTAAGGTTAGCCAATTCCTAGAAATAGTAAACAACTTGTCCGTGAGTGCTTTTCAAATACAAGCCAAACAGTCTAGAGTCCACACTGCAACCCACCTCCTTTATTGGGCTCTCACACTCCACCTGCCCTAACCACGCCAGGGCTAGGTACCAGACAGCTAGGCACAGCCCCACAGCCTGCTGAAGTTATTCACATGAGCCAGTCCCCAGACTGTCCACCCTGCCTTGCTTCTTCCTTCCCATAGAAACCAAAACAAAGGCTCTTGCCCACAGTTCGCCCCCACTTCCTCTGCCTCCTGACTGACCCTGGTGCTTCCCAGTGTGGCCCCCAACATGTGGCATGTCCCCTTCTCTTGGAAACTATCACAACCTATCTTCTCAATGGCAATCATCTCCTGATCTGTTGGCCTTCCTGTACCTCAAATTTTCTGTATTTTAGGACATGGATATTTGAGCCACTGTAGCTCTAGCTCCGGGTGACAAGGCTGCTGAGTGGCTGGACTTCTCTTATCTTACTATTGGCCTGGGAGTCAATTAGGAGATGAGAGTTGTTTTTTTGTTTTTTTTGTTTTTTTACCTTGACAGTGATAATCAGTAGTAATAATACATCCTCCTCTTCCTTGTTTTCAAATATTACTACACCTGTGCCATATGAATGGAATTGTGAGACCCCATCTATTAAGAAGAGATATGGTCCTTGCTCTCACAGAAGGCATTTTGAAATAAACTCAGTGACGCAGAGGTAGTTTAGCCCAGTAGGACCTGAGACTTCAGATCCAAACAGTCCTTGCCTGAATTCAAATCCTGACTTTTCTCTGTGTACCTTTAGACAGGATACTTAACGTCTCTAAGTCTTGATTTCCTTCTTTATAGAAGAGGACAATGAGTATCTAGATAGGATTAAATGAGATAAAATATGTAAAGCACAGATAGGCTGCGAATAAATATAAGCTATTATTGTTTCAACTGCACAGAAGAGAATCATTACAATGATTACACTGGGGTTATAAGGAGATTGAGTCACAAAACACTCACACATACATCAAGGCATGTTTGTCGACTATAAAAACCAAGCTACAGACAGAGCATATGCATGTGTGTTACGTAACGTTTATATTTTTTTCTATATTTGGAAAATTGTTTTACCTTTTACTAACAGCATAGCCCTTGTAGAAAATTAAATAGAGTAGTTAATTCTTGGGAGGAGTATTTCAGGATCCCTGCAATTTCTTGGATTCAAATTCAGACTTGGTTGTCCTGGGTTGTATACTATCAGCCTGTCCCGGTATGACCTGCGTCTAGAGACTGTATTTTCCATTCCATTTTTAAATCATGTCCCAGGTTCGTGGTGTGGGAGAGACTTCATTAATTTGACCCTTCCACTGGAAGGAATGTTTGTGAGAAGCAGGGTTACAGAGTTCTTTCCAGCACATAGACCCAATGTTCTCATTCATGCATTTATGTTTGGGATAACATGGAGTTTCAGATATCTAAGGTAGTTCACTGACATTGCCTATAAGAGGATTTCTCTCAAATAAACACTGTTTTCAAGTTAAATTCTATTACAAAACTGAAAGTCTTTCCCCCCAACAAAACAAAACAAAACAGAAAAAGCATACTACAGGAGACTGTGTTGAAAATCTTCAGAAAGAAAGGATTTAACATAATGAAGAGACCTGTGGCAATCTGTGGCATCCTAGGATTAGTTAAGCCTACTAAACTTTGCTGGAAAATTCTCTTTGTATTTTCAGCACTTTCCCAGTTGTGAGATATCCACCGTGGACCATGCTGCTTCAGGCCAAAAAGATTTTTCCTTGTGCCAGAGAACTGTCTGACTCTACTGGAATATCCCCAAATTTAAGTAGTGTCTATAAATCTTCCTCCCCAAAGCTCATAACCTCAGTCCAACCATGAGCAAAACATCAGACAAACCAAACAGAGTGCTATTCTACAAAATACCTGACCAATACTCCTTAAAATCATCAAGGTTATCAAAAACAAGGAAAGTCTGGGAAACCATCGAAGCCAAGAGGGGCTTAAAAGAAACATGACAGCTGAATGCACCGTGGAGTCCTGGATGGGACCCTGGAACCAAAAAGGAGCAACAGATGAAAACTAAGGACTTTTGAATAAAGTATGGACTCTAGTTAATAATAATGTATCCATGTTGGTTCATTTGTTGTGACAGACATTAACAATAGAGGGAACTAGGTATGGAGTTTATAGGAACTCTGTGTCCTAGCTTCACTATTTTTCTATAAATCTAAATCTGCTCTAAAATAAAAAATATATATATTTCTAAAAAGTCAGAAAATAAGTCCATAAGAGCTGGGCTTAAGTATCACCTACTGCCACCAGGTGCCATTTGTGCTAACATAGGATAAGTTCAATCCTGAAAAACAGGTACCATTTTTAACCTCAGGTCATTTATATCTTAGTTACTGTATTTCATATCCAGTATATATTTTCATATAACTAATTATTTGCCAATTTGTCAGATTCTGTATATCAGTGTCATAGAAAATGCCATATAATATAAGCTATAAACACTATAAAATATAAAATAATCACATAACATAAACAAGTAGAATTACAAGAATTTTGAGTTCTAATAAACAAGAGTTTGAAAGCTATGTCAGATTGTTTTTAGACAACCAAACCATAAAAATTCACTTAAAACAATTTGCTTGCATGAGTTCAACCCTCCAGCACTTAAAAAAAAAAAAAAAAAAAAAAAGTAGAGCTCTTAACCTACCTCTTTTCCCATTTCCCATATTTTTACTTCTTTTGCCTAAGCAATTTTTGGATTTCAATTTTAGTGGCAGATTCCCAGCAAAACATCATTAAAGACCTCCAACAGAAGAGCAATTCTGTTGGCAGTTTACAAACCTCGTCTCGCTGGATTCTCACCATGACCTTGTGATATGGGGAGTGAAGGGACTTCTAGTTCCCCATTCTATAGATAAGGAAACTGAGACACAAAGAGGGTAAGCAAGGACAAGAGTTGACACAGGTTTTCTGGTGCTAAATTTTATCCCTTTCCACTATATGACATGTCTTATTCAAGGTGGCTGCTTTCCAGAACTTAAGACTGGGTGGCTTATTTCTCACAGTGCTGGGGTCTGGAAGTCCCGCAGGCTCAGTGTCTGCTGGGGCTTCTGTCTTGGAGGTACAGAAAATTGTCTCCTTGCTGTGTCCTCATATGGTCTTTGCTCTGTGCAGGCAGGTGGAGAGAAAGAGGGAAGAATCAAGCTCTTTGGTGTCTCTCTCTCTCTCTCTCTTTTTTTAATGTTTTTTTTTTTTTTCTTTAATTTTTGAGAGAGAGGGCGACAGAGTGAGAGTGGGGAGGGTCAGGAAGAGAGGGAGACCCAGAATCTGAAGCAGGCTCCAGGCTCTCAGCTGTGGGCACAGACGCAGGGGCTCCAACTAACGGACCATGAGATCATGACCTGAGCCGAAGTCAGTCACTTAACGGACTGAGCCACCCAGGCGCCCCCGTCTCTTTCCATAAGGGCACTAATCCCATCATGAAAACTGTCTCCTCATGACCTCATCTAAACCTAATTACCTCCCAAAGTTCCCATCTCCAAATACCTGGAGTCCAGGGTTTCAACATATGCATTCCAAAGGGAGACAATTCAGTCCTTGGAAGTACATCCCTTACCCTTAGGAATTTTATTCCTTTTTCTTCACAACCCACCCAAAAGGCATTAACGTGTTAATGGCGCTGGTAAGTGATGTTTACACTGACCAGGTCTCGTAAACCGATAGGATTTATTAGAGGCCATTTAGTCATCACACAGAATGGAGGGAGGGCAGAGGGACAGAAATGAGTGGAATCCCCGTCACCAGCCACGAAGTCACAACTATTTCTATTGCACCAGGGCTTAACAGCTCACTTAAGAATGCTCCACACCAACCTCATTCCGGGGAACGCTTCAGGAAAATCTTCACTTGGCAAAGCTAAAAGTGTTTTTTTTTTTTTGGCTTTCATTTCTTCAAAGACATGTGTCATTGATTTTTGTGTCTGATTCTGAAGAGCCAGATGAGCTCTTAAGCATCCAAGGATTTAGAATCTAGTGCATTTTCCACGTGTTGTTTGTTCAAATCTTGTGGCAGCGCAGCCGCAGAGACCTCCCATTTACCAACAGTGTTCTGCGTAGACTCCATCTTCCCTTGGCTGGATTCTGTGAATGGGAAAGTCTCTGCCACATAATTGGTGGAAAGGATGGGTGCCGGAAATCACAGTCTCAATCCTTCAATTTCTTATGGCTCCACACAAATACGTGTGAGATCACATTTTAGAAAGACTCTTGACAACACGTCTTTGCCAAAGTTGGGTCCTCAAGCCATTGTTGGCTGCACCAGCCAGACCTCCTGCTTAAATGCGGAGTAACTGGAAAAAGGACTAGAGTCAGAGCTGGGAAGCTTGGTTTTGGTCCCGGCTCAACCGTTGGCCTTTGGTGTCATCTTGGGTACTTTACTTTCTGGGTTGCAAACTCGGACCCATGATCATCCTGTCTGCATGACAGTTACTGTGAACACTGAAAGCGATATATACATGAGACCTCTCGTAAAGTGGAAGGTGCTGGGTGAACGCTACGGGAATACAGTTAAGAACGGTCCTTGGGAAGACATTATTTTGAACAAATAAATAAGAAGTCGGAAATTCTCGCTTCTTGTAATGAGTTTCAGTTCATGACACTTAGGGCAAGTGACTTACCTGTCCATTCACCATCTTCTTCACGTGGAAAACATGTCGCCTAGCACTCAATAGATGCTCAGTTAACATGTATTAAGTGAAAGGTGGGTAAATAAAAAATTTCCTTGCATTTGCCAGGCGTATGGCAAGATGGCAACGGTAAACCAGATTTGAACTGTTCTCTCTCTTCCGCTGTGATTTTTTTAAATTGGTATCATTTGGAGTAATAGGATGTTATTACCCTCTTCTCCAAACACATTTAAAATGTCTCTACATGGCTTCTGATAGAAACAAGCAAATCCATGGCCTGTTGTCTTTTAGAGGGTTTCAAACCCTGACCGTCAGCTACAGCCTATTATTCATCGTTTGTATTTATACTGCTGATTTTTTTTCCATACACCACAACTGCATGAAAATCTAAATTAATTGCAGATTAATTATAAAGCACTCAGTGAATGTTTCATATTATATCCAAACATGGAGCATGACAGTAATTAGGCTGCTGCAATTTTCCCCTGAAGTGGGTTGTAAGACCTCGGGCCTGTCATCCTGTACAAGTCCCAAAAAAACATTTCCTTTTAGTGTGGATATTCTCGGCTCTCAAGAGCAGTCTCTGGAATTATCTGTAGTAGAGAAGCTACTCAAAATTATGCTAAGAAGCAAAAGTCTTCATGACTTCACGAAGGGCGCCTTTGCCTCTGAGGAGACACTCCACGATAGATGATCTTTCCCACATTCAGCCCCCAGTGCAGTTAACAGCTTGCTCATTTTCACTCTTTTGCTGAAACCTGTGGGGAGGACTTTCCATGAGCCAGACTCTAGGGAACGAAAGGAGCAGCGCATCACTGGTGACCTCTCTGAGGCATCCCCCCACCCGGTGGAGGAGCCAGACAGCCACACGGCCATCACACCACACGAAAAGCCCTGTGGCTGTGGCATTGATGTTGAGCTGTGAGCAGACAGGGATGGGCTGATAAGGCTGGCTCTCAGGTAAATGAGAAAGAGGATGGAAGGGAAGGAAGGGGAAAGGCTTCAAGCAGGAAGAGAAGTCTGAGCTGTTCTGGTTCCGAAAGAATGACAAATGGTTTTTGGTTTTGTGTCTGGTTTCTTTTTTAAACGGAGAAATTAAAAGAAGGTAGAGGTTGCCTATGAATCAATTCTTTATAAGAAAGAAGCTGATTTTTAGTATATGTGCTGCCGAAGCGAGCACAAGAAGCTGATTTTTAAGTGCGCCGGGAACTGCAAAGAGAATAATTACCACCCCCACCCACCTGAGCCAGCCCTTCTGCGAGCTTTGCTCACAGGAGAGGCACTCCTGTTTCTAAAAGACACCCGTTCTTTCCTTAGGCTCCGGCAGCCAGCCATCTGTCCCAGGAGATTCGAGGGAACCGTGGGAAAAGCAAAACACGCTGGGTGGGGCATGGGATGACTCAGGGAACTGGCAATGAGACTGTGGGTGGGGAGGCTGAGCCTCAGGACAGTGACTGACTCATCCACAGGTACCCAGCTCTCTGTGGTAGGGGCGTGATAAGTGCAGTGGGCGAGGGCTGGCTCCCTAGGGGCCATCTGCCTCCCAGTCTTTTGGTCACTCTGCCCCTGTTAAAGGAAAGAGGTTTTCCTTCCTAAAGAAAGTTTACTTCTCATTTTTCCACCTCAGGTGTTCATGGACTATCTCTTAAAAGTTCTCCAGGTATGACTTGCCCCTTCTTTTGGCAACACTACCCCCCCTCACCCCCGCCCCGATTTTCTTTTGGCCAACTCTGTTCCCCCAGGTCTCCATCTCTGTGAATCAGGTGAGGCCGATACCACTCCCTCACTCCAGGGAAAAACGTGTGACCCAGGCCTGAGTGAAGAAAAGATGGCATTTCCTTGGCAACAGTGGTTGGTTTAGGGGTGACTGCATGACCCAGTTCAGGCTGATCAGAACCATCCCTGGGAGTTTGACCGGAACTGTAAGCAAAGAGGGAGTTTTCTGTGGGACTTATTAAGCAGGTAGGAGTAAGCCTGGAGCTGCTGGGGGCCATCTTACCGTCATGGCGGACTGCCTGCCTGAGTACGAAGCTCACCCAAAGGGAAGTGGAGCCGAGGTATGAGGAAGGCACATTTCTGACTGGCCGAGCCTGGCTCAGCTGTCCCCCTGGGCTTTAGTGAGCTGTGGCCAGGTGAGAGGGTCATGCAGTTAGCAGCACTGCCTCTCAGGCGGGGTGTGGTGGTGGATAGATTCCACACGTACGGAATGTGGAAGGGAAGGGAATCATAAGCATCGCGGGTGTAGCCCCTTTGTCCCCTATGGTCCCTATATTTCTGAGACACAGAAATGATTACTATTTCCATTTCACATGAGACTTAGGGTAAGTCAGAGACCATGCAACTGGTAGGTGACAGATGTGGAATCTTCAACGCAAGAACTTTTCATTTATGATCCAAATTGTTTCCTCAGCGCAGTTCTGTCTACTGTGGAATTACCTAGTCTCCCTTTCTCGAGCCTCACAATTGCATCTAGTTTTCATGTTCAAGGATTTAATAGTACTAACTCAATGTTTTAAAGAAACAGTTGGTGGTGATCCAGAAAGAGAAGATCAAGGAAGAAAATCTGAACCGTGGGTCTTGAGCGATACTCTGCTGTCCATTAACGAAGCAGCGAGCGAGGGTGAGGATTCTGTTAGCAAATGTTCACGGAACGGCAGTTGGGTAAAGGTGGTCCCTGTGCCTGGGACACCTGTGGGGTCAGCGGCAGCTGCAGGGGTTTTGGCAGCAGCTGAGGTGGCTGTGAATTTGATTCTTAATTTATAAGTTTGAGTAGCAAATGCTGCTAACCCAATAGTGGTATCTTGTTATAAAGTGCCCCATCTGAGGGGCCCCTGGGTGGCTCAGTCAGTTAAGCATCTGACTCTTGATTTTGACTCAGGTCATGATCTTACAGTTTGTGGGATCGAGCCCTGTGTGGGACTCTGCACTGAGCTTGGAGCCTGCTTGAGATTCTCTCTCTCCCTCTCTCTCTGCCCCTCCCCTGTGCATGCTCTCTCTCTCAAAAAATGAATACACTTAAAAAATAAAGTGGCCCACTGGGCCTTTGTAAGCACGGGTGGCTGAATCTCAGATTTATAGCTTATGCTTCCACAAACTTAGACTTTTCTGTTCTATCCTTTGTTTTCTATATCCCACCAGTCTTGGGGCAGGCGGTGGGGGAGGAGGAGGGAAGGAAGCGTTCACTAATACAATCACAAAATTGTGTTTCTTTGTCCCTGCTGTGACCTGCTGTGCAGGACTTCCCCCCTCCCACCCCACCACCCCCCTTCTCCAGTTCTCAGTGTCCGTGAGGGTATGTCATTCATATACAGCAGTGGTCCTTAGTTGTGATGTGACAGTTACCATTCTCCTTTTCTCTTTTGTGGCTCTTTGAGGCGTTATCTCTGGTCACTGCCACTGCCCGATTTAGCGACTCACCCACTGATACTGACCAAAGATGCCACAAGGAGCTGCTGAAGGTACTGCTGTTACTGTCCATCAGTGTCGGTGCCTTGGCAGAGGGGTTGAGGGCTTTGTCTGCCAACACGGCCACCAGAGGTGCTGGGTCTGCTGATGCCAGTGCTTGTCCTCCGTGGACCCTGGGCTAAGGCAGCTCTGTTTTGGCAGCCTCCTCTTCCGACGAGTCAGCCTTGATTGAACTCATGCCAGTTGGATCAGGGGATGATCTGAAAGTTGGATTTTATTACATTAAGTGTTTATTTATTTATTTTTATTTCTAATGTTTTTAAAAAAAATTTTTTTAATGTTTATTTATTTTTGAGACAGAGAGAGACAAAGCATGAATGGGGGAGGGTCAGAGAGAGGGAGACACAGAATCTGAAGTAGGCTCCAGGCTCTGAGCTGTCAGCACAGAGCCCGACGCGGGGCTCGAACTCACGGGCCGTAAGATCATGACCTGAGCCGAAGTCGGCCGCTTAACCGACTGAGCCACCCAGGCGCCCCTCTAATGTTTTTAATGTTTATTTACTTCTGAGAGAGAGAGAGAGCACGCGCATGAGTGTGGGAGGGGCAGAGAGAGACAGAGAGAGACAGAGTGAGAACAGGGGAGGGGCAGAGAGAGAGGGAGACACAGAATCTGAAGCAGGCTCCAGGCTCTGGGCTGTCAGCCCAGAGCCCGATGTGGGGCTCGAACTCACAAGCCATGAGATCATGACTTGAGCCGAAGTCAAACGCTCAACCGACTGAGCCACCCAGGTGCCCTAAGGACTTTATTATATTAGAAACACCTCCCAGGAGGCTGCATTTTGTCCTAGAACCTAAAACTTGTGGACCTCTATCCTTGCTTCCCTTGGTCTGTCATTTTTTTTTAAGTTTATTTTTTATTTATTTTGACAAAGATACAGAGAGCAAGGGGAGAGGGGCAGCTAGAGAAGGAGACAGAATCCCAACCAGGCTTCACGCTGCCAGCACAGAGCCCTACCCAGGGCTTGAACTCACAAACCCTGTGAGATCATGACCTTTGGTCTGTCATTTAAAAGACCCTGGGGACTCACCCCATAGCCAGAAATGCTTGAAACCTAAGTGAATATAGATTTTAGACCAAAATGTAAACAAATACATGCAAATGTAGGGACATCTTCTGACAGACTTTCCACTGTTATCAAATAGTGCTTTATATAATTTTACCCCTGAGGCAGAGTGAAAGCAACTCATATCAAACATTTTAGAAATGCAAATGTATCAAACACCGCTTTACCTTAGCTCCTGTGCTCTTGGATGCAGAAGGATCTTGAGGACAAAGTCCTCCCAGGCAACTCTCCATGCCTTATGCAAACCAACTGGTGCTTGGCTAATCTCTCAAGGAGACGGTGCTCCCGACCCTTGCAGCTTGCTGGTTTCTGTTTCCTTTGTGGCAAGAGCAAAACCAAACCAACAAAACATGGAGAATAGCACTGCTCTTGAGAAGCACACAAACCCAACTGGAATATTCTCCGGGTGAGACATTTTCTCTCCCCTGACCCAAAGTTCTCTGAACTTTGAAGTGTTAGAAAAATGCACAATTATTGAAGTCTGCGCACTAATACTTCTTTAATGTGTTTTAATTTTTTTATTCAAGTCTTAGAGACTTTCTGGAACAGACTGTTTTTTTAAACAAACCAAATTTAGGACATCTATTTAAATCTCTTTTGAAATGCAAAGAATTTTTTTTTTTTTTTTTTTTTTTTTTTTTTTTTTTTTTTTTTGGTAAATAGTGATTTACAAATGGCACCATTCCATTTCCATTATGACACTTTGACAGGTTATTAAAATTATGTGTTCACATGGTTATTTTTTGACCAGGGGACTGGAAGATGGAGAAGATGATAACAGTGGTGAAAAGAAGGAATAATATGTGTGTGTGTGTGTGTCTATGCCAGAATAAGGTAGTGAAATGTTTTCCTCAACCCACTTAAGATTCCTGGCTGGGTCTCAAAATTAAACTGACAAAGACAGATTATCAGGGGAGAAGCACGCAAATTTGTTTAGTGCAAATTTTACATGACACAGGAGCCTTCGTAAGGAAATAAAGACCTAAAGAAACAGATAAGCCTGAGTATTTTTATGCTATATTTGCTGAAAAGTGGACAGTCGTGTAGAAACACGATAGGCCAAAAAGTATGAGGTAAGTGTAGTAAACTGGGGGAAATTTAGTGAGGCCCGTTCGGATTTTTGTTGGTGGTGTCGCTTTGTCTTCAGAGATAAGAACACTCCTTTCCTCCGGATACAGGGAGAAGATCTCTCAATTGGGGATTTTATTTTATTTTATTTTTTTTAATTTTTTTTTCAACGTTTTTTATTTATTTTTGAGACAGAGAGAGATAGAGCATGAATGGGGGAGGGGCAGAGAGAGAGGGAGACACAGAATCAGAAACAGGCTCCAGGCTCCGAGCCATCAGCCCAGAGCCTGACGCGGGGCTCAAACTCACGGACCGCGAGATCGTGACCTGAGCCAAAGTCGGACGCTTAACCGACTGCGCCACCCAGGCACCCCTCAATTGGGGATTTTATAATCTATTTCTGAAGAGAAGAACTATAGGAAGGGGCCCATTTTGCTGCTTCTCCAACTCCTTCAGCTTAAAGTATTCAATAGGGGGTTCCGGTTCAAGATGGCAACCCCCAATTGGTTGGGAACTCAAAACCTGGGGCTTCTCCCTAAGGATCAAAGGGTTCATACCCTACATTTGGCACCCCAACTTTTAAAATCAGCATCTGAGAGACAAGCCCCCAAAATATCTGGCATTGAAGACCAACAGGGCGCCTATCCACCAGACCTGCAGGGCTATGGCAAACCGAGTCTCTTAAAGGGATCATGTGTTGACTCACCCGATCCTGGGCCAGTGCAGAAGCAGCCCTCTGAAAAGTGCCCAAACATTATGCGAAACTCATTTCTTAATTTTAAAGTGTTGGTCTAAGGTGGTAGGAGCCTGCAAGAATACCCTCCAGGGAAAGAAGTTGTTGGATGCCATTTTGGTGTTTTCCCTCGGCCTTGCTAAAGCCAACAGGCACCATCTTTTTTTTTTTTTTTTTTTTTTCCCTTTCCCTTGGGTGTGGACTCTATACTCCAGCTGGCAGGGGCCATCTTCCATGCGCTCCCTCTTCCTTGCTGAAGCTGGCAATCACTATCTCTCTCTTAAACTTCCCTCCTTCCTCCTCCTCTTTTTTTCTTTTTCTTTTTTCAAACTTATTTTCCATGAGTCCTATCTTTGAACTTCCTCTCTGTCTCACTCCAGCCAGTAGTTGCCATCTTTATGCTCTCTGCCTGTCACTCTCAAGGGCCAGTATCTCACAGAGGGAAAAAGGGGAGCGTCTGGTGCCTTGGTTTTTACATCTGGTGACCTGGGTTTCGTCACTGCCACCTAGGAGATGTCCCGTGACTGCCTAAATCTGGAAGCCGTGCAGGGGTTGGGGGGGTGTGTGATCCTGGGTCCCATAAGACGTAACAATGGGGGAGACAGTTCTTGGCAGGCCACTACTCCTAGGGCACTCCGCAGACAGCAGACTGAAACACACCCCAGTCTTTCTGAGAATGAGGCATATTTGCTTTTCCAGGAACTTTGGACTGAGGGGCAGGCTTCTGGTTTGGCACACGGAAAGGTCTCAGAGGGGCTCTTGGTGAACAGAATCTTTGCATTCTCCCTCTGTCTTGCCCTGACTCCCCTCTATCTTACAGAAAAGAGTTTATACCCTTCCCTGGTGCCCTGGTTTTTGTGGCTGCTGCCTAAGAGATGCCCCTTGATGGCCTGGCTCTGGTGGCCAAGGGGGATGTGTTCCTGGGTCCGACAAGCCTGTAACAATGGGAGAGACCGTTCTTGGCAGGCCACCACCCCCAGGGCACTATCCAGACAGCAGATTGAAACACAACCCCAGCCTTTCTGTGAAAGAGACCTACTTGCTAGTCCTGGAGCTTCAGTTTTAGGGGGAGGCTTCAGGTTTGGCACACATTTAGAGACTACAGAAGTGCTCTCAGGGAGTGTAGCCAGAGGGGCGCCATTTTTGCACTCTCCCTCTACAGCCCACTGATAGCTCAGAAATGAGCTTGTATGCTTGTCTGGAGTCTCGGTTTTTGTGACTGCTGGCAAGGGGACACTGGACACCACCAGATCACCTGGCTCTGGGGGCCAGCCAGGCTTATGTTTGTGGAATGTATATATTTGCCTTCTTCAGAAGCCTGGGGGTCCAACTTCCAATCAGCCTGAATCTAGGTGCTGATTGAGATTCTCCCCTTGGGACACTGATGGGTCCTGGCACATCCTCAACTACTGGGAGCTATTAAAAATAAAATAGGCTGCTTGGACAATCACAGAAGTTTGAGAGACAGCTAATAGCTAGGAAGATAGGTCAGGGTCGAACGACAAGGCTTATCTCCTACTCGAGGCCACTCTTTCAAGAACATGAGAGGTGGCTGTTTCCTCTACTGCATAGAAATAGTGGTTGCCAGAGGCTGGGGGTTGAGGGTGGGCAAAATGGGTGAAGGGAGTCAAAAGGCACAAACTTCCAGTTATGAAATAAGTAAGTCACGGGGATGCACGGTGACTGTAGTCAATAATACTGTGTTGTATATTTGGAAGTTGTTAAGAGAGTAGATCTTAAAAGTTCTCATCACAAGAAAAAAAATCCTGTAACTGTATGTGGTGACAGATGTCAACTAGGTTTATTGTGGGGATCATATCTCAATATATACAAATATTGGGTCGTTATGTTGTGTGCCTGATACTAATATACTGTCATATGTTAACTATACCTCAGTAAAAAAAAAGGAAAAAAAATATTCAAGATGCCATATTTGAGGGTAGTGTATCCTAAACCCCATTACTGGCCAAACATCAAGGGGTCCTTATATTCTATCTGTCTAACACCCCCATGTCGGCACAGGCTCACGATTGTATTTAGGATCTTTTCACAGGAAGCTGATAAGAGTATTCAACCCAGTCTACCAGGTGTTGATGAAGCACCTTTTATGTGTCTCTCATACACAACAGGGGTCTAACAAAACGCAAATGTTTTCAAAAGCACCCTCCCACTCTGAGTTGCTTCCCTTAGCTGTTGCTCCCAAGGACCCTGAACGGGAAAGATTAAAACCCACTTCAACTCCACTTTGGCTGCAACTTACATTCAGTCTCGTATTTAACCAACTTTCCCAGGGCCAAGACGATTTTGTATACGTGCATTTGCATTTTATTGGCTCCCTCACCTCAAAAATCGCCCAGGATTATATAAGGCAGTGTCTCTCTCTCTCTCTCAAGTGGGCCTATCCTGAGCAAAGGGAAATGCTCGCCAGGAGTAACCTGCTCGGTCATACCTGCTGAATTCAGTGGGATCCGGAAAGAGCATATGGGAACCTTTAAGAAGGCCCCGTCCTTTAAAGTTGGCCATGTTGTATTTCACTGGCAGTATATGAAAGGAAAACAGAGCTCGAATAACTGGCTGCATTTGTTTAGTGCCCCAGAGCAGGACTTCTCAAACTTTAATGTGCATATGATGAAGGGATCCTCTTGAAATTCTTGTTCTGATTCAGTAGATCTGGGGTGGGGCCTGAGAACTTGCCTGTCTATTAAGTCCTGCACGATGTTGATGCTGCTGGTCTGGGGACCCACTCTGAGTGACAAATCTTTAATTTGCCAAGGGTTTTCCTATGTCATCCCATTCAATCCTTAGGACAGGCCTGTAAGGTATTGGACACATCCCCATTTTACAGAAGTGGAAGCAGCTTCAGTGAGGAAAACAGGATTGCTTAGGGTATGCAATCAGTAGGACCTATATATAGTCATCTAAATCCAAAAGTCCAGTGCTTCCTCCCACGTGACTGTGACCCTCCATTCATGACGTCACCCGGGTCACTATGCATCAAGGCTTTTGATTTCAGAGAGCTGGTTCTGCAGCACACCGCCGTGTGTTCCTAGTCCTTGAATTGTTAAATATGCCCCTGGGGCGCCTGGGTGGTTCAGTCAGTTACGTGTCTGACTTCGGTTCAGGTCACGATCTCACCGTTTGTGGGTTTGAGGGGCTCTGCTCCCACAGTGCGGAGCCTGCTTGGGAGTCTCTCTCTCTCTCTCTCTCTCTCTGCCCCTCCCTGACTCATGCTTTCTCCCTCTCTCTCTCTCTCTCTAAAGAAACTGAAAAAAAAAAAGCTGCTCTTTGCTTGTTAGCATGTTTTGGTTGGTGACTCTGTCATCCTGCATGCTATCCCTTCCTACTTCCTACTTTATCCACGGGTAGGTCTAAAATTCCTGGTTTCTCATATCTGAATCATAAATATAGGCTTTTCAGTGATGTTTGGAGGCTCAAGTATCGATGGATACATAGAGGGCTGATCTATGGTAAGTAAAACAGGCAGTATATGGAGAATTGCAATGAGAGATTAGACATCTTCCTATTGATAATAACAACAGAATAAGAATAATAGTATATGCTAGAAGTTGACAAAAGCATAATGGGTAAACAGAGGGGCTTGGGAGTTGGTTTAAAAGTTTATTTATTTATTATGGGGGAGAGAGAGAGAAAGTGCGAGCGAGTAGGGGAGGGCCAGAGAGAGAGGGGGAGAGAGAGATCCCAAAGCAGGCTCCTCACTGTCAGCTCAGAGCCCGATGCGGAGCTCAAACTCATGAAGTGTGACATCATGGCCTGAGCTGAAATCAAGAGTCAGACACGTAACTGACTGGACCACTCAGGTGTCCTGGGAGTTTTGAATCCTGGTTCTGCCTCTTACCAAATGAGTAACTTTGGCTCAGTCATTTAACTTCTCTGTGCTTTGATTTCCTTGTAGCTTAAAAGAAGATAATATGGTTTTTGTGACAATTAAAATATTTAATTCACAACTATGCCCAGCACATAGTAAGTGCTCAATAAATATTAATGAGCATCATAATTACCAGTCATACCAACCTCCTGAATTTTAAGATAGAGCCACAGAGGCCCGAAAAGCTCAAGCTATTTCAACATTCATTAGGAAACAATCATGAGGCTTTTGCTATGCAGCAGACATTTACTGGTTGATGGCTAGACTTCTGTTATAAAATGGGAAGTCGGAGAGCTGCTAACCAAACACAGACCCGCCGATTTCTGTTCTATTTTGGAGAGTGTGAGCAAATGATCACCACACTCACTGCCACTCTGGCTTTTTAACGGGGTTTTGATATTCCACACGGTTCCTTGGGTGGCAAGCATCACCAAATGAGTAACTTGGGGTCAGTTTCTTCCTCCATTTGTCTTCTTGGCATGGAGGGCCCTGCAGTGTGGACAGAAAGGCATGAAGCCCAGAGCTGAGCTGCGGGGGCCGCAGAACCGGCTGACGGGGTACCTGGCGTGTAGGTCAAGAGTGCTCGCACAGCCTCGTGCGTGGGGTTGCTCTTCTCACGCACACGTTTCCAACCCCACCCAGAGACCGTTGGGTTTAGAATCAGCATCGCTTACCTGGCTGAAGTTAGTGCTGTGGGCATCTCTGTCCCCAAGGACGGTAAGGAATCTAGTTACCCTGGGCTGCGGGGCAGGGGCATCGGTTTGCAGCTGACCCGCCGGCCGCATTGTACAGTTCTCTATTGCAAAGCCTTTGTGTCCAGAGAATTCTCTGGCTCTGAACTTCACTACTTTTGTTTGGAGCAATCTCGCCCCAGTCTTCAAGTTTCAGGCAAGGCACCTGGCATATAACTAAGGGATAAGCAGAAGAAATAAAAATCTTTTATTACTTGAGTGAAGCCAGGTATGTGCAAATAAACAATGAAGAAGTGCAAATGACCTCAAAAGAGGAATTGTATAAACTCCCAAGGGACTAGTCCCCAAATTTACAAACCAAGGGTTGCTTAACATTTCACTACTTTGTTTTCCTCTTCGTGCCGAATGCAAATTTATGCTCGTTGGCAGCAATCTAGGGGGCACATTCCCTTAAAAATTAAGCCTCTTATTTCAAATATTTGTCTCACTGCAAATTATTTCAATGTTATCAAATAATTCTTCCTTCAACAATAGCTCCTGTATGTGAAGCCTGTGCATGCAGAAAACCCAGACATGTTGAAAATAGACCTTCATAGACAATCTAGCCCAGGGGAGTTCACTGCCCCAGTTACAGTGTTTTTGGATTGCACAGGATAAAGGGCTCCAAATTGAGGAATGTGCAAGATGGGAAAAACTGTGATCTTTTGTCTTTATACAGGGAAGGAGGAATTAGTGATACTGACCTCCCAATGCACTGAGTTATGGAATTGGACAAAATTCAAATTTTTTTAAGTTTATATTTGAGAGAGAGGAGAGCGTGTGAGCCAGTGGGAGAAGTGCAGAGAGAGAGAGGGAGGGAGAGAGGGAATCCTAGGCTGATAACACAGGGCCCAATGCAGGGCTCGAACTCACGAACCATGAGACCATGACCTGAGCTGAAGTCAGATGCTTAAGTGACTGAGCCACCTAGGCGCCCTCAAAACTCAATGTTTCTAAATGTGGTTTTCTCAGAGCAACATGTGCAAGTGACTTCAGAAGTTGAATGGGACCAGTGAGCTCATCGCTGAGGCCATGGTTCTCTCCTACGCACCCATTTCACTGTCCAGTGGCAACTATTTTCTGCTCTTTTAAGCTCTTTGTTCTTGAACGAGGCCCGTGCTTCTAAAGAATATGCTTATGCTGCTGTTGTCCATCAATTTTAGACATTACAGTAGATGAAGATTTAGCTCAACTGCCTTCCATTTCATCCTGCAATATGTTCATACCAAAATTCTGTAAGTTTATGTTCTGTTTTCATTATTCTGAATGCAACGTCATCATTGCCGAGCTTAGAAGAACGATTGCACTTTCTCTAAGTTTTATTGTTGTTGTTTCCTACGGCAGTGGGGACATTTTCCCCCAGGTACACATTTCCCTTACTTCATCAGGCCAGTGACCAGAATTTGCCAGACTTGTGGTCGACAGATGTCTCCACTAACAGCACATCTTCAGGCAGCGTATTTATCCGGATTGATTCCCTCCGGCTCCTGCCTAACCTCGTTGCACAGCAGAACACGAGACCCCACCATGACCTAAGCTTCGTAAGTCAGACTTAGAGATGGCAAGGAGAGAGAACAGCATAAGTAAAAGGCGAGAGGCAACCATGAGGATGGCATCATCTAGAAAGGATTTTCTGAGATCTTTAGATGCTGCCTGCTATAAAATCTTACTACAACATGGATGTCGATACCAAGTCAGGGGATAGATAGCTTTAGAATCACTGGGAGGGTTTTCCATTCTCTTCATAAAGATGACATGTACATCTGGACAGCCTAAAAGTCTATTTCATTCAGAAATGTATTAATTGGCTCATGAAACCTGGAAATCACTCACCCCGTGTTTTGCCAGCAAGCCCCTTATGGCTGTGTCTTCCTCCTTCTCCTTTCCTTGCCACTGTTGAGAAAAGACAGGCATCTGCCTGCGGTTGCATTCCAGCCTCTGAACAGATCCCCCGGAGTACCAAGCATAAAGGGATCGAAGCCTGTGCAACCACACACAGGCATGCACGCAATTACACACATCCCCAGGAGTAACAAGCACGCACAGACTCACACACACACACACACACACACACACACACACACTGATCTTCACTGGATTTCCATTTAATCCTCCCTGATTCTTTTAAAGCCTATTTTCCCCAGGAAAAGAGAAAGAGACTAAGAAACAGACTCTGAATTATAGAGAACAAACTGATGGTTATCAGAGGAGAGGTGGGTGGGGAGATGGATGAAACGGGTGATGGGGATTAAAGTGTATTCATGATGGAAAAAAATAGGAGAGGTAATAATGAATGGACGAACTGGCAGGGAAGGGATGATGGAAAGCTCGAAAAGCATTCCTATTGCACTCTCGCTTTGAAACCCAAGATATAGAAAAACATATTTATAATAACCAGTGCAAGTTACTGCAGATGGTAAGCCAAGGGCATGAAAGCGAAATGCTGGTTAGTAATTTTAATAAAAACCGAGAATTTCTTTGTTTCAGTTTCCCTGTTAATGTCCCTGCTAGGGATGGGACTAACTGAAAAGATTTATAAAGTGGTCAGTCTTCTCATGACCAGTGGAGACTCCTAAACTTTCTTCCAGGCTTGTCACTGGTATTTAGTCCAATACAACATGAATTGAGACTTTCTTTCTGAAACTTTCATTTTATTTTATTTTTTTCATTTATTTATTTTTGAGAGAGGGAGAAGAGAGAGAGAGAAAGAGAGGAGGAGGAGGAGGAAGAGGAAGAGGAGGAGGAAGGGCAGAGGGAGAGAGGGAGAGAGAATCCCATGCAGGCTCTTCACTGTCCGTACAGAAGGGCTTAGATGCAGGGCTGATCCCATGAACTGTAAGATCATGACCTGAGCTAAAATCAAGAGTCGACGCTTAACCCACTGAGCCACCCAGGATCCTCTGAAACTTTCATTTTAAAAGCCATGAAGTCCAAGCAGGGAAAGCAAAGCTTCAATCTGAAGCACAGGCCTTGCTCTTAACTCCCCTTCCTCTGACTCCACATTTGCCAAGAACATGGCTGACTATAATCTGGTTTTCCATATAGAGTTTCCTATAGGGAGCAAATATTTGATCAACTGACATAAACATCCCAGTCTGCCTGGACGCTTTGGTTCTCATTGTGAATGAACTGGCCTTTGGGTTTTTTTGTTTTGTTTTTTAACGTTTATTTATTTTTGAGAGAGAGCACACACGCACGCGTAGGGGAGTAACAGAGAGAGGGACACACAGAATCCAAAGCTGGCTCCAGGCTCTGAGCTGTCAGCACAGAGCCCAATGTGGGGCTCAAACTCACAAACCTGAGCCGAAGTCAGACGTTTAACCAAGTGAGCCACCCAAGCGTCCCTGGCCTTTGGTTTATATGCCACTTGCTTGAGAGGTGGGTTTACATGAGGCTGACAACCAAAGAGCTGCTACGTTATGGTGCTCTAACAAAATCAAATTAATTAACCCGCACATACATTTGAGGGGATCCATTCACTCCCTTTCTGCCTACAGGCCTACTCCTGCCATTTGCAGAGCCCAGGACAGAAGTATAAATGGAGGACTCAAGCTTATGTCTTATTCCCCTTTTCTTCCCATCAATGGCTTTATTGTTCACATTAGGGGCCATGTGAGCATCCATGAGGACACCCCAGTCACCAAGTCCAAGGTCTGCCCCAGTCCCTGCCTGCCCAATCGCCACTCTTTGGTCATCTCAAGGGCCCAGGGGTGTGCGTAGAGTAATGGCTACCTTTGGGAGGACAGACCCAAGACAGAAGCCCAAGCAAGATCTGCTGCTTGCTACAGGCCATTTGATGAGGATGGTCTACGTGTGGGAGGTTGACTTCAGAGAGGACCTGTCTCCTTGACTTTAGGGTCTCCTCACTATGTGGGAAGGGTTTTGCAAAAGGAAGGACCTAGGGCGCGGGGGGAGGGGGGAACCTAGTTGCCCAGTTCTAAGGATGATACTGCCTACGTGGCCATCCTTTCCCCACTCTGAGGACATTCAGGAGTGAATGTATTACCATGTTGGATGATCTATCTCAGCTCACTGAACCTGCAATACTTCCTACTAGAATGTAATTTGCCAAGTTATGGCCGAAGGGGAATCTGACTCAGGCCTGTGGACCATAAGCAAAGCCATATCTTGTTTGAAATTGCTCTCTAAAGACCTGGAAGAAACTTTGGGGTTTTCTATGAATATTTATAGAGGTTCCTCAGGCAATTGGACTGAATTCTGAACTATGTAGAAATGCAGTCAGGGGTCACAGTCTCATCTGTCTTAATTACAGGGTCAAGGACAGAGAAGACTTAACTGCTAATGGAAGCCCTTAATCTGACTGAACCTGAACCGTTTGGCCCAGAGAAATTAGCACACAGTGATAGCTAATGTTATTCAAATAGTTTTAAAATAATCTAATCTTCCAGAGCTCAGTGCCTGGCTGATGGGAAAGAGAAGGTGAAAGGAACAACATGGAACTTACTTGCTTATAAATATGCTTTGGGGCAGAATGGTTGCAGGAGCGATCTCATTTTGTTCCAAGAGATTTCACTGCTGTTTCAAAAACACTCCATTCGGTCTTGCTAATAAAACCAAGCCACAGAGCTGCGCTAAGAGAGGGGCAGACAAGGATTTTAATCTACGTAGCCAGCTGGTCTGTCCTCTAGATTATACAGGGGGAGGAGGAAGAGAAGAGAAAAATGTAAAACACAATGTGACACACAGAGCAATGTGATGTGATTACCCGAGAGAAGATGCCTTAAAGGTAAATGGATGGGAAATCAATATTTATAAAGTTCTGGGCGGGGGGGGGGGGGGGGAGTTGGCCCTTTCTGCTAATATCGAAATGGCTGAAGAGCTGTGGTCAGGAGGACTGGCCTGTTTGGCTGCTCACTCAATTTTATATCTGGTCAATCATCCATTCATTCAGCAAGTATCTAAGTAGTGGCCACATGCAAGGCACTGTTTAGCAAGAGATCATTTCTAAGGATCCTTATCTTGCACCTCCTTTCTTCTACTCTCCATCCTCAACCTCATCCTGAGGGAGGTAGCGTCACACAATAATCAGCCACTCAGGCCACGTAACCATTATTTTGCATCCTGGAGCCCTGGATTCCGCATCTGGAAAACAGGGATAGTAATAGTGCTTAGCTCGCATTGGTGGCTTGGCACACACTGAGCTCCCAGTAAGTGTTAAATACGAATAACGTTGTGAAAAGGATAATAATAAGTGGCTTCAGAGGCTGTTGAGGCTCACTGGGAACCACCTTTAGGAAGAAGCGGCGTTTGCCAGAGATGAATCGAGAGTAATGTTTGTAACATCCAATGTTTTGCATTTCTTGAGCCTGAAGAAACCACCAGCATTAGTGGGGCGTGTGGTGTGCTAGGATATAAGCAAGGCTTTTGAATCTGTGATATTTGTTGGGGCCAGAAAATAAAACAGTTTTTCATTTACCCTCTTAAGTTGAGGGGCAGAGGCCCTGAAAAATAGAGCGATAAGAGGCAGATTGGCAGGAGAACAAGGTTTATTTCATAGAACTATGGCAAGTCTGACAGGAATGAAGTGAAAAGTCCAAAGAGGCCGGAAGGCTTACGTACTATTTTAACGAAGAGTGATAAATGCGGAGACGGGATGCGACAAAAGAAAAAGAATCTGAGCTTCTGAGCTTGTGGGAAGTTAAATATATGTGGGAAACTAAGGGAAGATAAGGGTTGTTCATTTGAGGCAGGTTTAAAATGCAGATTCCTCTCAGTGCCATCTCTAGGCTGATAAGAGTCTTGAGTTGTCTCCGATGATTGTCATTCTGCCCTTCCTGGTATTAGAGCGAGGAGCAGGGGGGAGGCCAGCGCAAAGGGAAATTCACGCTGTGCTTTGAGGCAAGGCAGGGCGAAGGTAGAAAGCTGTGTTCTGCGTCTATGGTTTCTCAATTCCCTTAGTTCAAAATAACCCTTCTGCCAAAATACTGTATTTTTGGGTGGCATATTATTATCCACATCATATTATTTAATAACTCTCACACGATACTCTATAAATTGGGTACTCTTGTGATGTCCATTTTATATTTGGGTAAACTGAGGTTTGGAGAAGTACAGCACTTGCCACGTTTACAGAGACGGTAAGTGGTCGAACTGGGAATCAGTTCTGGAAATCCAGGTTTCATGAGTCTCGAATCAGCCCCCTCAGCCATCAACCTCCCTGGAACTCTGTGGACACAGCAGTGGCAGAGATCCTGAAACAGTCAGGATGACAAATAAATTGCAATTCTAACCATTAGATGAGGGAGAAAACTGTTCAGGAGCTGGGCACTGGACTCTGGTTATTGTTAAAAGGAATTCATCATAGAGTGTCAGATGACAGACTTCTATTATAGGAAGAAGGGAAGCAAGTGCTGAAATTCTGAAGGAAGCCTCCAAGTCACTCGTCACTGTGGTTCCATAGTGACCAGTCATTTCTTCCTCCTTGGTTTGCATTGGCACTTGGTAGAGTCCTTGGGCATTTAAAGCGGCTCCTTTTTTGTGGAATGAGAACATTTTGGTAGATTGGTGCTCCTCTCTGTAAATGAGACAGAAACTGCTCTGCTGCTGGAGAAAAAACAATTAGGGCCATCAAGGCTCTTTAGGGTGGACTAATCGGCTTTTATTAGGTAATCACTGTGTGCAAAATGAGCACGGAGAAACTAGTTGTAGAATCTGGCCATACAAAACAGGTTGTTTTGTTTTATTTTGTTTGGTTTTAACTCAACAAATCTAAATTCACAAGGCCTAACTTCAACCCCTGAAACTCAAATCCCAAACAATTGGCTCTTTTGCTTTAACTGCAAATTTATCCCAAGTGTTGATTACTTGGTCTGCCTTCCTACTCGAAGACCTCCAGAATTCGGCGACATGTCCTTTGGTTTCCCACTGGATGGCTGTAAATATGCTTCCTCTTGGGGGATAGGAATTCTGAAGTCATTCTCCATTGGTGAGCCATTTGTAGACTGATTCCTGGTCATACAGATTCAGTCCCCATGTACCCACACAGTCATATAGGCTAAAGTAGCATGATGCTAAAGCAAGTATGAGGGGAAATTGGGACGCCTAAATACAGACATGCCAACATACAGGCAACTGATGTATTATCTCCACACAAAAACGTCTCTCCTCAGGATCAAACGTAAGCTCCTTCACACAGAAGAAAGTCCGGGCCAGTAGTTACAAATACAGTCCTGGAGACAGAGCTTAGAGAAACCAGGTCCTGAAGGTGCTGCAGGAAATCCAAACACTCCATCCCGAAATATGTCACTTTGGTAAAGGGATCATTTTGAGTTGGAGGAAAATGAGAATCAACAGATGCAGAAAGAAGCCTTCTTGGAACGCCCATCATCTGACTAAAAGCAGAAACTTCTGAGAAATGAGGACTGTCCTCTCCTGGGGAAGTTTTATGGCAATGAGGTAGATGGGAAGTTGGCACCAAGATGAACCAGCACGAACAAATCTTCCTCTGTTAATTTTCCCGATAGATTTACCTTCCCACCGTTGGCTGCCCTCGAAGCCTAAAACCCTTTCCTTTCTCTTATCACTTCTGTACAAATTTATTCTTCTTTGTTAAGATGCTATATAAGCCCCAAGTTCTAACCACCACTTTGAGTTACTTGTCACGGAGTTTCTCCTATGTACATGCATGCTGCATGTGTTAATTGGTTTTTTTTTTCTTGTTAATCTGCTTTTTGTCAGTTTAATTTGTAGGGCTCCAGCCAGAGAACATAGGAGGTAGGAAAGTAACAGAGAAAAATTTTCTTTTCCTCCCCTACAATGCCAACAGGAGCCCTGATCGAGCTGAGCTGAAAGCCAGAACTATGACTAGATTTTTCAGACATGTACGTCAGAACACTTTTGTTCTGCCTAAACCATCTTAGGTGGGTTTTTCCATCACTCACATTCTATTCTCTGGCTATCAGAATTTTGCCCAATATCGAAGCCTGTTCAAATGCACCTCTCTGTGAAGCCTTCCTTATTCTCTGAAGCTTTCCTTATTCCCTTTGGTCAGAGTGGTATCTGTCCCTCTCTCCCTCCTTCTGTTCCCCTGTAGGACTCAATCGGTGCTTCTCTAAATGTCCTTACCAAGGACACCTTAAGTGCCTCGGGACTCTGGAGCTGGATTGCCTACATTGTAATTTTGGTTCAAACACCTACTGGCTATGTCGTATAATAGAATGTAACTTCAAGCCAAGATCTCTGTCTTGAGCCCTTTTCCTATTGTGCCACACATCTTGCTGTCCCATCCCCTGTGAGCAGGGCCCGTATTGTAGACCTATCTTAGAATTCCTGTGTTGCCCCTCTGCCCTCCCTCTCATCAGAAGAATGATATTCCCTTGGCCTACTTACTATGCTCAGACTCCAGGTCTTTGCCTGGTCCTGCAAATATGTTGGAATCCCAGACTTCCTAAATCTTCTCCATTCTAATGATGCCTGGTCAGGATTACGACATAAACCAACCATCTCAGTGACTGACCCCTTCTTCTGGATTCTGGAAATGTCTGGTGCTTAAAGACAGATAAAGGTTGATCTAGCAGTCTATCTTGACTATAAATAATTCATTCCACAGAATTAGGAAGTAAATTCAATTCCCTGACTACTATAAAATGTATTTTAAATCTGTACAGTCGGTCTTGCTTTTTTGTTTGTCTGACAGGCAGTCTGAAGGGTTAACTGTTGACAAAAGCCCTTCATTCAAATGAATAGACTCTGAAGAGTTTGTGGAAAGAATATTAAATCCAGATGTTCTACTAAGATGTTGTCCTTGAGCTAATGGGAAAATAAAAACAATATAATTTAACAGAATCAAAATGTACGTAAACAGAGAACAGAAAGGATTAAAGGCTTTTTAGATAATAGCCTGAGTTATGGTCCCATTTCTTCCACTTAATAATATATGACCATGGGCAAATCACATAATTTCTCAGTGTTCCGTTCTGCATAATGGGATTAATAAGCTATTCTATCCCTATTATTCTGGGCTGGGATGATAATCTAACTGGCTGACGTATAGTTGCTTTGCTACACACATAAAGTATTGTTGTTATTATTCCCATTTCCCAGTGACCCAGGGTGTAAAATCTAATTTCTTAGTGGGACTTTTACACAATATTTGGTAACTATTAAAGTACAACATCCTCAAGAAATTCAAGCTTAATTCTTTGTGGAATGGCCATATTTGTTTTGTGCACAAAGAAAGTCATGTCTTAACTTAAGAAGTCTATTCCTGCTACTTCCGTGTTTAGATTGACCACTCTAATTAGATTAGGTGACAATAATATGATATAACTACATAATTATAGTTCTTATGACAGATGGATAAAAAATAGAGCAGAAAAGCAAGTGGGAGAATTGAATCCAGGTTTAGATGTTGGGTTAAAGGTTCTTAAGGTTTGTTGTTGTTTGTTGGGCTTGAGTTTACCCTGTCCTAATCAACTTTGGGTTTCTCTGCTTTAACATCATATAGCTTATTTTCAGACTCCTCATCATTGGTGTGAACTTAGATTCTTAGGTGTCATGGAATTTGTTTCCTTAAAAGTATCCCTTAGCAAGATTAATATCACTGAGGTCTGCCCCTAGATTGTCACTATGTTGACATTTGCACTGATGTTGCCAAAGCAATCTGTGTAAAACTGACAGTTCCTTAGCAGTAATCAAGGGAGTGACACCAAACTTTACTAATAATCATTGATTGTATTCTTATCCACCATTAACTTCTAATCTTGACTTCCTGAATACTTCCACGTAGGAAAAGCCTCACACAGGATGGCCACATAGTGTCTGGGATGCTGGACCACTGAGGCACTGAGCGCATACATGTCAGGGAAGTCAAGAACATCTGGACTTTGGTTTGGGCAACACAGGAACTCAGGATGAACCAGGACAAACGAGAGATTAGAGGACCTTCTCCTGGTTCTGGGCTCCAACCCAGATTCTGGACAGATTCAGGCTCTATTAATGTCTAAAATGAAATTCTGCCCCAGACAGGTGGGATGGGAGCTTAGAGAAAAAAAAAAAATGAAGTTGATTTAAAGGAAATGAGAAAATGCCAATGGTATAATTCTGGCACATTTGAGTTTGTGGGTGGAGATGAATATCTGCTACTACGATAATGTGTGCTGCATTTATATTCTCCCTGTTTAGGGGACAGCTTATTTTATGGAAGATGCGTCATTGTGTGGCACTGCTTTTGTCCTAAAGCCAAGCTGAAGTTTATTATGCTCTGCTGAGACACTAATGTCTTGCAGAGTGTTTTTAAGGCAACTGATGACACCCCGGAAAGAGCAGGATCAGAATTTGGAAAACCTTTGGCACATTCTTTGGAGAATGGACAAATATAAGAAGAAAGGAGTCTAATAAGGGAAGAAGCAATTCACTAAAAGAAGAAAAATAAATGGGAGTAGAGAAAGTTGAGTTTGAATACGACATTACCCACTTAGTCACTGGATCAGAGGACAAACACAAATCAATAATTCCAGTCATCTCCTGGAATAATTCTTTTTTTTTCTAAATAACACTCCTCCTCTCATTTTAAATCCACCCAGATCAGAATTTTCCTTTTGCTCCCAGAGCCCACCCCATCCTAGCGAACCCACTTCATTTATTTCTTCATTTGGAAAATATGTTTTGAATACTTCCAGAGGTGCCAGTCATCACACACATAAAGAAAATACCACAGTCTTCACCATAACCACAAAAAACAATCCCAGTAAAGTTTATTTCTTTCTCTTCTAGGCACAAAGCTAGATGCAAACAGGCTAAGAGAAGATTAAGTAAGTTGCCTTGATTATACAGCTAGTAAAGTTGCAGGGTGGGATTTAACTTTAGGGTAGGCTAAGTTCAAATGTAGATGACAGGCTCAAAAACAGACCATTCGCTGACCATTCCCTGTATTTAAATATTTAAATCCCATGCCTATGTGAATTTCAGAAAGGACTTCACTACCAGGAAAAGGCCTGGGAACCTTCCCTGCAGTTAAGTAGAGTCAGGTGGTGGTGTAAGCCAGTAGAATGTGGGTGGAAGTGATGTATGTCACTTCCGGGCCTGACCCCTAAAAACCTCTCTCACAATCCCCCAACAGGCTCTATTTTTCCTTGTCTGTCAGCCAAATGCTAATAAACTAGTAGAAGATTTGGAGGACGGAGGGGATGAGGAGATCACAGGATGGAAGAACCTGAGACCTTAAATGACTGTGGGGAGTATATCAGCCCTGACTAACTCCCACTGGACCAGACATGAGTGCGAAAAAACCTACCCTTATTATTTTAAGCCACTGTGAGAGTTGAGGCTTGTTTCAGGAGTTAGACTACCATGAATAACGCATGCGTCCTTACATAAAGTGCATAGTCCAGTAGCGAAGAGGGAAATATAAAAATATCACACCCCACAATAAATAATTACATCCCTCAGATATATAATGGTGTTTGCGAACTCTCTTTGGTAACAGATTCATAGAATTGCAGCCCTAAAAGGAAGTGTGACAGATCTTCCCACATGTGATACTGGAAAAAGGAGTAAAACACACAAATGTTCCAGGGGCCAGGCTTCACACGTGCAAGCGTGAGAATATTTGAAAAGCAGTCAAATGTGAGACAATAGGGCATCACGGGAAATGGGTCTCAACTAGAAAATGGCACGACCATACCAAAAAGCAATCACATTGACTCCCAAAGACCTTACTGGCTAAATAATAAATGTCTACTGGTTAATTTGCCTATGGAAGCCACAGTTATCATGTGGGAGATTTCACTTAGGTGTCTGTAGATGGCCTATGCTAGCTCTGATTGCCAAGAAGTTCTTGGGTATATACTATTTTCTTATCCATTGTCCCCAATATCCACACTGTCTTATCCATTGTCCCCAACATCCATGATATTAGGAATATCATCTGAAAGAAAAACTTCCAGTTCAAGATGCCACGGTTTCTTGATCTTCATGCTTTATTCCTTTGAGACCTAAAAGTTCTGATTTCTGAGAGTCCAAATTATTAATATATAATACATAACTCTTGACAAGATCAGCTACATAATTTGTGAGGCCCTTTGCAAAATGAAAACGTGTGGCCCCCCCATCCAAAACGCAGGAAAAAAATGCGATTAAAAAACACTAAAATATTAAACCTTTTCTTTTGTGGTTTCTCTCTTGAAATGTCATGGTGTTTTATTTAATGTGTGTGAGAAGTCAGTGAGATGACTCATTTTCAGAAATACCAAATAAAACCTGTGCTGTCTAGTTAACAATAGGTTTACAACCTGTTGGAAATACGTACGAACACCCCAGCCCCCAACAGTGGAGTCCCAAACACTTAGACACTTCACTTCCTCGTTCTTTTTCCCCCTTCTCCATTTCGTGGGCTTATTTTTTGCGGGCTTTGCAATGAGCATGCACCAAAGAACTGGAGTCTCTGTGTCACCTCAAGTAATGTACATTTGTTCCAATCAGACTACTTTGTGCCTTACGTAGGCATAGGCGACTTCCGGGTAAGGCTGTAACCTCTGTCGTACTCAGCCAATGAGGAACCACGGGAGGGGCTTGCACGCTAAGAGATAAATTGCCTGCTGTAACTGCCCTGAGTGTGCTTGTCCATCAGACACCCACTCTTGCAAGGACGTTGATGAAAGCCTCGCTTCACTGTGCTCGGCGAGTCTATGTGTCCCTTCTTTGATTGGGTCAGTGGGCTTATTTCTCACAGTGTATATTTAATGTTGTTAATTTAATTTAAACTAATCTGATTTAATTTTGTCATTTAATGGCATGCTCCCTTGGGTACTGGATGCGCCTGGGGAAATGCTGATCTCTGCGGGAACCTGGGACCCCATTCCATGACTCACTATGTAGCGCTGCATCTGATGTGCTGGGCCCTGGCTGGGGACAGGCAGGTCCTCCAAAGGCACTGCAGCCTCCACACCAGGATGCACTTGGTTCCTGGATCAGGTGTGGTGAGAGGCTTGCCATGGTGGAGTCACCCAATGAATGCATTTGTGGAGCTGCCCGTCCAGGGCGGGGTGGCTGCTGCCCTGCCCATCCAGTAGATGCTGCAGGGCACAGGCACCCAGCGGCAGCCTTTTGGCATCCATGCCTCGGCCAGAGTCACCGTCTGCCTACCCCAACCACCTACCTTACTTGTCACCCAGAGCACTACAGGTGGGGAGTGTGCAGCCAAGAACCCAGAGAGGCGGCCGGTGTGGAGGTGGTGGGAAGAGGGACCACTTTTGAGCCGAGCCTCCAAGTGCCCCGCCCATGCTCCACTGTTCCATCAGACTTCATCCACAAAACACAGATTCAAAGATACAGCCACTACTGACTACAGAACAGTAACACCAAGCAAGCGTGGAGCCCTTCTGAGTGGGGGCCCTGTGCCACTGCCCTGCTGGAAGACCCATAAAACCAACTTTGATCATGGACCGTCTACCGCCTGCTGAGCACAGGGATGCAGCTATCACCAAAAGAGAGCAAGTTTCTACCCTGATGGAGTTTACATTCTAATCAAGTCCTTATGGAAATGCAGATGAGCATGGGAGGAGTCACGCTTCAATGAACAGTTTAATTACAGGGAAGGTCAGCAAATGGTCAACATTTGAGACTTCCTCAAAGATGTGAACTTTGCACGGCCCTGGGTTTGGACCCTGCTCTTCCACTCTTCCTAGTGTGTGACGGTGGGCCATTTACTCAACATTCGCTAAAGCTATTTCCTCATCTGTAAAATGGGAATGATAATAGTACCTATTTCTATAGGCAGAGAGCCTAGAGGGGCACATGCTCATGTTCATTCTTACTGTTTTGTAGTAGTGGTGTTGATGGTAGCTTTAGGTTAAGGGAGCAGAAATAAAGCACATGAAATTGGAGACAGCAGGAAAAAGGAGAGTAGTCAGACGGAGGAGGCGTTTATCTCATTGCAGCTAACTGACCCAACGTTGGGTTATTTTTCTTATTTAAAGCTAGCTGAATTAAATTGTCTTCTTTTTTTCTTCACAGGATCGACTGAATGATTTGGCACTGTGTGAAAAAAATGTAACGGTACAGCTTCCTTTTATTTTTTGTTAAAGGTAACTTGGGTTTCTAAGTGAAGTGAAGCAGTTTCTGATTTCTAGAGGCAAGGAGATGATCGTGTGTAATGGGCCTCTCACTATACCATGAGTCATGAAATTTGGCATTTATGGTTATTTCCACCACTGGCCTGCTAAGTGCATTCTCTTCAATCTCTGGAGAATCGTAGTGGTACCACTTGTCACATTTCCTTCTGAAGTATTTTGAGGATCAGGTCAAATTCTTAAAATACTAGCAATTTAATGAAAGGTATTTGCTTAAAGAGGAGGCAAATCAATGCAGACACTCTGTTTCCTAATTTTAAAAAGAATCCAGGAATTGTCCGAAATACAGTTGGATTTCTACACATCTTGATTGTGACCTTCCAGAAAAACATTCATAAGTCTGGAATTTCCCAGGATTCTTTGCCTGGAATTAGTGTCAAATTACCAGAAAATCGATATGACACATAGTATCCATTTATGTAGACAGTAATTCAATACACCCGCCCCCCCCCCACCTCATTGTACTGCTCCAATTCAAGAGAAAAGGGTGTATCCTAACCAGAGATGGAAAGGATTCATTTCACAAGTTGTTCTATATAATCATCCCTAGTTGGAAACATACATTTATTCATGATAAAACAAAATTTCTATAGTTTTTATACTCATCCTGAAAAACAGATCCTGTATTTTTTTCAGCTTTAAAAATTTTTATCTTAGATTTATTTTCATTACTCATCATGCAATTCCCTCAAGCCCCGCCTAGTACACCATTAATATGAACTGCACCCGATCTAACTCATCTCCATTTTTTCTCTCCATCTTCCTTTCTCCTACTCCGTGTGTGTGTGTGTGTGTGTGTGTGATTTCAGCAATCTTCCTTTAACATTTCCACAGTCAGAAGCCCTTTCTATGCCTGGCTGAAAGCCCAAGATATCTAGACCATCTTATAAAATAAATCTTTTCTATCTCTGGTAAGTGCACTCTCTGAAAATCCACGTGCAAGGAAGAGATCACAGGGTTAAAAACTCAAAGAGCTGGGGGAGGGGGAGAAAAAGAGAAGGGAGCCTGGGAAGAGTGGATAGAAAACATTTGGTTCTTCATCTGGACTGAGTTACTTAATCACTGTACCTTCAACCAGAGCCTCAAGACATCCCAAGAGAATTCCTGGAGTCTCTCAGGAAACAGATTACTCCATCTGAGTGAAATATCCCTTGGAAAATAAATTACAGAGAGAGGGAGAAAGAGAGAGAGAGAAGGAAAAAGAATGCTTCAGGCTCCCATATGTCTATTTCAAATGATTTATCCTCTCTCTGGAATACTTGAGCCTCTTTATGCCTTGGGTTTATTTTGTTTAAAATAAAATCCAAGTGACTATATGGAATTCAGCGACCTAGATTCTGCCCAATTTTGTATTCCTTTAGAAATTAAATAGGTAGTAATTATCAGGCACCATAATGGAATTTTCCTACTTCTTCAAGGGAAGATGAAGAAGTGACTCAGTATCTCCTCATTTAAATTACCTCCAGTTTTAAACAAAACTTTGTTTAAAATCCCTTGATATTTGTCATAAAGGTCCGGAGCGCCCAGAAGTAAGCTGGCACATTTCGTTGTGTCTGTTTAGGACCAGTTACAATATTTATGGCCTGCCTTCCACATGTGACAGAAATAACTGTAAGTTTCTGTTTATGTGTGTGCATGTATACAGAGGAGCACTTAGATGCCCCTACTGTCACTAATAGTTCTGTCCATACTTGAAGGCCTTTATGAAGTTTCTCATTGCTAAGTACTCCTCAAGAGAGGAAAACGGGAGGCAGGGAGATGGGTGGGAAGAGAGGCTAACATGTCTTTGGAGGCCTGTTGTGTGTGAGACACTGCCCTTGGCATAAAGCGCAGAGGCTGATCCTGTGCTTGTCTGGTCCTGCTTCCGCCCTTTATTGGATAATTGAATTTGGGTAAGTTATTTAACTCTCTGAGCCCCAGTTTCTTCATCTGTAAAATAAGAATATTTATGCGATGATATCTAACATTTAAAACGGTTTTTTTTTATTTATCTGGGGAGAGAGAGAAGGAGAGAAAGAATCCTAAGCAGGCTCCAAACTGTCGTCATAGAGCCTGATGCAGGGCTCAAATTCACAAACTGTGAGATCATGCCCTGAGCCAAAATCAAGAGTAGGACGCTTAACCGACTGAGCCACCCAGGTGCCCCTAATATTTTTTGAGTGTGTTTTTTTTGTACCAGGTGCTACTCTAAGTGCTCATGTGCACACAGAACCCTACAAAGTAGGTACTAGAGATAGAAGAATAAATTTAAGTAAAGTGCTTTGCAAATGTTTAGCAATGGCTACTATTATTATAATAATAATATATTTTATTATTATCTAGTGTCTTATAGATATAACAGATCTCAGTTAATTTTCTCAAAACCCCTATACATTTTTTTTAATGTTTGTTAGAGAGAGTCAGAGCATGAGCAGGGGAAGGGCAGAGAGAGAGGGTGACACAGAATCTGAAGCAGGCTCCGGGCTCTGAGCTGTCAGCACAGAGCCCGACATGGGGCTCGATCTCATGACCTGAGCCAAAGTCAGATGCTTAACCAACTGAGCTTCTCAAAACCCCTATAAAGTTGATATCATCCATTTTTTTTATTCATGAGGAAGCTAAAGGAAGTCAGGGAATTTGTAACGTTTACTTAGCTGCCAAGAGATAGAGCAGGAGATTCAAATTCGGGTCTCTGTGGTTTTAAACATGTTCTCTTTTTAATATATTACCAATTTTTTTTTTTTTTTTTTTTTTTTTTTTTTTTTTTTTTTTTTTTTTTTTTTTTTTTTACCAATCTGTGCTATAGAAACATTGTCTTCTGCTCTGTGGCTGCAGGATTTCCTCTCATCTGTGCCCCTGCCTCACAGGTCTGGACTTGGTTCCAACAGCTTCGAGAAGAGGGCTCAGCCTTCCAGGGCACCTGTGCCTGAGGTGGCATGTGAGAGTATTTGCACAGATGTGTTTAGGTGTTGCTGACATTATGCCCCCATCCCTGATGCCTTACCTGGGAGAGCTCCTGGAACCTCCATCAGCATCACCACCACCATCACGTTGCCCTAGCTTACCCTCGCTCAGCTTCCAAGGCTTAGTTTTGGGCGTCATGTCCTTAAGGAGGCCTGCCCTACCCACGGACCCTCTTTTTGTCTAGTCACTTATTCAGCAAATATTTGAGAGGGCCAGCTGTATGGCAGGCATTCTTCTAGAAGCTGGAGTACAATATTGAAACTCCCTGCCCTTGGGAGGCTTTCATTCTTGTTTAGGTTAGTTTCCCCGCAGCATCCTGAAATTCTCGTTCATAACCTCGCGTGCTTGTGGTGATATATTTGGAAGAATTTAAATCAAAGCTATTCTTCCCCATTAATTTCTTCTTTTTTTAAAAAAAAAACTTTTTAAAATATTTACTTATTTATTTTGAGAGAGAGAGAGAGAGAGAATGTGAGCAGGGGAGAAGCAGAGAGAGAGGGAGAGAGAGAATCCCAAGCAGGCTCCATGCTGAGCGTGGAACCTCACGCTGGGCTTGATCCGGTGACTGTGAGTTCAAGACCTGAGCCCATATCAAGAGTTGGGTGCTTAACTGACTGAGCCACCCAGGTGCCCCTACCCATTAATTTCTACATACAAAAAAGGCACAGACCACATGAGATTTTCTCCATTAGAATGGAACTTTGCACACAGTAGGCACTCAAGAAATATTTGCTGAATGACTGACTCACAGTGGGCACATTAATTCATCTTTTTTTTCCAGGAAACCCTAGCAGTGGGCATTCTCAGTACCAACTCCCAGGAGCTTCTCAGGTGCTCTGAGCTCAGACATCCAGCCTGGGAGTGAGACACAAAAAGCCCATAGTCTCAAAGAGAGCTCCCTATTGTGACCCATTTCTTGTTGGTGATCCCTCCCCTGGGGATGTGGAGACAAAGGAATCGTCACACTGTGCTAATGCCAGTATAGATTGGTACAGCCATTCTGGTAAGCAATCTTGCAGAATTTAGTCAAATTAAGTACACACACATCCAGTGTTCCAACAGTACAGTTCCTGGGTGTATATCCCAGAGATGTTCTCCCGCAGGTCTGAGAAGACATATGCATTAACATTAACTGCAATATTATTTGTGGGTAAGGTGTTGTGGAGATGCACAATTGGCCCATCATGCAGCAGCCAGCAACAATGAATCCCATATACAGACAGCAATATGGAATCTGGCAACATATAGCCACACTGATGTTGAGTGGAAAAGGCAGAAAACAGAATGTGATGCTCAACATAACCATTGATGTAAGTTGAAAATCCGTGAACACAAAACGTTACATGTTTTGCAAAACACTTGCAATTAAAATATCCACACTAAACACATTAAAATGATTGCCTGTGGTGAAAGGAGCATGGGGGTGGGGATGGAGGGGTAAATGGAAATTAATTTATGTAATAATGTAGCTTATTACATAAATTAATTTTTTTATTTTAAATTTGCTTAATGTTTATTTCTGAGACAGAGAGAGAGAGAGAGAGAGAGAGAGAGCATGAGTGGGGGAGGGGCAGAGAGAGAGGGAGACACAGAATCTGAAGCAGGCTCCAGGCTCTGAGCTGTCAGCACAGAGCCCAACGTGGGGCTCGAACTCACAAACCATGAGATCATGACCTGAGCCGAAATTGGTCGCTCAACCGAATGAGCCACCCAGGCGCCCCTACATAAATTAATTTGTAAGTAAAATAAGGGAGAGGGCTTTCAGAGACTATTGATGTCACTGAATAGAAGATTTGAAGGCAAGCAAACAAAAAATGCTTGTCAGCCTCTCTGTCCTGTCTGGGGCACCGCTTGCCGGGCTTGTCTGTCTGTTGTGTCCATTCCTGATGTCACCTGTAATCATATGGCTTGCAGAGATACTTTGAAGTGTTTTAGATTTGTTTCTTCTTCATTGATGGTCACCCTTGCTCAGTCTTTGCTATGGCGGCTGCTTGACGACTCTGAGTTCCCAGTGGATGCTTCTGTCCAGCTCTCAGAGGAATTTGGCAAAACAAGCCATCACTGCAGCCGGCTCATCTGGTTCAGCTCCAGGAGGTCACTGTGAATGATCTCTCTCTCTTGCTGCAGATGCTGAGGTCTAGCCTGCTCAGTCATTCAAATGTGGCATCCTGGCAGGGTCCGGTCTCTTTGTCATGTAGAAATGTTGACGTGACTCCTGCTTTTAGTCTGGATCTTGATGTCACATCGGTGCGGCTCTGGTTCTTGGGATGTATCTGGAGTTTCCTCAACAAAGACAGGTGTCTAATGTTCCTTTGTCCACTCCTAGCACTGCAGTTGATATTGAAATTGACATTGTTGTCTTGCCACAGCTCCCGAATCACTATTTCCAGAACCCTCTCTAGTTACATACGTGCGCCTCTCCCTAGTAGAATCTGAGGACCCAGTTTTCCTCCACTTACTAGTATATGAACATCTCTTTTTCCACGTTTACAAACATAGAGCCATATCATTCTAGTGCATGGCTTCATACTTTTCATTGTATTGATGTCATAATTATGTAACCAAATTCCTACTGATAAATGTTCAGGTCATTTCCAATTTATCAGTACTATAAACTCTCTGGTAATTAACATCCTGTTGTTTATTTAATTAATTTTTTAAAGGTTTATTTATTTTTGAGAGACAGCATGTAAGTGGGGGAGGGGCAGAGAGAGAGGTGGACAGAGGATCCAAAGCCGGCTCTGCACTGACAGCAGCTAGCGGGTTGTGGACCTTGAACTTACAAACTGCAAGATCATGACCTGAGCCGAAGTCAAACGCTCAACCAACTGAGCCACCCAGGTGCCCCGTTTGTTTATTTTAACACGTTTATCCAGTTATTTCCTTAAGGCTAATTTCTAGGGGTGGGACTTCTAAGTCAGAGACTTAAAAAAAAAATTTTTTTTTGATGTTCATTGATTTTTGAGGGAGAGACAGAGAGACAGAGCGTGAGCGGGGGAGGGGCAGAGAGGGGGAGACACAGAATCTGAAGCAGGCTCCAGGCTCTGAGCTGTCAGCCCAAGCCTGACATGGGGCTTGAACTTGTGAACCACAAGATCATGACCTGAGCCCAAGTCAAAGGCTTAACTGACTGAGCCACCCAGAGGCCCCAAAGGTAGAGACTTTTAAACAGGCTTTTCTACATGTTGCCAATTTTTTCTCCAGGAAGGTTCCATCAATGTACGCTCCCATCCAAAGTGCATGCATGTGCCTCCCTCCCCAAAGCCTCACCAGCACTTGGCATCATCAGTATCAGTCTTCTCGATCATCCCCATTCTGACATCTGGTTCTTCTTTTGAAGCCTGGGCTCCATCACCAGTAGCTTGACCTTTTTCAAGGTTAAGCAGGCATGGAGGGCACTTTATTATTTAAAGAGCTAGCTTCCCAAGGGGACACATCAACTTTCTTCATAAGCCAGTATCTGTTCATCCTCGTTTTCAAGGTTGAACTAAATTTCCCTTTAAACGTGTGCCTGGATTTCTGAGTTTTACTGGCAAGGATAGATTGGGCCTGTTTCAAAGCTGAGTAAAATTAATGGCCAAGTGAAGGATCGTCTGTGGCCAGGGCTGACCTAAACTGGAAAATCACTGTCAGGACACCGCTCAACTGCACCTAGGTCACCATCCCTCTGATTTATCTTAGAACTTGAGGTAAACAACGTATTTTTGTTCTTGAAAAATCTGTCTCTTGTTCAATCATGCTATTTGTTTTAAGGGGTTTAAATTTTTTTGGTGAATAATGAAACGTCTCACTTAGAGCTAACAATATTAACACGCTTCATCAGATTTTTTTACTGAAGTAGTGAGATAATTACAGAAATTATGACATTTAATTTCCCAGAAATAATTTAACCTTATAATTTGTGTGTTTTTTTCATTTCAGGATATTACTTCCATAAATACACACACACACACACACACACCACACCACACACTAAATAATTTTTTTCCCTCCAGGACTCACTGTCCTCTCAAGAGTTAATTTTCTGTGCCTTATTTAAAAAATGGTCAAAACAGAGCTCCTGGCTTTGTCCTGCCAGCTCCTGAGTTGGAGAAGACATTTGTCAGCTTGCACTTGCTCTTGTGTCAGTCGAGGGTGAAGTCCAGCCCAGGGCTCCACGTGGATCCTCATGTGACCCAGGTGCCTCTTTTTAGGCTGATTTTTGGAAAGAAGTTACAAGTGTTACTCAACCTATGTGCACATTTTATGGAGTTCTTTATAAAAGATAAAGTTATAAATGTGCCTTGGCCCGTCCTAAGGCAAGTTGACCGGATGACTTCTAGGACCCGTGAATGCGGAGAAGGGTGGTTCCAGAAAGATGGGCTGGCTGCAAGCGATGGCTGAAGGAGGATAAATGTATGAGCTGGGGGCGAACGATCAGGGTTATTTCCTGCACACAAGACCCAGGATTTCAAATTGGGGCAGCAGAGGCTGAGAGCACAGACTTTAAATGAGGCAAAAATGAGTCCAAATCCTTAGCCGGCTCTGCCATGTTCCCACTGTGTGACCTTGACCATGCTATTTTTCTTCTCTCAGCCTTAATAATGTTATTTATTTTTGGACTGCTTTAAGGATTAAGTGAGCAAATGCATATAAAGCTCTTACGCTGGCACTCGGTGCAAAAACTTGTCAATAATGAGAATTGTCACCACTATTCTTTGAGACATGGGGGTCACCTCTCTCCCAAGACAGTGTTAGGCAAACTACAAGCCCACAGGCCAAATCCTGCCTGCTGTCTGATTTTGTACAGCCTGCGAGCTTGGGGTGGTTTTTACATTTAGAAATGGCCGAACAAAGATCAAAAGAAGAATGATATTTTGTGACATGTGAAAATGATATGAAATTCAAATGTCAGTGTCCATAAATAAAATTCTGTCAGAATACAGCCACAGCAAATGTTTACATATTATCTATGGTTATTTTTGTGCTACAAAGGCAGACTTGCACAGTAGCAATAGTGACCAGATGGCCAGTAAAGCTGAAAATACTGACTCTGGCCCTTTACAGAAAGTTTGCCAGCCCCTCCCTTGGGGAGTTGGTGAGCATGGAGCCTGTGAGGACTTTGGTCCTTGCTTAGGGTCAAGGAGGGTGCTGTTCTCTGTCCCTTTCCACACGTGTTGTCTCATTCTCGCTAATGGAACCATTTGCTCAGAGCTGTTCCCTGCAAAACCCAGAAGGATCGTCCTTGGCAATGGTGTGCTAGTAAATGTTCAAAACTGGCTTTACAGGAGAAAAAGGAGCCGTGATATGTACCATTGGCTGGTTTGGATGGTTTGAATAATCACACCACGGTTGACTTTAAGCCACCAACATGTCATCAGCTGGCTTGTAAAATTCTTAAGACTTTAATCACCCGTTTTCATGAGCCATGCCAGCCAGCGATAGCATAGCCTTGCCCTTGACCTCCACTACTACGCTGCAGCCTGGAGCTCCAGGGGGCCATGTCTTTACTGCACAGGGGGACCCTGATTGGTGACTGAGTAACAAGGAGAGGGCTTGACTTAGGTTTCTGTGAGGGGCTTATCGCAGAACACATGTTATTTAGAAATACTGACCATCTATGAGAGATTTGGTACGGAGGAAAGCTGACCCACATATGAGGAAAGTACTGTGAGCAAAGTTGGTGAGTAATACAGTAAGAGATTTGGTACATTTGGTTGGATCAGAAGGTCCCAGGGATGCTACAAACCCTACAGATTCATCTAACTTTCTTTCCTCCCTGATGCTGGCTTTTTTCTGAGCATGACTGAAGGAGTGAGCCACAAGGATATCTCCAGAGACAGCTTCTAGCTGAGGGAGAAGAACAGGTGCAAAGGTCCTGGGGTCATTGTCTCTTAATTCACTTCCTCCTTTGCTATTTCTGCGGGCCCTGACTCTTCAACTTGGTTTTTACTTTGGGGAAGTATTGGGTTGTTTACACATTGACTAGACTGGGAGCTCCTAGAGGCTAGAACTCTCTTACTTGTCTTTGTATCCCTAGTGTCTAGCACAATGCTAGTTATACAGTGAGTGTGCAATAAACAGGGCACATGATGCAGCACCTGATTAATCTAATTCCCTCTCTACACTTCCTCTCTATATTCTTTCCAGCAATTTGTTTAGGGGTTCTGAGAGAGAATCTTACCTCCATGAAGCAAGCACTTCCATAGTCCCACGGAATCCCTTTCCTCCTCTTTGGGCAGCCCATACCTTCCCCTTTCTGATATTCTTATGTGTCAGGACTGAATTTTCCTCTTCACACATCCCAGGCACAGATTTGGAAGTTAAGACAGAGAAGCATAGCAAGGGTTATTAAACAAGCGTTTGCCAACAGAGTGCACAGAGCTTTAGAAGAGGCTTGAGGCCCTGTGGCAATTTTCCACTTTCAGACCAAGTCAGAGGATGGAGGGTGGAAAGAGACAGACAGCAGCTCCCCCCGCCCCCCTGCCCCCACCATTTGACCAGTGGGTGAAACTAAAGAATAGCAACCGTGGCCAATGAAAGCTGTCTGGAGAGTTTTCACCTAGCCCTCATTCTCTTTCAACTGCCAATATGTCTCTCACCTATCTTTCTCTCTGCCCTCTGCCCAGCCACTCATCACTTTCTTGTGGTCACTGATTTGATACAGAGACAGGCAGTGTTGAACCCGCGTGATGTGGAGTCAGTCCCAGGCTGTTCACCACGTGATTGGGGCTGTGCAGGGCCAGCTACAGTGAGAACTTATTTGGGGCAGGAAATACATGAACTCATAAAGAGTTATTTTTGCATTACTTGTTTTTCTGATTATAACTATACTCCAAAACATATTTGGATTGAAGCTTTAAAAAGCTTGATGCATAAAAGCCCGCAGGGTGTTCTGAGCACAGGATAATTTTAGTTCAGACCACCGGTCATGCTAATAAGTGAGGGCACTTTCCACTTTAGGCTCTCATTCCTGCTCCGTTTGAACAGAAAGCAAACTTCAGATTTGCCTGTGGTTTGTGCGCTAGCTTACTTTGCTCAGAATACTCTGGAAGGCTTTGCTGGGTGAGGGAGGTTAGCTCTTGGTCAAAACAGGCAGACTAAACCAAATCAAAGATTTATTCGTGGGAGCCAGTTTCCAACTCTTGGCTTCCTCAGGGACCCTTGAATAAGGATCCACACAGGACCAGGAAATGGTTTTCTTCTTCCTCACTTTTCCTAACTGTTTGTGTGTGTGTGTGTGTGTGTGTGTGTGTGTGTGTTTAGTGTTGCTACTAAAGAGGAAGGGATAAAGAATGACTATAGATTCATCCAAGTGTTACCTAAAATTCACCACGGTTCAATGTAAATACTATATTTCATCAATTCAAAGGTATACATTTTTTCACATTTTAGTATTTCTAATATCAAAATAAGCCCCATGATCTATAATATACCATAGTTTAATTGGGTAGTTAGTAATTCTCTTAGTCATGCACAGAATTAATGATGTGTGTGACAATCAATGGTATCTTAGATTCAATGACATATGGGATCTGACTTGGATACTTTATCTGTACCTGTAGCTGTAAAGGCAGAGCTCACCTGTCAAAGTCCTCAAAGGTCATAAAATCAAGGTATTGCGCCATGAAAGCCCATTTCTGCCATCTCCAGTATTAATGGCTTAATGTTCTGCTGTGTCTCTCTATATTATATAGTTCACTGAGTTCTTAACTGCAGTCAGGCAATATTCTAAGCACATTAGGGATCTAGTCTCACACTTGCATGAAGTAGGTGTTACTATCCTGTTTTAATCAGGGTCCAGGCAGGAGAGAGAAACCATGCTAGTTATTTAAACATAGAAAAGCGAGGGGGGCGGCGGGGGGATGCCTGGGCGGCTCAGTCAGTTAGGCATCCGACTTCAGCTCAGGTCATGATCTCACCATTCATGAGTTCGAGCCCTGCATCGGGCTCTGTGCTGACAGCTCGGAGCCTGGAGCCTGCTTCAGATTCTGTGTCTCCCTCTCTCTCTCTGCCCCTCCCCTGCTGGCACTCTGTCTCTGTGTCTCTCAAAAATAAATAAACATTAAAAAAAAAATAAAAAAATAAACATAGAAAATGGAACAGAAAGACTTGTTAACCAGGTATAAAGCTGGTAACTAGTAACTAAAAGAGTAAGGAGAGAACTCTAAGGTATCCAGGAGGCAGTATCTGTAGGAAGCAGGTACCACCCCTGCTAGGGGAGCAAAGAGAAGAGGCTGGAATCATTCAAACTTAGGAATGTGGAGGAGGCGAACTCAGACCCAAACCTTAGGCCCGTGCTGGCACGGGGGTACCTGAGGGGGGCCCAGGGAAGCTGGGAGAACTGCAAACTGTATAAAAGAATTGCTGTGGCTGTGGTGAAGAAGCCTGGGGGAAAATGAAGCTCTCAGGAACAGGAAGCAGGAACAAGCCCTTTCCTCCTTCTCAGCCAGCTGGCAGAGCCGAAATGTAGTCGTAGCCCCAGCATTGCAGAGCAGAGTACAGAGGGCTGGTTTGAAGAGGAAAAAGAGCTAAGTATCTGGAACCTGGCCTTACTTTTACATAGGAAGAAACTGAAACGCAGGAATATTAAAAGTAGCGGGCATATTACTCCAAATCATGCAAATCTGAAGATACGAAGCCAGGATCTGAAACCAGATCCACCCGACTCCATACTCTATACACTTAATGACTACCCAGACTTCTTTCCTATCTGTTGTCTTCTGTGTGTTTCTTTGTCTCACTTTTTCATGTATTCAGACAACGGTTATTTCTTGAGTGTCTACTCTCTGTCAGGCACTGTGCTTGGCTCCAGGGAAACTAGCAGCAAACAAAACACACTTGTCCTCAGGGAACTGACAATCTAGCTCTATTTCGGTGGGTAGTATTTTGTCTTCCTGTGGCTTGCTCTCTCCCTCTCTCTCTGACTTTGCCTTTTTGCCAGTGCCTCTAGTCTGCAAGGGTATATTCCTTTTTTTCCCATAATTTAATATCTGCTTTTCTCTGCCTTGCTGTCTCGATCTCTTTCTATATTTTTTTAGTTTGTCCTGGTCCCTTTTTCAACTAATATTACCTGCTTTTTCCTTCCTCATATTTCTCTTCCTATTAGTGGCCAAGATGTAGACCCAAGTGTAAATTCTGTTTGTGTTTTCTCTTTTGACAATTTTCACGGGCTTTGTTATAAAAAATTTTTAAGCTGGGGCGCCTGAATGGCTCAGTCGGTTAAGCATCCAGCTCTTGGTTTTGGCCCAGCTCACGATCTCACGGTTTGTGGGTGAGCCCCACGTCGGGCTCAGGTTCAGCTGGTGCAGAACCTGCCTGGGACGCTCTCTCTCTTCCTGTCTCTCTCTGTCCCTATCCTGCTTTGTCTTTCTCTCTCTCATAAACTTTTTGAAAACATTTAAAGATTTTTTTACGTGAATGAATGAAATAGTGTACAGTTCTTTATCTTACAACGCAAACAAATGTAATTCAGAGGCTTTTGCTTTTTCGACTTTCATTTTCATATGTGGCTAGCTATCCAAGGGAATCAGTCATTAAGAGAATAATGCAATAGATCAAAGGAAGCACAACATTTATAATACTTTTTACAAGCAGGACTTCCAAGCCACCAGTCATGCTAGCAAATTCCTTTATGTTTAAAGAGTGACCATGTGTGTAGTGGTTAAGGGTAGGGAACCAGACTGCCTGGAGTCTGGACCGTAGGTCTTCCATTTCTTAGCTGGGTAGCATCAGGCAAGTTACTCATCTTTCTATTCCTTGGTTTTCCTCATCTGAAAAATGGGGGCAATGATATTAGCACCTACCTCAGTGGGTTTTGGGGAGAGTGAAATGAAATCATACATAAAGGCAGTCAGAAGAGTATCCTTTTTGTAATAGACGTAATTAGCTGTCATTATTATTTACAACACAAATTATATCATGGAAATAATGGCCCTTACTCCCGCAGTCCTCTTATGCTGTTTCTCAATATTCTAGAGTACTGTTCTCCAGCAGTTTTTGAGTTATAAGCTCTCCTTTCTGTGGTTCTTCTCACATAAGTATGAGGAAATACATGATATCAAAAAACTACCAAGTCTGTCAGTTCATTCTGGTTGTACGTGACAGAAAACCAACTCAACTCAGCTTAACCACAGAGGGTTACCTAACCGGGAGTGGAACTGGCAGCCATGAGCAGTTTCAGGCCTTCCAGTAAGATCATCGGGAGGCTTGCCCCGTGTTAGTCTCTCGTTGTGGTTTCTATTGGCTTCATCCCCTCCTACTGCAGTCAAGCTTTTGCCAGTGGGGCACTGATGTCCTCCGGCAGCCTATGCTTTTCATCTTCCCGGTTGCCCTGTGATGTCACACTCAAAAGCACTCCCCCCATGACATTCTATGAGTCTCTCAGGCTTAGGCCTCTCCCGGTAAATCCCTGCTGCCCTGGATAACTCTCTACCCCTGGGGATCGGGGCAGCCTTGTTCTTTTCTGTGTATCTGGAATACTAATCCCAGTGTCCTGGCCCAGATAACAAATGTCCCCATCACCATTTTTGTCAGGTGGGCCTGGGTATCATCATATATATAGGACTCTTGGTGGCTCAGTATTCCCAAGACTGGCCAGTGTATTAGCCCCTCGCCATGACCTGACCACACAGCACAGATACTGAGCCTGCCTAAGGACGGCTTGCACTTTGCAGATGGCCCTGTGTGGCAGCACTGGACAGGAACAAAGTGACCGATTTGTAGGCCCTGGGGCATTTTTTGCCAATGGGATTTTAGTGTCAGCAAACATCATATCCCATTCCTGCCCATGTCTCCCCTCTCTTCACATCTACCATTTTGTCCGTTTTCAGAAACTCTTTCTTCTAGTAAAGCAGATGCTGGATTTCTGGTGAACATATTTTCCAAAGATGTATTCTAATCTCTGAACCTCTTTACTCACTGAGTTAAGCAATATAAAAAGTTGTATTGGGGCACCTGGGTGGCTCAGTAGACGAAGCGTCCGACTCTTGATTTCAGCTCAGGTCATGGTTTCATGGTTTGTGAGATCGAGCCAGGGTCGGGCTCTGTGCCGGCAGTGCAGAGCCTGCTTGGGATTACTCTGCCCCTCCCCTGCTTGCTCTCGCACTCTCTCTCCCTCTCAAAATAAATGAAAGCTTACCGAAGCAATACATTTACAAAGTTACATGAAATGTCCCAATTTTCTAAAATCGTATGGAGACTTGCAACGTGCTTACACGGTTTCCATTGTTTATTTTGAAAAGTAGCTATTAAAGGGCAAGCGTTAGACTATATAAGTATCTAGTCACACAGCTCTTAGTTTTCAAAAGTACTCGAAGAACAGGCCACCACGGTGCTTCTAATCCTAAGGACTGCTTGGACGTGGGGGCATGTGACGATCTCCCGTTCTCTATCCTCACGTCTTCGCTGACACAGTCTGATCCCAAGGCCTGAGCTACGGCCCAGCGGTTCCCTCACCACAGTGCACAGAGCTCTGGCAAAGGAGAGAGGCTGGATTCCTCAGAGTGGGGCCCAGCCCTGAGAAACTGGGCGGAACTCAAGGAGCTTGTCAAGCACCCCCCCCCACCCCCAATTCCTGGGGCTCTGAGAGCGGTGGGGGCCTGGTGTGAACTAGCCAGCAGGAGTGCTGGGTTGGGGGCATCTCTGGAAGGCTGCAAGCCTTGGACACCAGAGGCAGGGAGTCCTGCAAAGGCCTCTGGCTGAAGGAATGGGAACTGGGTGGCCGGGACAGCTGCTTCTGAGCTCTGAAAAGTTACGCCTTGCCAAGGATCATGCTGTGCTGCACTGGAAATGCGGGCGGAGGCTCCCATGAGGCCCTCTGGGAAGCTGTTTGGATGAACTGCTCTGCGGCCATGTGTTGATGCTTCTGTGTCCATTACTCCAGTGACGCCCTGGAGGGTTTTTTTTTTTTTTTTTTCCTGTCAAGGCGGAGACTGACAAAGGCTGCTTGTCCCCAGGATGTTACCCCTTCAGGAAGTCCGGGAGGCTGGGAGCTAGTGGCGTAGGAGGAGGATGAAGGGGTAGAAGGCCCTGTTTTCTGACCTAACTCTGCCACGCAGGCTGGTGCAGTGTTTACGCAGCGGGTGTGTGTTGGGGGAGGGGAAGGAGAACGCCTGCCTGTCTTGTCCCCTCTCAGGAGGTGGCAAAGGTGCCTGAAGAAAGTCGTGTTTCCTTTCTGACCAAACTTGGTCTAGGGCCACGAAAGTAATTCATTTTGGGGATCATTTTGGAAAGGAGAAATACAGAATGTTCTCATTTATCTTCTTTAAAATTAAAAGCAGGGACCATACGAGTGTCCAGGAAAAACAACGATTAATAAAAAACACATATAGCAGTTCCCCATCTATTAAACTTTGGACAGGGATGATATGTCAAAAAAAAAAAAATTTAAATGTTCTATTTAAATGTCAATGTTTAATTGTTCAATTAAATGTTTGATTTAAATGTTCTATGTTGGTTCAATTTAAATGTTCTATGTTTGTTAACATAAACGAATGTTAAATGTTCTTTTAAAAACAATTAAAAGTTCTTTTAACTTTCACACACAGATTTTTCTCTGCCTGCTGAATCTGAGCATGGGGAGTACCCCGGAGTACTTGAATCATTTTTTGGTGAATCGACATTGTCCTTTTCGATATCAGTTACAGGAAATATCTCCAGACTCACACTTTTCCTAATTTTCTTTCCCTCATCTCTGTTGGTCTTTCACTTATTGCTGCCATGAATGTTCTCTCTTCTAGAAGCAGACTACATTCCCTCTTTTGTTTTTGTTTCTTTCAGTTTTTTTTTTCCCTACTGTAGGTAGGAAACTAGATGAGCTTATTCGAATTCTATCTAAAATTAAGGGTTAAGCAGGATGGATTGCTCAGACCCTGACTTTTAAATTTTTTTTTTTTTTAACGTTTACTTATTTTTGAGACAGAGAGAGACAGAGCATGAACAGGGGAGGGGCAGAGAGAGAGGGAGACACAGAATCGGAAGCAGGCTCCAGGCTCTGAGCCGTCAGCCCAGAGCCCGACGCGGGGCTCGAACTCACGGACCGCGAGATCGTGACCTGAGCTGAAGTCGGACGCTTAACCGACTGAGCCACCCAGGCGCCCCAGACCCTGACTTTTAGATACGACAGAGATGCATATAAACACACATGGATATGTTTGGGTTTTTTTTTTTTTAAGCTTATGTATTTATTTTGAAAGAGAGAGAGCACGCACACAAGTGGGGAGAGGGCAGAGGGAGAGAATCCCAAGCAGGCTCCGTGCTGCCAGAGGAGAGCTTGACACGGGACTCGAAGCTGTGAACTGTGAGATCGTGACCTGAGCTGAAACCAAGAGTTAGACGCTTAACTGACTGAGCCACCCAGGTGTCCCTGGATATGCTCTTTTGAAAAAATGCAATTTAGATTCACTCATTACATGTTTATGGACCTCTTTCTGTGTGCCAAAAACTAGGTTGGACACTAGAGGTCAAAGGAAATATCTTTGACCCAGGATCTTTCCTTGAGATCCATATAGTTCACGGGGGAGACAGAGACTAGTGACTGCCCCTGACAAAATAATCAGATGTCATAAGCAAGTGCCAAACTACTTGACTATCAAGCAGGGGCCTTGACAGCCAGATCTGAGCATCTGGGGAGGGCCTCACGTAGGACTCCTCCTCAGATTGAGTCTCAAAAGATTATAGGGCCTAAAGGCCTTCCCTATTTTCCCTCCCCTACTGCAGCAATTTAATTTAAAAATTTATAATGGGGTTTTCTCCCTTTTGCCCCTAAATTAGCTGAAGGCTGTAGGTCTTAAATTAAAAGCAAGCTAATGCATTTTTAATATAACTTGGCAGTTGAGTTTAGACACAAATGCCACATTTAAAAACTAAGAGTATAATTGGCATTTAATGAGGCAGAATGAACTCATGGCCCTTGTAGAGAATGGTTAATGATTAAGGGGCAGGGGGATCATACTGAAGAAACCCACCAAATCCTTAAAAATGACACTGTCAAATGTCAATTCCTTCTTCCTCCAGGCTGGTTGTTCCAATTCTTTCCCTGATTCAGTGATCCACTCAATATGCATGCAATTATGTTCAGTTAAAAACAAAACAAAATAAATTGAAATCAATGTAGTCATACCATGCTCTCATTCTTAAATTGCCAAAAGATAACAATGGCATATTCATAGAAGAATTACAAGTCATCTGTGGGTATATTAGAAGTAATCAGTACTATTAATAATGAAAAAGATGTTTCTCCTAAGAACAAGGGTATTTTCTTTAGCATTCATAAAGGCTATGATAAATTTGGGAAGTTCAATGTTGATTTAATACTATTATCTAAAACACATGCTGTGTTTAATTTTTTTTAAGTTTATTTTTTTATTTTGAGACAGAGATCATGAGCGGGGGGGGCGAGGCAGAGAGTGAGGGAGAGAGAGAATCCCAAGCAGGCCCTGCACTGTCAGCACAGAGCCCAATGTAGGGCTCAAACCTATGAACCATGAGATCATAACCTGAGCAGAAAACAAGAATCAGATGCTTACCCGACTGAGCCACCCAGGTGCCCCCTGTGTTTACTTTTGCCAGTTATCCCAGTAACACTTTTAGAGCATCTTTTCCCTTCTAACCCAGGATAATGCATTACATTTAGTTGTCATGTGTCTTTAGCCTCCCTTTATTTGGAATACCTCCTCAGTTTTTGTCTTTCATGACACTGATATTTTTGAAGAGTATATTTCAATTGTTTTGAAGGATGTCTCTCAATTTGGTTTGTTTTCTTTTGATCAGATTCAAGTTCTTACTTTTGGCAGGAAAGAGTTTTATGTATTTTTCTGAAGATGAAAATCTGTGTCATTTCTCTTTGTCCAACACTGTGGGTTCTGGAGCCCCACGAGACTTGGTTTGAAATCCTGCCTCGGCCATTTTTTGCCTGTGTCATCCTGGGAAGGTTACTTACCTCAGCCCAACATCCATATTCCCCTGGTGAAAAGGATATAAAGGATACCTATGTCTAAAGGTTATGGTAAAGATTAAAAGATTTAATGAATTTAGGGGCGCCTGGGTGGCACAGTCCGGTTAAGCGTCCGACTTCAGCCAGGTCATGATCTCGCGGTCCGTGAGTTCGAGCCCCGCGTCAGGCTCTGGGCTGATGGCTGGGAGCCTGGAGCCTGTTTCCGATTCTGTGTCTCCCTCTCTCTCTGCCCCTCCCCCGTTCATGCTCTGTCTCTCTCTGTCCCAAAAATAAATAAAAAACGTTGAAAAAAAAAAAAATTAAAAAAAAAAAGATTTAATGAATTTAAAGAACCTGAAACATTGTTTAATCCCTAGAAAATGTTTAATAATTTTTTATTTTAAATATCAAATGACCATGAAGTAGACTAATATTGCAAAAATTGAGCAGTTTTGAAAGAATTTTTTTGGCAATGGTGATGTTTGGAGGTAACGAAGTCACCTAATGTGGGAGCGAGTCATGATACCACGAGCTAATCCTTTCCTGAGATCCTCCTGTATATCTCACTATTCAGATCCCTGGCACTCTTCCCAGTACACAATTTCAAGCTGATACGCACAGGGTCCTAGTGAAGATGTTGACAGATTCCAGATAGGGAGAGAGTGGCTGAATGAGGTGACCTTGTTATCCAAAAGGAATGGAGGTAATTGGGAATATTCTGACACAGTACTTGAATGTGTGCAACTTTGCTTTTAATTGATAATGCATGAGGCCTTGATGGAATTTTCTGAAATAAGAAGAATAAAAATAGACATAATGAGAAAAGGTATATAAGTAGTTATAAAAAACAGAAAAACTATTTAAAAAAAAAATACATCATTCACCACCCATTTTAACTAAACATGCCTATGCCCTCTGTGCCAGAAATTCCACTTCTAAGAGATACAAGAAATCAGAATTAAGCCAGATGTTTATCAGTGTATGAATGGGCAAGTAAAATGAAATTTATCCAACAAATAAATATCGTAACGTCATTAAAGTGTTTACTAGAAAAGCTTTTTGCAAAAAAATATCCACAGTATGAATGCACTCATGTGAACTTTAACATAACCAAGTCCATACATGTTTATTGGGCCACCTAAATGGAGCGAGAGAATTAAAAATATAAACAGAGGGAGACACAGTAACTTGAGAAGAATAGTGACCTTTGGAAAAAAGTCAGGAGAACCGAATTAGGAAGAAGTTTAAAGGACTTATGACTCGATATGCAGTCTTTATTTCCCTATTTAAAAAAATAAAAAAGAAATGAAGTAAAGAGGCCAGCGTGCTTAACAATCGCTGAATCCAGGTGGTCTGAATATATTTTCTATTTTGGCTCTTTACTGGTCAAAACCCTTCATAATAAAATAGAAAACTTGAGGGGGGGGGAACCCTTTGTAATCAAATATAAGACTGTTCTCCTCCCAATATCAGGGTCTTGGAACGTGGCCATATAGTTCACTCAGCTGAGCTGTTAGTGCAATGTGGGAAGCACTGCTATTTATATGCGTCTGGCTTTTGGGATGGGTTTATTTATGCCTGGATCATCTCTTCTCACTCATTGGATGTAACCCTTCAAAATCAGGAAGCAGAATTATTTTGCACACAGTGGACTGGCTCCTTCAGAGCAGGTCCCCTTTTTGTTTCCAGAACTAGCGGTATCTTGCTCGCAGTCGGAGTTCCATGAAGATGTGTTGGATGAATGAGTTCGAGCCAACTTTCCCTGAGCTCGGCTACTGCAGGCTCATGCGGAGCGCTGCCCTCATGGAGTTTACAAACTGGTACAGAAATAGACACAGGGACCTCAGTGGACTGGACAAAAGAATGACCTAGAACAGCCAGTGCAGGGCCCAGGTTGTTAATTTTGACCAGGATGGCAGGAGAAGGGGATACGGTGATTGAATTTCCCACATGTCCGTGTCCCTCTTTGCGGTGAGAGATTACTTGCCCTGGAGACTTGGTTAAAATATGAATCTCTCACCTGGAGAGAATAACAAACACATCAAGCCATCATCCTCCCATCGGCAGGTTGACTTTATCAGACTGGCTCCAATTCTTAGGTAGACCAAGAAAATTCAGACCAGTAGTGCCAAAGACTGGCTTCTGAGGCACGGGTAAAGTCTGGATATTTGAACGGAAGCCGGGAAGAATGGTTAAGCAGGTTTGGGGAGGTTCTGACCACTGAAAGGCAGTTTGAGGCCACCAAGTAGGAACCATGAGAGGGAGGAATAAGGTAGACGAGAGCAGGAAGGTGGGACAAAGCCCCAGGTGTGGGGAAGAAAAGCATTGGCTGGTTTGCCCATCAGAGCCTACATGACGTGATCCTGCACAAAGGCCTCGACAGTGTAGAGGGTAAACTCTTAGGAAGTGCCCACACCCTGCTTGGAAAAGACGCCAGTGGTAGCAGTGACAGTGCCGCCCCAGGAAGCTTCTTGGTTTCTGCATTACTCCCGGTGATGGAGACAGCTGTCCCCCAGTTGGCCTTGGGAACTCTCTGTGCTGTCCAGTGATTATTTGGGCTCAGAATTTACAATCTAAACATGCCTCCAGTTCACAGTTCTCTCTGACATGCCTTGCTTTACAGCTGTCTTGTCCACGTGGTGGGTAAAAACAGCTTCGCCGAGTACGAGCTGGAGGGAACTCATCGTCCTGCTCACCCTTCGTAGAACACCTCACACACACTTTGAGTCCTTCCTTCCCCTCTTTTAACTTCTTCTTGGAGAGTCGTGTCACCTTCTCAAGGAAGTCTTTGCCGTGTTCCCTTCATTCTTCCTGGAGTCGGGTAGGAGGAACCCAGCAGAGGCTCCCACGACACCTCTGGTATTGCTATCCTTCCACTTACAATGCTGTATAGTATTTATCTGTTTGTGTGTCTGCTTGTCCAGTCCCCTGAGAGCAGGAGGACCCTCCCTTAGTCAAGTTTCATCCATGCGGCATGTGGTACATGGTACAATGCTTCTAATATTAGTTCAGTGGAATCAAGCTGATAATAAGCTGGAGACTCCTGCCCTCTAATTGCTACAATCTGCCCACTGATTTTCCTTTCTCTCTTTGTTTCATTTTGTTGTGTTAGCTACATAAGCAATACTTGTAAATGTTCTTGTAGAAATCCAAGAAAAAGTACATAGAGTAAAAGGCACAAGTCTACATGCATTTGCCCTACTCCATTCCCTACCCCCATTCTCCTCCCCAAAGGCTGCCACTGTTATCATCTGGGTTTGTGGTCCCTGCGGAGTTTTCTATGCATTACAAATGTATACACGCATGAAGAAATATGACATTTTATTCGTGAGGCTGCGTGTTTGTTTTTATTGCATAATGATGATGTAGGTGGTCCAGGTCCGTGTGTATAACCTACTGAATCCTTTTTTAACTGCTACAGAGCAATCCAAAGAGATTAGGTAAGGGGCTAGGATTGGTTTAAATAAGAAGGAACATATCAAAAGATATCAGCCATTCACAGAATTTGTGGGAGGGCGGGAGAAAGAGAGCCTGAAGCCATGCATCCAGGAATGCCCAACCACACACGTGTGTGAGTGTTTTCAGGGTGGGGAGGACTTCTGTAGAGAAGATTCTATTGCCACCACTTTCCAGTCTCTGTGGTAACTCAGGGCCAGACTCCCAGAGCTCCTCCAATGCCACACTGAAAGATCCAGATGCCTCTACCCCATATTTGCTAGAAAATTGCTCCCCCAACCCCCAAGGAAACTCCTCCTCTGCCACCATAACGGTCACATTTTTAAAAATGTTTATTTATTTTGAGAGAGAGAGAGAGAGAGAGAGTGGGGAAGAAGGGCAGAGAGAAGGAGAGAATCCCAAGCAGGCTCCACATTCAGTGCAGAGACCACCACGGGGCTCAATCTCAGCACTGTGAGATCATGACCTGACCTGAAGACAAGAGTTGGTTGCTTAACTGACTGAGCCACCCAGGCACCCCTTCATGGTCACATTTCTATCCTTAAGGAGACTGAGGAATAGAGTGATATTTAAGAGAAGATCACATCTTGGCTTGCCAAAATGAGTCAAGAAACTATAGTGGTTTGTGTTAGCAGTAAAGAGTTAACCACTAAATGGAAAAATTAGATCTCATGCACAATAGCAACAAAACCCATCAAATACGTAGGAACAAACTATGTAATTTAATTAGGATCCTGGCTTCTGGTGTCCAGGTCCCATATGGAAGCAGAGTGGGTTAGCCAATAACCATTCAGTTCATCCTCCTTTGTTATCATGCCAGGGAAGGCGACATAATTCCACTTTAGCACCTCTCATAGGTACTAAAACTTGTTGACAGAATCATAATTAAAATGACAGGTGTTCTCTGGAATTAATTAAATGCTCACTTTTATGGAGGATATACTATGACATAGAGCCTATTTCACTAACTACTCACGTTGAGTATCCCTCTACTAACCTCCACCCCATTTAATTTTTTTTAGACTTTTTTTTTGAGAGAGAGAGAGCGGGCGTGCATGTGCATGTACACACGTGAGCAGGGGAGGGTCAGAGGGAGACAAAGAATCCCAAGTAGGTCCATGCCCAGCTTAGAGCCTGAGGAGGGAGTCAATCCCACAACTGTGAGATCAAGCATGAGCCGAAATCAAGAGTTGGGTGCTCAACCAACGGAGCCACCCAGGCGCCCCACCTCCACCCCATTTAAACACACACACACGTGCACACACACACACACACACACAGGCAGAGAGAGACTGGCATATGGCTCTTTCAGTATGACAGCATGAATAAAAGCTCAATTTTAAGAAGCATTTAAATAATTTCCTATTATCATATTATATCTATAGAGATCATGTATTTTTAAATTTTTAAAAATGTTTTATTTATTTTAGAGAGAGAGAGAGAGAGAGAGAGAGAGAATGAGCGCATGAGTGGGGGGGGGCAGAAAAAGAGGGGGACACAGAATCTGAAGCAGGCTCCAGGCTCTGAGCTGTCAGCACAGAGCCCGATGCTGGGCTCCAACTCACTGCGAGATCATGACCTGAGCTGAAGTCGGATGCTTAACCGACTGAGCCACCCAGGTGCCCCTTAAAACCAACATTTAAAGGACAAGTGTTAATATATACTTATTTTGGTTTTCTTTTCTTTCTTTTTTAAATGTTTTATTTATTTTTGAGAGAGAGAGAGAGAGACAATGTGAGCGGGGGAGGGGCAGAAAGAGGGAGACACAGAATTGGAAGCAGGCTCCATCCAGGCTCCGAGCTGTCAGCACAGAGCCCGATGCTGGGCTCCAACTCACTGCGAGATCATGACCTGAGCTGAAGTCGGACACTTAACCGACTGAGCCACCCAGGCGCCCCTACAGTGATCATATTTTCTGAACCCTAACTCAAATGCATGCTTTCAGAAAAAAAAATTTGAGGATTTTTCTCTTGGTCTTCCTCCCCCATAGCCCCGAGTTCAGTAATTTGGTAACAATTATCTGTATTGAGAGTATTTTGCTGTGATATACATAACCTTTGAGTTATGTTCACTTGAATAACATATGTTCCAAGTTAGATGTAGACCTAGGACAACTCCTTTGGAATCTCTCACTCTCTTGGAGATTAAAAAAAGTATACATACCAAGCAAAAAGGAGAGTTGAGTGAGGTAATATAGAAGAACATGTTTGGGGGAACAGTGAACTAAGCTGTCTGCGTGCAAAATTTCTCTTTGGGCTGCACTCCTGGAGGTCTGGAGAACAGTTTTGTTGTTATTGTATCTGGTGGTCTCTCCCGCTGATGAGCCCAGAGCCTGGTGCAGAAGCAAAGCTGAATAACAGTACCCACAGTGGCAGTGACAGACGTTTGTGACGCTGGGCTAGGCGTATGCGCTATCTCACTTTAAGCCTCAAAAATTCTTTAGTGTAGATATTATAACCCGCACTTTATGGATTTTAAATGATTTATTTATTACATTAAAATTCTTTTTTTAAGTTTATTTATTTGTTTTGAGAGAGACAGAGACAGTGTGAGTGGGGGAGGGGCAGAGAGAGAGAGAGAGAGAGAGAGATCCCAAGCAGACTCTGCACAGTTAACTTGAAGCCCGATGTGGGGCTTGAACCCATGAAACCATGAGATCATGACCTGAGCAAAAACCAAGAGTCACATGCTTAATGGACTGAGCCACCCAGGCACCCCTATTAAATTAAAATTCTAAACACACAGGGAACCTCTCCCTACGAACTCCTGCAAAGAGAGTCTCTTTCCACTGATACCTGAAATTACACAATTAGAGATTGCTTTGGTTGACGTGAAGCTTTGTTGCCTCTTAAAATGCAAACACTTTGGGAGAGGGATAGACTGCCTCTTCAGGGCCAGCTGGCTTGTCAGATCTTCTGGGAGCCAGGCTTGGTAAGGACAGAGACAGTGAAAGACTAAAGAGCCTCTCACAGTGGGGAAGAGAGATTGCCTCTGAGGAATTTGGGGGGATTGATGGAGAAAGAAACAGAATTTTCTCAGAGCTCATCAGTCAAATAACCAACCCCACTGGCAGAAACAAAACGGGAGAGTGGGAAGGGGGCCTGGAAAACAGGCTGGGCTGGGCAGAGGCCAGATGTTGAGATGCCCTGTGGAATAGAGACAAGAACCAAAGACACAAGGACAGAGGCACACGGAGAGCTAACAGTGCAAGCCTATAAACACACTGTATGCATACAACTGCACATGTGTCTCTGAGACACGGGCCCAGCAGAGCAACCCATCCATCTATAGCTCAGAGGCCTCATTCCCTCAACTTGGTAAGGACTTAGGCCTTCATTTCCTGCTCACAGAAAAATATTTTCCTCTCCTCCCCTTTGTACTACCTTTCCGTCATCTGTCCCTTAGCCAGCCGGAAAACAGGTTGGAGGTGGTAAGTCAAGTCTTATGTAGGAGTCGTATTTACACATGCACTAGGCCATCCGGAGGCCATTGATCTGCCTAATGAGGGAAGCACAGTTAAAACAAGTTCCCACATGAGTAAGAGACACACAGGCTTGCCTTGCTCAACTCATTACTCAAGAGGCCGGTTGCATGGGAGGAGTTCGTCTTTGACCCAAGCTTCCCAAGTGAAAAGCCTCCTTTTCCTGTTAAGCTTACACATTCGATCTGAAGGTGCCTCTGTCATATCTGAAACAAGGCAATGCTCATCATACACTTCAAACTGAGATGACTAGATCATGGGCATTAATTTAAAAAAATAAAATAAAATCTAGAACTTTCTCATGAAGCACACGATCTCACTGTTCCTTTTTATGATAGTAAAAAGCATTAATTTAACAAATTAAGTTGTTATTATTATATTTTTATTATATTATATATTATATTATTACAATTATATTATAAATTGTTATTTAACAAATATTAAAATGAGTTTGGTAAAAGAATTACAATATGCCATACTGTTAAAAATCTCATTTGGGCATTTTTCATTTTTTCTTATCCAGAGAGCCTCTCCAAGAAGCCAGCACAATACTTTGGCTGGCTTCACTGTCCACTTTAAAATTAGGAAAGTGGAGAGATTGTCCATTTGTTTGTTTACTATTGTTATCACAGTGTTTTTAACATTTCTTCTTTTTTCAAGTTCTACAATTATTTTATTATTTTTCTTTTTCCACCTACAGCTGTCCTAGGCCATTTTCACATCCTACCTAGTCCAGGTGTGTTCTTGGTTGTTAACTAGAATATATGTATTTAACTAGCTTTTTTTTTTTAAGTTTATTTATTTATTTTGAGAGAGAGAGAGAGAGAGAGAGAGCATGAGCAGGGGAAGGGCAGAGAGACCGTGAGAGAGAATCCCAAGCAGGCTCTGCACCGTCCGCGTAAGCCCAGTGCAGGACTTGAACTCATGAACAGTGAGATCATGACCTGAGCCTAAATCAAGAGTCAGAAGCTCAACTGCCCCACCCGGATGCCCCCTAACTGACTTTTTAATACTTCTCCCAATCTTTTTGGAGAGATTCCAGGGTCCTTGTGCATTTGCTCCATTCACAGTCTGGAGTTCTCATTCTCTGTCCCCTCCTTCCTTCTTGCAGCCCTGCTGGCCTCCTCCTCTAGAGCCTGGAGCCGAAGGGTTGATGAGAACATTACTGAACTGTGATTTTAGTGTTTGCTGTGCCAGTTGAATAATTTCACAATGCTCAAAAACAGAAGTTCCGTCCTGTATTTTGAAGCCATTACATCACTCTTGTAGGAGAAGCAAGCTGAATAAGTTAATTAACAATGGCTGTTGCTGAACCAAGTATGAGTACAAACATCCTCTCTGGAAGGCAGTTCAGGGCACCCAGGGAGGACTGGGAGAGGTAGTTGGGACCCCGGATGCCTATAGAGTGAGGACGGAGGGTGAGAGAGGGTGAGGACGGGTTTCTTATCTCAGAAAGATTTGCAGGAGTATTATAAAGCTAAATACCTATTTGTCTAATTAGCTGCTGAGGACATAGCTAGACTAGGTGGGTTGGTTGAAAATGGACTGGGGCAGCCTTGGTGGGAGAAGGTAAGAAAATAATATTTGAAGGTCTTAAAAGAAAGAGATATTGCAAGTTCAATAAGAACAGTAAAGAAATAAAAGGTAGTTCTCCTTGCTATCCTAATTATCAAGTGGACAATGAAGTTAGCCAAAGCGTGAGGGGCTTCTCAAAGAAGCTCTTTGTATGAAAAAGTGAAAAAATGCCAAAACAGGATTTCTAAGGATGTAGTCTATTGTAATTGTCAACATTTAACAAATGCAAGACTACCTACACAAAAGATTAAAGAGGAAATGGAATCTTGCAATGTAGTACCCAAAATGTCCAGGATATAAGTGAAATCACTCATCATACAAAGAACCAGGAAAATCTCAACTTGAATTAGAAAAGACAAATTAACAAGCGTCAAAAAGGAGATGACCCAGACCTCAGAGTTATCAGACAGGATTTTAAAACAGCCATCATAAAAATATTTTAACAAGCAATCGTGAACATACCTGAAACAAATAAAAAATATAAAATCTCAGAAAAGAAATATAATATAACAAAGAATAAAATGGAAACATTAGAACTAAAAACCACAGTAGCTGGGGTGTGTGTGTGTGTGTGTGTGTGTGTGTGTGTGTAAATAAAACCCAATATAGCAAGCCTATTTCCTTTATTGGGGTTGTGGAGAATTCATGAATATACAAAATACTAAGAAATAATGGGGAAATAGCAGGATGTACCAAGACAATTTAAAGAACTACAAGGAAATGCTTCGGCTAATACAAAGCTTGGATAAAATAAATTAGTTCCTAGGAAAAGACAAGTTACCAAAATTTTCTCTTAAAGGGAGATAGAACTAGACCAATAACCTCAGGAAAAAATGGCAATTGTTTCAGATCCAAGGAAAAGTTTCAGATGTCAAGAAAAAATGGACAATTAGCTTCAGAATGTTTTCCAGGTGAATTGTTTTTAATCTTCAAGGAACAGATGCCACTTTAATCTCTACGTCATTTTCACTATGCAAGAATATAAGGAATGCCATAAATACTTCCAGACTTTTGGAGCACCTGGATGGCTCAGTCGGTGGAGCACATGACTCCTGATCTTGGAGTTCAAGCCCCACATTTGGAGTAAAGTTTACTTAAAAAAATACTTCCAAATTTTTTACTGTGATAAAAAATACATAACACAATTTACCATTTTTATGTGTATAATTTAATAGCATTAAGTGCACACATATTGTTGTGGAATCATCACCACCATCTATCTCCAAAACTTGTTCATCTTCTCAAACTGAAGCTGTACCCATTAACCAGTAACTTCTTATTACCCTCCCCCCACACACACACACGTACTCCTTGCCCCCGATCATCACCATTCTACTTTCCGTCTCAGTGAATTTGACCACTCTGGGTACTTCATATAAGTGGAGTCACACAATATTTGTCTTTGTATGTCTGGCTCACTCACTTAGCATAATGTCTCTGAGGTTCATCCTCACTCTGGCATATGCCAGAACTTCGTTCCTTCTTAATATTCCACTGGATAATATTCCACTGTATAGTACTACCACATGGCGTTTATCCATTCATCCATCAATGGACATTTGGGTTGACTCCACCTTTTGACTATTGTGAATAATGTTGTTATGAACACTGATGTGCAAATATGCCTTTGAGTCCCTGCTTTCAATTCTTTTGAGTATACACCCTCCAAATTAGTTTTCAATATATTTTAAACCCACCTTCATGGAAAACATCTGTAGAATTCCTATTGAAGCTGGAACAACACAGGTGGCCACAGTTAAACGTATACATCATGATTGTTCTGGAAGTCCCAGACAATGCATGTGGACCAAAAAAGAAAAGAAGTGTAAATACTGAAAAAGAAGAGAAGGAAGTTGGCAATATTGTCCGTATGTGGTGTTTATTTGTATAACTGAAAAACCTTAGCTTTATCCAGTTGAAATTATTACAGAAAAGAAAGTAGATTTTCAGTATGTGAATGATAATAGAATATATAATGAAGAAAAGTAGGCTGTGGATGGTACTGGGGGGAAAACTTGAAGTGTGTTTAAGACGGGGATGATTTACATAACAGGTAGAATTCTTGACTGAGTGATTGTATAACACCCATTTCAGGACTTCTGCCCAACTTGACCAGGTGGTGAATTATGGTTCCACAGCACTGCTTAGCTTCCAGTGCAAAGCCTATGGCACCAAAGTTGTTTACAGGTCTGTCTCCTCCAATGGTCTGAGAACTCCACGGATATGGATGGATAGAGTCATACTAGTATTTCAATTGCCTGAATCCAGGAGTTTCAAACTAATTGAAGGGCCGGATTTGCTTAACAAATGTGTTAAAGACCTGCCCGCTTTTTTTTTTAAATTTTAATTTCTTTGGATAAAGTATGCATTCTGCATTTCGCCATGAGGTTGACCACTCTCTATTACAGCCTGATTCAGTCTTTTATATTATCAGCCTTATCTCTATAGGAATTTTATTTCTCTACCACTGCATGAATCTGGTACATTCTTTCATATACTGTATATACGTTCAATAAATTTTTGTATGTATTAATTAATTAATCACTGTTTTCAAATGGAATGGCTCACAGACTAATTCTGCTATTCAAGTAGGTAAATTAGACTTGGAGTTCTGGAAGAAATTATTTCCAAATCAGATTTTTTTTTGCATTACCAAAATTATGTAACTTTTTTAATAAAAAATTTTTTTTAATATTTATTTCTGAGAGACAGAGCATAAGCAGGGGAGGGGCAGAGAGAGAGAGGGAGACACAGAATCTGAATCAGGCTTCAGGCTCTGAGCTGTCAGCACAGAACCTGACAGGGGGCTCAAACCCACAAACTGAGATCATGACCTGAGCTAAAGTCAAGTCGCTTAACCACCTGAGTCACCCAGGCACCCCAAGTAATTTTTGTTTTTTATGTGGTCTTTTCCAAGTTACATTTGTGAGGACCAAACACCAAAATAAATGGACTATGCCACACAGTCTTACTCCTATTCCTTCTGGGTTTTAGTAACTCTTTTTTTAAAATTACATTTATCATGTTACTTATATAAATAACTTCACCATGATTGAAGTCTCATACAAACAGTCACTAGCATATGTATCTGTTTATATAATTGACCTTTGGTCAAAATCCAATTGATATAAAAAATCAATTGTAAGATTGCTAAACTCAAGAGGATATAGCAATTTGTCTTTTTTGGAAACTTTCCAAGCTCTTCTGGCCAAAGAAAATCACCCCCTCTGCTGAGTTCCTGAAGTAATTTGCACATATCTTTACACAATTTATATTATATTATACTGCTATAATTATTTCCTATATCAGCCTTCTCCACAATGACCTTTCTTATCTTCTAGTATCTAGCATAGTGCTTGATGCCTAATAAACATACAATATTTGTTCAATGAATGAATTAAGGAACTAAATGGATGAATGAAAAAAATCTTTTGGACACAAGGGAAAAAAGCGACAGCGTTTTTTCCATTTTCTGATTTGGTTATGTAGCATATCTGCAAGGGCAGAGATTATCTAAATATTTTTTATAAAAGAAAGTTTGTCAAACCGAAAAGGTGATGGAGTCATAAAAGCTGTTAACAAACATGAGACTTAAAAAGGCTGGTAGATCTGAGTCCTGTTTGGATTAACAGCAACTGAGTTATTATTTTAGAAATATGTTACTGCCACACAAGTGCGTTGAGGTGAATGTCTTCATTAAACAGAACCCTATGGGAATTCATCATAGTGAAAACAGCTTCAGATGTTCCCTATGTTATTAATGAAAAAGGTCACTGTTAGCCTTCACAGGACCCACCTCAATAAGGCTATGAGAACATACTGGCGAATATGAAGTTCTCTATCCTCAGCTGTTGCTGGGAACAATGAATGTATGGTGGTTTTACAAATGATGTGGGTGCTGGGTTTCAAATACAGTGAAAAAGGGAAAACCAAGCCATGTAGAAATTGTTCTTGAATCCCTTAAACCATCCATGATTTGGGGTAGATAATCGTCTATCATTATATATATGTATATATGTATATGTGTGTGTGTATATATACTACGCATACTAACATACATGCTGGGATTTTAGGAAATAATAACATTTCTTTTCTTTTACTGACTTCAGAGCCAATTAAGATACAAACTTAAGACGATGATCAAACATTACCTTACTATTGAACCGGTATTTGAAAACCCAAGTGTATGGTTACAATGGACTTCCTAATACATTCTCCTTAATTGGACGATATACACACCCAATCACAAATAGGATGGACAAGTTATCCGCCATGGAGATGAACTCGTAAATATGAGGCAGAGAAAGGATTAATGCAGCATGCTTCTTGTGGCCAGGCTGGGTGCAAATGAAGAGATGCTAGAATGTGAGGAGCTGAGCATGCTCAGATCCTACTCATAAAATTCACCAGTCACATAATCTTCCTCCTAAGGGAAGGGATAAGTAAACACAGAGAAGAGAGGCCAAGAATATATCTCTAGCTGATATTCTCCACATGGGAAAATTAGGCCAGGAGAGAGTTGGTTAACTCTTTAATAGCACAGTATATAACTGCACAGATGGGTTCTTTTTTTAAATATTAAACAACCAAAGCATTTGATGTTTAGACCACTTCAGGAAATTTATTAATATCTTAACTTGCTGATTATACTCATTCACAGTCATCATTGTTACCTGCCAACAATTTAATCAGTTCTCTAACTCATCCTTAGTGAACGCTATCCTCTGGCATTCAATTAATACTTTAAAAACGTCTTAGACATACAACATAGGACTAACGGAACTGGAGTTTCCAGATTGAAAGGGCCAACTGAGTGGATGGAACTAGAGTGTATTTGTTATGCCCAGAATTCATGATCCCCAAAGACCACCAGGGAGCCGAGTCCGCTGCAAAAGCAAAAGAGCCTTTATTAGGAGCTAGCTCGAGCTCAATCCCCTACCTGCACCGACGCAGCGGTGAGATACCAGGGAGAGAGAGCGAGTTTCAAAAGGACAAAGGTTTTATTGGGGCCTGGGGGCAGTTGGTGAGGTAATGGTTGTGGCCTCAGCCGATTGGCTGGGGAAGGGTCCGAGTCCTGTTAGGCAGGTGGGGGGGGGGGTTACTCAAGGGGAGGAGGTGTGGTCAAGGTGAAGGACACAGAACAAGATGGAGTAAGATGGAGTCGGCTGGCATAGGCCCGCCCTTTCATATTATGCTAAGTAAAATAAGTCAGTCAGAGAAAGGTGATTTCACTCATAAGTGGAATTTAAAAAACACGACAGATGAACATAGAGGAAGGGAAGGAAAAATAAAATAAAAAGAGGGAGTGAGGCAAACCATAGAGACTCATAAATACAGAGAACAAATTGAGGGTTGCTGGAGGGGAGGTGGCGGGAGATGGGCTAACTGGGTGATGGGCATTAAGGAAGGTGTCTGTTGTGACGAGCGTTGGGTGTTATATGTAAGTGATGAATCACTAAATTCTACTCCTGAAACCATTACTACATTATATGTTAACTAACTGGGATTTAAGTAATTAATTAATTAAATAAAAATGGCCAACTGAACGCACGGTGCAAGGAATGATAAAAGCCACAATGCGATAAGCATCCTTATGAAGAGAGAAAGAAGACAGCACAGGGATGGCTTAAATTTTCTGATTGAAAATTCTTTCTTTCTTTTTTTAAGTTTATTTATTTATTTTGAGAGGGCGAGTGAGCAGGGGAGGGGCAGAGAGAGAGGGGGAGAGAGGATCCCAAGCAGGCTCCATGCTGGCGGCACAGAGCCCGACGTGGGGTTCAAACTCATGAACAGTGAGATCATGACCTGAGCCAAAACCAACAGTCAGATGCTTCACCAACTGAGCCACCCATGTGCCCCCGAAAATTATTTCTAAGCTAGAATTCTATTTGTAATGTGGTACGAGGTTACAATAAGACGTTTGCAGACAGCAAAAGATTCAGTATGTATCTTCCATGCATCATTTTTCAAGAGGCTGGTCAGAGCATGTGCTCCAAAAAAGAGGATATAAACTAAAAAGTTAGAAAACATGGCATCCTGGACACAGCAATCCCAAATGGAAGAATAAAGAGCCCATGACATTAGCTGTGTGGCAGGCCTGGAGAGGAGGTAGTCTGGACTGAAGCAGAAGGAGGAATGTGGGGGTGAGAGGGGAATGGAATAGATATTTTCTGGCATGTTTGAACATTTTAAAAATTATGTATTCAAGTATGTAATCACGGACCAAACAAAGTAAACAAAAGAATTTATAAAATGTTTATTAACTTTCAGAAAAACTAAAAGTTGTACCCAAACTAACATACTGCTTGACTCCAAAGCAAATAATATTTACACTGTCATAATAAGAAAACACTAACTATTGATTCAATTAATTAAAATTATGCGGTGTGGGGTGCCTGGATGGCTCAATCGGTGAAGCGTCCGACTTGAGCTCAGGTCATGATCTCTCGGTTCATGAGTTTAAGCCCTGCCTCAGGCTCTGTGTTGAAGCTCAGAGCCTGCAGCCTGCTTCAGATTCCGTGTGTCTCCCTCTCTCTCTGCCCCTCCCCTGCCCACACACACCCAGTCTTTCTCCCTCTCTCTCTCAAAAATAAATAAACATTTTAAAAAATGAAAAAAATATATATACTGTGGGGTGCCTGGGTGGCTTAGACGGTTAAGCGTCTGACTTTGGCTCAGGTCATGATCTCACTGTTCGTGAGTTCAAGCCCCCTGTCGGGCTCTGTGCTGACACCTCAGAGCCTGGAGCCTGCTTCGGATTCTGTCTTCATCTCTCTGCCCCTCCCCTGCTCACGCTCTCTCTTTCTCTCTCTCTCTCAAATAAAATAATAATAATAATAATAATAATAAAAACATTTTAAAAATTAAGAAAAAATTACACTGTGAATATAGGAGGAGGAGATTCTGGGGAGAAAAAGGAAGAGAGTTTAGTCTTCATCTCCCATGGTAGGATGTTAGTAATGTCTAATACCAACAAATCCAAAATGACAATAAATTCATACTATTTAGAAATATCAAGGTAAATATCAAGTTAAGCAGCTGGAAGAGTTCATTGTGAAAATAAAACAACTGGGGGCACCTGGGTGGCTCAGTCAGTTAAGTGGCCGACTTCGGCTCAGGTCATGATCTCGCACAATCCGTGAGTTTGAGTCCCGCATCGGGCTGTGTGCTGACAGCCCAGAGTCTGGAACCTGCTTCAGAGTCTGTGTCTCCCTGTGTCTGCCCCTCCCCTGCTCACTGTCCCTGAAAAATAAAGAAACATTAAAAAAAAAAAAGAAAAGAAAAGAAAAGAAAAGAAAACAGCTGGAAAAAAATTAGAGTGAAAGCACTGTACGGACCAAACAAAATACTTAACAGAATCATTTAACCTGAGGTCTACCATGTGAGAGTCCACCCTCTTGAGACTTTCAGGTGCTGTTCCAGGTGGGGGAGCAGGGGTTGAGGAACACTGAGCAGACAGGGTTCCAGACCCTGCACCTACATCAACCAGAGCAATAACCTTTTTATCTAGTTTACCTTGTAGGCGACCATGTAAGATTATATTTGAAGAGAGACTTACACTACCTTAACACATCAGTGTTTGAAAATTATTGGTTCAGAAACGTGGCACTGGAGCACACTTCCGAAGCAAATACACAAACCAATAAACCACCCCAGCTTTTATTGCTGCTTTCTGGAGTGGAGGCTTAGATCGGCTGGGGATACTAGTGAGGAGAAAATACTGTCAGCTTCGGACAATGCCCCTGGCAGATAGAGGCAATAATAGTCACAGGATGTGACGCTCCGGTGAAATAATATACCGGCCCTCGGAGTTATCATCCACCAGGTTTGGAAGTCTGGCTTCAGCAACGTGGGAGGAGCAATAGCCTTAGGTCCTGGAATGCACGTTCAAAACATGCCAAAACTACACACGAAAAGAGAATCAGCATCCACACTATATAGAGGTCAAAAACTCATAAATATAAGGGAAGCTATGGGAAGAAAGAACGATCTTTGAAATCCTAAATCCAAGGGCACTGGGAAATATTTATATTCTTGGCATAAATAAACGTTTTTAATGTAGTCAAAAGTACAAAAGGCCAATGTATACGATGGAGGTTAAACCAGGACTGAGTTAAAAGAGCATATTTCAAATTTAAGTTAGGAATTTGGAAATTTCCTGAGATAGTCCCAATTTCATGTAATTTACTCTTTTTAGCAAAGGTGGTTTATTAAAAGTACAATAACGTTGGGGCGCCTGGGTGGCTCAGTCGGTTAAGCGGCCGACTTCGGCTCAGGTCATGATTTCGTGGTCCATGAGTTCGAGACCTGCGTCGGGCTCTGGGCTGATGGCTCGGAGCCTGGAGCCTGCTTCCGATTCGGTGTCTCCCTCTCTCTCTGCCCCTCCCCCGTTCATGCTGTGTCTCTCTGTCTCAAAAATAAATAAACGTTAAAAAAAAAAATTAAAAAAAAATAAAAGTACAATAACGTGACTTAATTTTTATGCTTTCATAGGATTTTTATATAAGTAAATTCACAAATTTGGGGGAAAAATCCTTTTATCAGACTAAGAGTTGGAAGTCCCCCGACACTCATTTCCTTTAGGGGCCATAGCAGCTAGAACCCAAATAAACAGGAAGAAAACTTAATACCCTCTATATACAATAAAGCTAATTCTTTTAGCATTAATGCTTCCATGAGTGGGGAGGCTGGCGCTGGCTATTTGAGTTGGAGAGCAAAAACAAACAGCAAGTGAAACTACCAAGGAGGGAAGGCGTTTGCAAGAGAAGGATTTATGTGAAGGTGGTCAAAATACAACTTCCAATTATATATAAATAAGTTCTGGGGAGGGCCTTCTGGGTGGCTCAGTCAGTTGAGCGTCCAACTTTGACTCAGGTCGTGATCTCACGGTTAGTGAGTTCGAGCCCCGCATCAGGCTCTCTGCTGTCACCACAGTTTTTTTCAGATCCTCTGTCCCTCCCCTACTTGCGTGCACATGCGCACTCTCTCTCTCTCTCAAAAATAAAGAAACATTAAAAAAAAAAACAGTTCTGGGGATGTAATGTCCAGCATGCTGATTATAGTTAACAACACTGTATTGTATATTTGAAAGCTGTTAAGAGAGTACATCTTAAAAGTTCTTGTCATAAGAAAAAGATTACAACTGTGTGAGGTTATGGATGTTAACCAAATTTATTGTGGTAATCATTTTGCAATATATACATACAACAAATGTATGTATATACAACTAAAACTTATACGATGTTCTATGCCAATTGTATCTCAATAAAACTGGAAAAATTAAAACTAAAAGGGACAGTCATCATGCACTCAATATATGTTGTTACTATACACTTTTTGAAAAGATTTTCAAAATAGTTATAATTTTAAATTTTGCTCAGAATAAAACATTCAGTTTGTTCTTGTGGGAACAACAAAAAAGAGGATTCATAAAATTCATGTGACAAAGAATAAACTCTATAGCTGGTTCTGTGGTTGTGGAAATGCAGAAAGTTCAAAGTCCTGCTTCTAAAAAGTTCCCCTTTCCTGGGGCGCCTGAGTGGCTCAACTGGTTAAGCATCTGATTCTTGATTTCAGCTCAGGTCATGATCGCACGGTTCCTGAGACTGAGCCCCACGACGGACTCCATGCGGAGCGTGGAGCCTGCTTTGGATTCTCTCTCTCCCTCTCTTTCTGCCTCTCCCCCCTCTCAAAATATATAAACATTTTTTTAAATAAAAAATAAAAAGCTCCCCTTTCAGATAAATTTTGTGATAATTTCATATTCTTCACATGAACTGTGAATCCACTCCAGAACTCTGAAATCTCCCAGATGCATCACAAATTAGGTCAATTCAGATTGTGTGTTGTGAGAACTTACTGATTTTTTTAAGGAGAGTATATAGAAATTGTGCTACTGTGATATTTTTTAAAACCTTAATCCTGAAAATGCCACTTGGACTCCTAATGCATAAGGAACATAATTTTTCAATATTGAAAACTATATTGATATAATTTATTAAATGGTTAAAGGAGAAATAACATGACTATCTAGTTAAATAAATTGACCAAATCTTATGTATATTCTATTAAAACCTTAATAATAGAATTCTGTATATATAATTGTTCTTGATATATTTAAAAAAGCTCTATCTCAAATCAACAGCTATTATGCTTCCTGGTGAACCTATAAGCATTCCTGTTATGTGCAGGGACAATTTACTATTATTTTGTTATAGTCTATAACTAAGAGAGATAATAGGAAAGATAAAAATACACCTAGAACCTACTATATCTCAAGTACTCCATTAAGATCTTTTTCTGGGGCGCCTGGGTGGCTCAGTCAGTTAAGCGTCCGACTTCAGCTCAGGTCACGATCTCACGGTCCGTGAGTTCGAGCCCCGAGTCGGGCTCTGGGCTGATGGCTCGGAGCCTGGAGCCTGCTTCCGATTCTGTATCTTCCTCTCTCTCTGCCCCTCCCCCATTCATGCTCTGTCTTTCTCTGTCTCAAAAATGAATAAACATTAAAAAAAAATTTTTTAAAAAAAGATCTTTTTTTGGATTACTCATCTCATTGAATCTTCGCATTTTTATGAGATAAACACCAAGTCATTGATGAAAAAGGAAACTGAGAATAAGAAAATTTAACTCAGAGTTGTGGTAACATATCCAACAAGTGGTAGTCAGAATTCAACACCAGCTAGTCTGACTCCAAAGCCTGGTTCTTAATTATTGCACTACTAATTTAATCAACAAATGTATATTGAGTGTTTATCACATGTCTGACCTATGGGTACTAGAGATACAGTAGTATATAAAAGAGATAAAATTCCCTGCTCTTGTGGAGCTTACAATATAGAAATAAAAATTTTAAACACTGATTTTGGAAAGAAAGGCAAAATTATTATCAGTTCATGATATAAAGAAGACCTATACATTTCAAATGCATAATTATAAGAAGTAAGAACTTTCAGTCACTGAATAGTTTCAAGGAAATTTACAAGCCAATTTATTTCCTGTATTCAAGCAACAATACACTGGGAAAATAGAATACTAATTTCTATTTATTAACAGCAGAAAAAGGAGAAAATATTCATGTAACTTACTCATGTAGAATTTTCCAAGGACTTATATGAAGAAAATCTTAAAGGAATGAGTTTCATCAAAGAAGATAAGTAAATGAATATTTCTCTCTAAACTTTCTGTTAATTTTTTCAAACTTTGGATTGAAATGTAATTTAGTCCCAATGAAAATACTAATAGTAAACTTTTTGGGGTGCCTGGGTGGCTCAGTCGGTTAAGCGTCGGACTTTGGCTCAGGTCATGATCTCGCGGTTTGTGAGTTCGAGCCCCGCATCGGGCTATGCTGACAGCTCAGGGCCTGGAGCCTGCTCCAGATTCTGTGTCTCCCTCTCTCTCAGTCCCTCTCCCCTGCCTGTGTGTGTGTGTCTCTCTCTCAAGAAATAAATAAACATTAAAAAAAAAATTTACAAAATACTAACAGTAAACTTTTTGTTACATGTCAAAATTATATAAAACCTCGTGTGAAAATGTACGCAATGACAGAGGCATTCTGAAAAATGAGAGACACGATAGTATTACCTTTACTAGGTAGTAAATATTTCATAAAACTACTGTAACAAACCACTTTGGAACTGGTAAGTGAATAATAGATTATTAAAACATAATAGAAAATTAAGAAATAGGCTTACAAAAGAAAATTGAATGTTTGATAAAGGTAACAATTCAAATGAGTACAAAAAAAGATGGATTAATCAAAAATCTTGTGGGTAACTGGGTAACTGTTACAGTCATGTACGGATACATAACAAACTACCCTAACACAAATGGATAACCATCACCATTTTATTTTATCTTGTGACCTTGGGGGTCAGGAATTTGAGTAGGATTTGGCTGGGTGATTATTTTGTTGCACGTGGCAATGACTATGTCACTTAGTGGTATTCAGCCAGCAGCTGAGCCAGTCTTGCGTGTCCAAGAGAGCTTCACTCACACGTCTGACACTTCAGCAGAGAAAACTACAAGACTGGGCTCCTCTTGGCTGCTCTTTCTCAAGTAACCTCAGGACCTCTCCATACAACTTCTTTATCAAGCCCATGACAACCTAGGGCTTCGAGAAACCAACATAGAAATTAACACTGCCATCAAATCCTAAGTCTAGAACTGACAAGCATCATTTCTGCTGTACTCAACTGGCCAAGGCAATCACGAAGCCAGATCAAATTCAAGAGGAGGGGAAATAAAGTCCACGTCTCACTGGACTCACAAATTTGTGGATGTCTTTAATCTTCCACACTAGCTAGCTAAAACCAAAACCAAAACCACAAAGCTATAGACCAACCTCCCTCCTCACATCAAAATAAATACAGAGAAACCAAAGATTTAAATGGAAATGAATGAAGCAATCACTAAAAGAAAATAATTTATTGTAATTGTAATAGCAATCCATAGTGTTAAAGGAATCCAAAAAGTTTGCTAAATTTAACTCCTTTAAAAAATTTTTTTTAATCTCTTCTCGGCCTTTTGGCTAAGATCAAGTGTAAAAAAATTTTTTTTTACACTTATTTATTTGTTGAGACAGAACACAAGTTGGGGAGGGGCAGAGAGAGAAGGAGACACAGAATCCAAAGCAGGCTCCAGGCTGTCAGCAAAGAGCCAGACACGGGGCTTGAACTCACAAACTGTGAGGTCATGACCTGAGCCAAAGTCGGACGCTTAACCGACGGAGCCACCCAGGCGCCCCACTAAATTTGACTTCTTATAACATTCTTAAGCTTCTAGGTGGCAAAAAAAAAAAAGAAAAATGCCATCAGAAAATTCACAAGACAAAGGATGAACTTCTGTTTCTGTCTGTGATGGAATAAGTGGTACCGAACTATCACTTCCCAAATAAACAAGTGTCTTCAGACTCTGGACTATAGGCAGCCCAGAACTATATTCCCTGGGGGAAGCAAACAGATGAAGTGGGCCCAACAACTGTCCTGACTTTCTGCTTGAGCACCTTTTCTGGGTACAGCTGCCAGATTTAGCAAATAAAAACAGAATGCCCAGTGAAATTTGAATTTCAGAGGAGGAAAAGAAATTTCCCAGAGTGATGCCTTTGCCTATGCGTGAAAGGGACTGGAGGCACTGGCCTTAGATAGATGCGTGGATAGCGCATCCGAGGAAGAGGCACAAAGGCAACATATATGTGTACAGATCCTGCCACAGGGTAAATGTGTAGCAGGGGTTGGAAGAAATTCGCGCGTGAGTACTTCAATGTTCTTAAGGAAGTAAGAAGGAAGGGGATCATCAGAGGGAGGGGATGGAGAAGGAGGTTTGTTAGGGATTTGAAGAGAGAGGAGAAAGTGGAAAAGAGCGGTGTAGGAAAGCTGGATGGTGGATGGAGCAGAGAAATACAGTGAGACTGCCAGGCAGCATTAGGCCATTTGATGTGTGTAATTACGAATTTAAAATGGAGCTAATAGCAGGGCAGAGTGCTTTCTTTCAACCACAAACTATGAAGAGTAAGTAGGTAGGGAGTTAGATTTCATCAGAGTTGTGTTTTTCCAAGTTAATGTGAGAGAGAGGCAAAGGAATTGAGGGTACGTGCACAGAAATGAGGATAGTGGTTGTTACAGACTTGAAGACAGGAAGGGATGGATGTCAAGGACAGGGAAGATGTGCCGGATCAATGGGCTAGACATCCTAAGGGGGGCGGGTGGCGCCTGGGTGGCTCAGTCAGTTAAGCTTTTGACTTTGACTCAGATCATGATCTCACGGTTCGTGGGTTTGAGTCCTGCTTCAGATGAGTCCTGCTTCTCTCTCTCTCTCCCTGTGTCTCTCTCTACCCTTGCTCACCTGTGCCCTCTATCTCAAAAAAAAAAAAAAAAAAAAAAAAGAAAGAAAGAAAGAAAAGAAAAGAAAAGAAAAGAAAAAAGAAATCCTGATGAGGTGAGAGAATTGTTAAAGTTGAACTTTAAAGGGAGTGAACTGGAATGACAGGAAGTGGGGATGTTAAATTCAGATAATAACTAAGTGGCAATTATTGGTAATGATAAGATTTACGATGTGATTGTGGGAATGGCTGGCTGAGGTAGGGTAAAGGACAAAATCAATGGAGGAAAAAACCTCAGAGGGATTGAGCAATCAGGCTACTAGAAGAAACATATCTGCTTATTATCAAACTACCAAGAATTTACACAGGAGAAGTGTGGGAGAGAACGACTCTGAGCTGCGAAATAAAGGCTTTTTATTTGATCGATTTCTTTTGATTGATAGGATGACAGTGTAAGTATCGGCCAAGATACTTGATGTGTTGGACGAAGACCCAGACAAACACATTCTGACGAGATGTTCTCCATTCCAGCTGGTCCTCAGAGGGCTTCAGGTTTATGCTGCACTGAGGAGTAAAGGTTAATTTATCTGGCGCTTCCCCCTGGAAGGCCTCCCAGGGTGAGGCTGGCTTCCTGCAGGGTGGGGCTGCTTGGCAAGCATCCTGAGAAAGTACTGAGGTGGAGGGGCATGATGGGAGGCCAAGGCTCCATGCATCAGACACCTGGAACTGCAAGATTTGCACCCGAGCTCCTGTTCACACCAGGGAGGGTCTGGTCACACTGCAAACAGGAATGCTGAGAAGGCCTGACGGCGGAAGTCCAAGGCTTGGACCGCAGGCCCTCGTCATACCAGAGCTGATGCCTACCTTCCTGTGTGCAGTTTATTCGCCCAGAGTTTAGATGGCGGTCTCGCCAGATCACTGTGCACTGTCTCAGACAGCAGTTAGCCAAGAAGGGACCTCATACCTCCTCCTCTTCCTGCTTCTGTAAGTTTCTCTGAATAAATGCTCTTCTGGGTCTTGGGTGTATGATGTGGAGTCATTCTGCCTGTGTGTACTCTCTCGGCAGCCATTACCAAACTCCCCTCTTTTCTTCTTCCTAGCTTTATATTTCAAAAACAAAAAGAAAGAAACAGATATATATTTCCCCTAACCATACATACAGTGCCGTGCACTGTAATGACTTGTGTTGTGAGGGTTTGAGGAGCTGGACTGGGAAGTCCAACAGAAGAGGGAAACAAAGCGGGAAGGCATTGTCAGTATCACACATGGGTTGTTACGGCAGGGAGAGCAAGTGTAAATTTCCCTACACATCGATCATACTCCAAAGTTATGGTGGATGTCAAGGCACTCTGTTCCGCTGATTCACTCCTGGAAGAATTTTTGCACAATACTCCAGAAAACCACTTGGTTAGTTGTAGTTAGCACCAAACATCCTCACATATGCCTTCTGTGATAAGGAATGCGTTGATTATAATATTCGAAGAACATGGATCCTGGGCAGCAAACACTGGCTGGGGGGGGGGGGGGGGGGGGGGGGGGGCGGTGCAACACATCTGAAATGTTTATTTAAAACAACAACAGGAGCACCTGGCCCACTCAGTCAGTAGAGCATGCAACTCTTGGTCTCAGGGTTGTAAGTTCAAGCCCCATGTTGGGTATAGAGATTACTTAAAAATAAAATCTTACAAAGAAACAACAGAAACAAATTTTTAGAAGATCTACTGGCTTCTCCAATAAATGCATAAATCAATAGGATCTAACGTCTTTTTTGCTTCTACTTCATTGTCACCAGTCACATGTTAGCAGACCTGGGTAAATTACTGATGATATTTGAAGCTGAATAGAATCCATACCTTGGTTTTATAATCCTCAATTCCACAGTGAAACTGAGCTATTATGAGATTACCAACAAAAAGGAGATACTATAGTGTGGCACAGTATTATGGATTTTAAAGTCAAACAGATGTGGATTTGTATCCAGTTACCATCACTTCGACCTTAAGTTAAGCCTTATGATATTCCTAAGCCTTAGTTTCCCTTCTACAAAAAAGAGAAAATAATACTTACAACATTGAGGGTAATTGTAATGTATCATGAAAATTCAGTATTATTTGTGAAGTAACTAGTACAGATGCTAGAATAGCATTAGTGCCTAATTAATAACTATTATAATAAATATATAAGTAACATACATGCAACTCACTCTAGGTCATGCGCAATTTTCTTATGCTAAGGGTAGACTTCTCTACTCACTCTCTTTAGCCAAAAAGAAAAAAAAAAATTCAGGCAGCTGCTTCCATGTGGATTTCTGATCATGTGAATCACTGTTAAAAACCTTGGCTGCCCTGACCAAAACTGTAATGACTTTGCAAGCTGTTCCAGAAATGGGTCACAGGGTTTTTTGTTTTGTTTTTTTTTTTTTTAGTGGGAAAACGGACAGGGCTTTAATCTGTGAATGCTGCAATTTGTTAGCCTTTCTATTTCTTATAAACTTATGACCTTCTAGAAGGAAGCAACTAGGTTGATTGTAACCACAACTACACCCCTGTGGACAAGGAGGTGCCATTAAACTGTAAAGAGTGTGTCTCTAGCCAATTATCTTAGTTCCAAAATAAAGGACAGGGGTTATCACGATGTTTTACCCAAAGCCAAAAAAATTCTAAAGCTGCAGAGAAGACATCACCACTGCCAGAAAGACTCTCCTGGGCCAGGAAAAGAAAAAAGAAAAAAAGGTAGAAATATCTTAGTTTCTCCCTTTTGCCTACCTTCCAATCTCCTACCAGTTCTTTCTGTTGGTCCTATTCAATAGAGCCACCTGACCAGATGGCCTGACCCAGCCTGCAGGATTCAGGGCCCTGCACTGCATACCAGGGCTAGGGGCAGGGGCGGGGGCAGGAATTAGGGGAGGACCAACAGGAAAACAACCAATAGGCGGCCTTCTTTCAGTTCCTTAGAAAGGCCAAACTCTTTCCAATGTCAAGATATTTATATATTCTGTGGCCTCTGCCTATAATTCTTTCCCCACCACTATTCACCTCGCTGCCTCTGCTCATTCTTTAGGTCCAGCTTAAATATCATTTTCTCAAGGAGGTCTTTCCTGATTATCAGTCTAGAGTAGGTCTCCCCTATTATTCTTTTTTAAAAATCCCCTCTTCTTACTAACCTTTATAAATTATACACTCTCTGTGTAATTATCTGTTTAATAGCTACCTACCCAGGGGCAAGACATAGCTGTTTTGCTTCCTGCTGCATGGCTAGACTCTAGCACAATGCCTAGCATATAGTCAGCACTCGGTAAAAAGTAGCCACAATTATTATTACCTACTATTTTTAACAATAATCAATAATCAGATGGCAGTATCAGCCTTTTCTAGAGTGTGTGTTAATTTCTTTCTGAGGCCCCTTTCCATTTTTTTCCTTCCTAATATTTAGTTAATGCAAGTTGTGTGTTCCAGTTCCATGAATACTTTCTAAACATAGCGTACAAAACCAAATTTCTACATCATGAGTCTTCACAGGCCATTAGGAAAAGTTGATACATCCCTTGAACTGTCAAAACAAAAACTATGTTGGCAAACTTGGAATAAACAAATTCTTTCCATCACATGATCTGTAACTGAAAAGAGAAAAATGTGTATAGGAGAGCAATTCATCGTCTGCAAAACCTGTTTATGTTTCACACATTCCTGGTTTGGACCTTTTGATTTTTGTTCTTTAAAACTATTGAATGATACATTTTCCCTGACACCTGCTAGGAGATCTTCATTATTTTCCTTTTACAATCAATTAATTTTTTCCTCAGTAGCATTCAGCTCCCTTTTCTTTCTTAGCGTTTTATTCTATGGGCTTCATGTGGAGTAGAGGAATGTCCCATCCTTGATAGATAAAATAAATCTGGACTCGACATAAGGAAGGGCTGTTTCATCTTCAGAGACGTTGTCTCTAAGGTTCCCAGGCTTCTTGACTCCAGGCTTTCTGACCCCATCTGCCACACTCTCCCCATGTTATCATATGCAGAAACAAATGCCCGCAAGCTCAAGAAAGGAGGGGTTAGGAAGGTCAACAGGCTGGTGAGGGGAGCAGGAGCACTAAGGTGACCATCTTGGGGCAAGCAGCATGTATGGAGCTAAGGAGTCCACTTCCTGGTTCAAATTCACTGTCACTCTAAGATTTAGCATCAAACATATATTGAATGCCTACTGTGCATTAGACACTATGTTAAAGATAGTGACTGAAGTTCCTGTGCTCAAGGAGCTCACTGTGAAGAACAGGGAGACAGGCAAGTAACAACAATTTGTAATTCATTGCCAAATGCTCTGAGAAAGGTAAACACAAAACACTGCGGGGGGGGTGGGGGGAAGGTCCTTAACCCAATCTTGGGCAAGTGAGAAGTGGGGATGCTACAGCAAAGGCTTCCTGGAGAAAGTGATGCTTGAGCTGAAAGATGAGTAGGAGTTGTCCCAACAAAAAGTAAAAGAATATTCTAGAAAAAGAGAAACAGTATGCGCTGAAGTCCACAGCAGTGTGTTATGGAAGAGTTGTAAGTAATTTAGGGCCAGGGCCAGGAGAGAGAAGGGAGAGGGAGATGAGGTGAAGAGATAAGCACAGGGCAGGGTGTTGACACGCTTCCCGTCAGGTGAGAACCTCTTCTTTATGATCAGGTCCTTCTGAATTAACTCCAGTTAAGAGGAGCTGATGACAGACAGTGGATTTGAAACTTGCTCCTGTCACTGGTTTGTGACCTTGGGCAAACTTACTTCGCCTCTTTAAGACTCAGTTTGTTTCACCAATGGAATGGAGATAAGAATATCTGCTCTAAAGAGCTGATTATGATAAAATGATATGCGTAGTATCCAACACATTTCATGCTATCATGTTAAACCTCAACTATTGTAGAATAAACTGCTGTAATCGAGAATAACCATGCAAAGCCTTGAGTCACGGAGTTAAGAGAACATGAGGTAGACTCTGGGGTTGTCTCTAGTTACCAGAGAACCATTTGTCCTGCCTGGACTTGTTTGGATACTTTTGTTTAGTCTCTGGCTCTTTTATTTTAATGGTAACATATGTATTTCATAATTTGGTGCTATTTCACTACCTAATAAATGAGCTGTTTGGAAGTGAGTTATTATGTCCTCAGATTCATATTCATTTCATTTTCTTCATGCCACAGAAGTTTTGAGGTAAATGGCTGTACAACTCACCCATGGAAATGGGGAACAGAGAACTACATTGGAATAGAAACATGGGCTAGCTGCAAACAAACTAAATATCCATCAGTAGGGAGGGGCTAAATAAACTTGTATCTCTGTGTGGCAAAATACTGTGCAGCAGCTAAAAGGAAGGAGCTAGCTCTCTATGTACTAGCTAGAGCTCCAAGACCTACTGTTAAATGAAAAAGCAAGCTGCAAAAAGACATTTGCAGAATGATGCCATCATTTTTTGTAGAAAAATACACACACAGTCACATACACATATAAACAATATTATGTGCTTTTTATGGTTACATGCATAGTGTATAAATGCATAGAAAAGCTCACACTAAAATGATAAGAGTGGTTATATACAGTGACATGAGAAGGTCTATCAGGCTGGAGTGGGGTGGGGCTTGGGGAGGGATAATAGTCTAAGGAGACATGAGCCTTTTCAGAAACATTTAAACTTTTCTACAAGTAATGCTCTTATGATTTCTGTAATTCTAAATGTTTTCAAAACAGAAACAAAAAAAGAGCAAGGGCTTTGAGGGTGGATGAAAGTGACTCAAATTCTGGCTCGGCAATTTGTTAATTGTATGATTGGGGGAAGACTTGACCCCTCTGTCTCAGTTTGTCAACAAAATGTCTTGCAGCTTTTTGTAAAGACTGACAGTAAAACTCCTGTACATTACCAGTACTCGCATGTGTTAGTTTCCTTTCCCTTATCCTTAATCCAACTGCTTTTTCTTCCTTCCCTTCCCTCCACTTCCTTCCTTCCCTCCATTTCCTTCCTTCCTTCTTTCCTTCCTTCCTTCCTTCCTTCCTTCCTTCCTTCCTTCCTTCCTTCCTTCCTTCTTTCATTCTTTCCTTCCTTCCTTCTTTCTTTCCTTCTTTCCTTCCTTCCTTCCTTCCCTTCCTTCCTTCCTTCCTTCCTCCCTTCCTTCCTTCCTTCTTTCCTTCCTTCCTCACCCCCTTCCCTCCTTCTCTTCTTCCCTTTCCAGATTAAGCAATCAAATACAAAGTAATCAAGCCATTTCCTCAAGGTCACACAGTTGGTTTGTGTGAGAGCAAGGGCTGTAACTCGGGTCTCCTATATCTTAATATATCAGCATTAACTCTGCTGGAGAGGTGAATAACTGTGATGTAGTTGTTTCTACTAATGGTTCCAATTTTCAGAATCCATGTGGCAGGTTGGTTTGAAGATTTGAAATGCAAAGCACCATATGCTGAGCTTGGGCAGCCGTTGGACCAACAAAACCAAAGAAGTCCAGACAAGGAGTGTTGGGTAGACCTGCAAGGTTATTTCTGCCATGTCTGTTCTTTTGGCCATGCTAGCTATCAAGGACGTCTAGCAGTAAATATCAAGGACGTAGCTACAAGGAGAACATGGTACCAGGCAAAGAGTCAGTTAACAGGAAAGGGGAAACGGGGCAAAAATGGACGCGACATTCTTTCTGGCTACCTAGAAACTGAATGCTCTTCCTATGCTTGGGTAATTCTTCTAATTTGTAAGAAAGATATTACCATTTAACTAACTAACTATATTAGTTAAAAATGACAGATGCTTTCCCAGTTGCCCTTGCAGTTAGGGCACAGTCAGGTGGCTTAGGCTCTAGCAATCAGAAGACCTTCCTTTTCAGGGTCCATTTTCCTTAGGACTATAGGGAATAGTTCCAGCCTATGGAAATTTACCCACTAAGGGCTTTTTATCACTAAGAGCCCTGAATTTAAATTTTAACCAAAACTAATTTTAACTGAAACCAGGTGTAGTATTTTGCTGAGTCCAAAACAAAGGGAATTTTGTTTTCTGAAGCCATTGCGCAGAAACAAGCCATTTTACCAGACTCTAGATCAGGGAGCATTCTATATAGTTCAGTGGTCTTAACCCACGTGGTCCAACCCAGATGAAATCACACTCTCGTTGGTTGCACTTCCCACCCCAGAAAAGAGGGTAAACTTTTTGGGAAACTCCAGGAACTGATTGGACACTCCCTGGTAATTTTCTGGGAAGAGTATTTTCACATTCGTCTCCTCCACGGTTAGATATTTTTGTGCTTTGTAACTGCTGTGGTTCGAGGTGCCTGAAGACTCTTGCTTTTTGGGCTAGGGCCTGAAAATTTATTTCAGCGTCTACATGCTAGCTTTCTTCATCTTAGTCATCAGTAGGCATCCCAGCCACCTGTAGCATTCTAGAACTAAGTTGCCTCTTTCTATTCTGCAGAAAAAAGAGGCACATACGTCGGAGACACTTCTGAGAGAACCCCTCAGGTCCCCCCAGCCACGTCTGTCTCTTGTTTCAGTCGCAGCAGTTCTACGTGGGCTCTTGATGACAGTGCCTCCACTCAGGCTGCACCACTGGCCTCTCATCTCCCACCCCAGGGAGGCGTTAACGCCTAGACACAGAATGCCACAGGAGTCTGTTTGGGACTCTCACATGTGAATCACTGAAGTGCAAGGAGTTAATGCCCCATGAGGCAAGCATTTGACAGAAGGAGATGACTAGTAGATAAATTTTTATCCCTTTCTCCCTCCAGATTGACTTTTTGAAATGCAGTTTATGTACCTTCCTGGAGGACGAGCCTGTGGATTTGAACAATCAGTCTCACTTGGCAGCCGCCAACTTGATAATCTTGTCTCATATTGGCTCCTCCTTTTCTGTTCCATGAGCCTTGTCCCTCACACCTGGAAATGCATTCCCTAATGGAGTAGACTTACCATAAGCTCCTTGCTTCAGGCTCTGCTTTCTGGGTAACCCAGACTAAGACAACACCACGGAATTCATAGACAAAGTTATACCAATTTCACGATTATTGCTGGCTTTCCTCATTTGGGAATCCTTTCTGGCTACTCAGTTCAGTCCTGAATGTGTGACATTGCAAGTTACCTAATCTCTCTGAGCTGAATATTATTCAAGATAATATGGAGATAATAATATATAATGCTTATTTCATGCAGAGTTGGAGGAATTAAAAGAAAAAAAGATTGTAATCAATATACACAGTGCTTGGCACGTCATGAATGTTCAATGACTGTCAGTTGTTAATATTATAAAAATCAGTTTCATTTGCAACTGATAAAGGTCTAGTGGAGATGGAAAAAAGGAAGGGAGTTCACTTACAGATACTTTGGGGAGGCTGGAAACATAGGTTCACACATCTGTGAGCACATGTGATAACGCTATACAATAAATTCTCTACTCTCCGTTCCATTATCCCCACCATCCAAAAATGATTCAGATATGGACCTGTAACTCCTTCCAGAGTTAGACTTTTGCAGCCTTGCTGAAAATGATCATTTTGAGCATTTAGCATTTTGAAAGGCTTAGTAAATTTAAACTGAATTAGAACCACAGTGGTCCCAGGTTTTATTTGACATTTTCATCAGTGGCTTCTCTCTCAAGGGGCCGGCACAGCCAAATGATGGTCCAGACTTCTCTCATATGAAGCTCTGTCCATTCATCCTGAGCTGTGCCCGGGACTCCTGACAGTAGATGGCCTGCCTTTCACATCTTGCCATTCTTTGATCCCAGAATTTCAGTTGCATTGCTTTTGGCTTTTACTTGCTGATGAACAGATTTATGTGGATTTAATTTTCTTTAGTCTCTGGCTGCCAAAGATTTTGGTGTTTGTAATTTTCAATGGGAGCTAGATCAACTAAAACTTGTTTTGTTTTGTTTTGTTTTGTTTTGTTTTGTTTCTGGGTGTAGGTTTTCACAGTAGCGGGAAGTCAGAAGTGATTTGTAGGCTACTAAATCTTGGGCTTTGTTTAACATATAATTTTTATGGTCAGCAAGAGTGAATAAGGTCCTAATATTTCAGAACTTCATATAAGAAGTAAGCCAGAATGGAAAATTACACTCTCCACCAACCAAAGCTAGAGATTGCATAATGTATCTTCTCAGAAATCATAATCCTGACCCCTTCCTCCTATCTCATTTTTGTTCTCCAAGTCTGGAATTCTTGCTAAGTGAAGGTTTGGTGCTTATTTTTCTTTGGTAATGCAAAACATACAAAATGTCCCTCCCACCACACAAATGTGCAAAGCAGATGTGGCTTCCTTGAGTACCCCTTCACTGATGTTCTCTCTCTGATGATCCCTTAGCCTGCTAGATAATGAAAAATTAAAAACCCAGCTTTAGTCAAATTATGGAATCTTAGTCTGATCTAGTCATTTAAGATCTCTTTAGGGTTTTCACTCTCTGGTCTCTTAGCTCTGGTAGATGCTAAATGCTTCAGTGCTCCTTTTGCTCCACTCCAAGATGGCGTCTGGATGTGGAGAGTAATATAGGTGTGGTTTAGGTGGCAAGGTGGGGGTCCTCAAATCTGTGCCAGTCTCAGAATCTCCCTGGTCTCACATGTTCAGTGGCTGGAAGGGATGTTTCCTCAAATGGCATTCACCAACAGGCTACTGGCCCTATTTGTCTGCAAATCTACTCAGCAGCCTCTTCATCCACTACCCTCTCAATACTCAGAGTCTGCCTCTTTGGGGCTAATAGGAACTTCAGAGTTGGGTAAGGGGAATTAGGAACTTTGTGTCAGACTCACAGGGGTAGGCATAAGGATCTCTGCCCAGATCCTCCTTCAATGAAAGATTTGCTGCCTTGGTGGCTGAGAGAGTGGTCAGCAGATGGTCTCTGGTTTACAGCTCCTTCAGGATCTGCTACAGCTACAGAAAGACATCTTGCCTGAGGCCATGCCCTTTCCAGAGTGACCCTCTTCTTATGACTGACATGGGAGTATAAAGGACTGGCCCATTCAGCAGATTGCAATACAATACTGACTGGCAACTCCCCACTCCAGAGTTCTCCTTTGGGTTGGCTAAGACTTTGTTGGGTCTCATCACAATCTCACCAGTTTCTCCCTCTAACCAATCCTGCTTTCTCCCTCCCTTTTTCATAGGTGTAATTCATAATAAACATCTTGCATCCCAAATTCTGTCTCAGCATCTACTCTCAGAGAAGCCAGCTTACAACACTGATCTATTCACCTATAGCAGCCTCCCCATATTATGTCCAGACCAGGGAAGCAAGCCATTAGCCTTGATGTTTCTGCCACTACCTTCATGCCACCCCTATACAATGTGGAAATAAACTTTGTGTGAGGAGACCTACCAGCATCTACTATTGGAATCTGTGTTTCCCATTACCAGTTTCTAGGGTGGAAGTCTCTGCTCTTCGCTGTAACCTTAGACTTCTACCGACCTCTTGCCTCTTTGGTGCCTCTGCTTATTTTCTTGCATATATTTGCCACCTCTGAGTTCTAGGGAACAAAAACTTGTGCTATGGCTCATTGCCCTGGTCTTTTCTTACCACCACCTCCATACCTTTGCTCCCATACCATGTGGATGTAGCAATTAACCCCAAATGGGGCTTCTCGAAGAGGTCAGCAGCCTCCCCATATTATGGTCAGACCAGGGAAGCAGGCCATTAGCCTTGATGTTTTTGGAGGCTTCCTACTATTCTGGGTGTTTCTGAAGGTGCTTCTTTCTACCTGCTTTCTTGAGGTGCTTTCTGGGGCTCCCAATCCTAAGGAGAAAGGACTGTTACAAGGACTCTGCTAGCTGACTTCCTTAATCTCCTTTTGCTATGCTTTTTCTAATCATCCCTGCTTCCTCTATGCTATGTCCTTATTCTCATCTAGACAGAAAGCCAATTGAGAGTGACTTCAAAGAAGAGTCTTCCTTCGCCAAAGAAAGAAATTGATATTTTAGACATTCAGGCTCCATTCTCTATGTTAAAAAAGCTTAAAGACATTAAAAAATCATTTCTTTCTTAGCAAAACTTGGCTCTCGAGTCTTGTTTCAATCTCACACAAATAAATAAGCAATGATCTTCTTATTCTAATAGGTATCTATCTTTTTCCTGAAGCATTTGAACCCCATTCTTTACAGGGTGAGAAGTTGCCAGTTAAGATTTATAAGACATGAAAATGTATCTGAATAATATTCAAGAGAATATACCTGTTGTATAGAAATAATAAATTTAATAGTCATTACCTATGCAGCAGTGATTATGCTTTGCATATATTACCTCACTTAATTTTCATAATGACCCTGTGGGAAAAGTATTATCCAATTTTGAAAATGATAAATTGAGGCCCAGGGGGGATAAACAACTTGCCTAAGGTCACATGATTAATAAAGGTTGGACTCAAATTCAGGTCTGACTCCAAACTCCTTGTTCTAACCACTGTAATTTCTCCATTAGAAAATTGTTGGCTGGAGTGCCTGCGTGGCTCAGACTGCTGAGTGTCCAACTCTTGATTTCAGTTCAGGTCATGGTCTCACAATTGTGGGATTGAGCCCCACATCTGCTCTGTGCTGAGGCCGGAGCCTGCTTAAGATTCTCTCTCTCTACCTCTGCCCCTCTCCCCAGCTTGAGCACTCTTTCTCTCTGAAAAGGAAAGGTAAGGAAAGGAAAGGAAAGGAAAGGAAAGGAAGGGAAGGGAAGGGAAGGGAAGGGAAGGGAAGGGAAGGGAAGGGAAGGGAAGGAAAGGAAAGGAAAGGAAAGGAAAGGAAAGGAAAGGAAAGGAAAGGAAAGAGTTGGCTACAAAACTCTTGGCTATAATTTTGATCACAGACAACTCTCATTTGGTGGTTTAACTTTTCTATTCAGCAAGAAACAACCAGGCATAGTGTTTGAGAACCAGGCTTTGAAGATGAGCTGTGTTCTCTGCTTCATCATCTATAAAACGGAGGTAATGCCACCCTTAACCCACAAAATCGTGTGAGGTTTAAATGAGTTAATATATGACAAGCTTTTGGTACAGTGCTTGGCACATAGGAGGCTTTAGTAACTGTGAGCTCCTGCTGTTAGGAAAGCCTCAGGACAGCACTGTCTTTATCATGAGGCTGAAGATTTCAAAATCAAATGCTAAAAAAATGAGTTTTTAATTTTTGACATTCATAAATATTTAAATTGGGTTTTGTTCTTTCTTTTTCCCTTTTATATCTTAGAAATTAACCTCCATTCAACTGTAGGAAGAAAAATCCTGCTGTGAATGTTTAGGGAGAATGGAATCACCCTGTCAGAAATATCACTGATTGCTTTGTTTGTTGTTTTGCTCTATTGTAGAAGACGCAATTGCTTTAATGACGCATCTCCATGACTTATTTTTGTTGTCTTCTTATAATTACCATTGACATTAATATTTTGCCTTTGCAGAGAGGCAAGGAGGGAGTAGAGGAAAGCATGTAGCCTTTGCAGTCAAACATAGCCAAGCCTGAATCCAATATCTAATTGATCCTTGGAAAGTGACTTACTTACTTTGAGTTTCAGCTTTTGTCATTTGTGCCTACATCCCTGATACAATTGATATCAGATAAAATGATATAATATGCTCCAGATGCCTAATATTAACTAGCACATTACAAGGGTTAGTGAAAGTTATTTCACTTTCTTACCTCTGCCTTTTATTTGCCCTTCCTCACTGCCTTTACTTTAGAAAGTTGGCTGTAAGTGCATGGGGGCTGGTAGGTGGGTGGGTGGGGCATTGGAATTCTTGGAGATCTACCTATTATATGGTAAATGGTATAGGTCCAGTTATACTCCCTTCCAGTTCACCTATTGATGTCCTGTACCCCAGAATGTGACCTTATTTGGAAATAGAATTGTTGCAAATATAATTAGTTAAGATGAACTCATACTGGAGTAGGGTGGATCCTAATTTAATATGATAAGTGCCCTCATGTAAAGGAAAAATCTGGACACAGACACGCACACAGGGAGAGCACCATGTGGAGATTAATACAGAGATTGGGATAATGCTTCTATAGGCCAAGGAATGCCAAAGATTGTTAGCAAACAAGGAGTTAAGTGAGCAGTATAGAACAGGTTCTCTCTAACAGCCCTCAGAAAGTATTAACCCTAACAACACCTTGGTTTTCGATTTTTAGCCTCAAGAACTGACTGAGACAATAAATTTCTGTTATTGAAGCCACCCAGTTTGTCGTACTTTGTTACGGCAGCCCTAGCAACCTAATAACAATGTGGACTAGAACTTTCTCTGAAATGTTCAGTGCAGAGATGCTAAATGTTGTGCTTATTAAACATTTACTTATCTAAAAAATTAAATCCTTCCACCAAAATCGAGGGAAGTTGGCAGTTTGTTCAGAGAAGAAGTTACTAAAAGTGAAGAATGACAGATAAACCTGTCTTGGGATTTCATAGAAAACTACTATAAAAAACTGAAGAGTTAACATTTTTAAATGACTTCTGACACAACTTTTACCAATTCTCCACTAAAATAATTAGAGGGACGCCTGGATGACTTAGTTGGTTAAGCATCTGACTCTTGATTTCGGCTCAGGTCATGATCTCATGATGGGTTGTGAGATCGAGCCCTGCATCAGACTCCCTGCTGAGCATGGAGCCTGCTTGGGATTCTCTTTTCCTCTCTCTTTGCCCCTCCCCTGCTTGCATGCATGTGCTTTCTCTCTCAAAATAAATAAGTAAACTTTATAAGATAATTAGAAATGATATGGGAAAAAATGTGACAATCACAATGATCCTGTAAAAATCTAAGACTGGCAATCAACCTTTTGCTAAAATCTAGTATACATATAAATCACCAGTGGATGGAACTGAATTGAAAATCCATTTTCAATGGTCTGTAAATATACAGTAAAACCTTGGATTGCAAGTAACTTGTTCTGTGAGTGTTCTGCAAGACGAGCAAACATTTCCAAAAAAATTTAACTTGATAAATGACCAGTGTCGTGTAATACAAGTAGCACGTGATGACAAATGTCACATGATCGCAACTGAGCCAACGGTTCTTGAAACTCGCTTCAATATACAAGTGCTTTGGATTACAAGCATGGTCCCTGAACGAATTATGCTCTTAAACCAGGGTTTTACTGTATTCCTTTCCGACACTGAGGACACTGTTGGCCTGAAGCAAAGTGAGAAGACCCTTCATTTCTCCCCCACACCCATCTCCAGGCTATGCTATTCAGGATCTTTACCCATAAGAAAAGTGCACAGCCAGAGGCTATGATTTTTTAGATGTCCAGATTTAAAAAAATTTTTTTTGTTTATTTATATTTGAGAGACAGAGAGAGATAGAGCACGAGCAGAGGAGGGGCAGAGAGAGGGAGACACAGAATCTGATGCGGGTTCCCGGCTCTGAGCTGTCAGCACAGAGCCCAGCGTGGGGCTTGAACTCACAAACTGCGAGAGATCATGACCTGAGCCGAAGTCGGACACTTAACCGACTGAGCCACCCGGGCACCCTTATATGTCCAGATTATTATTCACCATTCTCCTCTCCCAATTAGTGTCTAACTTTTCACATCCATTCAGAAAGTGAATTTCTTGAATGTAACAGTGCAAAAAAGAGGTAACAGGAATGGCTCATGAACTCAGGAAACACTTTATTTACCTTTACCAGTTTATTACAAAAGATGCAATTCAGGAACAGCCATATGAAAGAGATGCATAGGGCAAGGTCTTGAGGTAGGGGTGTGGAGCTTCCAAACTCTCTCCAGGGTACCACCCTCCCAGCACCTCAAAGTGTTGACCAACTCAAAAGCTCATCAAATCTCCTTGTTCAAGAGTTGTTATAGAGCTTAATCTCCAGCTCTGTCTACCTCCCCTGCCCTGAAGTCAGGAATGAAGCTGAAGTTTCAACCCTTAATCAATTGGTCTTTCTGGTCTCTGGTCTCATCCTGAGGCTTTTAAGGGACACTGCCCTAAGTCACCTCACTAGCATAAACTCAGGTCTAACCTAAAGGGGCTTGCTATGAATAACAAAAGATATTCCCACCACTCAGGAAAGTCCAAGGGTTTTCGGAGCTCTGTGCCAGGAATTTGGGACAAAGATCAAATACATTTATTTTTATACCAGACCCTCCACAGAGGTTGTACCATTTTGCATCCAATATTGTATGAGAGTGCCCTTTTCTTCTTAGCCATGTGAAGCTTTTAAATTTTTGCCAATCTAATGGTTGGGTATAGTATTTCAGTTTTCTTTCAATTTGTTTTTCTCTTATTATAAATGAAATTAGATATCTCTTTATATATTTAAAAGCTATATACACCTACACACATACACATATAAATAGTTTATATCTCATGTCCATTTTTTTTCTATAGGAATTTTGGTGTTTTTCTGTTCAATCTTTATAAGTTTTGGATCTGTTAGGGAAATTAGTATTTTATCTGTGATATATGTTGCAAATATTTACTCTCAATTTGTTGTTTGCTCTTTGACTTTGCTTATGGTGTTGTGGGGTTTTTTATTTTGTTTTTGTTGGTTTTTTTGCCATGAAAAAAGGTTTAATTTTGATTTAATCAAACATATCAATTTTTAAAATTGCATCTGACTTCTAAGTAATACTTAGATACTTTCCCTACACCGAGGACATAAAAAAATCATCCATGTTTTCTTCTAGCACTGTATAGATCAGTGTTTTCTTCCAGCATTGTATAGATCAGAGATCACCTAGATCTCTGATTTATTTAGAGTTTATTTTGTGTGCAGTATGATGAATTGATCGAATTTTGTCTTTAAAAGAATTTCCAGGGGCACATACGTGGCTCAGTTAAGCGTCTGACTCTTGATTTTGGCTTAGGTCATGATCTCTCAGAGAGTGGAGCCTGCTTAAGATTCTCTTTCTCTCTCCCTCTGCCCCTCTCCCCGACTCAAGCACGCGCTCTCTCTCTCTCTCTCTAAAATGAAAGGGAAAAAATAATTTTCAAAGATGTGGAGAAATACACCTCCACCAAAGATGTGGAGAAAAAAGGAAATTACAAAATTATATGTTCAGAATGAACTCCACACACATACAAAGAAAACACATTAGAACAAAATACACCAAAATGTTACAAATAGTTACATCTTATTAGCAGATTATGGGATTTAAATTATTTCCTACTAAAATATGCTTTTCATATTTTCTATAATAAAGATGTCTTACTTTAAAAGCAGAAAGAAAAGCAGTATGGGGTCTTTAATTTAAAAACAAAAAAACAAACAAAACATTCGGCCCTGCTAGTTTTTTTGGTAGTCTGAAACAGAAATGTAAAAATACATATTGAGTTGATGCAAAGAAGAATAGGATCCCTACATACTTCCCCTCTTCTTTGCACATGTCTCTGCCTTTCTTCGTGTTTTTTTCTATCCCATTTCCTCCCTCTATGTCTTACATAGCAGTAAAATAACATGCAGAAAATAAGCCTTTCACAGCGTATTATTTTATTTCCACAAAAGCTACTTGGGGTTAATTCTTTCATAAAACACCTCGCAGGTTATGACAAGAACGCAAAGAGACCACAATGCTGATGGATAACGTAAAGCCTCTGGCATACAAATCACCCCTTCCCCCTGAGCTAACAGTCCTGAGACCGGCAACAGGGTAACCTATTGCAAAGCTCTCTGTGTTATCCTAGAGGGTGTAAAATTCCAGGGCTTTTTATTTTAGCAGTTGGATGGTCAGAGAATTCTTGCTTCCTTTATTTTATGGCACTAGTGATGTGCAGCTGAAAAATCAATGCCAGATGGCTCAGCAGGAGACAGGGCTGTGTGTTGTTCTCAGTCTCCCCAAGAGAAGAGCTCTGTGCTGGGGACACTCAGGATTGTCACCTCTAGTGGTTAACAATGACATTTGTTGAATGTTCGTAGTGTGCTAAAGTCTGTTTTACATGCACTGTCTCATGAAATCATCATGGTAACCCTGCAAGGTAGTCCTTATTATTATGTCATATATATGTACCTATCATATAAATAACTGCAGATAAATAACTTTCCCTGGAGGTGGCAGAATCAAAACTTGAACCCAAGCCTGTTAGGCTCCAAAGTCAAGACTTTAAAGGGTATTTTAATGCCATTGGGTGAAGTGTCAGTACCAAGAAACAATAGGTTAACACGTGTCAATTTATCAGTGAAACTTGTGACTCATCCAGATGACACAAAGCCTCCTTTGAAGATATTTTCTAACAGCATTTCCTAATGCAGGTTCCACAAGAAAATTAAACTCCACCAAAAAATGAGTTGAGTACTATCTGATCATTTCTTCCAAGGATGATGGCACGTAACGCATAGTAACATTGTAGGTGCAAAGAAGAAAAGTTAATTCATTACACAAAATGATGACTTGGTGGGCTTTGGAACATAGGTCTTATTTCTCTCTCTTCCCCATTCTCTCTTCCCTCCCTTCTTTCCTGTGTGTGTGTGTGTGTGTGTGTGTGTGTTTCCCTCTCTTAAGAAAGGTTGAAAGGGATGGGGTTGCCTGGCCGGCTCAGTCAGAGGGGTATGCAACTCTTGAGCATGGGGTCATGGGTTTGAGCCTCACTTAGGGTGTAGAGACTACTTAAATAAAAAAATAATTAAATAAAAGAAAGTTTGCAAGTAACAGGCCTATACTGCAATTATTAGCTGAATCCTCCCTGGTTCCGTTAGCAATGCCTGAAGAAGGTCTTTTACTCAGGACTTCATATTGATGATAAAAGGATAAATGCTGTATTGCATATTGTTTACTCCACTATCGATCTAAGCAATCATTCGTAACATGACACTACAAATAATACATGGGGTGCTTCTGGTATTTGCTCTGATCCTTCCTTGCTAAGGGATAGATGAATCTTGAGCTGGGAGGACCAAAGGGACACTCCCTGCCCTCCCTTGTCTAGATCTTTATTTGTCTTACTCTTCTTTGCTTGGTGACCCTCTTTGGAGTTTCCCATTCCCTACTGGACTAGGATTTATACACTCCTATTTATGTTAATGCAATTGCCTAATTCAAACTTTAATTACAAAATTTTCACCAATACTATTTTATACCTATAACCAGTGTTGCTTCTAATTTGAAACGATGACGTGACAGCATTTGGAATAGTTTGTTTCACTGGTGTGTGTTCTTTAAATAACAACCAGAACTTTTTTTCTCTTTCTCTTTTTCTTTCTCACTGTCCTTCAACCTTGCCTTTTTTTGTTTTTTGTTTTTTTTTCAAAAGAGGTTAACATTTACGTTCAGTACTAGCTGAAAAAAATCTCTCCTTTTGATACTGATGTTCCCATAACATTGAGTCTCATGGTTCTGGGCTAAATGACAATTTGGTGGCTTCATAATGGCTTTCATTTAAGCAAAACCGGCATTGTTAGCTATCAATGATTGTTTGATGTTCCAGAAAATATCCTCATGTTAGATGTTCAATGCCAAAGTACATCTTTTTTCAAACAGAAATGAAATGTTTCAGTAATGTTTGCCTTTTTTGTGGGAAAGGGAAAAAAGCACAACATTCTTGAAGTGTTTTCAGGGAAACTTGTAGATGTCTTGCAGACTGCAGCTTGGACTGAGTGATCTGAATACCAGCAACATTGGTGATAGCATGAGAAATGTCACAAGGCATCCTAAGTTTTCTTGTTTTTCACTCTTGGATAACTGATATAGCAGAATGGTGCCAGCATTCCCGAACTCTTTTTTTATAACGTTTTTTAAAATTTATTATTAAGGGACAGAGAGAGAGAGAGAGCATCAGCAGGGGAGGGGCAGAGAGAGGAGGAGACACAGAATCCGAAGCAGGCTCCAGGCTCTCAGCACAGAACGGAACTCACAAACTGCGAGATCGTGACTTGAGCTGAAGTCGGTCACTTAACCGACTGAGCCCCCCAGGTGCCCCTCCGAACTCTTTTTTTGATTCACCCTCTCTTAAATCTCCAGTCATAGGAGGATGGTGATTAATAAGGGTAAGGGTGTAGAGTCAAAGGACTCAAGCACAGCTCCACTATTCATAGCAATACTACCATGGGGTGCTGAGTAGAGGAAGAAAGGGATCATTGAGCAGAAAGATACTAATAATTCTAATTATCATCATCATTGACATTTACTGAGGGCTCAGTAAGTGCCAGATATTACACTAATAGCTTCTATGCGTTGTTTCATTTACTACTCACAACGACCCCATGAAGTAGATACTATTATAATTATTTTCATTTTATAGGTGAGAAAACTATAGTGAAGAGAGGTTAAATAACTTGTCCAAGGTCACATAGCCTAGGTGATGGAGCCTAGATTCAAACGCCTGGGTGGCTCAGTCGGTTAAGCCTCCGACTTCGGCTTAGGTCACGATCTCGCAATCCATGAGTTCAAGCCCCACGTCGGGCTCTGTGCTGACTGCTCAGAGCCTAGAGCCTGTTTCAGATTCTGTGGCTCCCTCTCTCTCTGACCCTCCCCTGTTCATGCTCTGTCTCTCTCTGTCTCAAAAATAAATAAACGTTAAAAAAAATTTAAAATAAAATAAAATAAAATGTATCAGGATTTGTGGGATGCTTGGGTGGCTCAGTCAGTTGAGCATCTGACTTCAGCTCAGGTCATGATCTCTCAGTTGGTGAGTTCGAACCCCGCGTTGGGCTCTGTGCTGACAGCCCAGAGCCTGGAGCTTGTTTTGGATTCTGTGTCTCCCTTTCTCTCTGCCCTCCCCCTCACATCCTGTCCCTCTCTTTCTCAAATATAAACACACATTGAAAAATAAATAAATAAATAGATAAATAAATAAATAAAATGTGCCAGGATTTGTTTTAATTAGGTACGGTAACACATGCAAACATAGAAATGATTGTCATCAAGGAAAAAGTTTATACCCACAGATCCCTAGAAATAAGAGGCATGGCATACCATACAGGGCCAAATGGGAAGCACCAGGGTCACTCAGAAATCAGATGGAGCAAAAGGGGAAAGCATGACTGAGAACTTTCATTGTGCTTTTTGTGGGAAGGAATGGGCCAAGCAGGGTACACAAAGTATACAGGCCTAGGGTTGGCTAGTTTGAATAATTTGGGTGGGTTCAGGAACATTGGAACTGTCCCTACTTATCTTATACCTGGCCCTGGGATGATTAAGACAGGGGTATGATGGCTCAGCCCAGGGGTATGGGCTCTGGACTGGTTGATTCGCATTTAAAGATTATTCTCTCAAGTCAATGTTTGCTATCTTTAGGAGTTGTCTAACCCTGAGAGGGACAATCTCTACCCATTAAGGCCCCAAGATACCACAGCATCATAAAATACAAAAAATAGAAAAATATTATTAATACACTCTAGTTGAATATCTCATCTGTCTCGTCTCAGACATTGTCCTTGGTCTTACTGATTCTATTCCTGAACTGTCTGTAACTCATGGTGCGTTGGCCTGATGCAAGCAAGGAAGCTGCTTCTGGGTAACTCAGCTTTCTCCCTGACCAGGCCTCTCTGTTCTCCTTTGTACCAATGATCCTTTCAGCTTTAACTGTACCTCCTGTGCAACCCCGAGATTATGCAGGTGGCCAGCAAAGGCCTTGAGAGCAATGGCAAAAGAAGGCAGCTTGTGCCTTTGTGGAATCACTAAATAGGCTACCTTTGCAGAATGCCTTAATGCCAGTAGGACTCAGCTGCTGAGTAAACTCAAAATGGCAGCATGGTGTGGTTAGGCAGAGAGAGATTGGGCCAGCACTATCAAATTTTCACTAGCAACTCTTTGACATGAAGATATCCAGAAGTTTGCCAGTGCCCTCTATGAGTGTTAAGAGAGAGGATGTTATCCGAGATAAAGAAGCACAAAGTGACTTGTTTTGCACATCTGATATGCAATGTATAAATTGATAATCCCAATATACAGATCATATTTGGTAATAATAATATTGAGAATAGTAACAAAGTAGACAAACTTCTGGGTAGACTAATCAAGACAAATAGTGACCAAAAAGCAGTATTAGGGATGGCAAATGCAATCATTTTTAAAAATAATTAGGCAGTAGAAGTAATTGTATGCCAATGAATTTGAAAATTTCAACAAAATAGACAATTTTCTAGAAAAAAATTTCCAAATTCTTCTTTAAATATGTCATAACTGTCCCTATTTTAGGATTGTTTAACTTCTGTTTCTTCTGTTTGGAGTATTCTTTCCCCGTTTTGCTGCATAGTGAGGTCCTCTCACTTCCTACAGGCCTTTCCTCAGATTCATGCTTTTATGAACACTTTCTTGTAAATTCTATTTAAAGTCCAACCCTTCACACAGATTTCACATCCCCTTTCTCTTTTAATTCTTTTCTTTAATAGCGATCACTACCTAATATATTATATATTTTACTTATCCATTTTGCTTGTTGACTGCTTTCTTAAATGCAATCTACAAAGGCAAGGAGTTTAAAAAAACTTTTTTTTCACTACTGTACTTGTATTGCCTAAGTGCCTGGCACATGGGAAGTACTTGATGAATATTTAAATGAATAATATAATTAACTAAAAATCGCCAAATTGCCACATGGAATTGAATAAATAGATAGGTAGATGATAGATAATGACCAAATAAATTAAGACTGGGAGGGCAAGAATAATTTAACATTGGAAAAATCTTCAAATTAAATCATCACATTTACTGCATTGAGATTGATAGAGAAAGGATGCTTGGATGGCTTAGTCAGTTCAATGTCTGACTCTTCATTTCAGCTCAGGTCATGATCCCAGGGTTGTGGGATCAAGCCCCGTGTTGGCTCCATGCTGAGCATGGAACCTGCTTGAGATTCTCTCTCTCTCTCTCTCTCTCTCTCTCTCTCTCTCTCTCTCTCTCCCCCCACCCCTCTCCCCTGCTTATGTGTGCTCTCTCTCTAAAAAATTTTTAAAAAGAGAGAGAGATTGACAGAGAAATGCCATATACTCCTCTCAGTAAATCAGAAAAAGAAACCAAAAGTGTGCATAGAAGGCAACTTCTACCTAATCAAGTGAATCTATCAAAAGCGAATAACAGACATTAGTCTAAATGGTGAAACTTTAGAAGACTTCAAGTAGATTAAGAACTAAGGTGAGGATGCCTACTATTCAACATTGCACTGAAGTTCCTAACCAAAGGAATAATACAAAATAAAAGAGGTATGAGAGTTGGAAAGAAAAAAGTCAAATTTTCACCTGTAGAATACATGATTATTTTTGTAGAAAATTCAAAAGAACCCTCAGATAACTTCTAAAAATCAAGAGAATTCAGAAGAGCATCCAAATTTAAGATTGATAGACAATAAAAAAAAATACCATGCTTCTATACTAACAATAAAGATCAGAAAATATAATAAAATTTTTCTAATTAGGCAAGACATGTATGGAGAATATTATATAACTCTGTTAAGAACATAAAAAATACAATACAAAAACAAAAATGTAAATGGGATATGTATACCAGATGATGCTGATCTTTGGAAAGGGAAGATAATGGGTCTAACAGAGAAAATGTAGAGACTTTAATGCTCTATTTAAAAAAGAAAAAAACAACTGAAGGTAATAAAATTTGATATTTGTTCATTTTGGTGGTGAATATTTATCATAGATGTTTATTACATTTTCTATGTTTTGGGTGCCCCAATATAAATAAATGCAGAGAGGGATCTCACTAATCTGAAACAGGATTTTGTAAAAAAAAAAAAAAAATGAACAAAGATGCCTTCATTGGTTACTGAATCAATTACCATCTAGTGTGCATAGCTATTTACACACATTTTTAGAAATATTGTAATATCTTTAAATACCTGTTCTGGGACTAAAGACATGATCCACTTTCTGGGCTTCGAAAGCATTTGTGACCAGATGGTATACAGTGCTGCAATGATTCCTGGGCTTTATTCTAGTAGATTTGAAAAGTCTGTTCTCAAGTGGGATTTTTGCAGAATCTGCACCCTGGTTTTGAAGCTACAAGTAAAGTATGAATATGAAATGGCCGAGCAGGACTTGGCACTCTTGGACATGTAGGAAGATCTTCCAAAGCTTGCATTTTCTGCCTTCTGCTGACCTGTTTGGCAAGAGATCTCTACCCAAATATTAAAGGAAGCTTTTTACTGGAAGAGATTCAAAATACTATGGCATAGTGAGGCAGTCTCGTGTGTTTTCAGAATCTTGAATTCTTTCTCCATTCTGAATTACGGGAAGTTCTAGTGAGTGGAGAGGTTTTATTTTATCTAATTGCTCCAGAGTTTACACACTGTTCAGAATATGCCTTATAAGTTCATTTATATGATAATGACAACCAACCAAAGGGCAAATTTGATACACAAATTATTAAATCATTCTGCCTGCATATTCTCTCCTTTTGGACAATTACTTTTTCCAAATACCAACCGATCAGACAACTATAATTACTTTGTGCTCTGCTAATAGAAGTCGGGTAGAGAGCTAGCAGTTAAAGAAATTCTTATCTGTGGCTGCAAAAAAGGCTGTTCCTTGGAATGTCTTGCAGACCTATGTTCCATTTATTTTTTAAAAATTTCTTAATGTTTATTTATCTTTGAGAGACAGAGAGAGAGAGAGAGAGAGGGAGAGACTGAGCACAAGCAGGGGAGAGGCAGAGAGAAAGGGAGACACAGAATCCAAAGCAGGCTTCAGGCTCTGAGATGTCAGCACAGAACCCAACGTGGGGCTTGAACTCAGGAACTGTGAGGTCATGACCCGAGCTGAAGTCAGTCACTCAACTGATTGAGCCACAGAGGCACACCAGACACATGTTCCATTTAAATAGTGGAAAAATCACTGTGTTTCTTCATCAGAGAGGTATAAACATTTTGACCTAAAATGCAAACATTTTGCTTTATTTTTAATTCACTGACCTACTTTGTAACAACTCTCAGCTGAAACTGCTTCTGTGCATGTAGAAGTCAAGAAAACTCAGATGTGGCAACAAAGAAAAAACATTCCAAACAGGCATCAAAGTGGGGAGGGGAATAAACTCAAGAGTGTATGAGTTTACTAAAACCCTTTAGTAAGTAAGGGGTTTAGCCCTGAAACAGAGACACTGTTTGGCAAAGCTATGAGACAGACAAACTGATCTGAATTTGGTGTCTTTCTCCTTTCTTCTCTTCCCTTATAGTCCAGAACCCCATAGTAGGCAAGCATGCCCTTCACAGTGTGCCATAGCTGCCCAGGCAATGCTCAGGGCCTCCAAATGATCTTCCTACCTCCCTACATCAAAATCCTATTTCCACAGTACTGTGCTCTGGGCGATAGCTCTGGAATAAAGCAATTCCGTACTAAATTGCTAGCGATGAGGGACAACCCTATATGGGTCTGCCTGTAGAGGGCTATTGTATCATAGCTGTCTGGAGGTCCCCAGCCTACCCCTCCACCTCTCCTGGTAATCAAGGTCAATTCAGGGACCCGAAAGGCCTCAGGATTATGAAGCAAATTCAGGACCAAATTCAGAGCTAAGCACCAGCTTTATCAAAGCTTGTGTGATGGTTACCCTAACTAATACACCTAGGGATGAGAGTCCCAAATATTGAGAACCGGGTACATGTTGCCCTGGAGAGTGACAAAGGGCCAGCCAAGCCATGTATATCTAAAGCCACCAATTTCTTTGGGGTCTTTCATCATAAATGGTACCGAGTGGAAAGTGTGAGTGTAGTATTAGCCACTTTTCAGATCCAAAAGTTGCCTTCCCAGAACAAAACAAAAAGTACCCAAGAACAAGCCATGCTGACTTTGTCTTTCTGAGTATTTTAGAGGACATGGCAGTAAAAAGATCACAGATAAATTATAATATTGAAAAATACTTTTTGTGGCTCGGAGCCCTGAGAGCACTCTGAATGTCATAATAATTCTATAAAGTCTGTCAGACATTCACAGGGGATTATCCTGGGATTTCAGGGAGGGAGACACAGCATAGTTACTGACAGCCACAAGAAGTCACTCTTTTGCAAATAACATTAGACAAACAACTCCAACATTTGTGAGCATATAACAGTCAGAAAGTGTATGGAAAATATTTTTTAAAGTGGACATTGGAAGATGAGATGGTTCTTTTTAAAATTGAAAACATAGGGAGGAGACATCTCTTAGAATTTGGAATAGAGCCAGGGTACTTAAAGTCTAATTGTGTGTGTGTGTGTGTGTGTGTGTGTGTGTGTGTGTGTGTGTTTTGTTTGTTTGTTTGTTTGTTTTTAGCTTCAGTTAAAGACTTTAGAGTCTATCTTTGAGAACTAAATCTAAAGTAAATCCAGCAGGAGGATTATTTAGTGAATATACACAGATGTTTGGAAAGAGGATTTTTTTTTTTTGTCCTTAGAAGTAATTATGTGCAGGAAAGAGGATTGATTTGCAAAAGGACATGGATTTGACCTTAGAATATTGTAGTTTCCTTCTGTAACGGGGGGGGGGGGGGGGGGGGGGGGTGGGGGGGTGGGGGGGTGGGGGGGTGAGGGGGGGCTTGAGAGGGGTGGGGGAGGGGAAGATACAAATTAATGTACTGTGAAATGAATGGGAATTTTAAAGAGTTTAAGGATTTTCTTTTCCTCTATTAGAAAGTCATGGTCACCTAATTCCCACCATAAACTTTCATTCTGAGATATGAATAAATAAGCATCTAAAAAAATTACCATTAGGGAGCAATAGCCTATGTTTTCTATTGTTCCTTTTGAGAAAAGAGGGTACAGACTGAAAATACAAGAGATTTGGATGAGAGGTTTAAGTTATCTCAGGGAAATTTTCAAATGGGTAAAGTATCGATCTATATGTCTACCCCCATGAACTTCTTATCTTAATAGCATTTTTTTCCTTGTGAAGAAAACTAAGACCAACTAGCTTAAGAAAAAAAAGGAATTTATTATCTCACGTAACTGAGATATACAGTTTGTTTTAGACATAACCAGATCAAGGGGCTTAAAAGCTCTCATTGGGACTTAATCTCTTCATCTATCTGTCTTTCCAAATCATGGCTCTGCTTTTTCTCTTTGTTGGTTTTGTTTCTCAGGCAAATTCTCCCTTTATGATGCCAAGATGGCTAAATTAAATCTCTATCAGCACAAGGATCCTAAAGGAAAAAAACAATTCTAGTTTTCAATAGACTATCCCTATAAAATCAGGATTGAATCTCCTTAAACCACTATGCAACCATTCAATTCAGTTCTCTATCCATTATGGAATTAACATAGTATATAGAATACACTGAGTGGCTTTTTAACTGAAATACAAATAAAAAGGTGACTGCAAGTCCTTGATTTGAGGTGGCACACAGCTAGTTAATTGACCATTGATTCTTGGAATTCTGGCATTGTACTTAACAAGGCGACAACATTCAGGGTCTTGCAAGGACAAACTTGAATAAGAATGTGTTGACTTTACTTTGAGGCCTTAGGTAAGTCTCCTCCAAGAAGGTTCTAGTTTAACTTGTAGCTGAGCCACAGAGAAGCACACACATCTTTGCTCAAAACCCTTTTCTGCCTAACATCTAAGACAAATGATATCTAGCAATCTGGAGAGGTACAGAAGTATAAGATTGAAAAATATATATTCTCTGTTCCAGACTAATGTGAGTGCCAGGAAAAACATGGAGAAAAAAAACAAACAAACTAGGAAACAATTCTGGAGAAAACCTGATATCCCAGGACCCTCCTAAATATCTAATGTTTGCTTACTTTTTTGATGGAGTAAAAAAAATATGATTGAGAAGTTGGAAAATATTGTATGTGTGATTATGGCTCCCCAAAGATGTCCACATCATAGTCCCCAGAACCTGTCCATGGCAAAACAACTTTGCAGATGTGATTAAATTAAGCATCCTGAAATGAGGATAGTATCCTGGATTATACAGTTAGGACCAATGTAATCACAAGTGGCCTTATAAGAGGGTCAAGTAAGAGAAGGAGATGTGACAGCAGAAATAGAGGCTGGAGTAATGCAGGGTCGTGAGCCAAGGAATGGGGATAGTCTCTAGAAATTGGAAAAGGCAAGAAAACAAGTTCTCCCCTACAGCTTCTAGTAGGAATGCAGCCTCACCAATCCACTTTAGACTTCTGACCTACTAAAATGTAAGATGATAAATGTGTGCTATTCTAAGGAACTAAGTTTGTGGTAATTTGCTAAAGCAGCAATAGGAAACTAATACATGACAGAGACAAATAATGCGAATGGAAAAAGAAAGGCAAACAGAAACCCTGGATAAGGGCGCCTAGCTGGTTCAGTCGGAAGATCATGTGACTCTTGATCTCAGGGTCATGAATTCTAGCCCCTTGAACTCTATACCTCCTCTGCATTGGGCGTAGAGATTACATAAATAAATAAACTTTAAAAATCTTTTTTAAGGTTTATTTATTTATTTTGAGGGAGAGAGAGAGGCAGAGAGAGATGGAGAATCCCAAGCAGAGCCTGACATAGGACTCGATCCCATGAACCATGAGATCATGACTTGAGCTGAAATCAAGAGTCAGACACCTTGGCACAAAAACAGACACATAGACCAATGGAATAGAATAGAAACCCCAGGACTAGACCCACAAACGTATGGCCAACTAATCTTTGACAAAGCAGGAAAGAACATCCAATGGAAAAAAGACAGTCTCTTTAACAAATGGTGCTGGGAGAACTGGACAGCAACATGCAGAAGGTTGAAACTAGACCACTTTCTCACACCATTCACAAAAATAAACTCAAAATGGATAAAGGACCTGAATGTGGTCTCAAAACCCTAGAGGAGAAAGCAGGAAAAGACCTCTCCGACCTCAGCCGTAGCAATTTCTTACTTGACACATCCCCAAAGGCAAGGGAATTAAAAGCAAAAATGAACTACTGGGACCTTATGAAGATAAAAAGCTTCTGCACAGCAAAGGAAACAACCAACAAAACTAAAAGGCAACCAACGGAATGGGAAAAGATATTTGCAAATGACATATTGGACAAACGGCTAGTATCCAAAATCTATAAAGAGCTCACCAAACTCCACACCCGAGAAACAAATAACCCAGTGAAGAAATGGGCAGAAAACATGAATAGACACTTCTCTAAAGAAGACATCCGGATGGCCAACAGGCACATGAAAAGATGCTCAACGTCGCTCCTCATCAGGGAAATACAAATCAAAACCACACTCAGATATCACCTCACGCCAGTCAGAGTGGCCAAAATGAACAAATCAGGAGACTATAGATGCTGGAGAGGATGTGGAGAAACGGGAACCCTCTTGCACTGTTGGTGGGAATGCAAATTGGTGCAGCCACTCTGGAAAACAGTGTGGAGGTTCCTCAAAAAATTAAAAATAGACCTACCCTATGACCCAGCAATAGCACTGCTAGGAATTTACCCAAGGGATACAGGAGTACTGATGCATAGGGGCACTTGTACCCCAATGTTTATAGCAGCACTCTCAACAATAGCCAAATTATGGAAAGAGCCTAAATGTCCATCAACTGATGAATGGATAAAGAAATTGTGGTTTATATACACAATGGAGTACTACGTGGCAATGAGAAAGAATGAAATATGGCCCTTTGTAGCAACGTGGATGGAACTGGAGAGTGTGATGCTAAGTGAAATAAGCCATACAGAGAAAGACAGATACCATATGTTTTCACTCTTATGTGGATCCTGAGAAACTTAACAGAAACCCATGGGGGAGGGGAAGGAAAAAAAAAAGAGGTTAGAGTGGAAGAGAGCTAAAGCATAAGAGACTCTTAAAAACTGAGAACAAACTGAGGGTTGATGGGGGTGGGAGGGAGGGGAGGGTGGGTGATGGGTATTGAGAAGGGCACCTTTTGGGATGAGCACTGGGTGTTGTATGGAAACCAATTTGACAATAAACTTCATATATTGAAATAAATAAATAAATAAAAATTAAAAAAAAAAAGAGTCAGACACTTAACTGACTAAGGCATCCCCCCCGCCAATTTTTTTTAATTAAAGAGAAAAAGAAACCCCAGGATAAACAAAACAAAATAAAAACACATGAGAGACATGGTCTAACTATGAAACAAATGAAAATACAGCTACTGGTTAATAAAAATGTAACAAAGAGTATACATTGTCCTTCAAAAATTCACTTTGAATTGTAATGAAGGAAATATAATCTTGGCCAATAAATTGGCCTGGCACTAAATAAAATTTACTATCATAATAATATAAAGATTATGTATAGCTTTTCAACCTTTAGAGTTAACTTATGGTAAAATACTGAAGGCTTCTTTTGTAAGACAAAACGCAAATTTCAACGACTTTGACAGTGAGAATTCACAGTTTCATTGACAGAGTGTAGGTTATATAAAAAGAATGAAAAATAAAAAAAAATAGATTTGTTCATACCATCATCTTAACATTATGGGGAGCTAAAAGAGGTTGTTGAAAGTCAGTGCAACAAAAAAGTAGAGATTTATGAATATATATGACAGGTATAAAGATGTAAAAAGAAGAACAAAAAATAATATAATTATTAAACATATGAAGGAAAAGAGAAGAAAAAATTGGAATAATGTAAATGAGGTAAACTCATTTTTATTATCAAGTTATAACTAGTTTTTAACCTATCAGTCTCCAGGAGTATCTATTTATCAACAAATACCTCTTAGTAAAGGTAGTATCTAGAAGAATTCAAGTCAGAAATAGTTAAAAGAGGTTAACTGTGATAATAGGGCAAAAAGTGAGATCAAAAGGAAGGAACTTCACTGGTCAATTTTATCATGCATCTAAGGGAGGAAAATGGTAATTGCACACAAACATAGAAAGTAAATAACAAAAGAATACTTCACCACTCTTTTTATGAGGCCACATTATCCTGATACCAAAATCAGAAAGACATTATAAGAAGAAAGAAGTATGAAAATTTGAAATTAAATATGAAATTAAATCTAGCAACATGTAAAAAAGTAAATATATCATGACAATGGGATTCATTCTAGGAAGGCAAGGTTGGTTTAATATTCAAAAGTCAATCCATGTAATTTACCAAATTAAACTAGAAAAAGCATATGATCATCATAATAGATGCTTAATAAGCATTTGACAAAATTCAATAGCTATTGTGATTAAAAAATCATTAGTGATATCTATGGAAAACTTAAAGCTAATATCATACTTACTAATGAAAGACTGAACACTTTTAGACTGTAACTAAGAATGAAGTGAGGATGTTTACTCTTACCACCTATATTCAAAATAGCCAGTGCAAAATAGGGCAAGAAAAAGAAATAAACAGCCTGCAGACTGGAAATTAAAAAAATCTTTTTGACTTCATAAATATGATTGTTTATGTAGAAAATTTTTAAAATCTACAAAAAAGCTATTAAAATAAATGTGAAGTCAGCATGGTCATTGGATACTAGGTCAATATACAAAAACTCATCATACATATATGCAACAAGCAATTGAAAAATAAAATTAAAAATTAATATTTCAAATAGCATGAAAACATGAAATATTTTTAAGAATAAATTTAACAAAATATGTATAAGTCCTGTACACTGAAAAGCACAAAACACTAGTGAGAGATACTAAAGAAAAATCTAAATAGAGAGATAAAATGGACAGGAAACTTAATACTATTAAGATGTTACTTCTTCCTAAATTGATACACAGGTTCCATACAATTTTATTCAAAATCTGTGGTCTTTGGTAGAAGTTAATATGTGAGTTCTTAAATGTGTGTAGAAATGCAGAGTTTGGAAGAGCCAAAACATTTTTGAAAACAAAGACCAGGGGCGCCTGGGTGGCTCAGTTGGTTAAGCGTCCAACTTCAGCTCAGGTCACGATCTCACAGTCCGTGAGTTTGAGCCCTGCGTCGGGCTCTGGGCTGATGGCTTAGAGCCTGGAGCCTGCTTCCGATTCTGTGTCTCCCTCTCTCTCTGCCCCTCCCCCGTTCATGCTCTGTCTCTCCATGTCTCAAAAATAAATAAATGTTAAAAAAAAAATTAAAAAAAAAAAAGAAAACAAAGACCAATGAGTGAGGACTTACACTACCATTTTATAACACTGTAATAATCAAGACACGTGATCTGGCATAAAGATAGACCTATAAATCAATGACAAAATAGAAATTATAAGTGGACCCAAACATACAGTTATTTTTTAATAAAAGTGCCATTTTTGGAAAAGCCAGTTGCAAGAAAAATTGGAGAATGTAGCAGCATTAGGTGAGATATTAAAGACACCATGTGACCACAGAAAGCAGTAGAGGCAGAGAGAGCAGCTCCCTTGAGGCTTGATTGACTAGACCACTTTCCTGTTTTGATGAGGCCCAGCTGTGCTTGAAGTCCCTTATGTCCTCTTAGCAGACAGAAATAGGTTATTTTGTGTATGAAATCATGTACACACATAGATCTATAATTTTTTCTGTATGTATCCATTTGTGTATATATTAAGCTGATACATAAGATGTCTCCAACTCTAATCCAATACCACGGGTTCATTTTACCCTTCTCTTCTTGCTCGTTCTATAACTTCCCTCTCTACCAGTGAGAAACCTGGCTCTTACATCCAACATCCATTTACTTACTTGTTCAACCCTTTTGATTATTTTCAACTGGGTTGTTTATCTTATTATTGAATTGTGAGACTTCTTTATTATTTTGGATGTGTGTGTTTCATCAAGTGTATGTGTTGCAAATAGTTTCTCCCAGTTCATGGCTTGCCTTTTCGTTTTCTTTCAGAGATGAACAGTTTTTCATTTTGATGGAGTCCAATTTACTGATTTTTTTTTCTTTTATCGTTTGTGCTTCTTGTGTCCTAAGAAATCTGAGCTTCACCCAAGGTCTCAAAGATGATCTCCTAGATTTTCTTCTAGAAGTTTTATACGTGTAGCTCTTACATTTAGGTTGACAATCCATGTCAAGTTAATTTCTGGCAACTTAGTTCTCACAAAAGAACTTTATTTCTGCATTCACATTTATTTTGTTATATGATATTCAAAATACATGATTACAGTGACATGTGTAACTATCATGGACAGCTGGGGAGAGCACAACTGAGTCCTGGTAAGGGTACTACTCAACGGAGAGAGGAGACATTCAGACTACACTAGAGAGTAGAGTAGCCTCCCTAGTCTTGAGTCTTCAGCACCGTGGGCTTCAATGGGTAAGTTTTACAGAGGGAATGGACAGCTTGCGTTGCTCCAGAATGGAAATTGGGTTAAAAAAAACATCTACCAGATATAAACAAGTGAGCTGGTAGATCAGTTTTATGCATGCCAAACCAGTCCCGAATTATACCTTTATTTCTGGATGTCACAATCTAAGAAAAATTGACAAACTAGAACGGTGCTTTATAAACTTTTTCAGAGTTCTATGATTCCATGGCAATTACCTCAATAATACTCAGGTGAAAGAAGTTAGGTTTTTTTTTTTCTTTTCTATTTTGCACAGATTTCTTTTTCTTTTCTAAAGTAGCCCTGTGGCTTAAAAGAAAGAGTGTAAGAGCTGGAAATCATGATTGAACAGGTACTCTCTTAGAGGAAATTAATCATCTATGAGGATGCTGGATAATATGTGTGGAAGATCATGTTTGTTGCTTAACCAATAGCCACTTTCTTCCTCTTCCTCTTCCTATGTATCCAATGTAACAGACACTAGCATAGCTATAAGGGGTTGCCAGCTGCAGAGACCCAGTGCTCGGTCCCCATCCTGCTTGATCTCATCTCAAGAAAATTTTATGGCCCTGAGTAATAGATGGTGGCAAGGTGTGTGCTATCACAGGGAGATGCTGACTCACTTTGGTTACTTAAGGTTGATTCACGAATTGCCTCCCCAGGTTGATTCACATTCACATGTCTCCATGGAGATACTTTCTCCAGTGTCCTTGGAAGACAATTTTCCATCCTTACTTGTTTCCTTCTCCTAAGTAGAATTTCTCCCTCTAAAAGTGAGCTTAGAATAGAGCTTTACTTACCTCCAAAATATTTTTAAGCTTGAGTGATGATGTGCTATTGAAGAAAAACCGTATTTGATCTGATTTAATTAAATCAATAGTCTCATTTTATGATTTAGATATACATAATCTTAGAATACAATCATTTTGGTTTATTATTAATTTGGACTATGTTGAGAAAATCATTTTTGCTGTAAAAAGAACATGCCAAATTTATTCTCTGAATTGTGAACAGGTCAATTTAATTATCAGTCTCTTTAAATTTCCTTTGGAAACATTCTTTCAAATATCAAATCATAAAACCCAAGACTGGTGTTTTGACTAACCTAAAATGCAATGATCCGTAGGCACAAAATAAAGAACAATTGAAAATGCTGTTCCAGATAAATTTGAGGATACATAAAAATGTAACAAAAAATAAAATACTTACCTCAACTCCATCATTGGAAGGTGTGGCTGGAACAGGTGTCAGCAATAAAGCCAAATGAGAAACATGAAAGTCATTTACTCCCAACCATAATTTCACAAAGTCAAAACTGAGGCTCAGAAAGGCTGAGTGATTAACTTTTGATCATATTCCCTTTCATTTGCAGGAGTCTAAAGCCAGGTTTCTTTACTTCCAGTCCTGTGTTTTAATGGTTGTCATTTCCATTAAATTACCTATGGTAGGGCTGATCATGTCTGTTATGGATGTCAATGGCCAGTCTAACTGGTTAGTCATCATTATTCAGATGATCAAATGATTAGGAAGCTTGACCTTTTTGTTTCATTCACTTCTGATGAACAGACTTCAACCTTGTCATAACTTCCCTGGCTTTTCAGCTTGGTTATGTGAACATAAGTCCATCAACCTTTCCAGTTTTCCATTTTAATCCTGGGGAAAAAAATTAATAGAGCCAAATATAATATGTAGGTTGTATAAATTAGTCAAAGAATGAGAAAATCTCACATTTGTAAAGCACTTTATAGATGATGAGATCCTCTATGAGATACTATTCCCACTTTGCAGGTAAGGAATATGAACTGTCCAGCTGAGTTGCAGAGCCAGACTAGAAATGAGTTATTCTATCTTCAAATCCAATATTCTTTTGATATTTTACCTTTTGCAAATCACCTAAGAACTTATTTACTTTCCATTATAATGGATATAATTGACTCATGCCCAGAAAGAAAATGAGTGAAGGCCAAATGTTTTTCTCATCTATTACTATTATAATACTTGGAAAATAGTAACATTTAACATTTATAGTGAATGTATTAATTGACAACAAATGTATTCTGAGCACTTACTATGTAGCGCAAGCTGTTAGTTATGAGGGGACAAACCTTTTGCTGGGAGCAATTTGTAAACTGTAAACACAAATGTCAAGTGTTATTATTGTAGGAGGAAGCTCACAAATTATTTAGAGCTTATAAACTGGTCTCTCTAGACAAAGGTCCAAGTTAAAGACTCAAAAATGCCTACTTAAAAGAAATCTTCCCAATCACCTGTTTTAAGAACTACCTTCTCAAGATAAGGAAACTCAGAAGGGAGAGGTTAACCGACTTGCCAAATATCACATCACCAGTTCGTGTCAAAACAAGATAATTGTTTTAGAAAAGGTTAAAGTTTCAGGATACAATGAGAGGTCTTGAGACTTTTTTTTGGAACCTTAGCATTCAGGAACCTAACAAGGGTTTGACTTGTCTACAGCAAGTAAATGTAAAACACAAAGGAAACCCCTAGTTTCTTTTTCAATAGTAGGGCAATTCCCTGGTCCCTCCTCCTATCTTCCCCTTTGCAATTGCAGAAAGATGACAAATGGGTTTCATGCAGAATAGCTATCAGTATTGGAAGGCACCTGACGGGAGGATCAGGCAAAATTTGAACATCTACATTTCAACAGCTTCATTGTTGTTGTTTTACAAAAGTGAAAAATACTGATGGTGCTGATATATTTAGTCCCAAGTAAAGTTTAAGTTGTCACTTTCAACTGTTATACTAGGATACTTTGAGCTGGGAATTTTTTAGAGATGTTATCTTCATAGCACATTAGCTAACAAAACACCTTCAGTTAAAGAGCATGACTTTATACAGAATTAATGGAATGTAGATAAAGGAGATGTGATCAGTAAGTGAATGCTTGGTTATCAGTACACTTCACTCATATCAGAGTTTCCTCATAATTCAAAGCAATCTCAACTATCTGTCATTAACTTCCAGTGTAAGAAATGGAGAAATCCATTAATAAGTACTACTTGTGAAATGGGAATCTATATTCTTTTATTTTTGTCATTTTTTTTTTTATTTTAGAGAGATTGAGAGCAAGGGGGGGAGGGGGCATGGGGGACGAGGGGGAAGAGAGAGCGAGAGAGAGAGAGAGAGAGAGAGAGAGAGAGAGAAGGAACCTTAAGCAGGCTCCAGTGTGGAGCCCAACATGGGGCTGGATCCCACAACCCTGGGATCATGACCTGAGCCAAAATCAAGAGTCAGATGCTCAACCCACTGACCCACCCCGGTGCCCCTAGAATCTATATTTTTTTAAGTCAGTGAAACATTGTAGGCATAGAACTTAAGCATATGTGATTGCTGTTAAGCATTTGGGTATTCATTCACTTTACTGAGTGGCAAATAACAAAGGAATGCAAACAGATGAGAAGTAGTGGCCCACTCAACCGCTCTGTTAAAAAACCTGTTTCAAAATACCCTGCAAAATGTATACAGTAGAACAGAAGGATAATGAGACAAAGGAGGAAATCAGATGTCAACTCTACTTAGCCGCAGCACCAAATTGGCCTTTGCTTAGTCTACTCTGGGCATCCGGGTCCTGGCTACAAATGCTAATTGGATCCACCAAATCTGAGTATTTCACCTAGTTAAAATTTTTGAGGATTTGTTTGCAAACGCACTAAAAGAATGAAACTTCCTCTGCGGAGCTTTAACTAACAGGAATAAATGTACACAGTGAATTACAAATTAAGTCGCAGGAATAAATATTCACAGCAAAATCCAAATAACAATCGCAGTTCACTGGGCATCAATAAGACACAATAAAATTACTAATGAGGGTAGACTCTTTATCCTCTACGTTAAAGTATAATTTTCAAAAAAAAGTAAAGTCATGACTCTAAAGCAAATCTAAAATTAACACATGTAAAAGATTTTATTTAACTCATTGACTAATGAGAGAACCAGTGAGATGTTAGGACAAGTTCAAAATGCATTTAAGAAGCTGGGGTGTTTATAGGAAATTTCACAAAGAAATATTAAGATAAGATTGTTGGTTTAGATATAAACTGATAATGACCAATGGGCCATAAATCTCTGGGGTTATCTGTTCTACCAGCCTGCACCACCATCTCATTATGACAGTTTTTAAGTTAACAGAGTGAATTTACTGAGTCTGGGCCTTTAATCAACAGTAAGTATTGCTATGAACTAAGTACGTTCCCTACACAATCCTTGAATGGCCTTTGCCCATGTATATATTGAAAGACATGCTGCTCATTGTGTGTGTGTGTGTGTGTGTGTGTGCATGTGCACATGTGTGCATGCATGCACATGCCTTATTTTCAAATTTTGGATAATTTTCTCTGGCATGTTCTTTCATTAGGTAGCTTCTTCAGGACCATAATCTAGGTAGGTCCAAACCTACTTAGATTCAGGATGAATATTCTAATCAATCAAGAGTTTTTATTTTCTCTGCCTGCTTTATTTAATAGTCAGTCATTAAAAGTAGTGTAACTTTCAAGCCCAGCTACATAGATTTCATCAAATATATTTTCTATTTCTGTTTCTACTTAAGTTTGCATAAATCCATGGAATTAAAGAAATGTTGGACATGTGCCCATTATATGTGAATATTCTTTGTGAAAGCGTCCTGAAAAACGTCTGAGAGTGCCTTCTGTAATTGCATTTGTGATAGCTCTGGAGATCTCACTGGCTTTGGGTAGCCAGGGAGAAAATTGTTTCTTTCAGGCTAAACTCTAACTTGGAAGACATTCTCTCTCTCATCTCATCTCAAAACCCATCTTCTCTGTAGTTGTTTCTCGCTTTTTCAGTTTATATGTTCCCTTCCCACTCTATTTCTTTGCCTTTCTCCAAGTACAAACTGATAAAATCTGACCACTCTTCTAGAATTTTTATGGTTACTTATTTTTAGCCTCCTACATGTAAATCATTTAAAAACAGAAGATAAAGAATACTACTAAATGCAACTGTAACTCAATCTGAAATCATTGTTCATTCCCCAAATAAAAGATTAGTAGAAACTTGAAAAACAGAGAGTTGTTGAGAGAATCATCCTTTTACTTAAATTGGTAATTTAATTTCTGGTTATTCCTTTATAATAGTTTTCCTAGGAGTGGAATTATAGCTTCAAAAGTGAAGAATTCCGGAGTCAGACTGGGGATTCTGTCCCCCTCTGCCTACTTCCCCTCCTTCTCTTACCAGCTGTGTGACCTTGGTAACTGAGGCCTTGATTTGTTCCTCTGTAATATGAGCATAATATTTTAGAGTTGTTAAATAATATATTAAAAAATTTAGCTCAGGCCTGTAGCTCAACAAATGGTAGTAACCAAAGCCACAACCTCACCCCTTCCCCACTTGATCATGTATTCTATTTAATGTCATCTCTTCCCAGAGGCCTTTCTTGCCTATCACCTTTACCCTACAGATTCCTTACCAGAGTTCATAGTCTGTTTCTTTTAAAGCATTTTCACAATTTGTGGTCATTTATCTTTTTTGTCTAGTCCATGGGGATAGAAGCTCTGACAAGCAGGGGTAATATATATCTCATTCACCATTGTGTATCCAGAACCTACCCCAGTATCTGGCATATAGTAGACATTTACTAAACATATGGCAATCAGTGAATCTGAGCCCCACATAGGACTTCATCACCCAACATCATAGAACAGGACTTTTCATAAAAAATGTGGAAACTCTCCTGGGGCACCTGGCTGGCTCAGTTGATTAAAGGTCTGACTCTTGATTTCAGCTCATATCATGAGTTCGGGCCCCACATTGGGCTCTGTGCTGACAGCACGGAGCCTGCTTGGGATTCTTTCTGTCTCCCTCTCTCTCTCTGCCCCACCCCCATTTGTGTTCTCTCTCTCTCTCTCTCTCTCTCTCTCTCTCAAAATAAATAAATAATTTTTTTTTAAATGTGGAAACTCTCTTTTTCCCCTCAGCCACTGTCAGAGAATTGAGAAAAGGATTTCTGGATGCATAAATACGTAAGTTTCTTTACATCATGTGCCAAAGGTAAACTACAAGGACATACAATATTTCTAAATATTGTATAATTAGTGAATATTAAAATATACAAACTTATTCAACTCAACAACAAAGACAAACACAACAATCTGACTTTAAAATGGACAAAGTAAATAGACATTTTTTCAAAGACATCCAAATGGCCAACAGGTATATAAAAAGATGCTCAGCATCACTAATCATCAGGGAAGTGCAAATCAAAAGCATAATGAGGTATCATCTCATACCTATTAAAATGGCTATCATCAGGAAGATAAGAGTTAATAAGTGTTGGTGAGGATGTGGTGAAAAGGGAACATTTGTACACTGCTGATGGGAACACAAATTGGTTCAACCACTACGGTAAACAGTGTGGAATTTCCTCAAAAAATTAAAAATAGACCTACCTTTTGATCCAGCAATTCTATTTCTGGGTATATATCCAAAGTAAGTGTAAGTAGGGTATCAAAGGTATGTATACACTCCCATGTTTATTGCAACATTATTCATAATGGCCAATACATAAAAATAACCTAAGTGGCCATCTATGGATGAATATATATATGTGTGTATGTATGTGTGAATATATATATATATATGTGTGTGTGTGTGTGTGTGTGTGTGTGTGTGTGTGTATGTGTGTATATACACACACACACATATATATATATATATATTCATCCATAGATGGCCACTTTATATATATATATATATATATATATATATATATATATATATACACACACACACACATATAACATATATAATATATATAATATATAACAGAGAGAAGGAAGCACATCTTGATATTTGGAACAACATGGATGGACCTTGAGGACATTATACTAAGTGAGATAAACCAGACAGAAAGAGACAAATACTGCATGATATTACTTACATGTGGAATATAAAAAGGCAAACTCATAGAAGCAGAGACCAAAATGGTGTTACCAGGAAAGGTTGGCAGATAGGACACATGTTGTTTAAGGGTACACACTTGTAAAAAAGCCTCAGAGATTTAATGCACAGTAAAGTGAATATAGACACTACTATCATATTATAATCATCCAACTTGCTGAGAGACTTAGAAAATTAATTATTATTACCATTAAAAAGAAATAATTATGTAACATGGTAGAATTGCTAATTATGGCTACAATGGCAATCTTATTACAATGTACTAATGTATCAAATTAACATGTTGAACCCCTTACGTTTACATGTTCAAATATATTTCAATTTTAAAAGATTTACAAATGTCCATACGTATCTAAATATAAATGAAATTATTTAAGTTACAAGCATTCTTAAACTTAAGATATTTATAAAGGTAGCTCATTCCTTAATCATATGCTATGCTTTTCTTCTCAAGGTAATGACAGATTAGATTCCCAGATGCATAAATTATAGACATCTATCACTCTCATTTGTCACCCAGCATTTAGATATCTTTCTCCGTGTTTTATTTAACAGACCCCAAGCCTTTAGCAAACTCAAAAAAAAAAAAAAAAGCATCAATATAGAAAACACATATGTGCTTATATGAAATGCATACTATAATAAATGTCCTGGGTGTGGTGCTGACAGAGCTTAGTTTTCCAAAACATACTTTGTTAAATGACATCCACAGAATCACTTCATAAGTCTACTAATCTGATAACACCTGCCCTCATTATCGATTCTTATTCAGTCTTCTGGGAATTCTAGCTCACGTTATCAGAATAAAACTAAATGGACATTCTGTTCTCATCGTTTCTGTCCTAATGAGAAAGGTTCTTGTTATTTTTGCAACTTAATTGTTTTAAGTAGTCAAACTCAGGCTCAAGATCAGGCTTAAGGTCAAAACCAATGGGAAAGACAAAGTACCTTGAAAACTAAAGTGGCTTAAATAATGGCCATGAGTTCTGGATTGAAGAGAAGCACTGAATTCATGACAGGAAACTTTAGAATGAACTCTTCTAAAGTAAGTATATTTGAAAGCCAGGAAAGCAAGTCATAGGAATTCAAACAGATATAAATCTATATCCATCGATTTATCATTTTATTTTCTACGCTATTCTTTCTATTAAACTACATGAAGGGACTGTGTTTTACACTGTAGTTTCATTTGGTTACTGTTTATTTTTAACATATTTTTCCATTTAAGCAATTAGAACAAAGAGTCAAATACAAAAAAAAAAAAAAAAGAATACACATTGTAATACAGAACCATTTCAGGCACAACTTCTGCCTTAAATGATTCCATATAAATTAAAATGGCACATAGGACAGATGGTGCAGAAGCAGTTTCACATGAGATTTTAAAATACAGTGATATGAATTGGTTGAATCTGATGTGATTCTGTTGGTAAAATAGCAGAAAGATAGAAAACCTTGAAAGGAAACATTAGTCACTGTATAATCTAGGCCTAAAGAAACTGAACCTAGAGAATTTCATCTAGCAGGTGGAAAAGCAATACCTTCCAAAGTCCATTTAAAATCAGTTTGTTTTTGGGCATCTGGATGCTCAGTCAGTTGAGTATCCTACTTCAGCTCAGGTCATGATCTCACAGTTTGTGAGTTCAAGCCCCGTATCAGGGGCAGAGTAGAGATGGCTTCAGATCCTCTTTCCCCCTCTCACTGCTCCTTCCCTGCTTGTGCTCTCTCAAAAATAAATAAAACATTTAAAACTTTTTGTTTAAATAAATAAAAAAATAAAATCATTTTGTTTCATCAGAATCAAATATATTATGAAACACATTGGTCTTGTGATCAGAAAGCTCTAGGTCCGGAGAATTAAGAGACCTAGATTCTAGCCATACTTGATGTCAGGAAATTGTAACCTCACCTCTCCAGGCCTCAGTTTTTTATCTGTAAATTGAAGGAATTAGTTAGATCATACTCTACTTCCTATAGCTCTAGAGGCCAGCTTTCATGTTCTAGAAGTCAATATTACCTAGGAACATCATAATGTTCAAATCATCCCACTCACCCTAATCAAGAAGGCCTTTAACAGATAGATACTTTTCTTCTCATCAAACACTATTTGCAAAAAGGCCTCCTACTGGCTGAGAATTGAGAGCAAAAAACAAAGACTTTTGTCTTCCCAATTGCATCTAGGCATGCCTTTTCTTTGTCCTTGTTTGCTGCAGTATCATAGTGGCTTTGAGATTAGGTAGACCTGAGCTGAAGTCACTTAATTTCTCTGATATTGAGTTTCCTCATCAATAAAATAAGCATATTAAAAGTATCTTTTTCTTAAAGCTTTATGAGGATTAAAAGAGAGGACAGCTTTAGGTGTGGTACCTGCCACGTGTGTTTAATTATTATTGGTTATATCTTCCTACTTTGACATGTCTTATGGACTGTGTGGTTGTGGGGGCTTTTGACTCGTACTTGAAGGTGAGCAGAGGGTGGTACAGTAGAGTGAGTTAAAGGGAGTGGGGCAGAGGAGGGGCAAAAGTAAAATGAAAGTGATTTTAAGCTTCAAAAAGAAAATCTGCAGGATAATTATTTTAATTTTTTTAAGTTTATTTATTTTGAGAGAGACAGAGAGAGGAAGAGTGTGAGCAGGGAAGAGGCAGAGACAGAATCCCAAGCAGGCCCTGTGCTGTCAGTGCAGAACCCGATGTGGGGCTTGATCGCACGAACTGTGAGATTATGACCTGAGCTGAAATCAAGAGTCAGATGCCTAACCAACTGAGCCACTCAGGTGCCCCAGGACAGTTGTTTATAAAGTCAATTTGTAAAGCAAAATTAAGAGCTGCAAAGGTACTCTTGTGCTGTTTCTATGTCACAAATTGGTGACCAAATGCATGCTCAGAATTAGAAGAATTTCTGAACTAGATTCAGTATTTCCCAAATTTGGATTCTTTCATTAAAGACCATCTTCTTCTGCAAATGAAAAGATACATACCAAAATATTAATAATGGATATCTCTGGGTGGTAAGAGTATAGCTAATATTTATTTACTCCTTTATATATACTTCATTTATTTTTCAAGTTATTGTTTTCTAAAATAAAAGTATTATTTTGGAAACAAAATTTATCATTATAAAATATGCAATGACTGGAGAAAAAAGGATATGAATCTTTCATGGATCCGTTTCTCAAACTTCTTAGGTTCTCCAGCAGCTGTTTACTATTTGCATTTTTTCCCCTCTTAATAAAGTAATTATTTAATCCTTCTCTGGGTCTGTAGCATCAAAGTCACTGTCTCAAAGACTGTGAAATTCTAAGATGATTTCAACACATAAAGCACTCCCACTGGGACACAGTACAAAGATTCAAGTTATGGTTGAAAGAGGAAAGCAGGCAGGAGAAAGAAATTTTTTAAAAAAATGTTTACACACTTATTCTCTTACAAAAACACATACATACCTACAAACATACACATAAATACATACATACTCATGCCAACATATACATACACACACTGCCCCATCTCACTTCCTGTTGCTTTTTATATTGGATAAGGTTTGATTATTGCTAATGATACCCAGCTGTGTCAGTTCCTTGGGCTCTTTACCCGTGTTTTCCTTTCTCTCAGATATAATTTCTCTCGCATTTAAATAGTCTTTCAAAATGAGGCCATTCTGACAGACCCTGATCTAGCATATGGTTGGCCAATATCCAATGAGTTCAGGATGCTTAGCCAGATAATTCAGATACCACACAGGTGGCCTCTACTTAAATGACCTTAAATGGACTCCAGGGCCTAGAGGCTGAAGGCATGCTAAGAGACCAAATTAGAAGTCATAGTTAATGGGAAAGTGCATTAGCTCCCAACCTATTCACCTAGGAATGGGCATATGTCCAGAACTATTAAAGACCTCTTTTTTTTTTTTTAAAGTTTATTTATTTATTTTGGGAGAGAAAGAGAGAGAGAGAGAGAGAGAGAGAGAGAGAGAGAGAGAGAATGAGTGGGGGAGGGGCAGAGAAAGAGAGGAAGAGAGGGAATCCCAAGCAGGTCCTATGCTGTCAGTGCAGAGCCTGACGTGGAGCTCGAACTCACAAACTACGAGTCCATGACCTGAGCTGAAATCAATAGTCAGACGCTTAACCAACTGAGTCGCCCAGCCTCCCCTAAGAATTATTAAAGACTTCTAAGGAGAACTAACCATATTTCTTTTTAGAATTAGAGGAGAAATTAGAAATCATGCAATCCGACCACTTCTTTTTCACACATGAAAAGGTAAAACCAGAGATGCTAAGTATTTCACAGAGAGCCATCATGTCTTGAGTCAGATGTGCGTCTTTGGTTGTGAGCAACAGAAGCCTCCCTGGCTAACTTAAGCAAGAAAGAATATGTTGGAAGACAATCAAGTTCTCGGAGAAGGGAAGCAAAAGCCTGAAGTGCCCCGATCAGAAAGGACAAAAACCAGGAAGCCAAAGTGGTCTCAGGAATAGGAACTGTTCAATTGTTTTGACAGAGAGCCTTCATAGAATAAGAGAAGCCAACCATTGCTTTCCCCAAATCCCTGAATTATTCCATTAAAGAGTCAAAGAACCAGGAAGAAAGAGTCAGATTGACTCTTGTGTTGTCTGCCCACTCCTCAGCAGTTACCTTGATATATGGTCTCATCAAGTTTTCACTTCATAGGGGAGAGGTCATGCCACGAAAAGAAACTGGAATACTATTATACTATTACTCAAAAAGAAAGAATGGATGGAAAAACCTCCTATGCCCACTACACTGGCCATTGCTCATTTTACTACATCCAACTGTCTCATTTGGGTGGAGGAAGCCATGTGTCCATTAAACAACTTCCTTATACTGCTTACAGATTCATTCATTTCTAAAATGACCATTTATATATTCCTTTGACTTTGTTCTATGTCCCTTGTTGACAAGAATATATCCCTGAGGGAGGTAATACATTTATAAATTATAATCAGTTTTAACATAGCCTCCCTAAAGGAGAAAGGGAGAAGCAATTGAGACCCTTGGGGACTCGAGAGGATGGGGAAAGGTTGTGTGAAAGGAGAGGTCAGGAATACCAAAGGAAAACACTGTCTTTTTCACATTTTTGTCTAGTCTTGACCCAACTAATAAGGTTTATACAACTTTGCATTTTTGTTCTACAGCCTTTTAGCTAAAACTCCTAATTTGCAGAGTTTGCTAAGCAGCTGAAGATTAGTTTCTTTCCACAGGGACCTTAGTCAGGTAAGCCAGTTTTACCTCAATTTATGACTGTGAAAAGGGCATAGAAAAATCAGAAGAAAAGAAAACCCTTACCAATGGTGTCCTTTCCCTCACATAGCTCTTTGAAACAGGAGAAATAAAAATTGATTAATATCTTTCAATTCACCAGGAATAAGGCTTGCTTTCCAAAATTTTTGCACAGTGCCAAAAATTTGTGGCAATACAAATGTTCAGGAGAGAAATTGTGCAGATTCAGAGTTTTTCATTGTTATATAATCCTAAAGTAATTAGAAACAGGCTCTTTACTTCTTTTTCATCTCTTTCAAAACCTGTATTCAACATATAGTTTCTGGAAGAAAGAAAGCACTAACATTGACTACCACATATGAACCCTTCTGTCACTCCTCTCCTAGAAAGACCTTTTCCAATAAAGCATTTGAAAAAGAATCAGTCTCAGTCTTTGCTTCATGAAAGAAACCAACCTAAGAATATAGGCAGACACAGAATAATGTGCATTAATATTTCTAATATACGTGTTTGATAGAAGTGATCAGGGTCTGAGGCAGAAACTGACATTCTATCCAGAAATTTTGTCCTTATTTTCAATATACTATGTACTTCCTCCACGATAACTTTTCAACATAAAGTGTAACTACAGAATTGTGTGGCTTCTTAAGTAGGAAAAAGAGACAATTAAGAAAATTAGCTGAATTGCTGGGGCACCTGGGTGGTTCAGTCAGTTAAGCACCCGACTCTGATTTCGGCTCAGATCATGATCTCACAGTTCTTGCCTTGAAGCCTTCATCTCTCTCTCCCTCTCTCACTCTCTGCCCTCCCCCCACCCATGCTCGCTCTCTCTCTCTCTCTCTCTCTCTCTCAAAATAAATAAATAACCATTAAAAAAAAAAGAAAATTAGCTGAATTACAAACAAAAATGCGTGGACTCTGAAGCATGGTCTTGGGAGTTAGACTGAGCTGGGTTTGAATCCAGCTTTAACATTTACTAGCCATGTATTCACTGAAAAAAAGAATAATTCTGCTTTTTTTTTTTTTTTTTTTTTTTTTTTTTTTTTTTTTTTGCTGGGATTTTGAGCATTAGATTTATTTTAAATAAAGTACTTAGACCCAAAACATATCGATGACCAGCGGCGGGCTAGAGCCTACCCCCAGCAGTTCACAATAGGGGGTTACACTAATTTCCAACTCTACGCTCAGTAATATCCCACTGATTGCTTGTAATTGGCTACAGTGGGAGTATTACACCACAGAAACTGGCAAATGCTAGAAATCAAGACTCTCACTCACCCCGGAGCTGCTTGTTAAACATAAACCAGCATATCACTGCCTTAATCTATGATTCTAGTCTAGACAGTCCCTTGAGCTGTAGACTCACAATGCCTACTAAAGTTCTCCTGAATGCCCCACAAAAATTTAAAACTAGGGGCGCCTGGCTGGCTCAGTTGGGAGAGCATGTGACTCTTGATCTCGGGTTGTGAGTTCAAGCCCCAATTTGGGCATAGAGATTTCTTAAACAAATAAAACCTAAAAAAAAAAAAAAACAACAACTCAATACATCCACAATTTACCTCATCTCCTCTGCCACCCCCCTGTTCATTTCCATTGATGGAATTACATATCGCCAAAAATGCCAAGTAAAAATCTGAGTTCTTCCTTTACATCTCCTTCACCTTCATCCCCACAACCTATCAACATAAAAAAAAAGAAAGAAAAAAATACTTGCACTTTTGTGTTTCCTAACAATTTCTCCAACTCTACTCCTCCTCCTCAAGTTCAGACTCTTTCCTTCTTTGGCCTGGAAATTCTAGCAGCCTTCTGATTACTCCCCTTACAATTCACCCTTTATATCACCTTAGATCAAGATTTTTAAAAAGTCAGTCTGACTGCCACTCCTCTGCCTAACAGCCTCCTAGGTTCTATATTGTCTATAGGATAAAATCTGAGCTCCTTTTTTTTTTTTTTTTTTTTTTTTAAAGTGAGCTCTATGCCTAATGTGGGGCTTGAATTCATGACCATGCTCCACCAACTGAGCCAGTCAGGCACCCTTAAAATCCAAGCTCCTTGACTTTGTCATCAAAGTCATCTTGCTTTAGTTTTTATTTTCAACTTTATCACTTACCATTCCCTACTTTGGAGTTTACAATTCAGTCACTGACTACTCACAGTATTATTTCTGGGGATGCTCTGGGGATGAATTACCTTCAGTACATAATAATAACCACATGTATTGAGCAACTAAGGTAAACTGTGGGTAAATATTCTATTTTTTATTAAAAAAATCAAAAGCTGTAATATTTATTCAAATCTGAAATATGTTTTCAATATATCTAAAATATCTTCCATCATTCCAATAATGTCACTATCATAAATTGCAGTAGATTGCAAAACTGCTAACCAATCCTTCCCATCCTTATATATACATTATTTTGCAACGTGACTTTAAAGCAACTTGCATTAAGAGGCGGAGTCTATATCTCTCTAGTCCCTGAAGTTAGGCTTGGCTGAGTTTCCTGCTTTAGCCAATGAGACATATACATAAGAAACAAGCAGGGCCTTGAAAGTGCTTATGCATTAGGGCTTGCTGTCTTGCCGCTCTTAGGAACCCTGTGACAGCTACTGCATGAAAAGACCTAGATTGATGCTGGATAATGAGAGACACGTGGCCCCAGCTGACATCTAGCCCACCATCAGACATATAGTGAGAACATTCTACACCTTTTGGCCCCATCAGACTACCAACTGACCCTACCTATCAGCTAAGTTTGCCCAGGCCAGACATCCTAGCCAACCCACAAACCATGAGAAGTAGTAAATGTTATTTTCAGCCCCTAAATTTTGGGTGGTTTGCTATGGAGCAAAAGCTGATTCCCAAAAATACTAGCCTTTCTCTGTAAGAGCCACCTCTGCGTTTTACCAAAGCCTAAAGCAGAATACAATAGTTCCTAAAAGTTATTAATGTAGACCAATTTTCAATAATAAATTATGAATTTGACTTATATGGAAAATAATGTATAGTTCACTGATAAAACAAAAAAAGGAGTTATACACACATGTAAAGAGTTTCAACAAACAAACTTGAGAGTGACAAATGCCATACTACTGGTCATCTACCAAATATTTAAGTGGTTATTCTGTGCCAGCCACTATGGTAGATTCCTTATACACAAAGATAAATATAATATATTAGTTAATATAAAACATACTTATAAATTAATATATCAATTACCTCCATAATATAATGGAGCCTATAATCCACCTAGATGAAACAGACATCTAAACGGATAAATGATTTTTAAAATAATTATTAATTCTCTCTGACTATAAAAGCAATAATAGTATTATGGGGGCACCTGGGTGGCTTAGTCGGTTAAGCATTCGACACTTGATCTCAGCTCAAGTCATGATCTCACGGTTCATGAGTTCAAGTCCTGAGTAGGGCTCTGCACTGATAGCATGGAGACTGTTTGGGATTCTCTCTCTCCATCTCTCTGTCCCTCGTCTGCTCTCTTTCTCTCTAAAATGAATAAATACTTAAAAGAAAAAAAGGAAAAGAACAAGTTTTTAAAAAGTAACAATAGTATTATGGAAAAACAAAAACTATCAGGTATTCTGTCATCTAAAGGACAACGTTAAATTAGTTTAATATTCTTTATAAGCATATATATTTTTTCACTCCTTTTTCATTGCATTTATATATTTTAAAAATAGGATTATTTATATATACTATTTTATAGTCTGCTTTTAAAAATTATAGTATATTGTCAATATCTCCCCACAATATTAAATATTCTATAAAATCTTTTTCATGGATGCACTGTATCCTATTATATGGAAGTATCATATTATTTATTTAATCAAAATTTTATTGTTAGATTCTGATTTTTTTCCAGTTCTCCTTTCTTCTTGTTGTTGTTACAATGAACATGTGGGGTGGTGCCTGGGTGGCTCACTAGATTGAGCATCTGACTTTTGACTTCAGCTCAGGTTATGATCTCACGGTTTGTGACTTCAAGCCCTTGTATCAGGCTCTGCACTGACAGCAGGGAGCCTGATTGGGATTTTCTCTCCCTCTCTCTCTCTCTGCCCCTCCCCTGCACATGTCCACTCTCTCTCTGTGTCTCTCTCTCAAAATAAATAAATAAACTTTGAAAAACAAAACAAGTAATGAACGTGTGTGACTAAATCCATGGGCACATACATGATCATTTGTGAGAATTAAGTAATGTAATATATGTAAGTTGTCCAGTGTAGTAAGCACTTAGTAAATACAAATAAAAATAGTAGTGAGAGGAGGAAAAAGTGAAGAGAAGCTGGCTAAACATAGAAGAAAGGGAGTTTGAATGCAAAGGTCTTGAAACACGATCACAGGATATCTTCAGAGAATGACAAGAAAAACATAAGACTTGAGCAGAGATATCTCTCGGGGGAGAATAGTGCAGAGGAAGTGGGTAAGTTAATACAAGGATATTGCACTAAAAATTTAGATTTTATTCTATAGTTTATGGACAGCCTTTGCAACTTCTGTCTACAAAGGAATTATTTAATGGCAATATAGAAGAGTTGTTTTCTCAAGGATATATTCATAATGATATTTTATATTATATAATATATAATATATTATATTAAAATGGTTTACTTTAAAGGTTCTGCTGCTTCCTTAAGAGTGATTTTGTCATTCCTGGGGCTAACATATTTTCTGTGGCTACATCTGTCTGTTAATGGAAACAATGGAAAAATTGGATTTGAAATCTTTACATGAAACCCTTAAAAACCACATCTATTTCTCATATGGAATAGTAGCCAGGGTCATCTGGGATGGAATCAGTGGTAATTGCGAGCGCTTTGATTTATAGTTCAGGCTATAGAGTAACAAGGACAGAAGTGAGAAGTCACAGCTCAGTGGATAACCTATGAAAATTATATTTTTAGTCAGAGCTTTACCTTGGCAGTATTTTTGATCCATGGGGGTTAAATCCAAATGTACAAAGTAACTATTATACAACAGATTGGAATGACTGGTTACACAGTCAGTCTAACTGCATAGTTTACAATCAGTCCTGAAAATAACCAGTATGAACACGTCAGCCATTCAGTTTTTGTCTGCCCGCTAGCACAGCCATAGCGTATGGGCAATTGTGCCATTCGAGGCTCTATAAGTTCACTGTTTCTATTATATCCAATAATAAACAGAAAATAATGTAATGCTAAATAAAAATACCATAGCCTAATCAGGGCACATTGCTGAAAATCACCTTAATACTGTACTGAATGTTCACCATTGGAAAATAACAAGGTTCCCCAATTATGTTATTCACCATTATCAAAGTGCTATTTGATAATTGTTATAACATCAAAGACCAGAGGCAAAGATCAAAGAATAAGAACTACAGCTGTCAGCTCCTTCAAGCCCATCACAATTTTCTCTAACTTTCCATCACTCTTGCACATCATATTAAAATAATTGCAGTGATATATATCTCTGGCATCTAGAGATGGATTGAGGGAAGCTAAGGTTTTTTGTGTGTGTGTGTGGACTTCTTTACTTGTGGAAAAGATTGTGTTATTTATAGGTCTTATTAATCCTCCTTTATACAAAATTCTATAGGAAATACAAAGATAAAGAAAATGTAGTTATCCTGACTTAAAGAGATCTTGACCTCCACCCCTAGACCTTTCTGTCAGTCATTCACTCTAGTTTCTGCCATCACAAAGGATCCTGCCGTATCTAATAGTCCAGCCCATCTGACCAGTTTGCTCTTCTATAAAGGTTCCACATCTTTATGTATGGAATTTCTTCCTCACTACAATCCTCACTCTTCAGCACAGGTACTCATCTAGGAAACTCCCTGCTGCTGACCAAGAGCCAGCATAAATGTCTCCTTTTCTATGACAGCTTTATAGGAGAATTCTACTTTTGTACTTACCACACACGTCTGCCTTAGTTTGGACTACTTTAACAGAATACCGTAAGCTGGATGGTTTATCAATAATCGAAATTTATTTCTCATAGTTCTTGAGGGTGCTAAGTCCAAGATTAAGGCACCAACGGATTTGGTGTCCGGTGAGAGCCCACTTTGGGGTTCATAGATGGCAGTCTTCTCTCTGTGTCCTCACGTGGTAGAAAAGGTGGAGGGTTTTTTGGGGTCCCTTTATAAGGGCACTAATCACATTCACAAGGGCTCCTCACTCATGATCTAATCACATCCCAAAGGCCTGTCTCCTAACACCATCACATTGGGGGTTAGGATTTCAGCATATGATTTGGGGGTCAGACACAACCATTCAGTTCATAACACTGTCAAAACAGTTATAAAAAATATTTATCTCCCTTCCGTGGCTATGAACATTTATCTTTATAACCTGAATACCTAGTAAAATGTTAGGCACCAGATGGGTACTTAATATTTTTTTGGAGGTGCCTCAGTGGCTCAGTCAGTTAAGCGTCCAACTCAATTTCAGCTCAGGTCATGATTTCACAGTTTGTGAGATCGAGCCAGGTGTCAGGCTCTGTCCTGACAGCTCAGAGCCTGCTTGGGATTCTGCCTTTCCGTCTCTTTCTCTCTCTCTCTCTACCCCTTCCCTGCTCTCGAGCGCTCTTTCTCTCTCAAGATAAATAAATAAACTTTTTTTTTTAATGTTTATTCATTTTTGAGACAGAGACAGGGTGTGAGCGGGGGGGGGGGGGGGGGGGGCGGTGCAGAGAGAAAGAGGGAGACACAGAATCTGAAACAGGCTCCAGGCTCTGAGCTGTCAACACAGAGCCCGACTCGGGACTTGAACCCACAAACTGTGAGATCATGACCTGAGCCGAAGTCAGATGCTTAACCCACTGAGCCACCCAGGTGCCCCAAGATAAATAAACAAACTTTAAATATTTTTGTTTATTTATACTTTGCCATCTTTTGAAGATAATTAAATATGGCTTACAGTGACAGATGCAGTGCAACGGGAAAAAGAAAAAAAGTAAAGGGAAAAATGTCTGCTGAATTTAACAGATCAAAAATAATTTATAATATATACATATTATATATTATAATAATTTATAACAGATATGAAAAAAATAATTTATGTTTAGGAATTTGGGAGTGGCACATTATTCCAGTTTTAGAATCAATAAAAAAATTATAATTCAAAAAAATACCTTCCTGGAAAATTTAACCCTATATATTTTATGTGGAATATAAAAAGTCTGTTTAAACTTTGGATCATTGGAAGAAAGAAAGGAAATTCCTTGATTTTCATAAAAGATTATTCTATGCTTGAGCCATCAGTCTCCATTTTTGCTATTCACATCTAAGCTTTGACATTTTAATTCAACAGCTACACCATTGAATTGTGTCTATTATCACCAAAAAATGATTCTCTACATTCATGTAAGAAACCATTGGTCAATACAGGGGCAGCTCTGGCCAGAGTAGGAAAGTAGGCACAGTTTGTTCTGATGTTCCCTTCTCTTTCATATCAGGGATTTTTCCAGGCTACCAATAAATAAGCACAAACAATTTTGTAGAGACAACTTAAGAGAAAAATAATTAAAAGCAAGTAACTAAGAAGGGAATGAAGAAAAATAGATAAATGTAATTATATAAGAAAAACAAGTAAGTCTCAGAGAGGGTACCACAATTAAATACAGTATTAAACATAAGCTTCCTGATAGCCACGGCAAAAAACAAAAACATAGGGGGAAAGGGTGAATAAGTAAACAAAGTACAAGATCATTAAAATAAGCACTTACAGAACTCTGAGAACTTACCTCCTGAATCTTCATAATATTGGTGATATTTTATTTAGAAGGAATAAAAACTTCCTTTGGCCATTTCTATCAGTCTAATTCTTCATTCAGTTTCACACACATATATTCTCTGACCTTTCTTATCTTTCTATATGCTATTTCCTCTGAGTTTAATACCCTTCTCTCTTTAACCCTGCCTCGATTACTCCTTATTGATCCTATGGTGCCAATCACTGCAGGAAACCTTTCCCTACCCATCTCCCTCCCTGGTTGTTCACAGGGATGCCGAGGTCTCTCTATGTCTCTGTATCTGTCTCTGTGTCCCTGTGTCTGTCTGTCTGTCTGTGTGTCTGTCTCTCTCTCTCTCTCTCACACACACACACACACACACCTCTGTTAAGTATCCCCTTTCATGTTATCATAGCACCTTGGGCATACTTCTGTCCTAACACTTACAGATCAGATGTTAAATAGAGAAGTAGTTAAGAATGAACAGGAAAAATGACTATTGCTTGTGGCATTTAGTCCTTGTAATGCTCCTCCCAGTGGCCCTTAGATTCTTTATTTCTACAGTGAAGAATAGATTGAATCCGTGGATCTTTAAAGATCTCTTCCAGCCCAATATTAAATGATGGCTTATTGCTTTATTTAAAGGGACCAAGTACATTAAAGTAGCAGTAAAGAAGCTAATAGAAATAATAACATCAAGACAAAAGCAGACACAAACAAAACAACAACCATGACCCATTGCATCTATGACCACAAGAGCCACAGACATCTGGCCTATGTAACAACAAGATTTTTCATGCTCTAAGATTAAATGAATTATTTAAAGTGCCTAACACAGTGCTTGTTAGTTCTTTATATCTTTCTTATTCTCTGCCGGATAGGATTAGCTGAGTTTAAGTGGAATAGGGATCGCATGAAAGGCATTGAGAAGCCTTACTAAATAGGAAAGACACCCAAAAAAGTAAGATTAAAAATTTAACAAAATGTATTATTTTACATTTGCACAGCACTCTATACCTTTAAAAGTACTCTGATACAAATCATGTGCTTTTGTATTAACCATGAAATATGGGTATCTTTTTTTAATTCCTTTAATGTTGGTATTTCCTAAAGAATATTACATTGACTTATTGTCGAAAGAGTAGTATATAGATCATATAGCCTTGGGAATTAATTAACATATTGTGCTATGCAACTTTCAGGATGAAATTGAGTAATAGAAAGCCAAAGGAAAGAGGAGTGTGTCATTATTTTCTACTTTGCTAAAAACATAAAAATGGACTGTTAATAAGCTTTAATTTAATCATTTAATTATAGAGTAAATATAGAGTAGAGCAATCACAAACACAATTTGATATTTATTTTCGTAGTAGCAAACTTTCTCATTTATTTATCTTTTTTACCAAAATAAGCTTTCAGATAGAATATTTTACAGTATCTTTTCACCTTTGAAGTTGTTTTTTTTTAAATCAATACATATTTACAGCAGGCTTGAATTTTTATGTATACAAAAATGGCAGAAACAACTTAGCCCCATTGTCAAGTCTATTCCAGTTAATAAAAACAGGTGGCAAAAACAGGGGAAATACAGTCTTTCAAAATACAATTTTAAAAAACTAAAATAAGATACTGCATGTTGGTTTTAGATAACTTTTGGTAGTAAAACTAGAGGCATAGTTGTTTAGATTTAAACTGTTCTCTCCTCCATTGAGATTTATTTAATGATACAATAATGATTAATTCATTTGCCATTTATAGTCTTGACAACACATAATTTTCTAGAAATTTCATTAAAGTACGTGCACATCATATTAGAGGAAACATCAAATTAATCGAAGTTTTTAGGTGTAATTTTTATTAGCAAAAAACACTCAATAGTGAGAAAATCTAATTATCTAAATCTAGCAGAGGTTAAATAGAACACAAATGTGTTTACTTTTAAAGTTGAACAATATAATCAATTTAAACTATAAAAATACAGTGTAATAAGCTTTAAAAAATCTCTTTCACGTTCTTTGTTTAGCCTCCAGATCCCCTAAATCACAGCAATAATTTTATCCACAGATAAAATAAAATTTTGCAAAATATGAACATTATGTGCCTTCATCCTATGTTTTTAACTCAGAGCATAGGGAAGAGAGAATTCTGCCCCAGGTTGGGATGGGGGCACTGTGAGTCTTGAGAAAACACTTGAGTACCTCTGGGCTTACACTGACCCCTAGGCTGAGGAGGTCTTTACCCTATCAATCAGAATTTTTTTGCGGGGGGAGCCAAATTTTACGAGTAGGTAGGGACACCATGTGAAAGGTCAATGTTCATGTCCAGTATGTTTTCCTGTCTCTCTTCCATTTCTTGGTTTCATTATGGCCTGTGTGGTAAGAAAGCCAAGGCCTGGTCCTTTTACCCACATGTGAAGGAGGATGGCCTTTTCTGTCTGTTCTTTCAGTTACAGTTGTGCAATACATTTTAAAATATTGCTTGAATCTAAGATTAAAATTTTATTTTTTCATTTTATTTCCTAAAATAGAGCAGTGACCTATTTTTGGCTTAAAAAAATAATGTTGTACAAGGTGTAAACATTAAAATATGCTCAAATATTTTTGCTTTATCATTTACACAGAGTAAATCTCTATGTAGCAATTGAGCATTAAAAAGTCAGGGGGTGCCTGGCTGGCTCAGTCAGTTAAAAGTGTGACTTGGGCTCAGGTCATGATCTCATGGTTTGTGAGTTCGAGCCCTGAATCAGATAGCTCAGACCCTGGAGCCTGCTTCAGATTCTGTGTCTTCCTCTCTCTCTGCCCCTCCCTTGCTTGCACTCTGTCTCTCTCTCAAAAATAAATATTAAATGGGGCACCTGGGTGGCTCAGTTGGTTAAGCATCTGACTTTGGCTCAGGTCATGATCTCGAGGTTCATGAGTTAGGGCCCCATGTCAGGCTATGTGCTGTCAGCTCAGAGCCTGGAGCCTACTTCGGATTCTGTGTATCCCTTTCTCTCTGTACTGCCCCCCCTCCCCCCACCCATGCTCTGGCTGTCTCTGCCTCTATCTCTCAAAAATAAATAAACATTTAAAATTTTTAAAAAAAAAATATTAAAAAAATTACAAAAAATTATAACAATCATTATATCAGAAGACACCAAATTATCTACTATTGCCTTAAAAGTCTACTGTACAATGGAAAAAGTAGATCTATATTTTTTCCACGTTAATATTATCTCTTGTGCCATAAAAATTGCTCAATTCCAGGAAGAAAGGTAAAATCTCATGTCACTTGTAAACAAATATTTGTTGTATTTTGGGAGAAAAAAAATATACAGTTAGCTAAAAATAATGCTATCATTACTTTAACTTCTTACTTCGATCACTACAATAAATAGAAAAGTGATTTTTTTTACTTGTTCCACTTCCCCTTTATGAATCCCTTGAAACCAGAAATTACATATTTCTCATTTTTAATCTCTAGTGTCAATCACAGTGTCAAAAATCATATATTAAGTATTTTCTGGATAGATGGATGGATGAATGGGACAGATGGAATGGATGGATAGGATAATGGAGTAGATACGCAGATAAAACTGATGGATAGATGGATGGAATGGGTGGATGGGATAGATGGAATGAATAGAAGGAATGAATGGATAGTTGAATAGTTCAGAAGTTTAGGAGTTAGGTATGTCAAGGTCCAAGAATACTGCACTGTAAGTGTCAGTTAATTTAACACACGTTTACAGCTCACCTCTAGATGCCAAATATGTGATGGGTGGTCAGGCTCACAGTAATGTAAGGACAGAGATAGACAATTAAAAGTAATAATATCATAAGTACAGGAACAGAAGTAAGTAATAAGTCCTTAGAAGAAAAAGGGATTTACAAAAAGCATTGTGATTGATCTGGATCTGTTGAAGGTGATCTTTACCAGTATGACCCAAAACACTGCATGAAGAAAACACATATGCACTATATTAGCTCACTGGGAAGAGCCCATTAGATGAACAAAAGTGGTAGAGAAAAGGGAATTCCAGAAAGAAGAAAACAGGACATGCCAAGGTACATGGTATGGCCAAGAAGCTGCAAGTAATTTAGTATGGCCTAAGTTTATAGCAAAATAACACACTGAGGGACACCTGGGTGGCTCAGCCAGTTGAGTGTCTGATTCGTGCTTTCAGCTCAGGTCACGATCTCATGGTTGTGGGATGGAGCCCCACCTCAGGCTCTGCGCTGTCAGATTCTCAGATTCTGTGCACTGTGCAGATTCTGCACTCGGATTCTCTCTCTCCCTGTCTCTCTGCCCCTCCCCACCTCTCTTTTGCACACGTGTGCACGTGCTCTCACTCTCTCTTTCTAAAAATAAATAAATAAACATTAAACAATAACACACTGAGTCATTTATTTTGATGGTATAAATTCACCTCTTAGGGCATAATACAATGTATTTCCAATTTATGCCTCATATAGCCTGAGTTATTATTTATCTTTTATTCCTCAACTCTGTATTTTGAAAGGAATATTCTCTGATGACCCAAACCATTGAAAAAAATAAAATAATCTGACTTCTTTAAAAAATTATTTTAACGTTTATTTTATTTTTGAGACAGAGAGAGACAGAGTGCAAGCGGGGGAGGGGCAGAGAGAGAGGGAGACACAGAATCTGAAGCAGGCTCCAGGCTCCGAGCCATCAGCACAGAGCCCTACATGAGGCTCGAACTCACAAACTGTGAGATCGTGACCTGAGCTGAAGTCAGACGCTCAACCAACTGAGCCACCCAGGCGCCCCAAAATAACCTGACTTCTTAACGTGAACTCTAACTGATGTCAATAGTCATATCTTTTCCGTAGTTAAGGGTAAAAAGCCTTACTAAAAAACTTGGAACCATTAAGACTCTAATTCAAATATTAGAAGGAAATAATGGTATTAGAGAATCAATCTCAAAGTTCATTATTTTCCCAAGATTTTATACTTTAGTGGATCAACTCAAATTAAAATATTGAGCATAAACAGTAGAATATCAAATAATACCTAGGAAAATAAGAACTGTGGCAATAGAAATAATAGTATGCACTAATTGCCAATATGCTCTTTAACGTGTATGAGGTAGATACTATTAGTAGCTTTTAACAAGGAGAAAACTAAACCTCAAAGAGGTTGAATAATTTCCACACACTCACACATCTAATAATTGCTAGAGTCAGGACCTAAATCCAGGTCTTGATGACAATGCTCTATTACTACTTAAATTCAGAAACTCTGGTCGTCATGTGTAACGATCTATTTGAAAGGAGTGGAGTAACAAGAAATTGGTTTGGACTAGGGCAAGGAATAAACAAAAATCACATTATTAGGAACAATTTATATTTGGATTTTTCAAGAGCATAATATAGTACATTATAGAGTATATAGGTTATTAATACAACTCAATAGCAAAGAGATTTTATACCAGCTCTTCTACTTATTTTTGATGTCCATAGAATTAACAATGAAACTCAAGCCCAGTTCCAGTGTAAAGAAAATGTTGCTCACTTGAGAAGAAATGTTCTTTATTTTTTTTTAAGTTTCTCATTTTTTAAAAGTAACTAAATAATGCTATGGTAGAAATTCTGCACCTAGAATAATCTACATTTTCGTCGTTGTTGTTTCTAGTATTTCCTTTAATAGTCATTCATATTTACTAAAGTTCTTTTTTTTTTTTTTTTTTATTCTAGCCCTAAAGTTGAAAAAAAAAAAAAAAAGTGTATTCCAGGGGACTGGTGTGTGGCATTCGTAGTGGAAATTAGATAGATCCCAAGAGGTAAGTAAATATAGTTAAAATAGTCAGGAACATAAAGTCTTATCTTTAATCTCCAGGAGTAAGAGGCGGGTAAAAAAAAAAAAAAAAAAAAAAGGCAGCCAAATTGTGTCTCCTACTGCTAATAAGAGAGTCGGAAAGGAGGAGAATGTGAAGGGATAAAAGTCTGCCTGTCAATGACTAATTAGTAAGATACATACAAAGGCACCTGCAGAAATGGACTATCTTTCTTACACACTACCAAAAACATGTTCTTTAACTATTATAAATTAGGGGCACCTCGTTTACTTGGTTGGCAGAGCCGGGTACTCTTGATATCAGAATTGTGAGTTCGAGTCCCACCTTGGGCACAGAGATTGCTTAAAAAATAAATAAATAAAATATTACAAATTAAAGATCCCCTTCATAGTAGCAACAAGAAGTGTAAAATATTGAGGTGAAAATGCAATAAGAGATGTATAAAAACCATGTAAAAAATAAAACTTTTACAAGTATATTAACACCCAACTAAATTGGAGACATACCATTTTTCTAAATAGGAAGACTCAAAAAAGCAAAGCAATTCTAGTCCAAATCCCCTCAGAATTAAAAAAAAAAAATCTTGATTACCTTATCATAAAAATTACACAGAAGAAAACATTTATAAACACGATTAGCTTTTGAAATGCCTGGCTGGCTCAGTTGGTAGAGCATGGAACTGTTAATCTCAGGGTGGTGAGTTCAAGCCCCATGTTGGGTTTAGAGTTTACTTAAGCAACAAACAAACAACATTATTAGCTTTTAAAACTAATAGCAATAGGAGGTGACTGGGTGGCTCAAAACATACTGTACCACTAGAATAAAACAGGAAGATATTGATTAGTCTTAGACTAAATAAATAGATCGAGGAAAAGAAGAGTTTAGCAGGAAAATTCTGAAGCAAATTTCTACAATTCTACAGGGTTCCTCAGAGATTCCCCAACAGGATTAAGCCTCAATTGTCTGCAGTAGTAACTCATTTTTATTGGCTTTCTTCTCTTTCCCATGTCATTTTTCTTCACTCCTTTACCTCCCTATTAAAATACCTGTTGTGATATGGTGATTTATGATAGGAACTATATATTTGGTATTCATTCCTATTCCTGGCACAAAGTCCTAAATCCTTGGACTCTCCTAAGTGATAAAAGAGATAAAGGTATCATCTGTTATTCATAACAAGCCCTTTTTAACCACACTTGAGTTTATGTTAATTAGGTGATTTTTGGAAAGTACCTAGGTGACCACAGGATGGGGGCTAGTTGCCAGAGGAACCAACCATATGATCAGAGGATTGGAAATTTTACCCTCATCTCTCAACCTCTGGGGAGGCGCTAGGGGCTGGAAATCGAATTAATCACCAATGGCATGTGACTTAATCAATCACACATATGTAATGAAGCCTCCAGGAAATCCCTAAAGGACCTGGGTCACAAAGCATCTGGGTTGGTAAACAACGGGAAATGCCAGGAGAGTGGTGTGCCTTGAAACGGCATGGAAGCCACACACCCTTTCCCCCATACTGTGCCCTATGCGTCTCTTCCATCTACCTGCTTCTGAGTTGTATCCTTTGTAATGAACTGGTAATCTAATAAGCATATTGCTTTCTTGAGTTCTGTGAGCCGTTCTAGCAGATTATCAAACCTGATGAGGGGGTTATGGGAACCTCTGATTTATACCCAGTCATCCATCCAGTAAGAAACCCAGGTGACAACCTAGACTTGTGATTGGCATCTGAAGTGGGGCAGCAATCTTGTGAGATGGAACCCGTAACTTGTGGGCTCTGATGCTATCTCCAGGTAGTGTCAGAACTGAATTGAACTATAGGACACCCATCTGGTGCAGAATTGAAGAATTGCTTAGCATGAGAACCACTCCCCTCCCCCCCCCCCCACACACACACTTGGAGTACAAAAGATTCAGTGAGCAGTGAGTAAGGAAAACAAGGAACTTTCTCATTATACCTATACTCAAGTTATTTTCTGAGTTGGCTTTTGGAGGAACTCAAACAAAGATAAGAGATGCCTAAGTGTTTATTCCACATGCTATTATATAATGTTAATTTTTCACAGTGACAATATATTCATGCAGGACTTGTGTCATTCAAAAAGTATAAGAAAAATATATTAGCTTGGCCAAATCACACCTATGAATTTGGAATGTTGTTTTAGGGTTTTACATATTGTTTTACTAAGGGAAGACCTTGTGAATGGTAACCAATGTCTTTATACCCATCTAAACCTCTCAAAATTTAGAACTAGAGTCCTACAAATATTTCCAACTCATTTGGCTCTTCACCTTCCACATTTAGAGCCTAATGATGTAGAATCACAGAAAAAGATTTCTGAAGTGGAATTTTATAGATTTATAAGTCTATAAAAATCTGCCAATTAAAAATCTGCCATGCCTGGGGTACCAGGGTGGCTCAGGCGGTTAAGCATCTGATTTCAGCTCAGGTCATAATCTCGTGGTCTGTGAGTTAGAGCTCCATGTCAGGATCTGTGCTGACAGCTCGGAGCCTGGAGCCTGCTTTGGATTCTGTGTCTCCCTCTCTCTCTGCCCCTCCCTACTCATGTTCTGTCTCTCTCTATCTCTCAAAAATAAATATTTAAAACAATTAAAACAATCTGCTATCCCTCACAATAAAGCATTAATGGTATTTATTTGCCTTCTATCTTAAAATGTTTAAAATCTCATGTACTATAATACCATAACTAGAGGACATCTACAAACATTATCTTTTAAGAACACTTGAGGGTTAACCACTAAAAAGAATATGGGTAAGTGTGAAGAGCTGGATATGTAATCCAGCAAATGACCAGAGCATAATCTCAACAACTGGCTGAGCTCAAGAAATACCATTTGTTTCTATTCTAAACTGAGAACTGTTTTTCAAATAAGAAGCAGGAAGTTGAGTGCCTAGTCTAAAAAGGAACACAAGCTTAGGAACAGAAAGAGGGTGGTCTAAAAGGGATATGGCACCATGCAGAAAGGCTGGAGTTAAAAGTGAAACTCGAGGTATTACACGGTCCATTACTTGAGACACTAGTATACTCCGTGTGCTTGGATAAAACACACAAACCCCAGAGGGTCAGCAAATGGATAGCTTTTAACCCAGTTGATGCCGATGGGAAAGTAGAAAAGGGAGATTGATTAAATGATACACAATATAACCACAGAATGGTGGAATTATGAGTAATGGAAGAATGGTCTTCAGTAAACGCTCATGTCAGAAACTGACTACTCATCAAACTTCATAGATCCTTATAAAACTACCATAATAGAAAAAAAAAAAAAAATAGAAGGTGCCTAAAAGGGGCTGCAGCAGGCATCGTTCTATAATTGAAGAATTGTTTAGTCTGGACCTGTTCAGTAGCAAAAAGCAATAAATGTAGCCATAACAATGGAAAACCATAAAGACATGTCATAACCAATGTCTTCATATCCTTCTAAATCTTAGTGGAGTGGAAGCAGTAATTAAGGCCAGAAATTCATAGTATGCTAGAACTATGTGTGATTCCTTCATCGGTATGAGCTCCATTATTCTCAATTATATCTTTAGAACATCCCAAATCAAAACTGCCCCTTTGATTAGTAATGGTAGGCATCTGACATGCCAGGAATCAACAGACAATTAGTAGCCAAGATTCTAGTGCTCAGGATACTAGATACTTATACGTGGTAGTTAGCATAGTATATAAAAGGTCCCTAAACTGGGAAGTCAGAGCATGTGCTAAAAGAAAACAAAGGTTTGGAATAGTGAGGAAGGACTCTGAATCAGGCTTAGCTGTGTCATGTGTCTGTTAGTTCAGAATAATAAGGAAAGAATACTTTCTCTATCAAAAAAAAAGTAGAAATAATCCTTCTGCTGATATACATACTTAAAATTATGTAATTTGAAACATGTGGGAAAGCCTAGTATAATGCATTCTGGCACCTTTCAAGAGACCTCTGGAAGGAGCATTGAGTCAGCAACTTCAGGTCAAAAGCCAGATGACATGAAGCCCAAAAGAAAGATCTTTGGAGCCTCGCTAGTTTCTTAATGATCTATTGCTGTATAACAAACGTAATAGCTCAAAATGACAACCATTTTATTTGCTCATAATTCTGTGGGTCAGAAATTTGAGGTGGGTTCAGTGGTTCTTCTGATGATCTCACCCATTCTGCTGATGGTCACTCATTGCATTCTGAGGCTATTAGGAATGCATGATCAAAGCTGGCCTTCCTCAAAAGTCTGGTGGTTGGTAATGCTTTGGACCACGGTCTCCATGTGGTTTCTTATCCTTCCGGAGACTGGCTTTGTTACACAGATGGCAGTATCCCAAGAGGACAAGAGCAGAATCTCTTGAAGCCTATACTTACACTTACAAGCCCCACCATGTTACTTCAACTTCATTCTATGGGTAAAGCAAGTCACAAGTCCAGCTCAGATTCAAGGGTGTGGAGAAAGGATTTTATGTCTTGATGAGAGAAGTAGCTAAGTCACTGCTGTGAAGAAACCCTTGTATACAGATGGGAGGAATCATTGCCGATGTCTTTATAAACAATTACTGCAACTAGAAAAATGCCTTTCTCCTTTAGCAGCTGGGACAGAAGCTGAAAAGGCCATGAGAGGCTTCCACACAAGAGGCCGCCCAGTATATTTACAGTGGGATCTTAGAAGCAGACTGGACCACTGAGTGTCTAAATAGTAAAAGCATTAGGGGAAACAGTAAGACAAATTGAAGCTCTTTTTAGTCAACAAAATATTGGCAATCTTTAAATAATCTAGGACATCCATAGTTAACAATCAGATCACTTCCCAAATATTTACTTCATCTGAAACGCTTTTCTGCCAGATCTTCAGATGGCTGACCTATTCACATTATTTGAGAATCAGCTCAAATTAGCTTCTTCAGGCACCCACCCTAAGTAAAGTTAACCTTCCACATTTCACCTTCACATCTTCTCCATGGCAATATCACTAACTGAAATTACTTTAATATTTGTTTACTTATATATGATCTGTTTCCCACAAGAATATAGGCTCCATGAGATTTGAGATTCTTTTAATTGGTTTAGCATAGTAATGTCAGCAACTGATGAGCGCTTGAAAAGGCAGTAAGAGGAAGAGAAGATTTTGGTAATGATTTCTCCACTTATATCCCGTTTGGCCCAAGTCTTAACCTCTGCGATAAAGCACGAAGTAGATAATACCATCTCACCATCCTTGGTCTTGTCTTGTACTAAGTTTTTCCTTACTTAGTAGCCTGCTTGGACTTCCCATTTGTGTTACAGATTCTAGTCTTTGGAATGCATCTAATTAACTTCAATTTCTTTCATTTGTAAACATGAGAAAATACTCACCTCGCTTATTATATAAATTAAATGAGGTTCCACTTGTAAAGTGTATAATACGGTACCTGGTATAGAATAAATGCTTCATAAATGGTAGTTACTGTTATTATTATCCACAGTTCAGTTGTGAATAGCGGCTTGAACACATCTCCAGCCCAATCAATATTCTAGTCATTTTTTGGTTTTGTTTATTTTTTTTAGTTTTTAAAAAATATTTACTTATTTTTGAGAGAGAGAGAGAGAGAGAGAATGAGTGGGGGAGGGGCAGAAGGGGAGGGGGACACAAAATCTGAAGCAAGCTCCGACTCTGAGCTGTCAACCCAGAGCCCAGCGCAGGGCTTGAACTCCCAAGCTGTGAGATCATGACCTGAGCTGAAGCCGGACGCTTAACCAGTTTAGCCACCCAGGCGTTCCTGTACTTTGGTTTTAAATTACCATTCCAGTCTTCTATTTCTGGATGATTCTCTAACTCCTCAGAAAGTCCTAGAAACAGTCTGATCATTGATTTTACAATTTTACAATGTCCAAAAAGAAATACAACACTACTAGCATTCACAGAGTCAGAATAACTAAGAGTATCAGCTAAGACGTTCTTTTACATACGGTCACTGATGTTGCCTGCCTAGCAGTCTTTCCAGTTTCCTTCATCTTCTGCTAGTCTAACCATCTCTCTCCCCCTTCTCCACAAAACCTAGGGGCTCCTTCACCGAGGCTTATGTTGCTCATCCAAGGAGGTGATCGCTCCACTTTCTCTATTCCTTACAATGTCATATTACAGCAGTGAATTACTGCCATTAATAATGACTTTTTGAAGACTACCCATGCCCTGGACATTTTATTATCTTACTGTTATTAATGTTATTGTAATGATTTCCAGTCACATTTTGTAGTCACAGCATGAAATCCTTTTCATTAAGCTACACTTGCATTAATGTAACAGCTGAACCATTCTGAATCTGAAAAGCCTGCTGTGTTTATCCTAGGAGGGTGTTTTCCTTAGAAATAAGAATATTGGTTTGCTCAAATCACAGGCTCCTTCTCATCCTTGTGTTAAAATACTTCCTGTTTATTTTTCGTGATATGTTAGGTACCATTCCACTGGTGAGGATACCATGTGATTATATTCTTGTCACCTTTCTCACCATTGATTGGTCCCTTCAAAACTCCTAAAGCATTGTCTTGAATTCATTGGGCCATTTCACTACTTTCATGTCTAATAATGATTTTTCTTTACATTTCTCAACTATTCTCAAAGTCTCTTTTTCCTCTTTATTCATCCCTATAAAGGAGCAATTAATGAACAGTTAGGTTCCGTTATGGCACTTAGCTGACATAAACAGCTAGTGGTAGGTTTAATGACTTAAACCCAGTCTTCTTGATTCTCCCCATAGGTCACAACAAACCACCCTAAAGAAGAGAGATGTGACCTTGTTGGCTATCTCAGAGGAAAGCTCCACTAAACTAAGAAAAATGAGGTCTAGCTGTTAACAAAATAAATTTTTATCTTTTCTTCCCTTCATAAAAAGTCTGACGTAGGGGTTTTTGGGTATATGTAATGATGATGTACCACAATGGTCAATGAGAGACCCCTACCAATGATACCACAGTTTTTTGTTTTTTTTTTTTAACGTTTATTTATTTTTGAGACAGAGAGAGACAGAGCATGAACAGGGGAGGAGCAGAGAGAGAGGGAGACACAGAATCGGAAACAGGCTCCAGGCTCTGAGCTGTCAGCACAGAGCCTGACGCGGGGCTCGAACTCACGGACCGTGAGATCATGACCTGAGCTGAAGTCGGACGCTTAACCAACCGAGCCACCCAGGCGCCCCGATACCACAGTTTTTAATATTGCAGAAATTATGTAACTTTGGTGCGTTAATGTAAAACGAGATCTGCTCTGAAACTTGGGACTTTTTTTTTTTTTTTTTTTTTTTGCCCCTAGCAAAGTGTCATCCTAGGGACAGCTGACCTCCTGAGAGAGGTCACTCTGCCAGTTTCAAGGACTTGTCAATGGGCTGCGGGCAGTAAGGGAATTTAATTTTTCATTTCCCTTAGTTTCCCATATCTCCATGGCAAGCACTTAAACCCCTTTCCTTGGTTCTTGGGTAGCCAGGAGTGTCTGAGGAATATCACACATATTTCACCTTGGGGTGGGGGTGTGTGTGCTGTTAGCCTATACTTTGCCCTATACAAAAGAGTTTTTAAAACTCAGGAGTATGGAACTATGTGACTATGTGACATGCCTCTCATTGGAATTCTTTTTGGTATAATATAGGTGTGAGGGGCAGCATCTAAGTCTCTTTTTAGTTCAGATATAGGATTATTTTGCCTACTGGCCATATCTTATGCAAGAAAAACACCATTTTTAATGATAAATTCTAAAAAAGAATAAAAAAATGAAATTGGCTACAGACTTATCTGAGGGATGCAAAAAGATTTCTAAAAAAGGCCCATTTGTTCAGTTGAGCATTTTGCTGGCTTTGCACAGACCAAGATTTATCTCAATCTGACTTTGACAGTAGGAGACACAGAGAGCTAAATGACTCTCCACTAAAGAGTGGAAGGAACTGAAGTTTTATTCCTCAGAGGAGAGGACAGAAAGGTAAGAAGAGTAAGAAAAGTACAGGAGGCTGACATCAAGTTGAGTTGTTTTCTGTTGCTGCGGTGTATGAATCTCTGCATATTACCACCTTCAGCAAAGTCATCTCTACATATACATGCCTCTGTGGATGTTTTTAGTGGCTACTGAGATGAAGACCAAAATCTACAACTGGGTTAACATGATATGAAACAGGTAACATGAGCAGAAAGGTGCATGATCTATAAACTAGACTAAGTAAATGAGAGTAAGAGCTCCAAGCCAGAAACAATTAGACATCACAAGACTTCAGGGAATACAGATACATCTTGAGGAAAATTTTGAACATCTACAATCCACAGGATGATGGCGGAAAGTCACTCTCATCAATGTCTTAGCTGGCCTTAGAGAACAAAGACAATATCTGGGTTAACACAAGGTTTGTTTGACAATTTCATTAAAGAAAAAATATTAAGTATTGCTTATAATCTGAATTATTCTTAAATTGAGTTCCAAAAATAATAAGGTCCATACACATAAGAGAATGTCAATAAAGCATTAACCACCTTCTTTTATCTTTTTATCCTTGAAGCTAAATAGCTCTTGGAAGATATTTAAAGAAAGTATGTCCAAGAAAACTTCAAAATACTAAGGATTTAGGCATATTGATGGATAATTTTATCAGTTATATCAGAAACTTCACCATGCCCTGGCAATCCTTTTACTTGTTCTTGGCAAGTTTATATTTCCACTCCTTACAGCTGTTTCCAAATCTTCACTGCTCCCTTCAAGCCCCCGTCTTGGTTCCCTACTATTTACACTTACTTTCTGCAGGTGATTTTGCTTCCTGATTAATAAACTTGAAGCCATCAGATAAAGAATATCTTTAGATATTCCCCTAAACTTTTTTCCCAGCCCTACACATATACCTGTGTCTACAAAGATCTAATTTAATCTTAGAGGAGCCCACTCTCCTATTCCAGACCTTGCTGACTTTTCTCTTTCTACTACACACAAACTTCCTTTCTCTACTAACAACATGTTCTCAGACTTTAATCAATTTTTTCATACTAAAAAACAAAGTCCTTTGACTCCTATTCCCTCAAACCCATCCACTATTTTCCCTTCTCATGAAAACTTCTGGTGAGTACAGTCTTTATTTTCTCACAGCACTTACTCTCAATCCAACAAATTATCTTAGCAACTACTATGTATCAGGCACGGTGCTGTGTGCAACAATTACAGAATTTCTCTACCCTCCCATTCCACTGAAGCTGTACTAGCAGATTACCAAGACCTCCTTATTGCCAAATCCAAGGGGTATGTTTCTTGACCTCTCTAAAACATCTGATAATCTGATAATTGTTCATTCTTAAGCTTCTCAAAATTCTTATAAACTGTGACAACTCATTCTCCTCTTTTACTTCTTTGACAGTTTCTTTTCTTGTACATTCTTAGTGGAAAAATCTACAGAAAGGGTAAAGTGAAAATCACTATAGGAGAAAATTATTCTGCCAAATTGTCTTCACGACATTATTCCCAGCACTTAGAAGAGTCTCCACCTGAACCACCCAGGCACCCCATATTATATTTTCAATACATGCAAACACTCTATGTCTTTTGATCAGAGAATTTAGTCCATTTACATTTTAAGTTATTACCAATAGGTATGCTTGTTGCTATTCTGTCAGTTGATTTTTTGCTGTTTTTGTAGTTTCTCTCTGTTCCTTTTTCCTCTTGCTCTCTTCCTTTGTAAATTGATGGTTTTCTTTAGGGGTATGCTCATATTCTTTTCTCTTTCTCTTTTGTGTATTTACTATAGGTTTTTGCTTTGTGCTTACCATGAGGTTACATATAACAACTTATAACAGTCTATTTTGAGTTGATAAAGCTCAACATTCTTACTCTCCACACACACATTTTAGGTTTTTGATGTCACATTCTATATCTTTTAATCTTCTGTATCCTTTAACTTATTAATTATTTTAATCATAGCTATTTTTATTACTTTTGTCTCATAACATCTATACTAGCTTTATAAATAATCCACTACCTTTACTACATATTTACTACATAGTACATACTATGTATGTATAGTGTATATATAATGTATGTATAAATGCATTTTTGACTTATAATATTTTCAATTTACAATGGGATGTAACCCTACTGTAAATTGAGGAAGATCTGTAATGTGTCTTAATGTGGGTCTCTTGGAGTTCACCTTTATTTAGAACGCTCTGGGCTTCCTGGACCTGGATATCTATTTCCTTCCCCAAGTCAGGGAAATTTTCAGACATTATGTCTTTGAATGAGACTCCTTCCCCTTCTCTCCTTCTCGTCTCCTTCTGGAAGTCCTATAATGCAACTGTTAGTCTGTTTAGTGTTGTTCCACAAGTCTCTTAAACTATCTTCATTTTTGCATTCTTTTTATTTTTTGCTGCTCTGATTGGGTGAGTTCCACTGCCTTGTCTTCAAGTTGATGAATCATTTCTTCTGCTTCATCTAGTCTGTTATTGAACACTTGTAGTGTACTTTTTAGTTCAATTATTATAGTCTTCAGCTCTGTGACTTCTATTTGGTACCTTATATTTTCCATCTCTTTGCTGAAGTTCTCATTAGGTTCATCCATTCTTCTCCCCAGTTTAATAAGTACCTTTATGACCATTACTTTGAATTCTTTATCGGGTAAGTTACTACAATTCTTCCAAAGACTTCAGAGGGCAAGCACAATTTTCATGCTTACCCTCTGTCATGATTCAGAGTGCCAGTCTTTTGGGTGGAGCTTTACATGCATCTGGTGCCTGGACTTTGCAACTGATGCCCAGGAGATGCCCCTTTGATTGCCTGCCTTTGGTGGTCAGAGGGCTTTACACCCTTGGGTCACATAGGATTGTAGCAAAATAAGGATAATCCTTGGCAGGCTACCACTCCTAGGGCACCACATAGATAGCAGACTGAGGCACACTCCCCAGTCTTTCTGTGAAGGAGGCCACTTTGCTTGTCCTGAAGCTTTGGACTGAGGAGCAGGCTTCAAGTTTGGCACACATTTAGTGGCTGACAGAGCTGCTCTCAAGGAACATAGGCTGTGGATGCCATCTTGGCACTTTTCCTCTGCCTTCCTTTATCTTGCCAGTATCTCTCAGAAACAAGTTTATATACTCGTCTGAAGCCCCGAGTTTTGTGACTGCCACCCAAAGGAAACTTCCAGATCATCTGGTTCTCACTAGAGAGCCAGATGGGGCTTACACTTGTGGCCCCTCAGGACTGTATATATTTGCATACTTTTATGCAAATAAAAGGTCCTTTCCTTGTTTTTTTGCTTTTATTTGAGTTTTGTTTTGTTTTTATTTTGAGTTACTCCTTGTAATCTCTATACCCAATGTGGGGCTCAAAAACTCACAACCCTGAGATCAAGAGTCACATGCTTTATTGACTAAGCCAGCCAGTTGCCTCAATTAAGTTACTCCTTGGAGAAAAAGAACCATAATATTTTCTGTGATTATATATTAATGATCACAATCTAGTCAGAACTACAGCATAGTAAAAAGGTCCAGCTGGAAAAATCTGTAGCATTCACCCAGTACATACTATCCCAGTCAACCCTAAGTTCAGGCCACTTCCAGGGTTATCATCAATTTGTGTGTCTGATCTTTTCTCTCCTTAAAAAATTTTTTTAACTTTTTTTCATTTTTTTGAGAGACAGAGCATGAGTGGTGGAGGGGCAGAGAGAGGGAGACACAGAATCCGAAGCAAGCTCCAGACTCTGGACTGACAGCACAGAGCCCGCTGCAGGACTCGTACTCATGGACCATGAATGAGATCATGACCTGAGTGGAAGTCAGACGCTTAACTGACTGAACCACCCAGCTGCCCCTGATCTTTTCTTATAATTAGATTCAGGTTGTAAATCTTTTACAGAAATACTAGAGAACTGGTATAGATGTGGAGAGTGGTATTTAAAATCAAAACCTAATGTAGATGTGCTCATTGCTACCAGCACTCATTGCTTTCAAAGACACACAGTGGAAAAGATTACTAGAATAAGTTCTGCTTCCAGTAATCACAGAGTAGCATATATTAGACTAACCATTTTTCAGAATATAAATTTAAAATCTGGACAAAATATTTTAAAAATGTGTTTTTAAAATATTTTTCTTAAAAAATAGAAGCCTCTGGGGAACAATGAAAAAGAGACAAGAACTAAAGGATTGTTGACCCTTGAAATTAGGGAAATGTACTGTGTGGCCTTTTGCCTGAGGGAAATTCCCAATTTGTGGAACATGGGGTAGCTAGAAGTGAAGTAGAAAGCTGTAGTCTTAGTAGTACAGGGAATCCTAAGACAAATGTAGAGCTGACACAATGGCTAGAAGCGAAAGGAGAACACTGAGAATAAAAGAGTCTGCAAATCTGCATAAAAATTCCATCCAACTCTTTGGATGATCCCAGAACTAGACTCATGTAATGGGAAACTACTGGATACAGTAGAAAACAACAGATGAAAGGCTAAGAGAATTTAGCATATTTCAGTCACTGTCCATCTAAGGGAGACAGAGTTCTGAGTTTGTATCTAGTCAAGTTAACTACTGCTAAAAACACTAACATTTTTCAGAGGAAGATAACAAAATCCAGTGTTCCTACAATATTAAGTGTCCTTATAGTGTCCAGTATATAAAAAAAAAATATTAACATGTAGAGAAACAGAAAAATATGGCCTATAGACATATTAAAAAAATGATGAATAGAAACCAAGCCTGACTGGACTATATGTTGGAATTAGTATACAAGGATTTTGAAACAGCTATTAAAATTTAGTCTTAATGAATTAACTAAAGGACAGAGTAACTAGAGGGATGAAAATTATTTTTAGAAAAAGATCCAAATGGAAATTTCTGATCTAGAAAATATAATATAGATAAGATGAAAAATTCACTAAGATTTACAACAAATTGGAAATGGCATAAGATAATTAAATGACATTTTAAAGTGATGAAATAAAATTTTAACTATTATTTCTATATCTAATTACAGTACCTTCCAAAAATGAAGACCGAAAAAAAAAAAAAAAAAGACGATTTCAGATAAAACTGAAAGAGGAAAGGGTAAGTGAAAGTGAAGGAGTCAATTAACTGAAATTTCAATAGAAAGTACCGAATCTAAATAACAGAAGGGGAAAAAAATGAAGAAAATAAGTAGATCCTTAGTAGAACTATGAGAAAATATTAAGTGATCTAACATACATACAATTGGAGTCATAGAAGGGGAAGGAAGAGAGTAAAGAGAGGAAAAAAAAATGAAGATATAATAGGTGAAAATGTCCCAAGAAAGTATGAAGTACTTCATGCCATCATAAGAAAAATACAAAGAAAACCCCAACTAGTCACATCATAGCCAAATTGCTGAAAAACAGATTTAAAGAGAAAATCTTAAAGAAGCCAGTAATAAAAAGACGTGTAAAATATAGCAGAAAAATGAAATAAGTGATAGATAATTTTTCATAACAAACTATGGCAGGATAAAAAAAATGAATGTACAGAAATTTGTTGCATTCTTATACAGTAATAATGAAGCAGCATAAGGTGAAATTAAGAAAATGATTCCATTTACAATTATACCAAAAACAATAAAATATCCAGGAATAACTTAACCAAAGAGGTTAAAGAACTGTACTCTGCAAACTATAAAACATTAATGAAAGAAATTCAAGATGATGCAAAGAAATGGAAAAACAATCCATGCTCATGAGTTGGAAGAACAATATTGTTAAAATGTCCATACTACCCAAAGCAATCTACAGATTTAATGCAATCCCTATCAAAATACCAACAGCATATTTCACAGAGCTATAACAAACAATCCTAACATTTGTAAAGAACCACAAAAGACTTTGAATAGCCAAAGGAGTCTTCAAAAAGAAAAACAAAACTGGAGGCATCACAATTCTAGATTTCCAGTTATGCAGAGCAGTAGTAATTAAAATAGTAAAGTACTGGCATAAAAACACACATAGATTAATATAGTAGAATATAAAACTCCGAAATAAACCCACAGTTATGTGGCCAGTTAATCTTTGACAAAAGAGGAATGCATATACAACAGGAAAAAGACAGTGTCTTCAACAAATGGTGTTGGGAATACTGGAAAGTGACATGCAAAAGAATAAAACTGGACCACTTTCTTTCACCATACACAAAAACGAACTCAAAATGGATTAAGGACCTAAATGTGAGACCTAAAACCATAAAAATCCTTGAAGAGAACATAGGCAGTAACGTCTTTAACATGGGCCATTAGCAACATTTTTCTAGATATGTCTCCTGAGGCAAGAGAAATAAACAACCTACTCAATAGGAAAAGATATTTGCAAATGACATATACAATAAAGGGTTAGTATCCAAAATACTTAAAGAACTTATGGATTGCCTAGGTGGCTCAGTCCAACTTCAGTTCAGGTTGTGATCTTGTGGTTTGTGGGTTTCAGCCCCACATAGAGCTCGCTACTGTTAGCACAGAGCCTGCTTGGGATTCTCTATCTCCTTCTCTCTCTGCCCTTCCCCCACTCATGCGCACATGCACTCACTCTCTTTCTCAAAAATAAATAAACATTAAAAAAAAGAACTTATGCAACTTAACACCCAAAAAACCACAAAGAACTCAATCAATAATGGGCAGAAAACATGAACAGACATTCCTCTAAAGAAGATATCCAGATGACCCACTGATACATGAAACGATATTCAACATCACTATCATCAGGGAAATGCAAATCAAAACTACAATAATATATCACCTCACACCTGTCAGAATTGCTAAAATCAAAAACACAAGAAACAAGTGTTGAGGATGTGGAGAAAAAGGAACCCTCTTGCACTGTTGGGAACGCAAAGTGGTATAGCTACTGTGGAAGACAGTGTAGAGATTCCTCAAACACTAAAAATAGAACTACTCTACAATCCAGTAATTGCACTACTGGATATTTATCCCCAAATACAAAAACACTAATTCAAAGGGATACATGCACCCCTATGTTTATTGCAGCATTATTTACAATAGCCAAACTGTAGAAAAAGAATGAAATCTTGCTATTTTGCAACAACATGGATAGAGAGCTAGAGACTATAATGCTAAGTGAAGTAAGTCAGTCAGAGAAAAACAAATACCATATGATTTCACTCATATGTGGAATTTAAGAAACAAGAGAAACAAGGAGAGAGAGAGAGACAAATCAAGAAACAGACTCTCAATTATAGAGAATAAATTGATGGTTACCAGAGGGGAGGTGGGTGGAGGATGGGTAAAATAGGTGATGGGGATTAAAGAGTACACTCATGATTAAATAAATAAATAAATAAATACGTAAAACAAAACAAAATAAAACAAAACTATGGAAACCAGAAGTGTGTGGCCCTGTCTTGCAAGAAAACTCTGATGAATCAATTTTGAGAACTGGAGAGATACGGTTCCAGCAGTCCTTACATTATGCCCCATCATTTATTGGATTAGGCAAAACTCTTTCCAGTTGCAGCTGCTATTTTCAAACTGATCCACTGCAATTTCCAGGATTACCTGTTGGCTATTTGGGTATTATGCTGTTCTTGGTTCTGTCACATGCCTTATTGCTTCCCCCAGGTTTCTTCCACTAAGGCTGTGGTAACACACAGGCCTGTAGATATTGGTGTTTGGAGGTTTGGGGGTTGTCTTATCAGCTAGTTCTGCTATAAATGCTCCCCAAATGGTTTTGCTATCTAGTTGTTTGCACTACTTTTGTGTAAGGATTTGAAAAAATTCTGCCACCTTCTCCCCTGAAATTTGAATCTTGAATATACTAAATGAGGTACTGAAAGTAGTTGAAATTCATTCATCTCCGTGGAGATGTCTTAACTAAAATGTTCCTGATAACAATTTTCCCTAGAGTTCTTATTAATTAATACTCCAGAGTTGTCTTGGTTCTCAATATCCTTCAGACAAATACATTTTTACTTAAGTTAGCCAATGTTAGTTTCTTTTGTTTGAAAACAAAGTACCCAAACTGCAATGAAAATGTAAAAGTCAATAGTGAAACTTTTTTTTTTTCAGTGAGTTCTACACCCAGTGTGGGGCTTGAAGTCACTATCCCAAGCTCATGAGTCCATTCTCTACTCTACCCACTGAGCCCGACAGGCACTGGCTATAGTGAAACTTTTAATTTCAGCTCTGATATTTAAAGAACTTGGAAGTTGTGACTGTCATCTTTACATGAAAAATCTGGACAAACTAAAAAATCAGTGACTTTTCTTGTATCCATCTGAGAAATGGTGCCTTATTGCAAATCAGAACCCTAAAATCTAGAAAGGCAGGTATGAGAAAGGGCAATCCAGATCTGCCTACCTGGAGCAGAAACCACTGGAGACATAAACTTGTATGAACACTTGAATGGCAATTTTGACTAGTGGGAGAGTGAAAAACCCCTAGGGACTGCAGTCTTGAGGGGCTCCCATATTTTCATGGGCTCTCTGTCTGGGAACCCCACCAAGTGCTCATGGTGAGGACGCCACAAAAATTCCTTCTTGGTTTTGGAAAGGGGTGAATGGGGGATGGGGAAAGTGACAATTGCAAACCATATCCAGAGCCTTCTCAATAAAAATGGCCTACTCTTTAGGGGAAAAGTTGTCACTAAAGCACAATTTTTCAAACTTATCCCAGGAAAGGAAAGGGGATTCTTCCTTATTCCAGACTCTTTTTGCCTTCCTGGCTTACACAAGGGAAAAAACAAACAAAAACCAGGGGACAAGCCTTTAAGGAAATAGACTGAGAACACTGTAGCCATAGAGTAGGGAATATGGAGTAAAAGCTATTCAACTGAAGAAGGTATAGAAACACTTGTGAAGGCCACAACCCCCAAGGCAAAGGCCCACTAAAAGACTAAGACTCAATTAGATGATTATAAAATGCTCCTCCTCCCACACACTCTGCCACCATACCAGTAATGCTCTAGTAAAATAATAATAATAACAATAATAATGAATTACAGCTGAAAGGTTGCAAAACAGACTGATAACTCCTCAGAGGAGAGACCAAAAAACAAGAGCACTAGAGAAATTTGAAGCTTCTGGCACCTACAGCTACAACAAACATTAAACAGCACATCCCCTAGCCAGAATAAAATACAATCTCTCTCTAAAGACAGATCTGCCTCAGTTGTAATTACCCAATACAACATACCTGGCTTTTAACATAAAATTACAAGGCATGCTAAGAGGCAAGAAAAAATGCAGTCCGAAAAGATAAAGCAACTATCAAAAACTAGACTCACATATGGGGTGCCTGTGTGGCTCAGTCAGTTAAGTGTCCAACTTTGACTCAGGTCATTATTTCACGGTTTGTGAGTTCAAGCCCCTTTTTCAGGCTCTGCGTGGACAGCCTGGAGCCTGCTTTAGATTCTGTGTCTCCTTTCCTGTCTGTCCCTCACCTGCTCATGCTCTCTCTCTCTCAAAAACAAAAATAAACATTAAAACATGTTTTAAAAAATAGAACTAGATTCAGATATGTCACAGATGTTTGAATTATAAGGTAGGGAATTTAAAGTATATATTAGGACCTAAAATGGAAAAAGTAGACAACATGCAAGAACAGATGGGTAATATGAGCAGAAAAACGGGAACTTTCAGAAAGAATCAAAAGAAATGATAAGAAATTTTTAAAAATACAGTAATAGAAATAAAAAATGCCTTCAGTGGACTCCAGATGGCTGGGGAAATAATCAGTGAACTTGAAGAAAGGCCATAGAAACTTTCCAAACTGAAACACAAAGAGTAAAAAGAATAAAAGAAACAGAATAGAACATCTAAGAACTGAAGACAATAGCAAAAGGTCTAACATATGTATAATTATAACACCAGAAAAAGAAAGAGAAAACAGAGCAAGAGAAATATTTAAAGCCATAATAACCAGTAATCTTCCTAAATTAATGACAGAGACTAAACAACAAATCTAGTAAGCTCAGAGAACAGTAAGCAGTAGTGATACAAAAATAAAATCAAAACCCCCCACACCTAGGCATTTCATAATTAAATTTCAGAATACCAAAGGCAAAGAGAAAATCTTGAAAGAAGCCAGAGGGGGAAAAAAACCTTTACCTATGGAGGAATTTTAGCAAGCTTCTTATTAGAAACTATGCAAGCAAGAAGAGGGTGGAGTGGTGTATTGAAAGCATTGAAAGAAAAAAAAATCAACCTAGGGATGCCTAAGTGGTTCAGTCAGTTAAGCATCCAACTTTGGCTCCGGTCATGCAATGGGCTCTGCACTGACAGTGTGGAGCCTGCTTGGGATTCTCTATCTCTCCCTCGCTCTCTGCATCCACCCCCCGCCCCGACTTGTTCTCTCTGTCTGTCTCTCTCTCTCTCAAAAATAAATAAACTTAAAAAAAATCAACCTAGAATTCTGTACCTAGTGAAATTATTCTTCAAAAGTGGAAGAGAAATAAAAATGTCAATAGTATGAAATAAGGTAGATTAGAAATCTTAAAACCCTCCTGACATAGAACAGTTAAAAATGTTCTCTAAAATTAAAGAAAATTCATTTTAAATTATTGAATGTGTCTGCAAGAAAGTAATGGAAATCCACTGAAGACAGGATTGAGCAAGGAACATAAGATCAGGAAGATATGTGAACTTTGAAGCCATCAAATTCTTAGCCAGCTACATGAGTCATGGTAGCTTAGAACTACTATGCAGAAGAATATGCAGGAATAGTCTTTAGTAGATCAGAGATCATACTGTATAAAGATGGAACCCTGCAAGGCTTATAATCTCAGGGCAAGAATGAATTTAAAAAACAAAAACAAAAAAAACCTGACCCCCACTGATAGTAAATATATGATTGATCTCAGAATTGGCTTTGGGTAGAAGTTAAAAAAAAAAAAACTCAACCGAAGAATTAAAAAGCAGATTGGATACAGCTGATTAGAATAAATAATGGGACTATAGAACTGAAAAAAATATTCAGATTGCAGCCCAGAGAGACAAATAGGTGTAAAACCCTAATGAGAATTTTGTCCACATGAAGTATAGAGAAGGGTTAATTAAAATTCCTGAAAGAGGACATTCAAATAAGGAAAAGCATTCAAATTCAAATAAGGAAAAATAATAGCTAAGAATTTTCTAAAATTGATGAACAATATCAGTTGCCACTTTCAGGAAGCCACATAAATCCCAAACAGTGTAAAATAAAAAGAAACCCACACATAGACACATATTGTAAAGTTGCAGAACAACAAAGACAGGAAGAAGATCTTAAAAACAACTAGAAAGAAAGTATAGATTCCGCACAAGGAAGTTAAACTGGCAGCTGATTTCTTAATAATGACAATAGGAGCCAGAGGATACTGAAATAATATATAATTGAAATGATCTTCTGATAATGAAAATGAAATACACTATCAAAAACACACCAACAAACAAAAAACAAAAAAATCCTGAGAGGTTTTACCTCTAAAAGACACACATTGAGAGAACAACGAAAAAATGTCCTTCAAGATGAAAGTAAGTGATTTCAGTAGAATGTTTGGAGATGCACTTCTCAAGAAGTAAGGCTGAAACTTTGCTGAAACAGGACACTAGTGATCCTCAGGGCCATATCCAAGGAAAACTTTATTTCTTCCAAGTATGGTTTTAGATTTCTATATATTTGATTTTGCCAACAGGTTAAAAAGCATCTGTCATCAAAAACTTGGGATGCTTTCCAGGCAATATACATAAGAAACAAAACAAAACAACACATTTCTTAAATGTTACTAGTTGGGGCAAATTTTATATTTCTGCAGTTCAAGAGACTCACTTTTGGCTAACAAGCACATTTCTGGAAAAGCTTGCTCTGTCTGAATCAGAAAGCAGAGAAAAGAAGCAGTCAGATCAGCAGGAAGAACAAATGTTGCAAATGGAAGAAAACACAGACAGATGGTTGAATCTGTGTTAGATCACACAGAACCATTGTGAAGGCAAGTAAGGACACTAATTGTTCAGAGCATGCATAGTGAAATGGGGGGAAATTACTCAATATGTGTATACAGATTTCCTAATACTCTATACAGAAGGACCACTGATATACATGTATGATGTTGTTCTGGAGGAAATGAAAAGATTTGGCATTTTTCCCCCAGAACCCATCTTAAGTTCATATTTCCAGAGAAATTGTCTTCATCGGATTATTTATCCTTATGGTTGTTTTACTTGATGGCTTTTCCCATTGGTCCAAAGCCGGGGCATATTAGAAAAATTTGAAAAGATTTGCTTACTAAACAGTCAGGTTATAAGTCCTCATTACTTCAGTTGGTCCCAGATGTTCTTCAATTATTGTCATCAAAAATGTGAGAATTTTGCCTATAAAAGACCGGATTGTGAAGAAGGCAATAGTTTCTCCCACTCATACCCTAAGTTAAAAATAACCTTTTCAGGGTGCCTGGGTGGCTCAGTCAGTTGAGTGTCCAACTCATGGTTTTGGCTCAGGTCACAATCTCACAGTTCATGGGAAGGAGCCCTTCATCAGGCTCTGGGCTGATGGCATGGAGCCTGCTTGGGATTCTTTCTCTCCCTTTCTCACTATCCCTCCCCTGTGCCTGCTCTCTCTCTCTCTCTCTCTCTCTAAATAAAGAAATGAGCTTTAAAAAATTTCTTCTTTCACCATCTTCCCTAGGAAGATTTGACCTCCAGAGCCAAAATTTCTGTTGTAGGATACCTTTATCATAGCTAGGTATTAAGACCCCAACATTATCTGACTAATTTATACTGTAGAGTTTCTAATTGGTATTTGTTCCATAGTTGCATTTTTAAAAGAATTCTTAATTAGAATAAGACACTAATTGGTACTGTCTAGCAGCATGGCTAATTTCTGAACATCTATATCAAGGTGGCATGTCAACTCATTAAGGAAAGGACATATTTTTGGAATAATTGGCTACCCATTTGGGGGTAAAATAAAATTAGATCCCTACCTCAGACCATAGACACACACAATAAAAGATTCAAGATTAATTATCATAAAGTTAAAAATGAAAGCTAAAACTTCAGAATAAAATACAGTAGAGGAATATTTTTTATTTTTTAAATTTTAATTGCTGTGTAGTTAACAAACAGTGTTATATGAGTTTCGGGTACAATTCAACAATTCCAATTCCATACATCGCCCAGTGCTCATCACGATAATTGTGCTCAGTAGGAGAATTTTTATTACTCTCCGTACAAAGCCTTTCTTAGTATGAAACAACACTGAGTAAATTTTTTTAAAAAATTAAAAATTTGACTATATAAAAAAATTTAAATGTCTATACAGTGAAAAATAGCATACACAAAGTTAAGATGGTAAATGAAGAATGGAAAAAGTCTTTGCAACATATATAATAGGCAAATAAAGCCAGTGCAAGTAGTGTTTAAGAACACAGGCTCAGGAATGAGATTGTGTAGGTTCAAATACTAGCTATGCTACATTCTAGTTTTCTGACCTTAAGCAAGTTACTTAACCCCTTGGGGCCTCAAATTTCTTCATCTATAAAATGGAGATAATAAAGTCTCCTTTCTTGGGTTAGATGAGAGCTGTTATTGTTGCCCACAATATGTGAAGGATTAGTTAAATTGATTTTAAAAAGGGTAACCAATTCACTAAATGCTCAGTATCAATAAAAAAAACCTATCTACCCTTTGCATTTTATTTTCAGCTACTCCCTGGCATAGTTTTAATATATCAAATTGTCCTACTCTATATTATTTTTAAATTGGTTTTATACTTCTTTGCTCCATATATTATTGTCACTGTTACCTCAGTCTAAAATTTCTTCATCTAGTCTTTGCACATGAAAATATTACCCATATTTTAAATCCCAACACAAATCCTGCCGTTTGTATAGAGTTCCTGATTAGTCAGCCAAAATGATGCATTCTCTCTGAATTTCTAAGGATGCTTTATAATACTAGTTTCTGCATGTAATCAAACCTTGTTTTGTCCAGTATGAGATGTGTGCATGTTTATCTCCCATAGAAATTTGTAAATTTTCAGAGGCTAGCATCACATGTTCTATTTCTGTATTTTCATAATGCATAGTAAGTATTCACCGTATACATGTTTCATTTGGTTGTTTGTTTCTTCCCCCCTTAACATCCATCTCCTACAGGGCAATCAGTGAGAAGATATATGGAATCCTCACACCTATCATCTGTCTACCCATCCTCTACTCCCAACCCATTCCCTCTCCTCCCACATATACAAAGTAACAAACATTTTCCAAACAGCACATAGCTCCTTTCTTTATTTACACTTAGCTATAAATACATGAGACATGATCTGAACTATGTTTTTATTTTTAATTTTTATTTTTTTAACATGTATCTCTGAGAGACAGAGAGAGACATAGAGCATGAGGCAGGGAGGGGCAGAGAGAGAGGGAGATACAGAATCTGAAGCAGGTTCCAGGCTCTGAGCTATCGGCACAGAGCCTGATGTGGGGTTTAAACCCACGAACTGTGAGATCATGACCCGAGCTGAAGTTGGTCGCTTAACCGACTGAGCCATCCAGGTACCCATGAACTATGTGTTTAAAGGTTACAATGTGGAATATAGGTTGGAGGGGGGATGGATGGAAGAATTAAGGAAATAATTTCAGCCATTCAGATGAGAGATAATGGTGATTGGAACAGGATGGTAAGAGGGGAGGTCAAGAGAGGGGATCAGATTCTGGATACATGTTGAAGGTAGAAGCAGTAGATTTGCCTGAAGACTGGATCTAGTGTGATAAAAAGCAGAGTTCTGAGAATACCCAGTCCAGATCAGAGCAGGGTGATGGAAGGCTGAGGGGCATAGGATTCTAAATGGAATGGACACAATATCTCATAGTTGGATATTTTGAAAATTGTATCAGTAGGCTTAACAGATATAGTGGAGCATATACAAAAAATAAGAATAGGTACAAACCAATAAACAAACCAGGCAATTATTAATCTCAGGAAAAACAATTAAGAATGTAAGAAAAGGCATATAAGCATAGATTTATCTAGGCTTTGCAGGAAACATTTTTATGGTATTAATAGTGTAAACACAGACTGATTTAGAAAAAAAAAAATAGATATACCTCTACTGGAAGGATGAGGGCAGGACAAAAAATACAAAGAACTAAATAAATCCTGATCGTCCAAAACAGAAAGTCAATAGATAAAGTAGAAAACTGTCAAAGCAAGAAATAGGATTATAAGCATATTCAGACATGGAGGAAAATAGGGAAATCGCTAAAAATAGTTGAAAATGGTAGCCTATGGGGTAGAGATTCTCAAGTTTTAACATGAATAAGAACCAGTTTACTGGGTCACATCCTCACAGATTCTGATTCAGTAGGTTGGGGTGGATTCCATGAATATGCATTTCCAGCAAGCTTCTAACAAGGCTGCTGGTCCTAGTCCAAAACTTTGAGAACTACAATAGGAAGTAGACGAAGGAATTAGAAAGAATTGGGTAAAGGACAACTGTTTTTCATTATAATTATTATAATTATTTTTGTACAATGATTCTCAAACTTGGCTGCTCTTTGCAATCACCTGGGGAGGCTTGAAAACTAGTGATGCCTGGATCCCATCCCCACAGGTTGTGATACAACTGATCTGGGTGCAGTCTGGTGTTGGTAGTTTTAACAGCCCTCCAAATAATTTTAATATGTGTCTAAGATGGATGACTACTTTTTTAGTCTAATTTTAATTATGTGCATGAATTCATTTTTAATATAAGAGCAATTATCTGTATGGTGAGTATGGAAGAGGGAAGAATGTAAAACTAAGAGTCATAAGATGTGGGATTATGTCTGGTATAATCTGCTGTCACAAATCAGCTCTGTGTTCTTGGGAAAGTCACCTAATCTCTAGGGGCTTTAGTCTCCCGTATGTAAAATTAAGATGCTGGACTAGTTATTCTCAAATGTTCTTTCCAACTTCACATTTTTGGGAGTAATAGCTGTAATGTCCTATGATATAAAATCTGAAACTTTAAAAAAAATTTTTTTTTTTAACGTTTATTTATTTTTGAGACAGAGAGAGCCAGAGCATGAACAGGGGAGGGGCAGAGAGAGAGGGAGACACAGAACCGGAAGCAGGCTCCAGGGTCTGAGCCATCAGCCCAGAGCCCAATGCGGGGCCTCGAACTCACAGACCTCGAGATCGTGACCTGAGCTGAAGTCAGACGCTTAACCGACTGAGCCACCCAGGTGCCCCTGAAACTTTAAAAAGTATACAGCAACAAAAAGTTCTCCATATGATGTTTAGGGTGATTATTGTTAGTTATGGAACTGTATCATAACTATTTTCATTATTTCTTTTTAACTAATATTATTTTTCATATCACTTTTTCCCAGTTACCTATTTATTGTACTCAGTACAATAATCAATTCATCCTGGGAAACAAAGATGAAAACACTTGAGATGAATTTATATTTGATGGCAGAGCAGTATATTACTGTCATTTCTCCAAAACATCATTTGCTAAATTGGATTCATGAAAATAACAAAATAGCCCAGCTTTGGCTTATTGTGAGTTATTTTCCCAATAGTAGTGATGAGCAAGTCCTGATCCTTCTACTGGCTGTATACCTTTTCCTACCAGCAGCACCTACTTCTAAGATATCTGCTCCTGGGGTGACTGGCTGGCTTAGTGCATGGAGCACTCAACTCTTAATCTTGGAATCATGAGTTTAAACCCGATGTTGGGAGTAGAGTTTACCTGAAAGAAAGAGGGGGGAGAGAGAGAGAGAGAGAGAGAGAGAGAGAGAGAGAGAGAGAGAAGAAGAAGAAGAAGAAGAAGAAGAAGAAGAAGAAGAAGGGAGGGAGGGAGGGAGGGAGGGAGGGAGGGAGGAAGGAAGGAAGGAAGGAAGGAAGGAAGGAAGAGAAAAGATAACTGCTAACTGCTCCTGGCTAATTTTAAGGGAGCAAAGTGTCATCATAAATTCAGGCAAAACACAGTAATTGATTAAAATGGTGGCTAAGCTCCCAAGTGACTCCTTACCCTGATTATTCTAGAGGTTTAGTATAGAATTGTGCTGTCGATTCTCAGTAATGAATACTAACAAAGGGAAATTTAGGGAATGAGGATTGATATAGATAATCCAATTTATTGGATTGACTTTATAATGCATTATATAGAGAGAACTTCCAATGTCTTCATAATTAGGTTTTTTTTAGAATAATTTAAAATAAGTTTTCATTTCTTGAGTCAATAGAGATAACTGTTACTATGTATATAGAGAAGGGAACCTAGTCTGAAACCAGAAGTCAGTTGCCCATATTACAGATGGATTATGAAGTGTAAGTTGTTTATAAAAGTAAGTACATTTATGTACATATATGTTTGCCTGACATTGACCTCCTGCCTTTTGAGAAACTTTTTTGCCCAGATAGAAGTCAGAAGCTATAGTAATGTAGTGCTGAAATAAAAGGTGAATTCTAAAATGAAATGAGGTCAGAGCCATGTGCCATGATTTTGCAGGTAGTTAAAAATGAACTGAGAAGTCACCATCTGGTGGGAGGCATCTTAGGGAAGCAGCCACCTTCTGTTGGACATAAATAGAATAAAAGCTTGTTGAGCTATTTATTCTTAGATGGTTGTGATCATGTTTTGCTCCTCCACTGAAATGTGCCCATCTTACAATCTCATGCTTGTAGGATGGATGCTCTTAGCTAACTCTGGGCTATTTAATCAATTTGTCCTGAGAAATTGTAGGAGATAGTCCCCTACGTTAACCTTACCTCCCCAGGTAAAATATAAAGGTGTTATCAGATGTTAGATGTTTCTTGTCTCTCCTTCTAGAAACACTAATTGAGAAATTCAGGTGAGACAGGAGAGTAGTTCAGCACCAACAAGAAAAAAAACTGGTGGGCTAATGGGACCTTGTACCTGCCCTGCAATCACAGCATTGATGCGTAAGGGCTAGAAAATACATACCTACTTTTGGAAAGCAGTTTATATATGAATGGAGATTTCAGGTCTGTTTTCTTGCAGAAAAACTTTGAGTATTATTCAAAATCATTGGAAAGAGATTTATAAATAATATAAAAAAGTAACCCGTACAATAAACAATAATGCTAATTCATATTTGTATATTGTTTTATAAGTGTTTTCACAAAAATGATCTTATTCCTCATAATGACCCTGTGAAGTAGGTAAAGTAAATAAAAGCCCTATTTTACACATGAAGAAACTGAGATACAGAGAGATTAAATGGAGCGCCAGCATGGTATATAGCTCATACATGAAGGGAAGAGAGAAAGGTGCAAGGGTTTCCTTTGAAGTGAGTATAATATCAACAGCCATTTATTGAACAGTTACTATATTCCAGTCATTATGTTAATCGTTTTAAGGCATTATAAAAATATTATTGCTTCTTAAAGCACAAAGATGAGTATCTACTAACAAAAGGAAAATAAAAAATAGACTTGCTAAAAAACTTAATTCAGCAAAACAATTTAGGGCAAGTGATGATAATGATGATGATGATAACTGCTGAACAGTTATCATTTGCTGGACAGCTAATATTTGCCAGACACTATTCCAAGTACTTAATCTACCCAACAAGGCAGATATTATTGATCTCATTTACACACGAAAAATATAAGGCACAGAGAGATTGACTTGCCTATGATCACACTGTTGGCTTAGTGATGGGATATTTCAGCATACGCCATGGCATACCAGAGATCTGGTTACACTGAATTTTTCACCCTTTAAATGATTCTTTAACTATAATGAAAACTCACCTATTGTAGACCTAACAAGATAACTGGTATTAAAACACTTTTTTTTTTTTGTTTCCCACTACTCTTTTTAAGCCTTTTATTGTGAGTTGTTTTTCTCCTATCCTTGGATTAAAGCTCAGGCAGTCCGCATATATATTTTCTGGCCACTTAAGTAAAGTCCTATAATCATGTTAGGTGACAAATACAGTCTGAGCACATTATTATAAATGACCAATAATAGATAGTAATCAAAATGCCAAAATCGTTTTAACATTAAAATCTTTCTACCTCTCCCAAAGAGGGAGTGCTGTTGCTTGAACATACGCAGTAGAGTGAGAGAAGTCCTCCTTTTTCCCCCTGCTCCTCTTTCCCTAGTGTATTATGGTTTCGGATTTTCGGATTTTCTGGTTCCAACAGAGTTGAAGTTGGGGTGGGGAAGGAGAAGATATGAAAAGAATAAGAAAGGTCATATATGACGATTACTGTTGTAAGGTGGCTTTGGGACTGGGGAACGGAAGATGTGTAACTGACTTTTTTCACGCAGTACTTTTATTGGCTTTTTGGAAATCTCTGACCCTGTCAAAGTCCTGTCAACTTTAGTTCCCTTGATCTGCGTGAACGGATTTTATTCTGGCAGTTAATTAATCTCTTTTAGCTCCTAGAATCCTAAAGCACATCTCCACTTCCCTTCTGACGCCCTTATGGTCCTTCCAAGTAGTACTGTTGAATAGAATCTAGGACAGATGCAATGTTGCCTGAGGCGATTGCCCTTAAGGCTGGCTTTAACATTCACCCCTCATCTCATTCCCCTTTTGCAGTGTGGCTTTTCCACTCCTCCCATGAAGAAATGGGGTCTATTTTCCTTCCTTTTGAAACTGGAATGGTCTGAATAAAATGAGGCAAAAGTGATGCTGTGTGACTTCCAGGCCTAGATTTTAAGAGATCTTACAGCTTCCATTTTTACACTTTTGAAGTCTGAATCATCATGTAAATTAGCCCAATTACGCTGCTAGAGAGAGAGAGAGAGAGGCTCTGCCAGACCCCAGGTAATCCAGTCATGTCAGCGGAGGCACCAGATATGGGAGTGAAGACATTTTCATATTCTCCAGTAAACCAGAGCAGAGATACTCCAGCCAACACGACAGAGGCAAGCCCGCCATAAGCCATGCCCAAATTGCAGGATTGTAAGCAAATAAATTACTGCTTTTTGTTTCTAAGCTCCTATGTTTTGGGCTGTTTTTTGCATTTGGTTTTGTTTTGGCACTAATAAATGACACAAAGTTTATCTGACTTTTAGTAAGCACTTATCTATTCCTTAACCCAGCGTGCTCTGGGAGAGCAGACAGCACTCTTTCATTCTGCTGCTAAAGCTGTTGACTAACCCATCTTGCAATCTAATGAAGTTAAACATATTGCCCCAGAAAACCCACTCCTAGACCAAGAGAAATGAAGACATGTTCACACAAAGGCCTGTATGCAAATTATTAAAACTGCTTTATTTATAATTGCCAAAAATTGGGGAACCACCCCCAAATCATAAACTGGTGATTGGGATAAATTCATCCATAAAACTACTGATAATTGCAACAACACAAACGAATCTCAAAAGCAATATAATAATTGAAAGAAGGCAGACACAAAAAGCTATATACTATATGATTGTATTTATATGACACTCTCAAAAAGACAATATTAAAGGGACAAAAATCAAATCAGTGTTTGTTAGTGGCTTGAGAGTATGAGGAACTTGGTTACAAAAGAGAACTTTTGGAGATAATGATGTGGTGTTATTTACATGACTGTATACATTTGTCAGAGCTCGTAGGACTGTATTCCTAAAAAAGGTGCATTTTACTCTATGTATATCTCAATAAACCTGAACTAGCAAACAAAAAATAAATAAAATAAACCTACTTGTGCCCTTCAATCATGGGGTAGACATATCAAGCTAACCAAATCGTTGGTACCATTGAGGTCCCTTTCATTAGACTTAAGTGTCAGGTCCCCTACTCCAACTGCTTTGGATGGTAAAAGTTGACAATAACATCACAACATAGCTATCTCTCAGTTAATCATCCTCAAAAACCTTTCAAACTTCCAAAAATCCAAACTTTTTTTACTTTTAACATGGGTGAATCATCTAACATATTTTTGACTATTTCCTTTGAAAAATCTGCATCTGGATTACCATACCTTTTTGGAGGTGGCCTCTATTGTGTCTTGGTGTCTCCAATGAAACTTCTGATCTATCACTATTTCATGTGTATTTATATACATTATTGTAAAGTGACACTATACCAAGAAAAAATTATTTTCATGTCACTGCTAGGAAATTGCTAGGAAATACTTATTTACCCACATATTTACCATTTGAAATGCTCGTCATTCTTTCCTAAAGACCTAAATTTCCATCTGTTATCCTTTCCCATCTACCTGAAGAACTTGCTTTTACACTTCTTGCAGTTCAGGTTTGTTGGCAATGAATTTTTTCAGTTTTCTTTTATGTGAAAATGTGCTTATTTTGTCTTCATTTTTGAAAGATATATTTTGCTGAGTATAGAATTCTGGATTTTGTTTTTTCTTTCAGCAGTTTGAAGACATTGTTCTGTTTTCTAACTTTGTTATTACTGATGAGGTTTAAATTGTTTGAATTCATTTGAACATTTGAATTGTTCCTCTGTACACAATGTGTCATTTTTCTCAAAATTTTCTATTCATCTTGGGTTTCACTATGATATGACTGGGTGTGACTTTTCTGTGGACTTACCTTGCTTGGGGCTTTCTGAGATTTTTGATGCTATAAATTTCTTATATCAAATTAAGAACATTTCAGCCACTATTTTTTCAAATATCTTGTTTTATTCATTTTATCTCTTCTCTTCTGGGATTCCAGTTATACAATGTTCATTTAGACCGTTTGATATTGTTCCTCAGGCCCTTTGAAACTGTTAACTTTTTTTCAATCTTTTCTTTCTGTTCTTTAAGTTTTATAATTTCTATTGATTTGTTCATTAATTCTTTCTTCCATCGTATTCATTCTGTTCTAATCCCATTCAGTGGATATTTTTAAGTCTATATTGTGTTTTTCAGTTCTAGAATTTTTATTTTTTATAGTTTCTGTTTTCTTGCTGAGAGTTCTTATCTTTTCATATGTTGTGAGCATATTTTCTTTATATCCTTAAGCATAGTTATAATAGCGGTTTTGAAATCTGTGTCTGATACTTCTAACATCTGTGTTTTCTTAGAGGTCAAGCTCTGATAATTGTCTTTTCCCTTTAAAATTGTTCATGTTTTCTGTTTCTTCATCAAGTAATTATGGGCTGTATTTTAGACATTGTGAATGATGTGTTGTAGACTTTAGATTCTGTTATATTTCTCTAAAAAGTGTTCGCTGTTTTAATAGACACTTAAAATAGTGGGACTCAAGCTGCCAACTTTCCTGAAATAGATGGCAGCTTAAATCTCAGTACTGTTCTTTTAGTTTTAGTTGGCCTGTGTGAGTCTGCCCAACATAGGTATGATTCAAGGGTAAGCCAGAAATTTTTAATGAATATAATTTGGAACTCCTTCTTTCTAGAACTCTCCTTTCTTGGATTTCTCCCCTCATTTTCTAGTGGCTATATAGTTGCCCTAAACTCTGTCCTATGGTTCTTCAGTCAGTAAGACTATTGGAATTTTAGCTTCCCTTCTGGTGCACACTGGTTTATATCCTCAGTCCAAAAGCTATAAAAATGAGAAACTCACCCAGTGTTGTTCTGTTCAATCAGTTATCAACTCTGCAACAGTACTTGCCTGCTTTGGGTCATTACCCAATTCCTTCAGAGAGCTGATGTTAATATTTGATCAGTTTATAGTTGTTATCTACAGGAGATTTGATTCAATAGGCACTACTCTGCCATACCACAATTGGAAAGAGTTATTAATATAGTGTGCTAAATATAAACTCAAATTTTAGAGCCCCCACCAAGATATCCATATATATAATCAAAAATGTACAAAAAATGTTTGAGGGAGGTATTATTTTCTTCATTTTACTAGCTAAAAAGATAAAGCTCAAAGAAGCTAAAGAGACTTGCTTTATCGACCAGGGTCCAGGAAGGAAACAGAATTTCATTCAGTGGTTTTAAATAATAGACTACCTACAAAGAAATGGGCAAAGTTAGAAAAACCAAAAGGGATGCTGAAGCACCCAGAGGTTAGCAGCAAAGGGAAGTTTTTGCTATTCCTAACACTGAGGGAGCAATGGGAGGGGAAAATGTGACCAGAGTCTCAGGAAAGCTGACGTCATGGAGGAGGAACTGTCAGGCATGACTTGTAGTTATAGAAGACTACTGCCACCACCAATGATGCTTTGCTAAGGTATGGAAGAGGCAAGGAAGAAAACTTAATCTCTCTCCTCTTACTGTCTCCTCTCCTTCCAGTCCCTCCCAATGACTGAATTCAACAAGAAGCCAACTGGTAAGGGAGTGCAGGAAATTGAGATCAAAGGAGTCAGCTTCCAGGAGGGACACAGCAGAAAAGGATGGATGGATTTGGCAAACTATAAATAATGAGCACATTGCCTAAGATTGGGTTGCCTGATATAGCAAATAAAAATACAGGATACCCTATTCAATTTGAATTTCAGATTTTTTTACAAAGTAATTTTTTAGCGTATGTCCCATGTAATACAGTATACTGACAATTAAAAACTTCATTGTTTACTTAAAATTCAAATGTAACGTGGTGTTCTGTCTTGTGGCAACTTAGTCTAGACCAGTAAATAAGAGAAACTTATTTTGAGTCCAAGCCGAAGATCCAACCCCAGAAGTCTTCTTTCTACTATCCCAGTTTTTAAAAATATTTTCTATGCCTACCTTGTACAAGTGTATCTCCTTCACCAGTGTGGAAGTTCCTTGGGGTGAAAGACAATGTCTTACTCATCTGCATATCTTATTATTTCTCATCTCTCCCAACCTCACTCCCAGAATTTTGCAAAGTTTTGTACATAATAGGTGCTTAAAACACTTTTGTTGACCATGTTGAGCCCTTTATGAATATTTTGTTGAATCTGATTTCTTCATTATCTATTTCTTTAAGAAAAATTTCTGCTAAAGCCACATATTGACTTAGATGAAAGTCTTATGTGAGGTCAATTGTCATAAGTATTCAGACTCCGTGTTCTGCCTTTTCATTTCATCCTTTCCTCTTGGAATTCCATAATGAGCACAGAACAAAACTACTATCCAGGCATCCTGTCACTCAGGTTCATGAGGTGTCTCTGAATCAAAGGTTTCTCTGATTGGGTCAACACAACCTAAAATGAAAAACAAAACAAAACAAACCTTTTAAAATGTGTTTTAATATTCATCAAAGCTTTGGGGGGAAATGACTCTGTACTATTATAAAAGACTGAAGACAGGGGCTCCTGGGTGGCTCAGTTGGTTGAGCGTCCGACTTTGGCTCAGGTTATGATCTCACGGTTCGTGGGTTTGAGCCCCGCATCGGGCTCTGTGCTGACAGCTCAGAGCCTGGAGCCTGTTTCAGATTCTGTGTCTCCCTCTCTCTCTGCCCCTCCCCACTCATGCTCTGTCTCCCTCTGTCTCAAAAATAAATAAACATTAAAAAAATTGTTTTTAAAATTACATTTAAAAGACTGAAGACAACTTCCAAATCTCAATGAGGTAAGAATACTACACTTCTGAGAATAAAAACTTATTTTCTCACTGATTTTTTAAATTCTCATTGTTTATTCTATAATTCTGGAGCAAGTTATCAATAGATCAGATTTTTTGGATGTTTTGCAAAATTCCAATATTTACTATTAATGAGATTTTGCTCATTTTATACACACATACACACACACACACACACACACACACACACACAAATTTGATGCACAATAATTTTTGAATGGGTAATGGTTGTCACTTACATTATTTTACCTCTTTACAAACAACAAAAATTCTCTCAGGGTGCCTGGCTGGCTCAGTCAGTAAAACATGTGACTCTTGATCTTGGGGTCTTGAGTTCAAACCCCACATCAAACCTAGAGATTACTTTAAAAAATTTCTCTTTAATGGGATGAGTTCTGCAATAATATTGAAAATTAACAAACTTCATATGTGAAAAATATGAAGAGAACACTGTTGCCCTCAGGAATCCAAGACTTATGTACTTTAGGCATTCAATTTCTATCTGTATTGTGTGAATAAATATATATTTTTGATGGGACTAAAATTAACATTGTGTATAACTCAGGTCATCCTGTGCTGGTTCACTTGTTTCAGAAAAGTGATTTTGTAGTCTATGTTCTTTGAAATATGAACAGATTTAGGGTACCTGGGTGGCTCGGTTGGTTAAGCATCTGACTCTTGATTTTGGCTCAGGTTGTGATCTCACTCATGGTCATGAGATTGAGCCCTGCATCAAGCTCAGCGTGGAGGTGCAGAGCCTGCTTGGGATTCTGTCTCTCTCTCTCTCTCTCTCTCTCTCTCTCTCTCTCCCTCCCTCCCTCTCTCTCTGCCGCTCCCTGCTTGTGCTCTCTCTCTCTCTCTCAAAATAAATAAATGGACTTAAAAACTTTAAATAAAATATGAACAGATTTGTCTGAATGCTAATGCGTGATAACTGAAACTTCTCAGACCATAATAAAATTCGAATTCATGTCTCAGTGAAAGAAAACCTTGAGTTTAGGTCTATTATTCCATAGCTTTCCACATGACCTTCCCTATGACCTTTTCCAGTCATGCAAGCATCTAACATTGTTGCTTATATACTATGCACTAAGTGCCTTACATTCATCATTTAATTTACTCTTCAAGAGACCTTATAAGGTAAGTATTATATGACTATTTCATAGATGAGGACACTGAGGCATAGAGAGATTTTGTAACCTGCGTAAGATCAAATAGCTAGTAAATGTAAGAGGTAACAATCAAATCTAAGTCTATCAGACTACTAAGCAAATGTTCTTCTTTTTTGCAAATGTTCTTATTCTTTGCATTTCTGATATTTATTTATTTATTTAACGTATATTTATTTTTGAGGCAGAGAGAGACAGAGCATGAACGGGGGAGGGTCAGAGAGAGGGAGACACAGAATCTGAAACAGGCTCCAGGCTCTGAGCTGTCAGCACATGAGATCATGTGAGATCATGACCTAAGCCGAAGTTGGCTGCTTAACCGACTGAGCCACCCAGGTGCCCCTATGTTTCTGATTTTTAAATTTCTTTGTTCTTATACCCCAGCAGTTAAAAAAAAAAAAAATCACTGGTTCATTCTATTCATTCAATTCTACTAGATTAACATATTATGAACCTTGTTTACATTGTAAAGCATGAAAAGGTTAAATTTTTAAGAGAATAAGGAAACATAAATAGAAACAGAAGCACCAGTAGTTTATCATATACCCCATGGATCATCTTGTACATGCCCTGTGCGCTGAATGTTCATTCTCAAGACTGTTGTTCTAAATTAGATTCTTAAGAAAATGTTTGTTTTTTTAATGAAAATATTGTTCACAGCTGTTGCCAAATCGAGATTTACTATGTTTGAGTTCACAATTCCCTAGGCAAGGCCATTTCAACCTGATTTAGCAGGAACAGGGAGACATAGTATGGACTGAGAATAGTGGCTGGAAGTGATGGCTACAGAGAGAACAGGAGAAGATGAAAGAGATGGAAGAACATTCCTAGGCTTTCAGATATTAACACAGTAGTCTGTGTTTATATGTAAAATCAGGCTAACTAACATTTTGAAAGGTAACAGTATATAATCCCTTTTATAATAAGAGCAAATAATAATTATGAATATAAACATTATTTATATAAAATATAAATAACACATATTGTATATGTACATATAATTATTTAAAAATAGGAACGTAACCACATTAACCAAAACAGCCATTACTTAAAATTGAAAATATGACTAGAAATACACAGGTATATAAATGTTACCCTTAAGTCAGCCAACATTGAATCTATAATTTACTGTGGATTAACCATATACTACAGAGAATGGATTAAGTAAAAGCACATATTTAAAGACAGAAAATCTAACAGAATTGTTTCACAAACATCTGCCTGGATTTCTTGGTCATTCATGTGATCTGGTTTTCATAAGATGACATAAATAAAACCTATGTCTGTGATGAATGAGGACCCATAAGAAAATTATTACATATATCTGAATGAATTTTTTAAATTCCTTTCCCTATTAACATTATTTTGCTATTCTTTGACTTTCAAGTATATTTTCCTTAGTCTTTTAATTAATTTATTTTTTTAAATTTAAATCCAAGTTAGTTAACATACACTGTAAGAATAATTTCAGGAATAGAATTTAGTGATTCATCACTTACATATAACACCCAATGCTCATCCCAACAAGTGTCTTCCTTATTTTCTCTCACCCCTTTGGTTCTTCCCCCCACCCAACACCCCACCAGCAACCACAGTTTGTTCTCTGTATTTAAGTGTCTGTTGTGGTTTGTCTCCCTCTGTTTTTATCTTATTTTTACTTCCCATCCCTTATGTTCATCTGTTTTGTATCTTAAATTCCACACATGAGTGAAACCATATGATATTTGTCTGTCTCTAACTTATTTCGCTTAGCATAATATCCTCTAGTTCCATCCACGTTGTTACAAATGGCAAGATTTCATTCTTTTCGATTGCAGAGTAATATTCCATTGTGTATATATATACAACTTCTTCTTTATCCGTTCATCAGTCAATAAATATTTGGGCTCTTTCCATACTTAGGCTATTGCCAACAGTGCTGTTATAAACATCGGGGTGCATGTGCCCCTTTGAATCAGCACTCCTGTATCCTTTGGATAAATACCTAGTAATGTCATTGCTGGGTTGTAGGGTAGGTTCTATTTTTAATTTTTTGAGGAACCTCCATACTGTTTTCCAGAGTGGCTGCACCAGTTTGCATTCCCACCAGCAGTGTGAAAGAGTTCCTCTTTCTCCACATCCTCATGAATATTTGTTGTTGCCTGAGTGAATGTTAATTTTAGCCATTCTGGCAGGTGCGAGGTGATATCTCATTGTGGTTTTGATTTGTATTTCCCTGATGTTGAACGATATTGAGCACCTTTTCATGTCTGTTGGCCATCTGGATGTCTTCTTTGAAAAAGTGTCTATTCATGTCTTCTGCTCATTTCTTCACTGGATTATTTGTTTTTGGTGTTGTGTTTGGGAAGTTCTTCATAGATTTTGGAAACTAACCCTTTATCTGATATGTCATTTGCAAATGTCTTCTCCCATTCTGTCAGTTGGCTTTTAGTTTTGCTGATTGTTTCCTTAGCTGTGCAGAAGCTTTTTATTTGATGAGGTCCCAATAGTTCATTTTTGTTTTCTTTCCCTTGCCTCTGGAGACATGTCAAATAAGAAGTTGCTGCAGCTAAGGTCAAAGAGGTTTTTGCCTGTTTTCTCCTCTAGGATTTTGATGGCTTCCTGTCTTATGTTTAGGTCTTTCGTCTGTTTTGAGTTTATTTTTGTGTATGGTGTAAGAAAGTGGTCCAGGTTCATTCTTCTGCATTTCACTGTCCAGCACCACTTGCTGAAGAGACTGTCTTTAATCCATTGGATATTCTTTCTTGCTTTGTCAAAGATTAGTTGGACATATGTTTGTGGGTCCATTTCTGGGTTCTCTATTCTGTTCCATTGATCAAGTGTCTGTTCTTGTGCCAATACCCCACTGTCTTGATGATTACAGCTTTGTAATACAGTTTGAAGTCTGGAATTGTGAGGCCTCCAGCTTTGGTTTTCTCTTTCATGATTGCTTTGGCTATTTGGGGTCTTTTCTGGTTCCATACAAATTTTAGGATTGTTTGTTCTAGCTCTGTAAAGAATGCTGGTGTCATTTTGATACAGATTGCATTGAATATGTAGATCGCCTTGGGTGGTATCGACATTTTAACAGTATTTGTTCTTCCAATCCATAATCATGGAATGTTTTTCCATTTTTTGGTGTCTTCTTCAATTTCTTTCATAAGCTTTCTATGATTTTCACTGTATAGATTTTTCACCTTTTGGTTAGGTTTATTCCTAAGTATTTTATGGTCTTTGATGCAACTGTAAATGGGATCAATTCCTTGATTTATCTTTCTGATGTTTCATTATTGGTATATATAAATGCAACTGATTTCTGTACATTGCAACTGCAACTTTGCTGAATTTGTGTATCAGTTCTGGCAGTTTTTTAGTGGAGTCTTTAATGTTTTCCACATAGAGTATCATGTCATCTGCAAAGAGTGAAAGTTTAACTTCCTCCTGCTGATTTGTATGCATTTTATTTCTTTGTGTTGTCTGATTGCTGAGGCTAGGACCTCCAACACTATGTTGAATAACAGTAGTGAGAGTGCACATCCTTGTCGTGTTCCTGACCTTATCTCTCAGTTTTTCCCTATTGAGGAAGATATTAGTGGTGGGTCTTTCATATTTGGCCTTTATGATTTTGAGGTATGGTCTGTCTGTCTCTACCTTCTTGAGGGTTTTTATCAAGAAAGGATGTTGTATTTTGTCAAATGCTTTTTCACATTTGAGAGGATAATGTGGTTCTTATCCTTTCTTTTATTAATGTGATGCATCACATTGATTGATTTGCAGATATTGAACTAGCCCTGCAGCCCAGGAATAAATCCCACTTGATCATGGTGAATAATTCTTTCAATGTATTGTTGGATCTGGTTTGCTAGTATTTTGTTGAAAATTTTTGCATCCATGTTCATCAGGGAAATTGGTCTATAGTTCTCCTTTTTAGTGGGGTCTTTGGTTTTGGAATCAAGGTAATGCTGGACTCGTAGAGTGAATTTGGAAGTTTTCCTTCCATTTCTATTTTTTGGAACAGCTTCAAAAGACTAGGTGTTAACTGTTCTTTAAATGTTTGGTAGAATTCCCCTAGAAAGCCATCTGGCCCTGGACTTTTGCTTGTTGGGAGATTTTTGATTACTGATTCAATTTCTTTACTGGTAATGGGTTTGTTCAATTTTTCTATTTCTTCCTGTTTCAGTTTCGGTAGTTTATATGTTTCTGGGAATTTGTCCATTCCTTCCAGATTGCCCAATTTGTTGGCATATCATTGCTCATAATATTCTCTTATTATTGTTTGTATTTCTTTTTTAAAAAAATTTTTTTAACGTTTATTTATCTTTGAGAGACAGAGAGAGACAAGGCATGAGCAGGGGACAAGCAGACAGAGAGAGGGAAACACAGAATCCGAAGCAGGCTTCAGGTTCCAAGCTGTCAGCACAGAGCCTGATGCAGGGCTCAAACTCACAAACTGTGAAATCATGATCTGAGCTGAAGTTGGACACTTAGCTGACTAAGCCACCCAGGTGCCCCTGTATTTCTGCAATGGTGGTTGTGATCTCTCCTCTTTCACTCACGATTTTATTTGGGTCCTTTCCTTTTTCTTTTTGATCAGTCTGGCTAGGGCTTTATCAATTCTGTTAATAATTTCAAAGAACAAGCTCCTGGTTTCATTGACCTGTTCCACTGTTATTTTTTATTTCAATACCATTGATTTCTGCTCTAATCTTTATTATTTCCCATTTCTGCTGTTTGTGGGTTTTATTTACTGTTCTTTTTCCAGATCTTTGAGATGAGGTTAGGTTCCCCGTTATGACTGCCTTTGCTACATCTCAGAGGTTTTGGGCTGTTGTGTTTTCATTTTCATTGGCTTCTGTGTACTTTTTAATTTCCTCTTTAATTTCTTGGTTAACCCATTTATTCTTTAGTAGGACTTTCTTTAATCTCCAAGTATTCATGGTCTTTCCACATTTTTTTCTTGTGGTTGATTTCGAGTTTCATAGTGTTGTGATCTGAAAATATGTAAGGTATGATCTCAATCTTTTTGTACTTGTTGAAGGCTGATTTGTGACCCAGTATGTGATCTAGTCTAGAGAATGCTGCATGTGCACTCGAGAAGAATGTGTATTCTGCTGTATTAGGATGAAATGTTCTGAATATATTTGTTAAGTCCATATGGTCCAGTGTGTTATTCAAAGCCATTGTTTCCTTGTTGAAATCCCCTACTATTATGTTATTAATGTGAATGAGTTTCTTTATGTTTGTGATTAATTGACTTATATATTTGGGTCCTGTCATGTTGGGGGCATAAATATTTACAATTGTTATATCTTTTTGGTGGATAGACCCCTTAATTACGATATAATGCCCTTCTTCATCTCTTGTTACAGTCTTTATTTTAAAATCTAGTTTGTCTGTTATAAGTATGGCTACTCCAGCTTTCTTTTGACAACCATCAGCATGATAGATGGTTCTCCATCCCCTTACTTTCAGTCTGCAGGTGCCTTTAGGTCTAAAATGAGTGAGTCTCTTGTAAGTAGCATATAGATAGGTTTTGTTTCCTTATCCATTCTGATACCCTATGTCTTTTGATTGGACCGTTTAGTCCATTGACATTTAGAGTGAGTACTGAAAGATATGAATTTAGTGCCATTGTGTTGCCTGTTGAGTTGGTGTTTCTGGTGATGTTCTCTGGTCCTTTCTAATCTTTGTTGCTTTTGGTCTTTTTTGTTTTGTCTTTTCTCCACTTAAAGGGTCTGCCTTAAAATTCTTCTTGCAGGACTAGTTTAGTGGTGATGAACGCCTTTAGTTTTTGTTTGTCTGGGAAACTCTTTATCTCTCCTTTTTTTTTTTTAATTTTTTTTTTTTTAATGTTTATTTATTTTTGAGACAGAGACAGAGCATGAGCAGGGAAGGGACAGAGAGAGAGGGAGACACAGAATGTGAAGCAGGCTCCAGGCTCTGAGCTGTCAGCACAGAGCCCGATGTGGGGCTCGAACTCACGGACTGTGAGATCATGACCTGAGCCGAAGTCAGATGCCCAACCGACTGAGCCACCCAGGTGCCCCTATCTCTCCTATTTTGAACGACAGACTTGCTGGATAAAGAATTCTTGGCTGCATATTTTTCTGATTTAGCAGGTTGAATATATCCTGTCACTCCTTTCTGTCCTGCCAAGATTCTGTGGATAGGTCTGCTGCGAATCTGATCTGTCTTCCCTTATAAGTTAAGGACTTTCCCCACCCCACCCCCCCTTGCTGCTTTCATAATTCTTGTCTGTGTATTTGGTGAATTTGACTATGACATGTCTTGTTGATGGTTGGTTTTTGTTGAATCTAATGGGAATTCTTTGTGCTTCTTGGATTTTGATGTCTGTGTCCTTCCCCAGATTAAAATCTCACCTTCACTGCCTAACTTCCAATTTCTTACAACAAAGAATAAGCTAAGGAATATCTTTTCTTCCAATCTGATATTTCCTGTTTTTATTATATGCTTTCTTCTTCATAAATAAAACAAAACTTAAGCACCAGCTTTGAGGTCCCACCAGATGAAATTTACTATTTCTGCTCTAAATTTGGAGACTCTATTACTATACAATCCCCTTTCTTTGGCATTCTTTGAATGAAACTAGCCTTTGGAAAAAGTAATCATTGCCATAGTTTTATTCTTTAACCAAACATTATCTCTTGTGCTAAAAAAGCAGCCATGCATTGACCATTTTCAGAACATCACAATAAACATTGTTTTGATCATGAAAATGGGCACTGAAAACCACCTTGATTTTATTAAGCTTCAACTTAATAGAACCCATTGCAAGGATTCCAGGCAAAACTGCGTACTGCAAAGCTATATTTGGACCAGGCATGTATAATAGCGATATTGTCTATGCTTTTTCCAATGTTATAACTACATGACAGATTTTGTAATGCTTAAATGACTCCTGGGAAGAAAACTCTGTGCCAGGGAAGCTAACTGCTTTAATTCTTCAAGTCAACGAAGTACAATCCATGAAATTACTGTTAATTAATATACACACAGAATATTTCACAATTTTTTTTAAAGTTTGTTTTGTGTTCCTTAATACTCCTTCACATTCATATAACATTAAATTTGCAACACAAACACCAAAGTATGTCATTTACAACATAAGAGTGAATGGGATATATAATTTATCTTATATATAATTTATCACAATAGGTATAATGCTGCATATACTTATTTACTCATTTTTATTTATACTCTATTTCTGCAAAGGATTATAGATGATTATGTAAAAATTTTAGTATGTACAATATAAAGACTGAGAGCTAACAGTGGTAGATACTAAGAAAAGCTGTGTTTTGGGGCACCTGGGTGGTTCAGTTGGTTAAGTATTTGACTTTTGGTTTCAGCTCAGGTCATGACCTCATGGGTTGGTGAGTTTGACCCTGCATCAGGCTCTGCACTGTCTGCTTGGGATTCTCTCTCACCCTCTCTCTCTGCCCCTGCCTCGCATTCTCTTTCTCAAAATAAATAAATTAACTTAAAAAAAAAAAAAGCTGTGTTTTGTCATGGGTGATTGTATTTTAAAGTTCTACCACATTGCTTAAAACAAACAAACGAACAACCTCAGTGTACTGAAGAATAGACTGTTAATAGGTAATTTAATCAACAATCTATATTAGGTAATATGTTAGGTAAACAATATATATTAGGGTATCTGATGAAAATGTGACTTAGCACAATTTAGTTGCAGGAGATGTTTTTCAGATTGACATATTATTAACTACTTAGAGGGCTAGTTTCACTATCAGCTGGAATGACAAATATTATTAGCGACTTAAAGGATTAGTTTCGATATCAGCTGGAAATATTAATTACTACATATTTAATTATATGAAACAGCATCATGGAACCAAGTGGAGACTCTACAGAAAATTTAGCTCCCTCCACCCCATGCATAATTTTCATCAGCCCCATTCTCTGCAAAGAAACATTCAATTTTAGTAAAAACATTTCTTATATAAACGTTAGCGCCTTCTTTCAATCAGCCCAAGCCCTTCCTATGTAGAAATTTTGGAGCCACCACTAGCAATCTGCAAACCCACAGGTTTAAATACAATGGCCTCAGTTCACATCTCTATTTGCTGCCAAATCTGTTTTAAAGAGCAACCAAAAGAAAGAAAGCACTTCAAAGTTAAAAAAAAAAAATTCTGGTAATTTAATTGGGAGTGGAGAATGCTTATTAAAATACTTGACATAGACAAATATAAAGTCTGAGTAAAGAAAGACATGAACTTAATATAGATCCAAAATGATTACTAAAATAGATCTAATACAGTGTTGTTGGTGTTTTTAAATAGCAGCCTGTGTCTACGGTTTGAGCTGTCTCAGGTTTTGAAATTGTTATGTGTGTAGACACTTTTCTTGCAATTTCCCTGGTTTCTGTACTTGGTCCACATTTCTTCTAATTCAACTTGCTCTTTCTGAGTGGTATTTAATATTGTCATCATTTTAACTACACCTATATACTGTGAACTACCAAATCTGAGTACTTAACAGAAATATCTAATTATCACATACTCGCATCCAACTATCTCATAAAATGTCCCCCTACATGTGACATAGATTTCCTAAACTAAACTCATTGTCTCTTTCCTGAACTTATGCCTCCTCTTACTCAATTGTTGGTACCCAATCCACCTGACCACCCGTGTTAGAAACTTTGAATTTCCTATCCCTCACTCTCCCTGCACTCAATCAATGATTAAACTCTGTCAATTTCTTAAACATTTTTTTAAATTCTTTTCTTCCTTCTACTCCTAAGTGCAGGTCCTCATTTTTGCTCTGTGCAAAAGTGGTCTCCTAACGGGCCTCTCTGCCATGAATTTTGCCCCCCCACAACTATCTCCTACACTCCTGCTGGAGAGTTCTGAAATGCTACTGGTGTGTTCTAAAATGCAAACCTGTCCATAGCACTGATTTCTTTAAATACCTTAGTGGTTTTATTAAATACCTTAGTAATGCAAAGATTTATGCATTACTTTCCAAGTGTGCTTCTCAGAACTCTAGTCCCAAAAGATGATCTTTCATAAGTATTTCATAGTCAGAAAACTGTATAGTATGTCCCTGGAGAGTCACAATGCATATTAGTACACTTAAGTTTCCCACAGACTCTATGTTAAAGAAGCCTTTTGATCCAATGTTTTCCAAACTTTTTTCCCCACAAAATTCTCCTACTAGGAACAAAATATCCCATCAACTATCTTCTAGGAAAACTCCTTAACATGGCCTTGCATGATCTGGAGTCTGCTTGACTCTTCAGCCATCATTTTCCCCAACCTCCCACATCCTACTCTGTTCTCTGGTACTACTGAAGCATTGTTTCTAAGCCCTTGGACCTAGCTCAAGCTGTTTCTTCTTCCTTTTACCCTTCTTTAAGACTTGTTTCAAAAGTCACTGCCTGCAGAAAACCTTGTCTAACCCTTCCTGTGTGCTTCCATAGTCCTCCATGCTTCCCTCTTTCATTACACTTACCACATTGTTACACTGAATTTAACTATCTACTTATGAATCTCCCCTATTAGACTGCGAGCCTCTTGAAAGTGGTGATTATGTTTTATTTGTCTTTGTATCCCTGGCATAAGCACAATTCTTAGCATTTAGTAAGACTGAAATGAAATAAATAATGCCTGGCCCATGTAGCAGGTACCCATTAATAAATCCCATGAATATTAGTTGAATCAGAAACAGGTTTCCCTCAACCATAAAGCACTTATTTGAAGGTCCTTGAACATAAAAACAATTCTTTCAATAATGGCTTTTATCTGATGCATCTAATAAATTCCTTATAATCACCACTATACCTTTACAGACATTGATGCCCCTTTTACTGCTCTTACAGCACATATAATATTGTTGTTTATAAATCTGAAGAGTTATGGCCTTTCATTGAGTTTCTTTATAAGTTAAGTCTTTCTTACACAGAACTGAGTAGGCAAAGGAAAGAAGATGTGGTTTAGGATTCCCTGGATTTGTTCATGAAAGGATATAATGAGGTAACTTAATGCTGATACAGTGCCCTCTATCAAAATAGTGTGCCAGTCTAAGAAAATGATCACAAACAGTGTATTTGCCAGTTGAAGAAGAGCAAAGTACTCTCGATGGCTATGTTACATCTGAAATTTTTAAACAGCCAGAGTTTCACAATACAGAAAGGGCAAATCATCCCTTGGAAGGTAATCTAAAGTCATTGCTTTAAAAAAATTTTTTTTTAAGGTTTATTTATTTTTGAGAGAGAAAAAGAGAGAGAGAGAGAGAGAGAGAGAGAGAATGCACACAAGCAGGGGAGGGGCAGAGAGAGAGGGAGACACAAAATCCGAAGCAGGCTCCAGGCTGTCAGCACAGAGCCTGATGTGGGGCTCAAACTCACCAACCACAAGATCATGACCTGAGCCAAAGTCGGACATTTAACCGCCTGAGCCACCCAGGTGCCCCTAAAGTTGTTGCTTTTAAGCTCCCAGGAGTCCTGGCTGGTTAATAATGACTACTACTTCATTATAAGGTGTATCATCCTCTTAAAACTGGAAGCTAGATGGATGTTTACTAAAAACCATGCTTTTTTCCCTTATAATTCTGTTCCCTTATCATACATTGCTTATCATTTCTATTATACTTCTGCAGAATAATTAAAATGCTACTTACCTATGGCTCAGAGAGAATTTGTGTTTTGAGGTCCTTTAACATTTCTGGGTAAGTCAGCCTTTAATTTAAATAACTCTTGCAATCTTTAATGGATTCCTACTACCATGAGATAAGATAGTTCCCCCCTTATCTGCAGTTTTGCTTTCCAAGGTTTCAGTTACCTGCGGTTAACCACAGTCCAAAAGCAGATGAACCTCACATATCTGAACATCTCCTCATCAATATGTCAGAAGGTCAATAGTAGTCTAATGTTATATCACAATGGCTATGTCATTCACCTGTCTTCATCTCATCACGTAGGCATTTTATCATCTCATATCATCACCAGAAGAAGAATAAGTACATCATAAGATATTTTAATTACAGGCCATATTCACATAACATTTATTATAGTATATTTTTGTAACCGTTCTATTTTATTATTAGTCATTGTTGTTCATATCTTACTGTGCCTAATTTATAAATTAAATTATTATAGGTATGTATGTATAGGAAAATCATAGTATATATAGAGTTTGGTACTATCTGCAGCTTCTGGCATCCACTGGGGGTCCCGGAACACATTTCCTGTGCATAAGGGGGAACCACTGTCAAAGTATCTGCTGAAAAGGGGACCTCAGTTATTCTATCCAATTATACAGGGAGAGTCCATCTCTGGTCCAATGGCATATGATTTCTGGAAGAATCTTACTACATAGCAATCGCATGTGCTGAATTTCATCATGTCATTACTTATATAGTATGGAACAGAATGCTATATGCTCTGATTAAGATACTTAGAGAGAATTCTAACCCTACAAATTTCAAAAATATGGTAAGATGATAAAAATTGACCAGCATTGGCTCTGGTCCCTTAGACATAAGAATGCTCATAGGTTTATGAAGGGAGCCTCACCTTGATGACGTGGCCATGGGTTGTAGCTGTGGCCTGGCTGCTCTTTTCTAGGCTTAGAAATTAGCAAGGATTTATTAAGAAAAAAAAAAATCTGTTTGTTTTTTCTAGATGAAGCAGCAGAGAGAAAAGCATAGTAGACAACAGAAGGCAGAAATGGCAATTTCCTTCTCTCTTTTTCAACTCTTCCTCTTTTGTCTTTAAATGGAATTCTGAGGATACTCCCAACACCTTCACATTGTACCCACAGTCCCTTTTATACGCAAATTATCCCTTTAGTTGGTTATTCTGGTACCATCTCCAATTCCACACCAAAAATATTTATATTTACAATATAATAACAGAAATCTTTTTATTTATAGGCCTCAAGATGGAAGATATATGTAATATAATGTAAAATGTATATTAGTGCATAGTTGCACCTTTTTGTTTGAGGTATTTTTCTTCTGTACATCATATTGTATTCTTACATCATTTTGTAAACTGGTATAATTCCCCTTTCTTTTTTAGTCATTATCATTTTCAGTGACTTTCATATCCTTAGAATTTCTGCAACCCATTTCTGTTCCAAACTGTTAATTTCTTCTGAAGTGAAGTCTTGCTGTATCTTCCCCGGCACATATGTCTAAACTTGTATTTACTGTATTTTATTTCTCAGTCCTCATTCACATTGACAGTGCCTTCCAATTTAGGCCACCAATGGACTTCATTATCATGTTCTTTGCCTTCTTAGAGTCTAGATAAAGAATAAAATGTCCAGTAGAATAAACATGACCTTATTCTAACTCCTGTGGCACTCAGCCAGACATTTTGACAAAACAGACTCATTATTACTCTGTCCATGGCTAAAAAAGTATTGCCCAAATCAGGTGAAGCAAGATTTCAAATGATATTTGATATTAAAAAATGTCTCAGGGCTCAACTAAATAGCAACCTATATTCCCTTTTTTTGTTTAGTGATTTAGGATGAAAAAAGTTGACATAATCCATTTTTTAGAAAAGGAAACGTGGCTTAAGATTCTAATTCACTTATTGTTTACACACTTTCTCCCAGTGTTTGATGTCTGACCTGTAGGATTGTGCTTTTGGCTTTCTGCCTTGCTTTGCTTGGTGTTTTTATGGGCTTTGAAGGTGTGTATCTACTACCAGGACTTGGGGCAACATGATATTGGGGAAAGCCATTACATTAGCAGCTAAAAGACCTGAGTTCTAATCCTGGCTCTGCTAGTAACTATTTATAATCTTGGTTATGTCTATCCAATGTCAAGACTTGATTTTTTTTCATCTGTACAATGAAGAGGTTAGATTTCAATTTATTACATCTCTACATATCCTGAATCTTTGACTTTGTGTGTTATGCATATTTAAGAATTCCTTTCTTTAAACTGGTCCTATAAGAAGACTGAACATCAGCTGCCAATGCAACTTGCCTTATAAGCTTCTGAAAGATCCATTTAGCAAAAGCATCCGCAGAGCTCTGTCTTCTCTTTCATTGAGTTTTAAATTTCATCTTAAAGAGTTGTCAAAATGTGTGACAGCAAAGCAATAAGAGGTACAATCTTTGGAAGGCCCTGACTAACTAGTATATATATTTTCCCTGAGTATGGTTCACTCGCTGTGTCCCTTTATTGGATATTAATTTCTTCAACTACTGAAGCAACTCCAATTTGGAGTTTGAAGGTGCAAAGGGCAAAATAATAAACATATTTTGCCTAGATAAAGAATTGTAGATTCTACAAAGGACTGTGATGTCTATCTCAATGAAAGAGCAAGCAGCAAGGAGCCATGGGAGTAAATGGTCACTGACATGTGCCACTTACAGGAGAATATGAACTTAATAGCCCCTGAGTGCATACAAGCCTATTGAACAAATAAATTCTGGATGATTCTTGCATTCCTATTTGGTATTCTCTCTCTTTTTTTTTCTTTTACTCTCCCTTCTACCACCTACCAATCCTACAAAGTGCCAACTACCTTCACCCTGCCACTGAACTTTCTAGAACACCCCCCTACAGAATTCTGTCTAGAATTGCCCTGCTCTGACAGCTATGTATCTGTCAGTTTTTCCCCAAACTGCCAAAATATTCCTCATCAGAATGTCCCGAGTCTGATAAATTAACCCATAGTTATGTCAATGGATGCTACTCTGCTAGGTAAAATAAGGTAAGTTTCATTGGAAGAAAGACAAAAGAACTTTAAACAAGAGGAGTTGCTTTATAGGAATTTCTAGGGCTCATGCAGCCAATGAGGGAGATACTTTAAGACACTTATGGACCTGTAACAATCTTTAAATCACACCAGAAAAGCTAAGCCTACTAACAGAATAGGCTTTAATATATTGAATAATATATAAATCCATATACTTCTTGCCACAATTTGTCTTCTTACAGTCTATATTTCAAACTTGTCAAACTAAAGACACAGGTTATCCTGAATTCAAGTTGATGTATTTAAGAAAATTATTTATTCTCAATATTATGACTAACTGGTTTCAAAGATCCTATCCAATGTTTACATAACATCACCCATTTGGAATTTTTTCTCATTGCACTTGTCTTCTGATTATAAAAGGTCATATATTGTTGTAAAAAATGCAGAAAAGTATAAATAAGCAAAAGGCAGTAATCCACACAAAAAATCCACTAGCCAGAAAGAACCACTATTAATATCTAGATATATTTCTTTTCAGTCTTTTTTTCCTAAAAACTAAACAATGTTATATATGTCCTAGCTAACCAACATCCAATATAAAAACAAATGCGCTTATTCATCCTATGTATGTAAAATAGCTTATGTAATGCCTTTCTTAATTTTAGACATTTATTTTATTTCAATTTTTAGCTATAAGAAACAGTGAGAAAAACATGATTATAAAAAAATTTGTTCCCAGGGTGCCCGGGTAGTTCAGTTGGTTAAGCATCTGACTCTTGATTTTGACTCAGGTTATGATCTCATGGTTTGTGGGATGGAGCCCTATGTTAGGTTTTGTACTAACAGGACAGAGCCAGCCTGCTTGGGATTCTGTCTCTTCCTCTCTCTCTGCTCCTCTCCTACTTGCACTCTTTCCCTCTCTCAAAATAAATAAATAAACATTTAAAAAAATTATTCCCTCTCTAATTATTGCCATAAAAATTCCTATAAGTACAATTAGTGGTCATATATATATGTATATATATGTGTGTGTGTGTGTGTGTGTGTGTGCGTGTGTATATATATACGCGCACACACACACACACACACACACACACATATATATTTATATTTCAAGATTCTTGACAGTATAATGAAATTATACCAAAGAGTTAGAAATAGTAAATATGTGGGTAAGTGTAAAAAATAATCAGTACATATTTCTTTCTTTAGCTAAAAGACATATATATGACTGTTTAAAGCAAAAAAGTGTAACACTGTATTGATGAGTTTATAACAGATATACATGTTATATATACAACAAAAATAGCACTAAGAACAAGGGGTAAATGGAATTATACTATTGCAAGTATTCTACATTTTATCTGGAGTAATTCAATACAGCTCCAAGTAGATTGGGATAAGTTAAAAATGCATTTTTAAAAACTCTACAGAAACTAAAAAAAATAATGAAAAGAAAGGTAGTTAGAAAGTCAACAGAGCAATTAAAATGGTACACTAAAAAATATTCAATTAACACAAAAGAAGGAAATGAGGAAGAGAAAAACAAAAACATCAATGAGATAAATAAAAAAGAGCAAAATGGTAGACCTGTGCATAAGTATAAATATATATTAAAACATATTAAATGTTTATTATATACATTAAACACAAATTTTATTTATTTTAAAACATATTTAATATGTAATAGGGGTGCCTGTCTGCCTCAGTTGGTAGGACATGTGACTCTTGATCTTGGGGTTATGAGTTTAGGCCCCATGTTGGGTGTAGAAATTATATAAAAATAAAATTTTAAAAAATAATAAGAACGGTGAACAGAAAGTACTAACTATATGCTGTCTACACAAGATGCACTTTAAATACAGAGACAAATGGATTTAAATAAAAAAAGATACCCCATAGAAACAGTAAACACAAGAAAGCAAGAGTTTTTCTATTAATATCAGACAAAATAGACTTCAAGAAAAGGACTATTACTAGGGACAAAAAGGGATACTTCATAATGATAAAGGATCAATATATTAGGAAAATATGACAATTATGAATGTATATGTAGTGTGATGGATGGTAAATTTTCAATGAAAACTCCATTCTAGGGAAGGAGGAGCATGAATTTTGGGTAGACAGCTAGCCTTCTCTGCCACTGGCCGATTACTTACCCTGTCTGTAAAGTAGGGTAACACTTTATAGGGTGGTGGTGAGAATTAAATGACTGCCCATAGTAAGCATTTAATCATGTGGGTTGTTGTCGATGCTACTGTCGCTATCATCTTGTGGCAGACCGTACAGTATTCAAAACATTCACCAAGGAAAGGCTCAGGTAGAACAGTCGCTCTTTATAGGGAAAGGAATCCCTGAAGAAGGGCTGAAGCAAGTAGAATTCCTGTCCAAGTGACATTATAGGATCAGAGACATGAGAGTGGGATCCAACAGAGGAAAAAAAGGTACAGATGGTTAGGGTAGAGGGGGGCTGGGCTAAAGAGAATTTGGATCTGGAAAGAGACTAGAGAGGGAACTTGTATAATGAAAAGATTGTTTGCCTTGTGGTGTGAAATGATGCCTTCTCCTCCATTTGTCGTGAAAACATCAGTAAAATCTACATTACTTGCCAAATTGGTTAGGATAAAATTCAGCAGAGTAATAGAAACTCCAAAGAGCAATGTCATAAATAAGACAGATGTTTCTCTCTTACATATAAGAAGACAAGAAATAGTGTAGGGTTGGTATACTAGCTGTACAGTATATCAAGATCCCTCCAGTTTCCTGTTGTTTTGCCATAGGTACAGCCCTTATCTTCTTGGTCTAACATGAATTTTGGAGCACCAGTCACCATAACTATATTCCAAGCAGCACTGTCAAAGGATAGGTACACACTCGTCTTTCAAGATTTTCCACAAATACCACACAATACTTCCTCTTAAATTTCAATGGCCAAGAACTCATCCCAAAGCCACTCCTAGTAGAGCTGTAGGGTAGGAAGTGTAGTCTTTTTTGTGGAACCAACAATATGCCCACCTAAAGTTCAGAGTTCTCATCCTGAAGAAGGGGATTTAATCAATGCTTATAGATTGTATTTGTAGGTATGTTATTCCTATCTGTTTATGTGTGGAAAAAAGATGTGCATACTATGTGGGTCTACTGAATGCAAAGTACAAGGCTATCAACAGGAGCCAGTTTCACAAGAGTTAGGTCATTAAAAAAGCTGTTTCCCAGGGCGCCTGGGTGGCTCAGTCAGTTGAGCTTCCGACTTCTGCTTGGGTCATGATCTTGTGGTTTGTGAGTTCGAGCCCCGTGTCGGAATCTGTGCTGACAGCTCGGAGCCTGGAGCTGCTTTGGATTCTGTGTCTCCCTCTCTCTCTCTGCCCCTCCCCTGCTCACACTCTGTCTCTCTCTCTCAAAAATAAATAATAAGCATTACATTTTTTTAAAAAAAGTTGTTTCCCTTTTTTCTTATTCAATTTTTAAAAAAAATTTTTTTTAAATGTTTTATTTATTTTGGAGACTGAGACAGAGCATGAGCAGAGGAGGGGCAGAGAGAGAGAGGGAGACACAGAATCTGAAGCTGGCTCCAGGCTGTGAGCTGTCAGTGCAGAGCCTGACGCGGGGCTCAAACTCACAAACCATGAGATCATGACCTGAGCCGAAGTCGGATGCTTAACCGACTGAGCCACCCAGGTGCCCCTCTTATTCAATTTTTATTACAGTTATTAGCTAGCACTTAAATATTGATTCCATATAAGTTTGCATCTTACTCTTAGCTCTCCAATGAGATTTGGCTTTGCTGAAGTTTTGGTAGGCCTACAGGTCTAGTGTAGGGCAGGTGATGCATCAGAAACAAACTGCAAAAAGATATTACTGTACTGCAACGATACATTTTTTTATATGGTAGTGGATTAGATCCTTAAGTATGACCCCTCACCCGGCCTAATGTTATAAAGGTCTATAGTTCTCAAACTATTTGATCTGATTCCTCCTGGGATGCCTCAGTTTTACTGAACTTGGGCATTTGTGAACTACAAGAAAGGCAACAGGGAGCTGAATCCACTCATTTGTATCCTTATTTGGTGTATAGATCCCCAGCACTCCTTGTTTCATAGTTTTTTTTTTTTGTTGTTGTTGTTGTTGTTTTTTTAAGTTTAAACAAATTTTTATTACACAAAGGTTGTCACATAATTGGATATTTCTCTACTTTGTACACAATTATTCTTACTCTCCACAGAAAGGCTGCTTCTTAACTTTTCATCTGGTGATGGCAAGCACTAAAATCCTGATTTTAACAGAATAATAGTAAAAATGCCTCAGTGATTTAAGTTGAAAGCAGTACATTGGTACATGGCTCTTGCATTCAGTTATCAGGAATGTACAAATGTCTTTTTATTCAAAAATACAAAATAAATTATCTGTAGGCATGGACAATGACAGCAGTAAACCATTATATGTTGTCAACTGAAACCAGTAACTGATGGTTATAGTGATTTTCTTAAACATCAGCCAGCCTTTTCTTCAGTCATTTCCTTCAACTGACTTCTCTGAAGTTATTCTTGAGGAGCACTGCCTTGAGCTTCCTCTCACAGTTCATTAACAATGGTAAAGCGCTATTCTAGGAATTAGAACATGCCACCTCCCATACCACCTCCCATTCCTCCCATTCCGCCCATTCCAGGGTCCTTCTCTTCCTTAGGAATTTCGGTGACTACAACTTCTGCTGTAGTTAACAGAGAGGCCACTCCAGCAGCATCCAATAAAGCAGTTCTTACAACCTTAGTTGGATCAATGATTCCCTTTTCTACCATATTCACAAAATCTCCAAGCATAGCATCATAACCAACTTCTGAGGAACTCTGCATAATTTTCTCAACTATCAATGATCCTTCAACACCTGCATTCTTAGCAATGGTCATTGCAGGAATTTTGAGTGTTCTCTTAATGATTTCTATACCAATTTTTTGATCTTCATTAGCTGGAGTTATTGAATCCAAGGCTGGAATGCACCGAAGCAGGGCACAACCCCCTCCCAGAACAATGCCTTCTTCAACAGCAGCTCGGGTAGCATTGAGGGCATCTGTAACTCTGTCTTTTTTTTCATTCGCTTCAACATCACTTGTGCCACCAACCTTCAGCACAGCTACTCCATCTGAGAGTTTTGCCAGACGTTCATTCGGTTTTTCCTTTTCATATTCACTAGTTGTGATATCTAACTGTTCAATGATTTCTTGGATACGTTTTTCAATTTGAGCCTTGTCACCTTTTCCTTTTAAGAGCATGGCATCATCTTTGGTCACAATGACTTCTCCAACTTTTCCTAAGTCATGAGGCTGAACATCTTCAAGATTTAGAGTCAACCCTTCTTCTCCGAACACTGCACCACCAGTAGCAATAGCCATATCTTTAAGCTGGTTCTTTCTATTGTCACCAAAACCTGGAGCTTTGACGGCTACAACCTGAAGACCAACTTTCAGCCTATTCAGAACAAGTGTACTCAGAGCTTCTCCATCAACATCTTCAGCAATTATGACCAAGGGCTTACGGTGAGCATTGGCAATTTCAAGAGCAGGTACAATGGACTGGACACTAGAAATTTTCTTTTCACTCAACAGAACATAGGCATCTTGGAATTCACATTTCTGCCCTTTTGATGTATTAATAAAGTATGGAGAAATATAACCTCGATCAAATTTCATGCCTTCAATAATTTCTAATTCATCATTTAGTGTTTTTCCATCCTTTACTGTGATGACACCTTTCCTTCCAACCTTTTTCATTGCATCAGAAATGATGTTGCCAATTTCTTTATCTCCATTTGCAGAAATGGTAGCAACCTGAGCAATTTCTTCAGGGGTTGTCACAGGTTTAGACTGCTTCTTAAGTTCAGCAATTACAGCATCAACAGCTAACATCACACCTCTCCTGATTTCCACTGGATTAGCACCTTTGCTAATCTTCTCGAAGCCTTCCTTGGCAATAGAGCGTGCCAGGACAGTAGCAGTAGTGGTGCCATCTCCAGCCTCTTCGTTTGTGTTATTGGCAACGTCTTGAACAAGTTTAGCGCCAATATTTTTATATTTATCTTTTAAATCAATTGACTTTGCAACAGTCACACCGTCTTTTGTTACTTTGGGACTGCCCCAACTCTGTTCAATAATCACTGTTCTTCCCTTTGGCCCCATAGTAACAGCTACAGCATCAGCTAAAAGGTCTACACCTTGAAGCATTAAGGCTCGGGCATCTGCACCAAATTTTACATCTTTGGCATAGGCCCGAGTAAGATGAGGAGCCAGTGCCCTGGACACTGGCCTAATTTGGCGAAGTACTGTAGGTAACCGAAGCATTTCTGCGGGGCAGCGGCAGGGCGTGCGGACGATGAGGCAGGCCGTCGGAGGCGAGTGAGGGCTGTTTCATAGTTTAAAACAAAAGTAGCCTTGAACTGAGTCATCATGTCATCAGTCTTTGAACTTGAATTGGCTTTTATAAGCTGGTCCAGTGCCAACAGAAAACGATTATGCTACACATATTTCCAGCAGTTTTCATGTACTCTTACCACATTTCTGTATCATTAGGCCAGCATGACCTATGTACACAGATCAGACCAAAAAGAAAAGCTGATGGCGCTTCAGCTCCGTTCAATGCCCCTATTTAAGGGTTATCACCCTGTGTCATCCATCGTTTTTACTCAACAAATATTCCCTGAGCGTTGACTATGTAGTAGGCACTGTGCTCAGTGCTGCGAGTATAGCAAAAAACAAGTTCTTAAAGGCCTTATCGGAAATGCCTTTCCTGAAAGTCCCATCCAAAGTAGTTTCCCTCAACCACACTGTATTCTCTCTCTCTGGCTTTTTATTTGTTTTATTCATATCGTCTTTTAGCAATCTATTTATCACTTTTTCTTTTTAGTCTGAACTCTACAATGAGGGCTGGAAGATTCTATCTGTTCTCACCATTGCATTCCCAGTGTCTAGTACAGTGTGATACGTAAACACTTAAATATTTGATTAATTAACATAATGGGCCGTCGATTCATATTTGTGGTTTTCTGATTAAAGCCCAGAATTTAAAATAAATAAATTCCTACCAAAAAAAAAAAAAAGCTTTGAGGAAAATCTCTCTAATAATTGAATCATTCAGTTAGTAAATCAAATCATTTTCCACAATGATTCTAATAACTAATATGTGCTTTATATAAAACAAGTTTTGATTGTTCTAATCTCCCAGCCTAATTCTTATTTGCCACTGTTAGACTCAATTTACCAGCAGGTGGCGCTCCAGAGTAAAGCGGAACAAACTACTTCGACCACCCTCTCCTACTCAAACCCTCCACTCAAAACTTTTCTCAATGCGTCCAGATTACTTGGTAAGTGGTTATCAATGAGAAAAGTCTTTCACATTTTTCTTTCTCACAAGTTCTTCACACTCTTACGTGGCATTTAGATAATTCTTGTTGCAGGAGAAACCCGACACAAACTCAGATGTGACATGCAAAAAATTCTAAGGAAAGAGTTAAAAGTAAAAACTTATGTGTTGCCTTCCAACAAAATTTAGAACGGAAGAGAGGTAAAATGTAAAAGCAAGATAAAAGGCAATGGGAAAGAAAACTGGTGTCATTTAGAGATCTTACAAACTTGAATTAAGCGATGGGCAGTCTAGGTTATTAAATTAAAAAGTTCTCCAAAAACAATGTCACTAAGTCTTCCTATTGTATTGGATGGTCAGAATATTCAATATTGCACATATTCATTATTAGCTGTTTTATGGAAGTGTGATTGTGAAGTTTTATGTGTGTGTGTGTGTGTGTGTGGCAAAGTCATATATGACTTTATGAAGCACTCTAATATACATTGGCTTATTTCTTTTTGATTTTGTATTAAAAATTTTTTTTTAATGTTTATTAATTTTTTTTGGAGAGAGAGACAGAGAGAGAAAGATAGAGTGTGAGAGGGAGAGGGGCAGAGAGAGGGAGACACAGACTCCAAAGCAGGCTTCAGGCTTGGAGCTGTCAGTACAGAGCCCGACATGGGGCTCAAACCCACGAACAGGAGATCATGACCTGAGCTGAAGTTGGACGCTCAACCAACTGAGCCACCCAGGTGCCCCTAATATACATTAGCTTCTTTCATATTTGATCTTCACACTAATCCTGTCAGGCATGGAAAATTTTTTTATGCTCACATTAAAGCTGACTCAGAGAGATTAGGTGATTATTAGTGAGGTAAGTAGTTAGTAAGTTGCAGAGCAGGGAATAGAACACAAAATTTTCAACAATTTCAATGCTCATTTTTCTATATCATATTAACTTTTTTATGCATCTGAGATTTCTTCTATAGTAGTTTTTCTTTTATTAAAATTTTTTTTTAATGTTTATTTATTTTTTGAGAAAGAGCATAAGTAGGGAGGGGCAGAGAGAGAGGGAGACACAGAATCTGAAGCAGGCTCCAGGCTCTGAGCTGTCAGCACAGAGCCTGATGCGGGGCTCCAACTCATGAACTGTAAGATCATGACCCGAGCTGAAGTTGGACACTTAACCGACTGAGCCACGCAGGCACCCCACTTCTATAGTATTTTAATTGCAGTCACAGATTCGGCTTTTACATTTTAGGAAGAAATTTTACAGGTACATAATTAGTATACTAGTTAAAAAACTGTGTGTTCAGATTGAAGGAAAAACCAAATCTATTACCCCTCCAAAATGTCTCTTAGCTCTGTTTAGAATTTCCATAATAGCCATTCTTCTAGGCTTAAGGTCAGTTATAATATGAATAATTATCTGGAAAAAAAGTAACTAACCATTTTCACCCAATATTTTAGCAAGAATTAGTTTATTACATCATCAACATTAATTACTTAGCAAACGCCTAGGAAAATAAGGCAGAAGACCTGGCAATTTTGATGGAAAAAATAGAATATGGTCATTAAAAGAGAAGAGTCTAGAAAGAAACAAGACACCAAAGAGTATATATATTGAATGATTCCACTTTTGGAAACTTCAAGAATGGGCAAAATTAGTCCATGGTGAGAAATATCAGAGCAATATTTACCTTTAGAAGATTATCTCTGGGAGGAAGCATAAGAGAACCTTTTGAGCTCAGAACGTTTGGTGATTTTTACACAAGTGTATAGCTTATCAGAATTCATAGAACTATATATTTAATGTGGGTATTTCTCTATACGTAAGTCATATCTTGCTTTAAAAAGTAGATTTTTTTAAAAAGCGGGAGCTCTGAAGTCAGACAGATCTGACCACCCCAGGTCTGCCATTTATTGGTTTAAGATTCTACATGTTATTTAACTTCTTCAAGCCACAGAATCCTCATCTGGAAAATTAGGATAATAATAGTAGCTACCTTATGGGATTGTTCCTTGGATTAAGAGAGCTGGCATACTTAGTGTTCAGTAAGTTTAGCAATTATGATTATCACTGTTATTACCACTATTATTAAAAAGGGGAGGATAAGTAGGAGACAAAAGAGAGAAGCTGCATTCTACATGTAAGACTAGATTAAGTGGAATATCACAAAAGGGGAATTTAGAAGCCTGTAGACAGTATTGAAGCATGTTGCCTGAAACCTAAGAAATAGTGCTAGTGGGGCGCCTGGGTGACAGTTAAGTGGTTAAGCGTCTGACTTCGGCTCAGGTCATGATCTTGTGGTTCACGAGTTTGAGCCCCACATCGGGCTCTGTGCTGACAGCTCGGAGTCTGGAGCCTGCTTTGGATTCTGTGTCTCCCTCTGTCTCTGCCCCTCCCCTCCTCGTGCTCAGTCTCTCTCTCAAAAATTAACAAAAACATTAATAAAAAATATATTTTTTAAGAAATAGTGTTAGAATAATCCGGTAAATTTAGGTTCTTGAAGCCAGATTACCTGAGTTTGAATCTAGACTCTGCCACTAACTAGGTGTGTGACCCTGTCCAAGTTCCTTAGCCTCTATATGAAAAGTAGGGATATTAATATCTACTTTATAAAGTTTTTGCAGAGAAAACATATTTGGAGAGAGGGAGAAAATAATAACTTTGTTTTAGAACTAGTAATTTATATACCTGTAGATAAAATATAAAATAACACCAGTATTTCCTCTTGGCTGGGTCATTCTCATCATTTATGTCTCTGTTTAAAAAATCATATACTGGGGCACTTGTGTGGCTCAGTTGGTTAAGCGTCTGAGGTCATTTTGCCTTTATTTTGCCTCAGGTCACAATCTCATGCTTTGTGAATTTGAGCTCTGCATCAGGCTCTGCACGGACAGTTCTGAGCCTATTCGGGATTCTCTGTCTCTCTCTCTCCCCCTCTCTCTGCCCCTCTCCCACCCATGCTCTCTCGCTCTCTCAAAAAAAAAATCGTATAGTAAGAGAAGTCTTCCTAACTATTCTATCTAAAGTAGTTTTTCAGTTTCTTAAAGTTGCCATAACAAATTAACACAAATTGGGTGCCTTAAAACAATAGAGACTTACTCTCACAGTTCTGGGAGTCTAGAAATCTGAAATCAAGGGCCTTGTTCTCTTCCAAGCCTCTAGGGAAGAATCCTTCCTTGCTTCTCCTAGCTTTTAGTGGTTGCTGATAATTTTTGATGTACTTTGACTTATAGATCATCACTCAGATCTGTTTCCTTTATATAGTTTTCTCCCCTGTTTATCTATGTCTCCATTTTCTCTTTTCATAAAGACAGGAGTCATTTTATTATGGTTCACCCTGATCCAATATAATTTCATCTTAACTAATTATATCTGCAAAGACCCTATTTCCAATAAAATCACACTCTGAGGTTCTGGGTGGGTGTGAACTTTTGAGGAATGCATTTAATCTAATACAAGTAACATTTACTAATAAGACAAAAGTAAAGTAGTCCAATATGCCATAACCATTCTTTACTAAAAATACTTATTTTCTTTATAGCACAGATGGATTTTTTTCACTTCTTTATTATAGGGCTCTACCAACTAGAATCTAAGCTTCCCAAAGATAGTTATCAAGATAGAGCCTGGCAGTCAGTTGAGGGTCAAAACATTTGAAAGATAAATTAATTAGTTGATTTTGACTGGGAGAAATAAGGAAAGGTAATTCAGTATAAAATAAAAAGTACTTAGCTATTGCCCTAAGAACTTTCTTGCCACTTTCAAGTCACATTTTTACTGTGATCAGTAGATAACCAAAATAAATCAGTTGAATACTGAAAAAGTAAGCCGATCAACCAAGTGTTCCAGCTACAACACGGGGGGTTTAAATGACATTCTGAGTCCTGGGATTTATGGGCATTCCTTCAGAGGTCACAGCGACATTGGGAGAGAAAACTGGACAGGGAGCAACCTGCCTCTACCTCCCTCTAGTAAGCACCCTTGTTTCAAACATTCTCATTTATGTAGCTTTGCTTGGGGAAAAGAAATAGCTTTTTTTTTTTTTTTTTTTAAGTTTGAAAATCACTGATCTATAGGGAAGCAAACAGCTCATCAGACGGTTTTTTTCCCCTTTCATCTTGTCTAAGTAGATATTCTTTTACATCAAGATAATTTATTGCTATTTGGTGTTGCATTCTTGATAATGAGAGCTGATGTACACCTTCACACTTACCTTGGAATGTTCAGTTGAGTTTTGAGAATAAAGCAATCATTTGGTTGGTTGATTTTTTTTTTTAATTTAACTTCTAAAAACCACTTTCAATCCACATCACAGATTTGTAAATTCAGCCCGATGTTTGAATCCCAACCACTTATGTAGTGTTCTGTAGCTAAAAGAACATGAGTTTAGGAGTCAGACTAAACTGGGCTTGGAATTATCTTAGTTATTTCCTATGTGTGATCCTAGGTAAGTCATTTCTTTTAGTTTCTTATCTGCAAAATGGGGACAATGATACCTATTTCACAAGATTATGATGAAAATTATATAAACAAATCTGTAAAAGCATCTTGCACACAGCAGGTGCCAAATAAATGTTAGTTTCTTTCCTTCAAATGGTATATTAAAACTTTAAGGACTTCTCATAGCACGTTTTCAAATTTCAACTTTCTTATGATGGAAAACTTTGTATTCTATTTATATTACTTAATAAAGTTAAAACTTTGCTTATATTTTTCTTTCCATATATGCCTAATTGAAAGTTATCTTAAATCAGTAAGTGGCTAAAGGTCTTTTCTAAGAACATAATTCAAAGAGATTAAATAATAGATGATTTATATCTCAAAGAACATACATTGCCTCTCTTGATTTACACATGACTTTTGGAAACTGGCATAAATCTCATGAGTGGGCATAATGCCTTCTAAACAGATGGATGTGAATGCTCCAGTGCCAGAAATCCAGCCTGGCCACAGTTCATGTAGAATGGTAAAATGGTGACAGTTCTTGTAATTGGTCATCTGTTCCTAGTAATAACTAAGTCTATAAGAAATAGAAAACAAATTCTGAAATACAGAATGTTCATTCAACCTTGAGCACAGAATTTATAAATATTTCATATTCAAAATATTTTTTAATATTTTAAGCTCTATCAATGCACATCTGATGTAGATAATCTTCTTTCCATGGTTATAGCTGGAAAAATACCAACCACCTGGCTGGCTCAGTTTGGAAAGCATGTGACTACTGATCTTGAGGTTATGAATTTGAGCCCCATGTTGGGCATGGAGGTTACTTTAAAAAAAAGAAAAAAAAAAACAACCTAAGTTGTTGGTTTATAAATAGTTCTGCTTTTCTAGTTTCTCTTTTACTGTTCAAATTTAGCAGAGTAATTCCTAAAATCAATAGGCAGAGATCCCTAAATTATACAGTAATTATATTTGCAAAAATGTAATAATGAGGATGTTCATTTTTTAAATGTTTATTTATTTTATTATTATTTTAATGTCTATTTATTTTTGAGAGAGAGAGAGAGAGAGAGAGAGAGAGAGAGACAGTGTGTGAGCAGGGGAGAGGCAGAGAGAGAGGGAGACACAGAATCCAAAGCAGGCTCCAGGCTCTGAGCTGTCAGCACAGAGCCCCATTTGGGGCTTGAATCGTGAATCATGGGATCATGACCTAGCTGACATTGGATGCTTAACCAATTGAGCCACCCAAGCACCCCAAATTTTTATTTATTTTAGAGAGAGAGAGAGAGTAGGGAAGGGACAGAGAGAGAGGGAGACAGAGGATCCAAAGTAGGCTCTGCGCTGTCAGCAGAGAACTTGAAGTGGGGCTCCAACCCATGAACCATGAGATCATGACCTGAGCCGAAGTTGGATGCTTAACTGACTGGGCCACTCAGGCTTCCTAAGGATGCTCATTTAAAAAAAAAATTTTTTTTAATGTTTATTTATTTTTTGAGGGACAGAGAGACAGAGCATGAGTGGCGGAAGGGCAGAGAGAGAGGGAGATACAGAATCTGAAGCAGGCTCCAGGCTCTGAGCTGTTTGCACAGAGCCTGACGCGGGACTTGAACTCACGGACCACGAGATCATGACCTGAGCTAAGGTCAGACGCTTAACCAACTGAGCCACCCAGGCGCCCCAAGGATGTTTATTTTAATGGTATTTATAATAGAGAAAAATTGGAAAATGCTTAAATAATCAACAGTAGAAGACTGACTGGGGCACCTGGGTGGCTCAGTTGGTTAAGCGTCCAACTCTTGATTTTGGCTCAGGTCCTGATCTCATAGTCATGAGATTGAGCCCAGCATTGGGCTCTGTGCTGGGCAATGAGCCTGCCTGAGATTCTCTCTCTAGCTCTGCCCCTCCCCTGCTCACACTGTCTCTCTCTCTCTTTCTCAAGAAAAAGAGGACTGATTAAATAAGCTGTTCTATCTATACAATGGCTATATTATGCTATATCCACACTACACTATGCAGCCACTAATATCATGTGGTAGGATGTATTTAACTGGGAAAGGATTATAATACTTTACCATGAAAAGGTATAAAACAAATGATTATACAAAGTAATATTTCAATCAATGATAAACTAAATGGATTTGAGAGCTCTTTATTCTACTTTACTCTATATTCAGAATCCACCCTGAACTCCCTATATTCCTTCTCTGCTTTCTCTTTCTCCCTAGTACTTAACCATATCTAACATACTAAAATTTTGCTTATGTATTAATGTCTATTGCCTGCCACACTCTGCCTGCCTCAGATAACTGAGGTATCTCCATTTGGCGCATAGTAGATTGATAGAGAGAGGGTAACATGAGAAGACATTTCATTCAGTGATCCAGTTTCTCAAGGCCAAGAGTAAGTTGTAAAATTCAAGAGAGCAATTTAGGAGGGTTGAAACGTAAGTTCTGTATTTATATAGCCATTCATTTTTTTTTTTTTCACAAAGAACTGTCACAATAAGAATTTATCTGTGTATCAATTTCACCCATGAATCAGGTAGCCAACCTGAAAATCCAAACCAGAAGTTAAAAAAAAAATAGTTAGTTTGGCTTTCTTAACTGTTGTAAAGTTTTTAAGGAGAGAAAGGCTATTAAATCTGTTGTAATTAAGTAGAAAGGTTCTTGGTCAAATTCCACTTTGCACATTATGAAAATATGTAAACTAAATAAGCCTGATTAGGTGCATTGCGATTTACCTGCTGTACTTTCTAGGTTCTACAGTCATAAGCTTGTCTGACAAATGTGAAATATGAGTGGCTTTTTCCCCTGGTGATTTGTCTAGTGATTATTAATAATCAGGCCAATGAAGCAGTTATTTGGCATAACACTACGGCTACTTTGCTAAAGCATAGCTTTTTATTAATGAGGCCAAAAGAATGTTCTACTCAAACTAGGAAAATTCATAGCTGATGCCATTAACTTATAGAAAATAAGTCCTAGGACTGCTTATTAAAATTTCATCCTCTGTTGAAACTGAAAAATAACTTTTCTCTTCTTAGAAACTATGAATTTATATATGTTGTTCTAATACAAATTATGATTTAACTGATACCAATTTCTGATTTTTTAACATAGCTATCCACTTTAATTTGGACTGTGAGAAAATATGCTAATGACAACTTTTGCAGTCATATCGTCAACTAACTTTCTAAATAAAACCTTAATAAGCATAAGTATCCTTAAAAATTCTTGAAGAGGGGTGCCTTGATGGCTTGATGGTTGAGGACCTTTGATGGACCCTTTATAGTTGAGGGTCCAACTTTTGATTCTAGCTCAGGTCATGACCTCACGGTTTGTGGGATTGGGACCCTTGTTGGGCTCCATGCTGAGCATTGAGCCTGCTTGAGATTCTCTCTCTCCCTCTCTTCCCCTCCCCCACTTACACGCATGCTGTCTCTCAAAAAATAAATACTCTCTCTCAAGTTAAATATTAAAAATTTGTTTTAAATGTTTATTTATTAATAAACACAAAGTCTGACTGTGGGGCTTGAACTCAGAACCGTGAGATCATCACCTGAGCCGAAGTTGGAAGCTTAACAGACTGAGTCACCCAGACGACCCTCAAAATAAATATTAAAAAAAAAAAAAAAAAAAAAAAAGAATTCTTGCAGAAGACAAGATTAGAAGTTGTGTTTGTTGCACTAGACTTCTACGATTCTCATTATGTTTCTTGCACTTATGCAGAGGGCTAATTTCGTGAGCAGGCAACCTATGCAGGAATGTAGGCCTGTTTGTTTGGCTGTACTATCAGACTAACTACCTGATATTCTATTAAAAGTAAGGATTGTTTAACTTTGAGAAGATCATATATAGAGCAAATAACTTTCATTGGAGAATGTGTGTAAGTAAAGGAAAGGCAGAGCAAAGAGAAATACGGCAGCAAAAAATTCTGGGAAACTGGAAGTCAGTATGGACTGCTCAATCTCTCTACTACCTACAGTTCTAAACTTAACTTTCAGCTCTGCGCAAGGCTTAATGGGTCAATTTTGTCCTTGGTCAGGAAAAAATTTAAGGAGCACAGTGTCTATAGCTCACATTACTCTTCATAAGGTTAAACGGCTAATCCTTCATCAACTTCCTATAATATTTCTAGTTAAAGTAGTTGGATCCCTAGGCCTTAATAACTTGTGCAGTACCCACTTTCTGTAAGATTGGTTTGTCTTCTCCCATCCCCAATCTCCTGTGGAATTAGAGCGCTCCTGCAAGAAAGAAAGTGGGGCCACCTGGGTGGCTCAGTCAGTTAAACATCCGACTTTGGCTCAGGTCATGATCTCACAGTTCCTGAGTTTGAGCCCCGCATTGGGCTCCACGCTGGCGATGCGGAGCCTAGTTGGGATTCTCTCTCTCTCCCTCTCTCTGCTCCTTCCTCAGTCTCTCTCTCTCTCTCTCTCAAAAATAAATAAATAAACTTAAAAAAAAAGAAGTACTTATCAGGGATGAGGACCTACAACGATTAAGGGGTAGGTGTCAAAGATTAACTTGTTATCCTAAGGACTTCTTAGATACAACGAATTTTGACATATGATCTAGTTTAGTATCAGTAGTTGAGGGCATGTGTAGTTGGGTAGAACCAAGGACTATGTTACTTTCATCATTCAAAGATTAAGTCTATCAGACAGCAGAGTTCTCATGGCTGCTTTTAAAATACAATGCTATTCATATTTTAATAGAATATTTCTACTGCTATATTCAACATTTGTGCAGATTAAAGGGCAAAATGAGAATGCTGTCCTTCCATTTACTTATCTTTTGAATCTTCAGACTGTTGATATAAAAGCAAAAACAGGGCACCTGCCTGGCTCAGTTGGTAGAGCATGTGACTCTTGATCTCAGGGTCATGAGTTTGAGTCCCATATTGGGCTTAGAGATTACTTAAAAAAAAAAATAAGCAAAAAAAAAAAAAATAAGCAAAAATATTTTGGTGTCAATATAAAAAACATTTTGGGGTTAAACTTAACAGTCTTCATGACCAACTTTTTACATCTAAAAGCTGATAACTGCCAGTCTGGCAACACAATTTTTCAGGCAGAACTCCAACTGCCACAGAGAAAGGAGGAACAATGGAAAGCTTGACTCTTCTCCTTCCCTAGCTAAAGGAGGCATGCTATATAAACAGTTTTCAAACTCAAGAGTACAGTATAACTTTGTATAGTATAGTATGTAACATATATATATATACACACACGTACACATACACACAACACTCACATTTCACCTCTGACACTTCTAGTTACCAAATGTGTGGGTTTTTTTTTTCCCCCACACCAAGCAGTTCTCCAATTCTCTGTGGATACTGGCTGGATGTCCTACAAGTCAATTTAATTCTGACAATATCGATATGGAAACAGCATCAAATTCCATTGTTTAAGGTGTCAGTCCTACAAAAGTGCCCCCACTTCATATGTCCATCCCAAGTCCAGGTTGTTATCTATGCTTTGTACAACTCGCCATAAATTGGAGGTTCCCACAGTCCCTTCCTTGGGGACAGAACTCAGGAAAACAGTTTATTTAATGGATCAACAGTTTATTATAAAAGGATATACAACTCAGGAACAGCCAGATGGAAGAGATACATAGAGCAAGGTATGGGGAAAGGGGTGTGCACCACCCTCCCAGCACCACCATATGTTTACCAACCTGAAAGTCCTTTGAACCCATTTTGTGGAGGCTCCATTACCATAGACATGATTGATTAAATCACTGGCCATTGATAATTGAGTCACCCTCCAGCCCCTCTCCTCTTCCTGGAGGTTGGGGGTGGAGGGTGGGCCTGAAAGTCCTATTCCTCTAATGATGTTGTTGGTTCCCCTGGCAGCTTTCCAAAAGTCACCTCATTAACATAAACTCTGGTATGGTTTACAGGGGATTGTTATGAACAACAAGACATCTTTATCTTTCTTATCACTTGGGAAATGCCAAGGGTTTTAGGAACTCTGTTAGGAATGGGGATAGGAACCAAATATATATTATTATAAATGACAATATCACAGGGTGCCTTCCTGGGTGGCTTGGTGGGTTAAGCATCCAACTTCAGCTTAGGTCATAATCTCACAGTTCCTGAGTTCGAGCCCTGCATTGGGCTGTTTGTTGTCAGAACAGAGCCTGCTTCAGATCCTCTGTCTCCCTCTCTCTCTGCCCCTCTCCTGCTCATTCTCTCAAAAGAAAAAAAAAAAATTAAAAAAATCACAATATCACAATAGTATAGCATTGAGTTATTCAAGTTATACTTGTATCAAACAAAAAATGGTAGTGAAACAGTTACTTTGTGAAAAATCATTATGTTGCTAGATAAGAACTGGATCTTTGTCCTTGGAAAATGTATGGTCTGTTTTTGTGAGCTAGAACAGACACAAGACAGCATCTACTAAGTGTTAAATAAGTACTAAGAAAATAAGTTCAGAACAGGAAGGGGAACAGTGTAGACTGGGATGGAAAGGAAGAATTTTATGGAAAGAAATTAGTTAAAAATTTTTTTAGAAAATAAAACATACTATTCTCGTGTTAGTAAAAGAAACATATAAAATGTTTAACTTTATGAGACATTCGTGATCTTTTCAGTGAAACATGTGGTATCAAAAGTTGCCTATTACTCAATACTGATTCAAAAGTACAAACCAATGAGGTGAAATGTAATTTTGTCCTTAAAAATTAAAACAGAAAGCAATTTGAAAATGGAAGAGAAATATAGTTACTATATCTCTATGGCTAGTTGTGATTGTCTAGCTACTTTATTAAAAAGTCATGTCTTGGGGCGCCTGGGTGGCTCAGTCGGTTAAGCGTCCGACTTCAGCTCAGGTCACGATCTCGCGGTCCGTGAGTTCGAGCCCCGCATAGGGCTCTGGGCTGATGGCTCAGAGCCTGGAGCCTGCTTCCGATTCTGTGTCTCCCTCTCTCTCTGCCCCTCCCCTGTTCATGCTCTGTCTCTCTCTGTCTCAAAAATAAATAAAAAACGTTAAAAAAAAAAAAAAAGTCATGTCTTTGGAACATAAAGATTAGATTTTATTTTACAAAATAACAGACATTGCATGTAAATTGGTGAAGGCTGATTTTATTAAACTTATAATAAAGTTAATGATATCTGGAAAGCAGATAAAATGAAGCAAAAATAACATGAAAGAATCTAAATTATTTTATTAAAGGAACTCAGAACAGTCTATTTTTCTAACTGCTCATACTAACAAATCCTTATGTTTGTTAAACCTGCATTCAATTTATAGAATGAAGTAAGAAAGCTACCATGTTTTTCAATTTATCTTTTTTTAAACTTTATTTATTTATTCTGATAGAGAGCAGGGGAGGGACAGAGAGAGAGAGGGAGAGAGAGAATCCCAAGCTGGCTCTGTGGTGTCAGAGCAGAATCCGAGGCTTGATTCCACTGTGAGATTATGACCTGAGCAGAGGTCAAGAGTCGGAAACTTAACTGATTGAGCCACCCAGGCACCTCTTCAATTTATCTTAAATTATTTTGGATTTCTAACATAACTTTGAATACCATTACCTATGAACAAGAAAGAAAGAATATATTTACTGTGCGACCTACACATGCCAGTATATAAAAATGTGTTTCTAATCATGTTATTTTTAGCACCTTTTAAAATGGCAGTGCTTCAAAAAAATCTAAAAGACAGTGCTTCATAATCTCATGTTAAAAATTCTATCTATCTATCTATCTATCTATCTATCATGGCTATCATTTAAGTAAATAAAAGATAACAGATTCACACCATCAAGCAGTTATAGTAATGGTATATCCATCCCATTTTTTTATAAGCTACAATAATAATGAGTCTTGAAAAAAAGATAGTAACTTCTTTGACGGCAAAAGCATGTATGTGTGTTTGCAGGTATGTGTCAATGAGAGCTGTTTCCTCAGAGAGGCACTTGGCTAACTCCCTCATCTCTTCAGTTGTCTGCTCTGGTCTAACCACAGTGAGATTCACCCCGAATAGCCTATTTACTAATGAGACCTACCATTTTCTTCGTATTTATAATCTCCATTTCTCTGGCCTAATTTTTCTTATATAGCATAAATAACTTTAAAAAATGTTTTTAATGTTTATTTTTGAGAGAGAGAGAGAGAGAGAGAGAGAGAGGGAGACAGAGGGAGAGGGGGAGAGAGAGAGAGAGAGAGAGAGAGAATCCAAAGCACGTTCCAGGCTCTGAGCTGTCAGCACAGAGCCTGACGTGGGACTCAAACTCACGGACCACGAGATCATGACCTGGGCTGAAGTTTGACACTCAACTGATTGAGCCACCCAGGCGCCCCGCATAAATCACTCTCTAACATAGTATGTAATTTATCATGTTTATTACTCATTGTCTAACTTTTCCTGCTAGACTGTAATCTCCACATAGTCAGATCTTCATCTGTTTTATTTACTGACATGTGGCAAGAGCCTAGAATAAGGCCTGGGACATAGCAATCACTTAATAAAGATCTGCTCAATTAAAACAGAATGAAATGAATGAGACCAGAAGCAACAAAAAATCAGTTTCTATGAAGATATAACTATCCATAGCAATATGCTACTTTTTGTAAAGACAAGTTAACTGTGTTTCTTGGATGGGGCTGTCGATTTTACATACATAGATATCTCTATCTCTCCCTCACCGCCGTCCCTCCCTATCGGTCTATAGAGAGAGTCTATAAGGGATATTAAATTTATAGCTAACATAGCTGTCACCAAAATCATGTGTCTTTCAACTGAACTTGATGAAACCTCATTTCCTGCAGATCACTTGCTCAAATGTTACCTCCTTAGGGAAGTCTTCACTGACTACCTTATCTAAAAGAGCACCCAATCCCGTAGTCACTCTCTAGCCCTTATCTTGCTTCATTTCCTTCATAATTCTTATCACTGCATAATATTATGATAAATATTTGTTTATTGTCTATCTCTTCCAGGAAAACAGGGAACTTATCTGCCTTCCTTACTGCACTATTTCCCTGTGTTTGGATCAGTGCCTGGCACATAGTAAATATTTGTCAGCATGAATGCACTGAGGATTTGCATGCCCTCATGTTGTTCTTCACATGAGAATGATTCAATTGTTTGTCCCCAGATCTGAAGTTGCTAAGCAATCAGTTGTATTGTATTATTCCCTCACTAATAAACAAACAAACAAAGAATAATTCTTCATGCTTCATATCATATTGAATTAGATGGCTAAAAGGTTTGAACAGGTCATGCTAGATATTATTCCTGAAACATCAATGAAATTCACTACTGACCTGGAAGATTACATCTTAAATCATATTTAAAAAAATTTTTTTTTAACGTTTATTATTTTTGAGACAGGGAGAGATAGAGCATGAACAGGGGAGGGTCAGAGAGAGGGAGACACAGAATCTGAAGCAGGCTCCAGGCTCTGAGCTGTCAGCACAGAGCCCGACGCGGGGCTCGAACTCATGGACTGCGAGATCATGACCTGAGCCAAAGTCGGCCGCTTAACTGACTGAGCCACCCAGGCGCCCCTACATCTTAAATAATATTAAATAAAAGATCTACTCTTTGCTCTTTTCTGGGTGAAGCTGTATTAATTTTATTGAATTGGAAGTAAAGACACTGATCTAAAATTTTGTGAAATTTCATTTGATTAAAAAAGTTAAGGCCAATGTAAAAAGTAAAGAGGTACTTTAGACCTCTTGCTCTTTTCTTTTTTAAAAAGTTTTATTTGAGAGAGAGAGAGAAAGAGAAAAAGAGCATAAGCAGGGGAGGGACCAAGAAGGGAAGAGAATCCCAAGTAGGCTCAGCACTGTCCGTGCAAAGCCTGATGCAGGGCTTGATTCTGACACAGGGCTCGATCTCACTAACCATGAGATCAAGAGTCAGCCGCTCAACCCACTAAGCCACCCAGGAGCCCTGAGACCCCTTGGCTCTTTAATTCTACTTTTGGTTTAAAATCTGGCCTGGGTGACAATAGCAGGATTGAATGACACTGCAGTGTGTGGGTGACAATACCAGGATTGAATGACATAGCTGCTTGTCTTTGTAATGAGGGCAAATGTAAAATAAAAAGCAGGGCTTAAAAAAAATACATTGTGTAAATGGTGTTGTTTACTTTGTTATCTGGACCCCTAGAATCTTCACCAAAACCGTCAGTTGTGGATACACCTCTAAAGTACTTGTAAGGATGCTTTAAATTTCAGAAATTCAGAAAGTTCACAAAAGAGATTGATGAAGAATTATAGAAATCACAATTTTTATAAAACTTAAGGATAAATGTTTTAAAGTGTTTGTCTTCCTTAGCAAAATGTTTCAAACCCTTGAGAGAATAAACAAGAAATGTCTTTATTATTTTCAGTAACTATCCCCAACAATATCAGGTAGAATTTCCTTGTTTCCAGAGGGGTGGCTCCTTTAATGATACATTACATATATATTCTGTGATTTTCAGACACTTTATTAAAACATAACAACCTAAGATTAAATAATCAGTCTTGTTAACTTGAAAGCTTCAATCTCTAGCTCAATTCAAAACTCTTCTGCCCTCCTTCTCCTGCCTACCACCCACCTTAGTACAGGTAAAGCTCTAGTGACTTGGAGGCAGTAGGGGAACATCCTGGCTCACAGATACCTGTTTTTCCTCCCTTCCCAGACTTAGTGCCCTCGTTCATGGCAGAAAGAAGGGACAAAGAAAAGAGCAAAGGCTTCCTTACTTGAAAGACAAAAGGGCAAATGTTTCCTGAGCCACCCAGGCGCCCCCCCCCCCCGCCACCAAATACAGTATTTTCTTAAATGTAGTTAGATAGTTCATGGTTTTGTGAGGTATTAAATCTTAAATAAAAACAATGAAGGCACTTAGAGATATGTGTATATATATTAAAAATATACATATTAAAAATTCCAGTAAATGTTGCAATAATGAAACTTCTTTTACTTTAACTCAGCATTCCCTGTGCTTAATTTACAATGGAATCCTTTTTTTTTTTTTTTTCCCCCACAGAATACTTGCCAGTTATCTCGTGAAATTAGTCTGAGGAACCCAGTTGGTATCCTCCCTCCCTCTCTTCTTTTTGTAATTTTTGAGTCCACAAGGAACTACACAGATCTATGCCAGTTCCTTAACTTAAAGCAGTATAGTAAGTATGTCTGTTGTTGGTTCACTCAAAATAGAGGCTTTCTCCTCCCTCTGCTACTATAGTAAGAGGTTTTTAAGAAAAAAAGAAAGAAAGAAAGAAAGAAAGAAAGAAAGAAAGAAAGAAAGAAAGAAAGAAAGAAAGAAAGAAAAAAGAAGAGAGAAAAAAATTCCCTGGCTTTTAAAAATTCCCTGGAACAATTGCCTTTTGAGATGAGGCTACCAGAAAAGGTCTTCCCTCCTAATTAAAAGTCTTATGTGTTATGATTTCTTTTTATTCTACATTATCAAATATCTCCTCAGTGGCAGCTGCTGAGCTTGTAAGTTAATGGCTGCTTTTCTGAGTTTTGCCACTTAACTGTTTCTATGCCCACTTATGTGGGTTATGCTTACGAACAGTGATTTCCTAATTGTAGGCTGCTTCATTAAAAGGAAAAGAGAAGATTTGGAGATACTTCTTCAAGACCATCACCATCACCAGTCAAAGGTATAGCAGATGGAGCAACTTTTAAAATCCAGAAACTAATAGCAACTAATATTATTTATATTGATGACATACAAGTGTTTTAGAATATACGGTGTATACCTCTAGTCTAGGTGGTCTTTTATTTTCTTAAGTACTATTTAATTTTTTAAGTAATCTCTCCACCCAACGTGGGGCTCGAACTCACAACCCCAAGATCAAGGGTTGCATGCTCTACCTATTGAGCCAGACAGGTGCCCCAGGCAGTCTTTTAAAAACACCTGAAATGATAAGTTCTAGCTACTTCATATAGAGTTGGACACCTTATTAAAAATGGAAAGTTACTTGAGAATTATTATAAATGTTTAGTAACTATCTTCTTGTAAACAATGTCTTTAAAAAGTCATAGGCCTTAAAAATCCTGTAATTGTAGAAGGGATGTCATCCCAGCAACTGAAAAAGATTAGCTAATGTTTATTTTATTTAAAAAAAGTATTCTTACAGTACAAAGTACAACATAATCACTACTTGATGCTATAAAAATGTAATAATTTAAGAATATGTTTCACTTTCCTGCCTTACCTGACTTTTTATTTCTCAACAGAAAACATGTAACAGCCAGTGAGCACACTTGTGTTTGCTGTCATTTTTAAATGGCTTTTATATTATCTATTATTTTCTTGTATTTTTCCCTCTCAGATGCTCCCTTAATAATTAGCTTCTCTATTCAAAATTCTTAGATTACATGTAGTATTTCACATAAAAATACTATCATTATAGCAACTAGTATTTTGTGATTGTTTGCTTCATTCTACATTATGCTAAGGTTTACAAAGATCATCTCATAAAATGTTAACGACCCTGAAAGACATGGTAATCTTTCTATGTACAATTTTAAGGTAACAAAACTGAGGCTTGGAGAGGTTAAGCATCTTGCCTAAGGGACCTCAGCTTGTGTGTATTTTAGTTGGATAAAATTTCAGGTCTGAGCTATTCTAAAACCCCAAGTTCTTAACCTTTGCTTCTCCAATCCCTGGTGATTTAGTAATATATTCTTGAACATTTGTGATTTCTCCTCAAAAACCTTTAGTTTTGAAGTTTCATTTCAAAAATAACTTAAAATGTAACTATACTTTGGATCACAGGGAAGACCATTATATAAATACACACTTTTCACCTGATTTGAATACGAGGTTTTTGTGTTTATAACTGAGTTAGAGCCAAGCTATAAAACTTAAATTGCCCTGGGCTACAGTAGAGAATAAAAACAAACGAATGATGCACACATGACAGGCAAAGGTCAAATATTGTTCCTGCTTTGTTCTGGAACAAAGATTTTTTTTAAAAAAATTTTAACAGAGAAAACTAATGGGAAAATTGAATTATCATATAGTAATGTAGGCATTCCAAATTACAACAAATGTGCTGTATTAATTTCCAATGACTTCCAGCTCAGCAAAACAATAGTCTTTGTTACTTTAAAATTAATGTTATTAATTTCAAATATTTTAGTTTAATTTCTATTATTTCTGGTTTAATAGTTAAAGAAGAGCTATCAGTACAGGTTTACACCAAATTTTCTATGTGCACATAGCACATATTAGGGTAACTTTAAAATATTTATCATATTGGGTACACACAATAATTCTTATAGGGTATTCCTATATTATTCAAGATTGAGGAACAGTACTACATAATTTGTATGACTGGTGCATAATAGGAACTCAATAATTGTTAGTTGAGCCAGAATTTTAATGATCTATCTAGGTTCTCCATATTTATTCATTTGATTGATTCAGCCAAACTACCTTGGAGTTTCTTTCTCATAATAAATGCACTGAACCTACAGTAGGTTTTAGTGTTTATCTTAGACTTTTTCACTAGGGAACACTTAAGAGAATCTCATGGAATCTATAGACTCTTTCCCCCAAAAGCCGCCCCCCCCCCACACACACACAGGCACACGTGTGTGCGCGCACACACACACACACACACACACACACAGATATATATCACAATATTATAAACTACATACATTATTAAAAAAGAGAGAACTGGCTGTGAAGTTGGAAATAATTTATATAATTGAAGGCAACCTTTCTTAGAGCCTCCATTTCCTCATCTGTACAGTGTGAATACTACTTATCTCACGTTATGCAGCTGAATGAAATCATGTAATTATGGTGCTTGCAATTTAGTAGATGCCAAATTAAGTGGTAGCTATAATTATTATCAGGCCAATATTGATCTCATATTTTATCTCTAATTACTGTTTGAGGTTTTCTTGTACTGATTGGTTTGTTACAACTACTTTCTAGTTCCATGGATCTTATATTTTTCTCACCGGTTACCTTATTTGTTTTTTCTTTTTAGGCTACGTATTTTTACAGATGATAGTGATCCACAAAAGCACCGGCGAGTAATAACATCTATAATGTTCAGATCAGAATACTAAGCAGCTTTAACATTGCTGTGATCAATATGAAAGCTGATGAGCAATAAATAGCAATTCAATACAAAGATAAGGATATTTGAAGGGCAAAATATGGGTCACAAGTTTAAACTGGAGATCTGCTACAAACAAGAACATGGAGGAAATTATACTATTATATCGGATAGTTTCTTTGAGAATTACATAACAATAAAAGACGTGTGGCACATAACTGAGTCAATCACATTTGAATAATGAATGATAAATGGATACCACATTAGAACAGAACATTGTATTCAGATGAGAAAGCATTTATTCTTTTATTGCCAAAACTGGTTATATTAAAAGCATCCTTTTATATCTGGAAACCAATTCTATGAGGCTGTAGAAAATTTATGAAGAGTTCAGAAAGAATGTCATAAAAATAATGCAAAACTTTGGAAACATAATTATAAGAGAAATCATTACATAAGGATTTCTAAGGAACTGTTCAAATTCTTTTACTTATTTTCATTATTATTTTGGCATTTTTTCCATTTTGGTATTTTTAAGCATCAAATATTGCATGAAATGTATAGGTGAGGGGTTGAAGATAAAAATTTTTCTATGTGTTTGATATAGTGTCACTATAGACATTGTAATGAGATTTCACAAAATGCTGATGTTTAAGATTCACAAGTACTATAAAATGCTTTTATAAATAAATAGTAACTTCAATATGAGTAGAATATATTAAGAAGCAATCTTAAGAAGAATATGTACAAATGGTGCCTGGGTGGCTCAATCAGTTAAGTGTCAGACTCTTGATTTCAGCTCAAGTCATGATCTCATGACTTGTGAGTTTGAGCCCTGCATTGGGCTCCACGCTTACAGCATGGAATCTGCTTGGGATTCTCTGTCTCCCCCTCACTCTCTGCTCTCTCTCAAAAATAAACAAACTTTTTTTTTTTAAAAGAATATGTACAACGGAACATATTCCCCCTCCCCAAATTATGGCCTTATTAGAGATGCTGGTCATTTATCATAAATGACAATGACTCATTTTAGAATGATGAATGCTTGAAGTACAGTATGTCCTGGCTTTTTTTTTTTTTTTCTTGATTTTTAGATCTTATACTCTTACGATTTTATGCAATTTTTACAAATATGCATAGAAGCTAAGCTAGTGATCCAGTAACAGATTTTATTAGTTCTACTGAATTTGTTAGACTGGAAAGGTGAGCCAAAGGCTTTATTCTTTTCCTATTTTGAAAGATGTCAAAGTTGAACACTGGTATATTTAACCTGTTGCTGACTTTCCTTAAACTTTGGCAACTTAAGGCATCCTGGTATATGTATTAATTAAATATTTGTCCCTCTTACTGAACAGACTTATCTATGATAACAATTTTGTTTGTTTAAATGAAACTGGTATCATGTGTACTCACAGAAAATTTCCAATGCAGGTTTTGAGAAGTGAATTAACTATTCATGTTTAACCAGGTAATTGACAGTTTTTTTTGAAACAAAGTTTTTAAACTATTAAGTTACTTACTTTTGATTTCAAAGATGACTGTTTCTGATGTATACAGAACGTGTGTAATTTTTTTGTGGCAGATTTTTGACTGTTTTCAAGCACTGTAATGTGTGATGGATGGTTAGAAACAATAATATATTAGTTTCTACTTACCCTTTTAGGACTGAACTATATCTACTTATTTTAAAAAAATTTTGGTGTGTTTTAAGTAATCTCTACATCCAACTCGGGGCATGAACTCATCACCTGGAAATCAAGAGTCGCATGCTCACGGACTGAGTCAGCCAGGTGTCCTAAATTATATCTCTTTTAAAAATTTTACCCCTGCCTTATGTTTGTCAGCATTCAGTACTGTGGTGGTCCAGATGTAGGTTTATAGATTCATTTTTAGTTTACTTCTTGCACTTTGCAGCATGCTCTACACATTTAGTCCTTAAGGGGTTTCTTTTACAAACTCTGTGGTATAACATTTATTAGCAATCAGATAGAAAACTGAGCAAATTTATGCCATAATTTTGTAGAGAAAAAATGTGCTAAGCTCTATATTTCATCCATGAACAATTTGCAGTGTGAGCACTTTCAAGGAATAAAAATAAAATCCAAAAACAAAAAAGCAATGTAAAACTTTTAGGTTAAACATAAAATAGCTCTGGGGCACCTGGGTTGCTTGGGTGGTTAAGCGTCCAACTCTCAGTTTCAGCTCAGGTCATGATCTCACGGTTTCCTGGGTTCGAGCCCCGCACTGGACTGTGTGCTGACAGTGCAGAGCCTGGTTGAGATTCTCTCCCTCTCCCTCTCTGTCTGCCCCTCTTACTCATGTGGTCTCTTTCTCAAAATAAGTAAACTTAAAAAAACAAAACAAAAAAACATAAAACATAAATAGCTCCTGAGAGTAAGAATTATTGAATAGGATGGGATCAGTTCAAGTAGGGGTGTTTCTTCCAGGACCAAGGCTTTCTTAAGATCTACAGATTTCATAACCTTTACTGTTTCATTGTCTTTGTAATCTTCATTTTCTTTTATACTGAATGTATTTTCACTTTAAGTTCCTCAGTTACAAAACAGGTTAGTATTCAGCATTTGAATGGCTATGACTAAGGCCATTAGTATTTAAAAAGCACAGATAATTTTTCCAATCTATTGTGTACATAACTTGCTTTCATTCCTGCTATCATGTCAGTGTTTAATCTGTTTTTCTTTAAACAGAAATGTATTGGCTGATTTCTCAGGTTTTATTTATTTAAAAAAATTAAAAAAACATTTTTTTAATGTTTATTTTTATTTTTGAGAGAGACAGAGTTGGGGGGTGGGGGGGGGGGGAGAAACAGAATCTGAAACAGGTTCCAGGCTCTGAGCTGTCAGTATAGAGCCCAATTTGGGGCTCAAGCTCAGGAATTGTGAGACCACAAACCGAACCAGTCAGACGCTTAACCAACTGAGTCACCCAGGCACCCCTAAAATTTTTTTTTAAATCTTTATTTTTGAGAGAGAGACAGAGTGCGAGCCAGGGAGGAACAGAAAGACATGGAGACACAGAATCTGAAGCAGGCTCCAGGCTCTGAGCTGTCAAGTACAGAGCCTGACACGGGGTTCGAACTCACAAACTGTGAGTTCATGACCAGAGCTGAGATCAGACACCTAACCAACTAAGCCACCCAAGCATCCCATTTCTTGAGTTTTAGATTGATTTACTTCTATATTCATTGATTCTGGAAACTGTTGGGGGAGGGATTTTTACTTATTTAAGTGGAAGATACTTTATAATTCATATGTGGGATAGAATTGGCATTAAGAAAATATCTTAACCATGCATTAAAACATTCAACAGTTAACGTAGTTGAGAAAGCAAAGTAAAAAAGTATTTTGTTGATTCTTTTGCCTGATGTGGGAAAAAACTTGTATTGTATGAAAGTGATCTGAATAGGTAAAAACATTACTTTGGAGAGGATTCATAATTTTTTTGATTCATAATTTAAAGTAATTATCTTTGCAAGATGAGAGCAGTGACGTTAGGTGATAAAAGTGGACATGATAAAAGATACTACAAACGATTCTATTTTGTTTTCCTTTTTGGTGCTGACTAAACTTTGGAAATGGGTTATTTGCAGTGACTTCTTAAAAACCATCTATTGTCTCTTTTGCTCTGCATTTTAAAACACTCCAAAATCCTGCCTCCTTATTCTACGTAATTTCCACTAGTCCCCTTCTGCTTATCTGAGTCTGGTTCTAGTTGCTGGCCCATGCTCATTTCTGCTTCTAAGCTGACCCAGATTGTGTTGTGTCCCCCCAAAATTTATGAGGTGCTAATCCCCTTACCTCAAAATGTTATTACATTTGGATATAGGAACTTTAAAAAGGTAATTAATGTTAAATGAGGTCATATGGGTATGTCCTAATCCAATATGACTGGTGTTCTTATAAAAAGGGGAAATTTGGAAACAAATTCACATACAGGGAGAAGACCACATAAACATGAAAAGGGCCATCTAGAAGCCAAGAACAAGGCTCTGGGAAGAAACCAACCGTCTCAGACTTCTAGCCTCCACAGCTGTGAGCAAAAATGCATTTGTTGTTTAAGTCGCCCAATCTGTGGTGCTTTGCCTGTGGCAGCCCCAGCATGTACAATCTGCCTTTGCTCATGTTATTCCCCTCACTGTGAAAATGTCCCTTCCTTTCATCCCCAGCTATCCAGTCATTCAACATGGAAATTAAACAGCTACTTGGTGAAATTATCCTGACACAACAGTCCTCTTTTTTTCTGCCCTAACAGAGAATTTAGTCCGAACTACAGATTTTAGCAGATCCTAGCACAAAATATGGTAGATGTAAGGATTGCAGGAGTTAATTTAGGTAAAATGCTTACAACAATGCCTGGCATGCAGTGAATCTTAAGTGTTTGCTACATCTGTTGCTGCTATTACTATGTCTTCATTGGAAGATAAAATACACAATTGATAACTATTTGTGAGGCATAGGGAAGAAGGATAAAGATATCAGGCTTGGCAACTGAGTATGTGATACTATTGTTCCAAATCATTCACTCGGTTTTATAAAGACAGAAATAGCGTTTTTTTATTACTATTATACAAAATTTTTGTTCTATGAAAATTAAAAAATGAAATAGAAATAATGATATAAAAATAGCTGTAAATAAAAATACTTTTGCAAGGTTGAATTAACCCTTTGCACATATCCTGTTAGATCTCTGTGAGACTACAAATCTCTACAAAATTGGAATTACAGTTGACAACACAGGTTTGGACTGCATGGGTCCACTTACACACAGATTTTTTTTCGATAAATATAGTACAATACTGTAAATGTATTTTCCTTGTAATTTTCTTAATATTTTTTTTCTCTAGCTTCCTTTGTTGTAAAAATACAGCATACAATGCATATAACATTCAAAATATGTTGACTGTTTATATTATTGGTAAGGCTTCTGGTCAATGGTACACTATTAGCAGTTTTTGACTATGTGAGGGAGGAAGTTGGGCATCCCAACCCCTGCATTATTCAAGGATCAACTGTACATTTTAAAACTTCCTCTTTACACTTAATATATCAGGTCAATAACATTTCTTCCACATCATTTTTAATGGCCGAATACTGTTCTCTGCATGTAGCTTAATTTATTTAAGGAATATCTTTAAAAAAATCTTTTTTAATGTTTATTTTTGAGAGAGAGACAGTGTGAGCTGGGGAGTGGCAGAGACAGAAGGAGACGCAGAACCTGAGGCAGGCTCCAGGCTCCGAGCTGTCAGCACAGAGCCCCACTTGGGGCTCGAATTGTGAATCGTGAGATCATGACCTGAGCCCAAGTCAGATGCTCAACTGACTGAGCCAGCGAGGCGCCCCTATTTAAGGAATATCTTAACAAACAATGCAGGAATGAATACTCTTGCAATCAAATTGTTACACATATTCTTATTTCCTTATGATACATTTCTAGAAGAGGAACTTCAGGGTCAAATGCACATGCTCAAGGCTTCTGATACATACTGTCAAACTGCACTCTAGAAGTGTGTGCCATTTATATACTCGGAAGTTTAAGAAGCCCTATTTCTCTGAACCCTTGCCAGTACTAACAAGACATAATCACTTGTTAAAATAACACCTGAAAACCAAATTAATGTGTAACATGTGTTCTGTCACTCACTCCCAAGATGGACTATTAAACTTTTATATTACCATTCAAAGCTTAAGATTCTTACCTACATTTTAGATGAAGAATCTGAGATCCAGTAAGTTACATAATAAATCAGACCACTACATAATGGAAATTTCTGCCCCATATACGATATTGAGTATTCTTTCTGATTTGCCAGTCAGCCTTACCAATTAAGTTGTTTTTCCTATAATAGCCTTGTCAATTTCCCCCAAAAAGGTATACATCTTCATTATCCAGGGATGGAAGCTAGTACATTCCATTAGTTTAGCACAATTTTTCCTAGCTGCTTCCCAGCTTGGATTTTATTTACTTACTAAAAAAAAAATTATTATTATTATTTTGTTAACGTTTATTCACTTTTGAGAGAGTGAACGCAGAGCTGGGGAGGGGCAGAGGGAGAGGGAGACACAGAATAAGAAGCAGGCTCCAGGCTCGGAGTTGCCAGCACAGAGCCCAACACAGGGCTCCAATTCATGAACCGTTGAGTTCCTGACCTGAGCTGAAGTGGTATGCTCAACCGACTGAGCCACCCAGGTGCCCAGGAGTTTACATATTATGTGAAGGAAACCTTTCAAGACATTTAAAAAAAAAAAAAAAAGCTTACCTAATCTTGGATAAGAATCTATTTCATTCATTCAATGGTTTATTTATTCAGTGTTTCATTCATTCAACAGTACTTACCTAATGTATACTATGTGTGGGGGATAAAGCAGTGATCAAAATAGATGTAGCCCCTGCCCCCATGGAACTTAAGTTTTTAGTGGGGTAAAGGGAAACAGAAATCAAACAATAAAGATAATGATAAATTATAAATGCTATTTAAAAATAAATGGGAAAAGGAGATACTTTAAACATGGTGGTGAAGGAAGGCCTGTCAGAGATTCTTTCTTTTTTTAAAGTTCTTATTTGAGAGGGAGAGAGAATGAGAGCGTACAGGGGAGGGGCAGAAAGAGTCCTAAGCACTGACAGTGCAGAGCCTGACACAGGGCTCGAACTCAGGAACCATGACATCATGACCTGAGCCAAAAATCAAGAGTCGGATGCTTAACATACTGAGGCACCCGTGTGCCTTGATTTCTGAGTTAAGACCTGAAGGATGAGAATGAGTTAGCTACATAGACACAGAGAAAGTACATCCCAGACAGAAAAAAATAATAGTGCAAAAGTACAAAGGTCCTGAGATGGAGTATCAGTTAAAATTACATTCAGTTGAGAAGAGACCCTAAATAGAGTTTTTAATAAAATAGAAATTTATTTTCTCCTATCAAAATCTAAATGTAGGGGCGCCTGGCTGGCTCAGTTGGTTGAGTATCTGAATCTTTGATTTCCATTCAGGTCATGATCCCAGGGTTGTGGGATTGAGCCCTGCGTCTTTGGAGCCTGCATGGGATTCTCTCTTCCTCTGCCCCTCTCTTCCACTGGTGCTCACTTGCTCGAACTAAGAAAAAAAAAAAAAAGGTGCTCTCTCTCTCTCTCTCTCTCTCTAAACCCCCCCCCCCAAACAAAAAACCAAACCAAAACAAAACTGAACGTAAAGAGTGCAGGGCTGGTACAGTGCTCCACAAAGGTCTCAAGAACCCAAGCTCCCACCAGTTTAAGATTTCGCCTGCCGCCCACATTGGCGGCTAGACTTCCAGGCCGTCACATCCATATTCCAGGGTGCAGGATATTAAGAGGAAAAGAGACAGAGGACCGGATGTGTACACCAACTGTATCTTAAGGGTGGTTCTGAAGGGACGCCACATGACCTTTTTGCTTATACGCCATTGGCCAGACTACCACATGGCTACAGAAAGGCCGGAAAACAGTCTTCATTCTGGACAGCCATGTGTCCATGTCTGTTAGCATGAAAAAAAGGGAGAAATTTTAGGGGACAACTAACAGTCTCTGCTACAGACTGGAAAGAGCTTGGTACGTGACACAAACAGAGAGGAAGCAACGAGAAGGGTGAGGACAGGATGAAGTTGGATTACATGCACTCAGAGGCATATCCAGTCCTAGAACACATCATCTTACACGGAAGAGAATGCTGAAGAGGCAGGAAGGAACTGCTGGGGGCTGGGGAGGAAAGGACTGAAAGAGGGGTTGCTCCTCCTTGAATTCACCTGAAGTAAACAACAGGGAAGTAGAATGTGTAACGAAATGAATAATCAGGCAACACATTTTCTACTGGGAACGTCAGCACCATTCGGGGTTTAACTTAAACCACAGAACGTTTACTAGTATGTCAAAACACCCTGCATTCTGTAAACACAACAAAGTCACCTTTTATTTATCACATCCTTATCTTTCTTGCTATTTAAGATAGACACCCTCTGCCCTTCACTGGTAAGTTTTAAGTTGGATTACAGGGTTTTTTTTTTTTTGTAAAGAAAAGGTGATTTTTATAGAAGAAACAAACAAGGGAAGTAGAAATTTTATTTACTGCAAATGACTTGTACTTTACATTAATAAAGTCTATCACTCAAACACAAAAGAATAACAATTCACTTTATGAAACTACACAATTCCAAAATACACATGCAGAAGCTCTTTTTAAAGTCCAAAAATGTCGAACAGTAACAAAAGGGAAAGCATTTATCGACACACAAAGGAATAGAGGTTATTTCGAAGAACACCAATTGAACTTTGAGTGACAGTTACTTTCCTGAAAAACAAAGACTTCACTCTCCTGAAGTTCCCATCAAAGCCACCGTAATTTCAAACGGTATTGCTCACAGCCCAGCCGGTCACTCCAGCTTATATGGGGACTGGGGGGAACAGGAGCGAAAGAAAGTGCTATAAATCTAACTCGGCTAGCGCAAGCTCATTCAATAGAGCTTTAAAAACTTGCTCCCCAATATGCTCCCTCCCATCAAGTTAAAAAAAAAAAAAAAAAAAGAAAGAAAAAGGAAGGGTGATGAGTAGAAAATACCAACGGTTTCAGCGGAGGGGAACTCACTTCTCAGGAGGTGATGGTGACGTGCTGCTGGTCCCTGGAAGTGCGTGCACGAACACCGCAGTTTGCGGGGGCTGAGGGAGGAAAACAAGACAACGATCAGTTTTGCTTCAGGTGGTGGGAGTCGGGGGTGGGGTGGGTGTGGGGGCCGTTCCAGGCGGACGGACGTGGGAGGGGCGTGGTGTCCGACACGAACACAAACACAAACACGCTCCGCGTCCCCAGGCAGGGCGGGCTGACGCCACCTCACCATTCCCCGCCCCTGGACCCCGGGGCCCGCCTCGGACCCAGGGCCCGTGCCCAGTGCAGCGCGACCCGGTCTCAGGGGACCTGCAGCGGCCGCAGAGGCCCTGCTCGCTATAACGGCCGCGAAGAAGCGACGAGCCTCCCCGTGAGTCGGTGGAAGACATGCTGAAAGCCGCGGGGAAGAAGGTGAGGGAGTGAAGCGCCTCTCCCTACCCTTTCCCGAACGCGCGGGAAGCCGCCTACCCACCCCCAACCCTGTCCGGTCGGCAATCGCCGCTCCCACCTTCCGCCGCCGCTTTGAGTGAAGCCGGAACGACGGGGGTCACGGCGGGGGTCAGAGGGTAAAGGTCTTGCTCCCAGCAGCCTCCGCGGTGGATACGTCGCCATCTTGGATCCGCGGGACAAGAAAATTCATGCGGTGAGTTTTTGGCAAATTTTCGGAAGTCTGGCAGCGGGGTGCGCGGCGGGGGCGGCGGATTCGGGGCCCCCTCAAGGCCGGGGAATGCCTCGGGGCCGGTCCGGCCGCGTCCGGGGTCCGCGGGCAGCGTCCTGGCCCGCCGCTTCCCGTTGCTTTTGTCTCGGCTCCAATCGAGAGAGGGAGAGCGGAGCGGGCGGGGAGGGGGGGTGGCGGCGGTGGAGGAGGGAGGGGGTGTGTATGGGGAGGGTGGTGGACGGGACGTAAAGCGTCGCTGTACTTGGGTGGCTGCAGCGGCAGCCCTGGATCCTAGCTAGGCCCGGTCCCTTCGGCGGGCGCTGAGGCTTCCCTTAGACTCCGCTCCGCCGAGCTCCCGCCAGCGCGGAGGAGCCACCGTCGCCGCGCTGCTTCCTGGGGAAGAAGAGAAGGCGGCTGCGGTGGTGGCCAAGGAGCCCGGGTCCGCTTTAGATGGGGCTGCCGCGTTCCCAGCAGCTGCCGCGGTCTCTGGCTGTTCACATTTTCTGAGTACACCCACATCACCTGCAACTTGTGTCTGTGTGTGTATGTGTGTGTAATAGATGGGGGGTGGGGGGCGGGACATTGTACTGGCTAACGGGCCTCAGGAGCCCCCAGGCCTTGGGATACCAAAGGGTATGGTTGGTGGAAGGAGGAGTGCAACTGTGATGCTTCCTCTGCCACCGCACCGGGAGGGTGAACCTTCAGTGGTGTGATAGAGAGTGAGACGGGATAGTCCTGGGGCGGCGGAGGAACCTGAGACGCTTCTGTTTGTGAAGTTGCCAGTTCTAGGTTTCTACTTCCGCCGGGGCCTCTCCACCTTGTGCTGCCTTGGGTCTAACTTAAAAGTTTCACGGAAGAAATGAGTGGGGTTGAAAGAGGCCCACCTAGTTTTTCGTTGAGGCTCTGCTGTCCATCTAGAAGAGAAAGCCTCAAACTCCTGTCTTCAGCGAATGCGAATTCTAGTTTTCGTTTATAAAAACACTTCCAAGGTTTTAGAATTTGCATTTATACCATAGCCTGTGGATATGGCATTACCACCACAAAAGTCTTACATACGGGTACCACCCTCGGAAGGAACCTAAACATCAACTTCCCTTGAATCCTAAGAGGAGGCCTTCACTTTTCAACATCTATAAGACCGAGTGCAATTCATTCTGTTTCATTTTCATAGAACTCTTGGTCAGAGAATCTTAACTCCTTTCTTAATCTTCTGGACCGTTTATAATAATTAAGTACATTCATATCAACCCTTATATTCTTGGCGAAATAATAGAAAGTACTGAGTTAAAATCTGTTCACGAGGGAGGCCATACTTGAATTTAGAGGTAACAATTGAACACATTTCTTCCTGTTAGTCTTGGCATTGGGAATTTCTAAACCTCTAGAATCGTTAAGTGTAACTTTTGATTTGCCTTTAGGAATAACATAAGTGGAAATATAAAGTATGGGGGCGTTGAATAGAAATTTCAAAGTGTCTGTTTACATGGGTATAAGTTGAATTGTTTAGAAATACTTAGTATATTTGACAAGTTATTTCTCAAACGTCAGTGAACGCATCTTTTGCAATTTTGCAAGATAACTTTATCTCAGAGTTAAAGGGTTGATTCAGAATCACAGAGGACTGAAATGGCTAAAACATCTAAAGATGTCTACATTCAGATATTTTAGTTGAAACACTACTTAATGGACCAAGATCGTTAATAAGCTTTGTATGTTGAACTCCTCTTTAGTTTGTAATTCTTATATTAAATTTAAAGGAAAAATAACAATACATACGTAAAAAAGACAAAACTGTTCACTTTGACTTTGTAAAATTCTCATTTAATTTTAAAAAGGTATTTTTCTCATTTTTTCCCTAGGGGCTTGAATTGCAGTTACTTCTGTGCATACTTTGTAATTTAGACAGGAATCGAGAAACTCACAGTTTCTACATCCTGATTAATGTTGTATCAATAAAAATAAATTATTGTAAGCAGAACCCTTTTATTCTAAGTATACTGCATAGAGATATCTGTAACCTAATCTGATGCTCTTGGGGAATGAGAATTGACTGTATGCCTAAGCAAGCAACAGCCTTCAAATACAGCCTTTAAAAAATTTTCAGTTTCTGTAATACTTCCGTTTTAAAGTAAATTTGTGTGGTGGAAAAAAATAGGACAGAATGCAAGAGTGTATTTATATCTCCTTCGTTTGAGAAGTACTTGATCTTGAAGATAAAATAAAACTCAGAATGATATTCTTCCCCAAGGGAGCTAATTACCTAGGTTTTTACTTAATAATTTTGGGTGTTTAATTTACTTTTTCATTTTCTGGAGATGCTTTACACTTAGTTTTAACCTGAAATTTTTCTTTGTTCAAAAGTAAATAAGTACTTCAGATTTATGAGTAGATTTCATTACAAGTGCTTCTAACCTAGTTTTGGTTTTTATTTCTTTAATAGATAATGGTATTAAAGGTACTTGTATCTTGAAAGATTCTTAGAGAATTTTTCACAACCTATGGGAAATTATAGTTTTGCCCTGTATAGTGACAAATTTGCTTCATAAAATTTTCTTATACTGTAGAAAAGTAGAAGCACACTTTACTTCTATATATGAAATATGAATAGACCTCAATAGACTAGTAAAAATAAGTTCATTTGTTTTTTACTCCTTAAGAGCAGTGATAAATAGTATTTTTAAATTAACCTGAAATTTTTACCAGTACAAGGTTTGTTCTATTATTACATATTTAAAAACAAAACTTTCCCTGTGCTTGCTTGAATAGGCATTGAGGACAGCTTATGCAAATAGTGATACAGTCTTAGGAAAAGATACTACTAAATAAGATTTTGTTTGTTGCCTAGACCTCTGGTAGATTTTGTAACACAAAGAAGCAAAAGAAACCAAGGTACTAGGTAGGGCAGTTTTACAGAGTTAATCTGAGCTGCACTATAATTTTTGAATATAATTACATACAATATTGATATCAAGGAAGGGATCTAGTGCTATGATAGGAATCATTTTGGTTGATGATACAGGTGATGGTTCCTCCTTACTAAGGTTAATTTCTGCCTGTGATGCTTAAACAGGAATTTCATTGTGACTTTCACTAGATATTTTGAATAAGCTTTAACATTGATGTCTGTTAGAGTCTGCCTTTGAAAAGAAATAGAATGGACATTAGGGTTTTCACTTTTTAAAATTACAATTTTTACCTTGATTTTTACCTTGATTTTACAAAGAGAAATTTCAATTTTTACCTGATTTTAACCTTTCCACATTCAGTTTAAATACTGTATATATTTTTTCTTCTTGCTTTAGTTTTTCTGTTTGGCATCCTTTTTTGACCTCTTAAAATTCCTGTCTATGACAGGTCATGCTCATATGGCTTGTTCATTTATTTACTTTGTCTATACTGTTAGGGATAACCTGGAAAAATAGTTCTTATTATGTTTTTCTAACAGCTTGTTCTCTGAGATGTAGATGCACATCTCTTGGCATATCACTTGGAGGTACACTCAATTATGAAGTAATAAAATGGCTTAAGTGGTTTTTTTTTGATAATATAGCTTATTATAATATGGAAATATAAAATAAGTTATGTAGGAAAAAATTTCCCTTTTCTGGACATATTTGATGTATATGCTTACACTTGGGATCTATTTAGATGTAGGTAGATATTTTGGACAACTGTATTTGCTACTTACCCTGAAAGCTTTTGTTTTTGTTTTTTTGCTTTCATATATTTTTATGTGGGTGGGTAGGGGTACTTTTACTACCACGTCTCTGTTTGACAAACTTCTTCGTCAAAACTCTACTGTAGTGTCATTTTTTAAATGAAACTATTCCTGAGTCCCCAAATCCTTTTGTTGTGCTGCTTTTAGTCTTTAAGCTTAAATAATTAAAAGTGTCATGCTGCATTGTAACCTACTGTCCATCCCTACCATCTACCATAACCTCCAGTGGACCTTAAGCACCTTCCTACCTAAGAGGTAGGGTTATGTCTTTATGTTTGCATTTCTAGTACCTTCTGTAGTACATAGTACTTAGTAGGTTGTCAATAAAGGTTATCAGTAAACTGAACTGGTGCCAGATTGTCATTTGACTCCATGCTTTCAGGGTACTGTTTCCCGGTCCATAGACCAGAAATACTATATTGGAAAAGGGGATGGGAAGAAGAACATCCTGTATTACTTTTTTTCCTTGAATTTTTTTTCCTATAGTTTTGCATCATAATTACCTATGGGAGGCTAGATAACTAGCTTCTTAGAGAAATGTATGTAGAGTAAGTGTAGGAAAGGGAAGGATAGTAATAAAGTGCCTCTGGTGACGTGTTTCTGTATTTTTTGCTGTATTTTGTATGGCTAAGGTCACTGGTTGAACGATATTTTGAATAGACAGTCCCAGACCTATGATGGTTAATTTTACAATTTTTTGATGTTATGATGATACAAAAGTGATACTCATTCAACAGAAACTGTACTTCAAATTTTGATATTTTTTTCTCTAGGCCAGCAGTTTTCTGTACAATACTCTGTCGTGATACTGGGCAGAGGCAGCCACTCACAGCTCCCAGTTAGCCATGCTATCATAAGGGTGAATAAACAGTACACCTGAAGTCATTCTGTCTCCATATAACCATTTTTTTTCACTTTCAGTACAGTATTCAATAGATTGCATGAGATTTTCAGTACATTTAAAAGAGGCTTTGTGGTATTTTGTCCAAGTGTAGGCTAATATCGTGTTCTGAGCACATTTAACTTAGGCTAGACTAAGCTACAGCATTCAGTAGGTTATATATATTAAATACATTTTCAGCGTAACAATATTTTCAGTTTAGGATGGGTTTATCAGGATGTAATGCCATCATTAGTTGAAGAGGATCTGTATTTTTATTTACACAGTAATATATACTTAACCATTGCTTAACCAGGAACTGCTATTGGATTTGGGCTTTTTGCAGTTAGATTCTGTCACCCTGCCCACCCCCCCACCCTTTCCCCAACCTTTTTTTACTTCTAATGCTTGTCCCAAAGCTTAGGAGTTCTTCAGTTCAAATACCATTCTCCTTATGAAAATTAGTTAAGATGACTTAATGTAGTCTAAAACGTTTAGTTCTGAAACTAATTTTTCATGGTGACTAATTCCAGTTGAAATTGGGAACTAACCGTGGTCTTTATTGGTCTATGTTGTTTTCCAACATTTTGCAGCAGAAATGTTAATGTATTTGATTATTTATGCTGTCTATGCCACTCTGGGAGGTGTTTGGTCATAAATGATACATGTACTGTTTCATCTTTTTAAAACCTGAAAAATTCCAATTCTGAGAAACACGTAGGCTTAGAGGGTTTGAATAAGAGATTGTACACTTGTTTTGTGTCCATTTTTTGAGATGTAAAAATCAAAGCAGAGTAAATGGTACTCTTGAATTACATTTAGTGGAGGTGCTAACATTTGACTTAAAATTTTAGAAATCTTTTTTTATGTTTCATTTGCTGTATATTTGCCACAGAGTTCTTAATGATTGAAAACTGAAGATACAGAGAGAGGGTATATATTTTTTAAAAGATAATTTGATCCAGTACTCAGGACAGCAGTCCTTTCTCTGCTTTTACTGAATTGAAATGTCTTTCCTTATATTGAAAGTAGATGAGAGTCACACTTAGTAATATTTTACTCTGCCAAGGAATGATAAAATAAGCAAGAGAAAATTATATGTCCTGGCAGTTTAGGTAACAATGAGTGGACTTGCTTTTTTCCAAACATACTGATATGCCATTTTTCCATTTATGTATTTGGATGTTGAAACATAACTCCATTTTGTATCCACATCCTGACAGAATGTAATGATTGATTATGTAATACAATGTGTTTGGGAGAGGAACATTTGGTTTTGTGTCATATTTGGCAGGAATGTGTTTTTGTGTTACTTTTTACATTGTAAATTATGTTTATCCTTCAAATTTTGTATTTAATTTTCTCTTTGTAAAAGTTTTTGTGAGATTGGTATCATAACAGTATTCAATAATTAATGCCATTCAAAGGACCTGATTCCTTTTGACTTAATTTTATTGCTTAATATTTTAAAAAGTGGTTTACAGCTTGCAAAGCACTTTCATATACATTATCTCAAGTTTATTTATATATACATACGTACATATGTATATACGTATACATATGTATGTATGTATTTATAATCTCTATACCCATTGTGGGGCTCAGACTCACAACCCCAAGATCAAGAGTTGTGTGCGCTTCCAACTGAACCAGCCAGGCGACCCCATTATCTCAGTTTTACATGGTTGTCATTTTGATGTTTACTTTTTAAATAAGTTATATATATTGGTTAACCTTTTTTTTTTTTTTTGAGAGAGTGAGCGGGTGATGTACAGAGGATGAGGGAGACAGAATTTTTTTTTTCATTTTAATGTTTATTCATTTTTGAGAGAGACACAAAGTGCGAATAGTGGGGGGCAGGGCAGAGAGAGAGAGGGAGACACAGAATCTGAAGCAGGCTCCAGGCCCCAAGCGGTCAGCACAGAGCCTGATGCAGGGGTTGAACCCACGAATCATGAGATCATAACCTGAGCCGAAGTTGACTGCCCAAGCCCAACTGACTGGGTCTGAGCCACCCAGGCGCGCCCCCTGGGGAGAGAGAATCTTAAGCAGGCTCCACACCCAGATTGGAGCCTGAAACCAGAAGCAGGGCTCCTCAATCCCTCAACTGATCCCATGACCGGGAGAGCATTACCTGAGCCAAAATAGGGTCTAGAAGCCCAACTGACTGAGCCACCCAGGTGCCCCTTAAATAAGGTTATATTTGAATATAAATATAAAGATAGAACAATCAAGCTGTTTTGATTAGTATTAAAATTAGTAATTGGGAATTATAAAGACCATTTTGTTCTTAGACTGGACACAGCATCTAATATATTTCTCAATGTTACTCTAGCTTAATTTATCAAATTAAGTATGTGTAAGTGGAAGGTTTATTTTTGTTTTTAATTCGTCATCTTGCAGATTTAGGGTAATATAGAAATTTGAAAGAGAAGTAGGAAATTTTTTGTTTTAAGCTTGACTTTGGCAAAATAAAACAGCTCACATTTTTAAGCATTATAATCATATTTATCAAGAAATGCCAAAGCTTTAAATAATACTGTGTTATAATAAGAATAGGTAATTTTGTATCACACTGATGCCACATTTTATACATTTATTTATTGCACATTTATTTTGCAAGGACATTATGTGCTGAGCAGATATGTCTTGAGCTTTGCCTTGATTTACTAGGGCAAAAAATAGTGCTTTGGGTTGTAGTTTTTTTTTTGTTTTTTTTTTGTTTTTTTTTTAATGTCTGTTTATTTTGAGAGAGAGAACACAAGCAAGGGAGGGGCAGGAGAGGGAGAGACAGAGAGAGAATCCCAGCCAGGCTCTGTGCTGTAGGCGCGGAGCTGGATGCGGGGCTCAAACCCACAAACCAGGAGGTTACGACGTAAGCCGAAATCAAGAGTCAGACTCTCAACCTACTGAGCCACCCAGGTACCCCAGGGGGAGTTTTTATAATTTTATTTGAGTGAGCATGTCTGTCCTTAAGAGTAGAAAAAAATTAGACTTATAACCTTCTTTCTGATTTGTGTCCACTTACGAGAAATGTGGATATATTCGTAGACCTTTCAACCCAAGCTTTGAGGTCTATAGCAAAACCATTAAATCTGGCAGCAGAAACAGCCTTCAAAGTGTTTAAATTCGATGTAAAATGTACTTTTTCTTTTTAAGTTTGTTTGTTTTGGGAGAGAGAATATGAGCCGGTGAGGGGCAGAGAGAGAGGGAAAGAGAGAATCCCAAGCAGGCTCCACACTGTCAGAACTGGATGAGGGACTCAGACTCAAGAACCATGAGATCATGACCTGAGCTGAAATCAAGAGTCAGACGCTTAATGGGCTGAGCCACCCAAGGGCCCCATTTTTTTTTTTAGTTTTATTTATTTGTGGCGGGGGGGGGGGGGGTTGGGAGGGGCAAGCGGGAGAGGGGTAGAGAGAGGGAGACAACAGAATCTGAAGCAGGCTCCTGGCTCCAAGCTGTTAGCACAGAGCCTGACATTGAGCTCGAGCCCATGAACCATGAGATCATGACCTGAGCCAGAGTCAGATGCTTAACCAACTGAGCCACCCAGGAGCCCCTTCAAATGTACTTTTGTATTCTTTGTGTGTATACATCACGTATCCTAAATAGACATATATATATACATATATATATATAAAAAAAACAATTGTAGTCCAGTGCTTCAGGGAATCTGACCTTTGCCTACTCTTTAAGTATTTCAGAGCATAGTTTGAAAACCACTGGACTTGATCTCTAAAGTCACTTCCAACCTAAAATTCAGCATTCTTAGAAAGTCAGGAATTTTTATCTCTTTGCAGATACGGAATTCATAGAATTTACTTGTTTTTGAGTAACATTTGGATAAAAATTATTTAAGTTTAAATTTCAGGTTCTAGTGATTGAATGTTAGCATCGTAGATATTTTGTAGATAAATTCTGTAATAATTTGAGTGTTTATTCTCTTCTAGACATTGCTGTAGCTCTGGGTATGTATGGTAGTGAACAAGACAAGTCTCTGCCTTAATGGAGCTAACATCTTAGAGGGGGAGACAGAAAATAAAAAGGTAAATAATTTCAGATAGTAGTAATTGTGATAAAGAGAAGAAAGAGGTTAGATAAGGGTATAGCAATTGATTAGGGATGAAAGAAGAGGACCAATTTAAGTAGGGTGATGAAGAAAGGTCTTTTTGTCTGGAGGTAACATTTGAACAGTAGCTAAAAATAAGGGAAAGCCATTAAAAAATTTAAGTGATTGGTTTCGCAGGCAGAAAGAACAGAGGGCCCAAGATGGGGTCAAGTTTTGCTTGTTTCCTGATAATCAGAAATTTCATAAACAGTTACTTAGTGCCTTCAGCATAAATAGGGATAAACCCTAAAGGGAAAAAGATGATTAAGATGGTCTTTGTTTTTCAACCATGAAAATGTTGTGGTGGACCCAATAATTTGTATTAAATTTTATAGCAAGCTATAGGGAAAGAGGGATTATTTTTTATTAAGAGGCCATGGAAATGTTTTCTGGATTAGGTGGAATTGGGAGTCTGTCTATATTAGTGGAAAATTATAAAGGGGAAGAAATTTTAAACTTTATTTGTATTAGCATAGAAAAATGCTTTAAGAGTTTTCAGTTTTGCAAGGTTGTACCTAGTATATTTTTCTTAGAAATTCATTAGTAATGGTTTTCATGTTTAATCAGATTTTCTTGTACGGTTCAGTATACTGCCATGCACTGTTACAAGTGCTACTGAGTAATTCAAGTTCATTTTTTATGGTGCATGTTGTGGATACAAGTTAGAATAGAGTAACATTATTTGAGGGAATTAATCAAAGAGGAGATAATTTGATTTGGGTTCTGAAGGGTGATTTGGGGTTCTCTAGGTGGGATAGGGTACACAGCATTGCGAATACAGAAAGCCTGGGAGAATATGAGGATTTGGAGAATGGCACAGTAACCTCAGGAGAAGTTGGATGAAGGAATGAACTTTTTACATGATGGGGACTCATTTACCATTTTTTTAAAACAATGCTCTTGAAAATCAGATTTGTGCTTCAGGGGGGCATTGTAGGTTTCACAGTCAAATTATAATTAAAATTATGATTTGATGGTGTGAAATTTTTGAAGGAATATATTTTCTTCAGTAGAAAAATTGAGTATTTTGAATTCATACTGGCAGGATTTTTTATTAGGAACCATATGACTGAATGGGGTGCCTGGGTGGCTCAGTCTGTTGGGCATCTGATTCTTCATTTCTTCGGCTCAGGTCATGATCTCACAGCTGTGAGATTGAGCCCTGCCTGGGGCTCCACACTGGGTATGGAGCCTACCTAAGATTCTCTCTGTCTATCCCTCTGCTCCTCTCCCCAGCTTGCACACACCCTCTCTAACCTAAACTAAGAAAACAAACAAACAAACAAACAACAACACACCAGAAAAACAAAACAAAACAAAACTGTATGAAACTCTTTTAAGTTTCTACCAGAGAACTTTTTATATATATAAGCCAATACATATAAGCCAAAAGTTAAAAGTTTTAGTGGATGAAATTTGTTATATGTGTTTTAGGGCAGACAAAGTTTAAATGTTATTTGACATTATTTGCAGGCATGAGATTTAACATTACTTAGATAAATTAGAATAAACCAAAACTTCTGAATTAGTGATATAATTATTCATAGGAGCGGATACCTATACAGGTATCGCCTGCTTTTCAAAAGTTCACGTTATGCCTCTTTGCTTTTATGAGATACTTATGTTAGTACCTGTTTTCCCTAACAGAAAGATGAGGGTTTTTGCTCTATGAAAAAAGGTAGAAAATGAAAGTCGCGTTTAGTGTTTGTTTTATAATAAGTCTCTCAGTGTGTACTGGAGCAGCAAGAGGAACCGCAAGAAGTATAGTTCCTTCTTGGGAACTACACTTAGCATCTCAGCATCATGCCGCCGTAGTTTTGAACTGTGTCTGTGGGCATCTGTGCTTTATCTTAAATTTATTTTCTGCATTGGTTAGCAAGAGGTGTCCTAAGGTTTCAGCAAAGCCTGAGAAAAGTTTTTTGGGAGTCTGTGGGAATGTTCAAAACATTTTCCATATTGGGGCACCTGGGTGGCTCGAGTTGGTTAAGCACCCAACTTCTGCTCAGGTCATGATCTCACGGTTTGTGAGTTCAGGCCCCACATCAGGCTGTCAATGCAGAGCTCACTTTGCATCCTCTGTCCCCTTCTCTCTCTGCCTCTCCCCCTCTTTTGAGTGCATGCATGTGCTCTCGCTCACTCTCTCAAAAAGAAATAAACATTAAAAGAAATTTTTCCATATAAGTCAATGGTAATTGCTTCGTTTTACTAAAAGGTTTCATAGAAATGCTTTACTTTTGAACAGTGGAGAAACCTGTGTTATGTTACTACAAGTGCTTATTTTACAATGCTTAGATGTGTGTTTGTGTAATTCAAAATATTGCATGTGACAGTCACGCACTTATTTTAGATTGTTGGCATTATTTACTAATTCTGAAATGCAGGAGAGACAAAAGCCCAAATGTGTGTTTTCAAATAGAAAGAATTAATTCCTTAAGAATGCAGTTTGAGCAAATTAATACTTTGATAGTATGCATTATATGTCATTTTTTCGTAGGGGAAGCTAATGGATTTCCATTGTGACTTGTAGCTGCCCAAGTTGCCTAATTGTCTGTTGAGTCCATTTTTGGCTGAATAAGATGGAACTGATTATAACTCCTATTAAATTGTGCTGGAATTTTACATGATCACCATTCTATCTCTTTTAATTAGTTCTGTAACTTACCCTCCCTAAACTTCAGTTTTCTCATTTGAAAAAATGTGGATAGGTAGATTAGATGTAAGGGATAAAGGCTCTTGTGGGTTTTTTTGTTTTTGCTTTTGTTTTTTGTAGGGGGTTGCTATGTAAAGATGAGATTCTGTGGCAAATGAGAATTAGCCACAGTTTTTTCAGAGTGCATTATGCTCTTTTCTGTATCAAATTTGTAAATGTAACAAGGAAGATGCAGTTTTGTTCCTAAGAGTCTATGTATGTTTTTCCTGCCAGGCATTTTGCTTAGATGTGTTAAGTATTTTGTGTAGTATTTTGAGTAACATAAATACATCTTAACATTGCTCTATCTGAAGCTCTTGGCGTGGTGTATGGCATATAATATGTAGGCATTTGGTAATTCCTTTGATAAACGGGTAGATCTAATAGAACGTTAGTTTAGGGCTCAGACTTGTGTCTACCTGAATTATGTCAAGTTACCTATAGCAAGTTTCTTCTCTTTGCCTCAGTTTCTATATCTTTAAAATGAATCAAGTGTATTAGAATCATGTAGAACATCTGACAGATTTATAAAGGTATTGGTTTATATCTCTTTCCTTTTTTGCAGAGTAAATATTCCAGAATCTTGGAGGAAATTCAGAGGGAATACTTAACATAGAAGTTACCATTTATTTTTTGAAAGTTGAGAAAGTCAGGTCATTTATTTACCTTTGAGTATGTGCTCACCTTTAACAGAGAGATAATACATTGTATTGGAAAGACTACCGTACTTGGATTCAGAAAATGGGTTCCAGTCTGGGTTCCATGAATTTATTAGCCATGTGCTTGGATAAATCAATTAATACTGAAGAGCCTTAGTTTTTTAGTCATTTATACTTTCTAACGTTCCTGATGAGAATTGAGGTAAAGAGAACGTTTGGTTAATTGTAAAGTAATGTTAAAGTGTTGTGGTGATGATTCCTGATTATTAATGGTTGTGATGCAACTAGTAGTTTTAAGTTGTGTGATTTCATTCATTCATTTTATTTTACCATGTGGTGCTACTGCATTCATATGGTTTTCCTTTATTTTTATGTGATTGAATATCTGGCTTATTGGATTTGGGGGAGGAGGGAGCATGGAGAGTGTTCATCATAGTAGGCAAGTTAATACTTGGATATTTTTGCATGTGGAAGTCCTGATTCTTTCTTTCTGTAAGTATATATGGCAGGGAGTCTACCTCATGTTCATTTCCTCTTCATTAAGGATGAAAGATGGTGAATGTTCTTTGGGTTATTCCCATTGTTTGTAACTATATTTGTGTTCTTTATTACTGTTAGTCAAACATTTTTATGGTCATCGTGTCTATTTTCCTTGCAAATGAAATTCACTTGTAATTTACAGTTAGAGAATTGAGAATGTCAGTGCAGTAGTTTGAAACTATTGTATATTCTTTATGTAATGTGTATGAATAACTTTTACTGTTTTTTTTTTTAATCCTTAAATCTGTAAGATCTCTTGGGTACTGAGCCCTTTGAAGCATTAAATACCATATAAGGAAAGCAGTACTAAGTAGTTGCAGTAGCAGAGTAAGGAAAGTGAATCACAGAGTAATGAAATTTGGAAAATGATTGTTGTTCATTGAAGGGAAAGGCATTGCTTTTACTGTCACCCTTGTAAAATTGGAGTTAACTAAGAGTAGCTAGAAAATTCATTTTTCAGAATAGTCTATATCCTAAAGTGTATAGTTAAATGGCTTTTATTTTTAATCATATATGCCAGCCTTGGCAAACAGTACATGCTGAAATTTCAAGATATGGCAAAGATACGTGTTTTTGATTCTACAAAATTAAACTTTCAGTTTTAACACTATTTCAGAAATAGTTATCTTTACTTCTGATTTATCAATTTGCTCAGAAAAAGAGCAGTTAAATTCTCTTGATTTCTAACATTATTCCAATTAACATATTAAGAAATTGAACTTTATTTAATTTTATTTTGAGAGAGAGAAGGTGCAGGTGAGCAAGGGGCAGAGAGAGAGAGGGAATCCCAGGAGGGACAGAGGGGAGGGGAGGGGAGAGAGAGAAGCAGGCTCACCCAAAGCGGGGCTCAAGCTCACCCTGTGTGGGAGTGGAACTCACAAACTGAGATCATGACCTGAGCCGAAGTCAGATGCTTGACAACTGACCCACCCAGGCACCTTTGAGAAGTTGAACGGTTTTTAAAGAGAAGACTTTTGTAATAGAAATGACTTTCCTTAAATTTTAGTTTTGAGAGAGTGTGAGCAGGGAGAGGCAAGAAGAGATGGGGGGCAGAGGATCTGAAGTGGGCTCTGCTCTGACAGGCTGACAGCAGTGAGCCCCTGCAGGGCTCGAGCTCACAAACAGTGAGATCCTGTCTGAGCCGAAGTCAGATGCTCAACCGACTGAGCCATCCAGGTGCCCAAAATGATTTCCTTGTAACTTACTTGTTTTATAAGTTTGGATTCTTGAATATAGATGTTCATTATCGCAGCATACCCAGGAAGTAATACTATTATTTTAAATTTTTATGTAAAGCAAATAGAATATGAGGTCATGTGCTAAGGCCTGTGGTAAAAACTAAAATAGCAATACTTACAGGAAAGTGGAAAATAAAGATGAGAAAAAGAAGAAAACAAAAGTTACTTGGTAATCTTGCACACCAGAGAACTGTTAACCTGGGCAGAGTATGTGTATGTAATCACTTTGATTACCAAAGTGATACAGGAGGATATGGAAAATGTAGAAAATGCTGAAAAGTATGAAAGAAGAAGAATGTCTAGGGACAACCACTGTTCTTTTTTTGTAATAGAGAAATTGGGCTATACTTACTGATTTATAACTTGTGTCTTTAAAAACAAAAGCTTAGATCATAAGCATTTTTCAGCATCATTCAGTATTTATCCAAAACATGATTCCTGGGGTGCCTGAGTGGCTCAGTCGGTTAAGTGTCCAACTTCGGCTCAGGTCATGATCTCATGGTTTGTGGGTTCAAGCCCCACGTCGGGCTCTGTGCCGACAGCTCAGAGCCTGGAGTCTGCTTCGGATTCTGTGTCTCCCTCTCTCTCTGCCCCTCCCCCATCACGCTCTCTGTCTCTGTCTCTGTCTCTCTCTCTCTCTCAAAAATAAACATTAAAAAAATTAAAAAAAAAAAAAAAAACCAACATGATTCCTTATGGCCAGAGCATGGCTGACTTAATTCTTTATTATTGAACATTTAATTTTATTTTGATTTTTCACTTTTATAAATAGCACTGTGGTGAACATTTTTTTACCTGAATTTTTGTTTGTACATTTTATTTCAGTTTTTAAAATGTTTACTTCTTTTGAGAGAGAGAGTGGGAGGGGCCGAGAGAGAGAGAGAGAGAGAGAGAGAGAGAGAGAGAATCCCAAACAGGCTCCCTGTTAGTGCAGAGCCTGAGGAGCAGCTCAAACCCAGGAACTGTGAGGTCATGACCTGAGCCAAAATCAAGATTTGGACGCTTAACCAGTTGAGCCAGCCAGGCACCCCTGTTTGCACATTTTAATATTTCTTTAGAAAATGTTTATAGAAGTACAATTATTATTTTTAAAGTATTAGAGGTAGCTCCAATACTTGAAATTTACTTTTTAAGCTTCATTATCCTCTCCTGTGAAGTAGGTATACCTTATAGAATTGTTAGGAGTGAATGACAGTAGGACTTTCATAAGTAGACTCCTCTTCCTGTAGCATTTACCATATAGTCATTATTTTAACAATTTTGTCTTTCATTCTACCACTAGATCATGAGTAAGGATTGAGTCAGCTTTGCTCTCGATGTGTATTTGAAACCTTGCGTAGGGCCTGACAGATAAATTGTTGAATGTTTGAAAAACTATTTTCCAAAGCTTTTAATACTTACTTTTTTTCTTAGAACAACCTTGTGTCAGTTTACATTGTTACCAGCTATGTGTGAATTGTCTTCTTAATTTTTTTGTTAATGACACTGAGTGTGGTTGTGTAAAAAAATATTGTCCTAAAATTTGAAGGTATAAACTTAAGAGTTTTAGAAATTTTTTTTTCCCAAAGTGCTTTACATGTTTTCTGTTCATAACTTTCATTCTCAATACTAAGAATAAAAATAAGAGTAAAATAATAAAGGATTATAATCCTGTTTTTGGTCCTCTCCCAAGCATCATTTTATATATCCTGGGAGAAAAGCAAATCATATTTAATACCACACAAATATGAAGAGAAGTTAACGTATTGAAGTTCTGTACCAAAATTGACCACAAAGTGGTTTAAACTGGATACACTAATAATGTAAAAGTTTAAGAGGAGTTTTGCCTAATTTAATATGCTGTATCAACAGTAAAAATGTGGCTAAGATGTTATGTTAAATGCAAAAATAAGATTGTGTTTTTACCATTAAGCTTATTTTGTCCGGAGGGCTTCAATTTGATATCCATGGGTGAATTTGAAAAGAATAAGTGGTTTGGTAGTGGGGGTTAGGCAAAGTAACATTTAAGTACTGTATTAGATATTTTCTGTATGTTACTCATTCTATTTATTCATCTGGCAAATATTTATTTATCTATTATGTACCAGGCGCTGTTCTAAGAGAATATAGAGTGGAAGTGCCTGGGTGGCTTATTCAGTTAAGATCTCAGGGTCTGAGTTCAAGTTCCATGTTGGGCTCTGTGCTGGCAATGAAGCCTACTTAAAAAAAGAATGAGAGAAGGGTGCCTGGGTGGCTCAGTCTCTTAGCGTCTGCCTCTTGATTTTGGCTTCGGTCATGGTCTCATGGTTCATGGGATTGAGCTCCATGCTCTGTGTTGACAGTACGGAGACTGCTTGGGATTCTCTCTCCCTCTCTCTTTGCCCCTCCCCCGCTCACACACTCTTTCTCTCTCAAAATAAATAAACTGAAAACAAAAAAGGTACAGGTACAAAATAAAAGATAAAACGTGATGTGCCAGATGGTGGTAGGGGTGTGGAGAAAAAGAGACCAAGGGAGTATGAAGTTTGTATGGGATGCAGATTTAAATTGCCAGGTCACGGAAGTCCTTCCCTAGAAGGTGACAACCCTGTGGTGAGGGAGCAGTTCTCTGCATATCCAAGAGAAAGAAGTTCCAGAAGGGACAACAACCAAGAGCAAATGCCCTGAGAAAGGATGTCTTATTTTAAAAAAAAATTTTTAATGTGTATTTATATTTGAAAGCGAGAGAGAGCATGAGTTGGGAAGGGGCAGAGAGAGAGGGAGACACAGAATCCTAAGCAAACTCCAGGCTCTGAGGTGTTAGCGCAGAGTCTGATGCAGGGCTCAAACCCACGAAACGTGAGATCATGACATGAGCCACCCAGGCGCCCCTAGAAGGGATGTCTTATGATTGAAAAGTTGCAAGGAAGTCTGTGTGGCTGGAGTACAGTGGGAAAGGGGGAGAATGGTAGGCAGGTGGGTGCAGAGAAGATAGGGGGAGAGAGGCAAGTCAGGAAAGATTTTGTAAGCCATCAAAAGGACTTTGGCTTTTACTCTGAGTAAAATGATCCTCTGTATAATCTTCATAATTATTATACAGTTGATTGAATTCTACCCATTTTACAGTTGAATAAATAAAGGTTCTGTAGGGTAGCCTGTAGTTAACTTCTTCAAGGTTATATAGCTAATGAGTGGCAGAACTAAGATACGAACTTAGATCTTTGACTTCAAAGTTTATGGCTATTTCATTACACTATCATTCTTGCCCTAGCATACTTCTAGAGGCTTTCACTTTTTTTTTTTCCCCTTAAGCCAGGATTTATAGTGAAGCCAGGGTGAGTGTCCATGCATGTGTGTGTGACTCAGAAAACCGTTCCCTTACTGCAAAATATATTCAGATTCTTTGTATTATGTTGTAAACGATGACTTTAAGCATGCTAGTTTTAAAATGCTCTGTATTGATTTCATGGCCCACTGTTGGGAGTCCATAGTTTGAAAATCACCACACTGTTTTCTTAAAATGCCAGAAGTTCCAGATTTATCCAATGCTCTGAATTATGCTGAGTGGCTGCTTTGATCCCTTAAGAAAAATCCTTATATCCATAGAAGTAGCTCTTGGGTTGGGAAGCAAGATGTAATGCAATTAGTATATTGTAAAAACGTGTAACATTGGAAAATTCGTGTATGATTTAAATTTTCTTGCTGAAAAACTACAACTTAGGAAACTTTAGGTGACTGAATTAATAAATCTTGTATTATGAAGACGGCAGTTAAGACTAACAAGCTAATGCTGCTATTACTATTATTACTGATTTCTGTTGAATGTTTATTATACTAAGTTTCTTTACTTGTTTACTTATTTATGCTTGAGATTTTTATTTATTTATTTTTAAAGTAATTTCTAAACCCAACATGGGGCTTGAAACTCACAACCCCAAGATCAGGAGTCTCATGCTCTACTGACTGAACCAGCCAGGTGCCCCAATACTTTTTTTTTAAAGCAATTTAATATGTTACTCAAATTTTTTAGGAAGTTTTTAAAAATACGTATATCTTCTATTAAGATTTTCTCTGAGCAAGGCCCATGATCATTTGATATCTATAGGAATAAGTACCATTTTTTAAGTGCCTTATTACTATTTTAATTTTTAAGTCAACTTTGTTAAGGAAACTTACATATTAAACAAGACATCCATTTAAGTGTCCTTTGCAATGAGTTTTGACATATTTATATACCTGAGTAACAATCAATCACCACGATTCAAATAAAAACATTCGCATCACATCCAAAGTTCACTGGTCCAGGCAGTCCTCATTCATGGCCATAGGCAAACACCAGTCTGCTATCACTAGAGCTTAGCATTATTTTTTTAGAGGTTCAAACAAATGGAATTATACAGTGTGCATTTTTTTGTGTCTGACATCTTTCGCTCAGCATAACATTTTAAATTAATCAATATTGTTTCATGTGTCAATCATTCATTTCCTTTGGGTAGTATTTTGTTGTGCTCTTGTAACAGGTGCCTAAAACATGTTTGTTGAATGAATGCATGTTTGGCACAGTAATATCCCTCCCTCCACAATTTTGCTGCGTTTCTTTATAATGAGGATGTTAAAATCTCTTCTAGACTGTGTGCATATGTTGCTAGACTTAACTTTGTGTGTACATATGTAAAGGGATGATTTAATAGTGAAAAATATTCAAGATTTAGAGCTAAATGATGTTGGCATGAATCCTTGTTTTGTCACCCTATATGTTATGGGCAAGTTACTTAATTTTTATGAAGCTTAGTTTTCTCTTTTCTAAAATGAAAGCAATTATATTTACATGTAGTTGTTGAAGTATTAAAGAAGTATGTAAATATTGTGTGTAAAGCAAATATATTAGGCCTATAAAAATGGTAATGTAATTTAATAGTGATTTTTTTTTGAGTGCTGGTGGCTAGTGTCTGCTTTTTATCTATTGACAAAATCATGCCTACCTGTAGGGTTGCAGTTATTTATTTATTAATATTAGTGGTTTGAAGAAACACATGTTTATGCCTATTAAAAATCTTATCTAGTAAAATTGATCACTTTTAGGTCTTGATTAGTTTACTTTTAGGTCACAAAATTGTAGGTTTCAGCTAATTATAATTAAAGATAATTCATAAACTTTTTTTACAGATTGAAAGGCTTAGTGAAATATAAAGGTGAAAAGACAGCAGTAATTCTAATTCTTCATTATTGGTGGCTAATTATTTCAAAGAGTAAAATGATGGGGAGAAAGCAACCAGGAAACTAACATCTTTTTGAGTCAGGTTCTGTAGTAGTTGTTTTCCACATACCATTTATTCATTCAGCAAACTTTAATTTAATGCCTACTAGGTATTAGGACAAGCCTCAATGTGGGCTTTTAAAATTAATGCTTTTTTTTTTTTTTAATCCCCTCTTCAGGCTTTGCCTGGTATTTAAGTACTACATAAATGTTTGTATATTTGTTGAATGCATTAAGATTTTTATTTGGCCTTGGAGTAGAAGAGAATTAATGTGGTTTTTAGGAGATTAAATCCGTAATGTGTGCTTGTGACCAGGAGATTTTTAACTTACCTAAATAACTAAAAGGTTATTAAAGTTTATATTTTGACCATAAACACTGATACGGCTTAAGTGAGTTCTGATTATGCTTGTATCAAATTAGACTTGACTTTCAAATTAGACTTGAAAGAAAAAATTAAATGCTGGGGGAACAATAGTAGGCTTTATGCTTGTGTATGGTATATACAGAAAATTTAGAATAAGGATAATAAATTTTTAAGGGTATCTTTTGGCAGTTTATTTTTCACTACAGAAACTTACTGTATGCCAGTGTGTTACATTTTTTCTTAAATTTTACAGGTTAAGTCTAATTGATTTATTGTCTTATTGATAGCTGGTTAAACCAAACATGCTGTTGTAACCACACATTCAGTAAGAAAAGTTACTAGATGAAAACAGAAGAATGGCTTATTCTGAAAATATATAATATAGAAGAAAAGGAAGATAGAACTTAGTAGGACAAGTAGAAAGGGGTGATTAAATGACATTGTAAGTGATGATAAAGTGAGACAGGTAGTAAATTGTGCTTTTGAAGTTAAAAAAAAAATGAGTTGAATAAGATCCTTAAAAACTAGTATTTAGGGGCACCTGGGTGACTCAGTTGGTTGAGCATCTGACTCTTGGTTTCTGCTCAGGTCATGATTTTGCAGTTTTGCGGGTTTGAGCCCTATATCGGGCTCTGTGCTGACTGTATTGAGCCTGCTGGGGATATTTTCTCTCTCTCCCTCTCCCCCTCTCCCTGTCTCCCCCCTCTCCCCCTCTCCCCCTCTCCCCCTCTCCCCTCCCCCCTCTCCCCCTCTCCCCCCCCTCTCTCTCTCTCCCTCTCTCTCCCTCTCTCCCCCTCCCTCTCCCTCCCTCCCTCCCCTTTCTCAATCAGTCTCTCTCTCTCTCTCTCTCTCTGTCCCACTCCCCACTCACGCTGTCTCTGTCTCACAATAAATACACTTAAAAACTGATACTCAGTTTTTAGGCAGACAGACTAGAAACGTTTTTCTAAGATTGATTGATTGATATTTTAAAGAGAGAGAGAGGGAGCACTCATGCCTGTGTGAACAGGTGAGAGGGTCAGAGGGAGAGAGAATCTTATGCAAGTTCCACACTCAGCCCTGACATGGGGTTTGATCCCACGACCCTGGGACCATGACCCAAGTCAAAACCAAGAGTCACGTGAGCCACCCAGGTGCCCCTAGAAACATTTCGTTTAGGCTTGTGGTTCTTAATCCTGAGCGCTTTACACCCCAAGGGGTCGTTGAAGATAGGGGTGCATTTGTTATTTCAGTATTTCAAAGAAAGCAAATCCAATGAAACACTTTAATTTACTTTGAGACTGAATAGTCTAATTATAATTACTTTTTGGATTTTCATAAAAAACATCAATTTTTGGTAATAGCAATCATCTGTAGAATCCCTTGTTGGTAGTTACATGTGTCTAAAAAGGTAGAAAACCCATTTTATTTAATAAAAGCATAAATAGAAAAATATTCTTGAGCTCTTGTTGAACATGTAAACCTTTATAAATATGAATATATAACTGAAATAACATCTCATCCTTCCACTGGCATATCAATTTTAATCTCAGAAACGTCATTCCCGATTACTTTTGTCTGGTTCTATACGTTTTGCCATTCTTCACTGCAGTATCATATTACCATCTGGCTTAGCATTTTTCAGTATCACAGATCATTTGTGTTAATTATTTGTTAGGTAGGTGAAAATTCCATGAGAGCAGGTACTTTGCCTGCCTTATTTTTTTTTGTAGTATCTTGTCTGTGTATCTGTCTACCTAGAAGTGTTAACATTTGCACCAGCCAGGTATGATCTAGTTTTTCTACTTCCTCTCCAATACTTATTACTATGTTTTTTGTGAATGTTGCCAGTTCTAGTGAGTTTGATCTCATTGTGGTTTTAATTTGGGTTTCCCTAATGACTAATGGAAATGTTTCTCATTGTTAAAAAAATCCCATTGGGATTTTGATTGGCATTGTATTAATTGATCAATACAATAAATTTGAGGAGAGTTAACATCTTAATTATATTGGGTTTTCCAATTCTTAGACACAGTGTATATCTCCCCATTTATCTTTGATTTGACTCATCAGTGTTTTTGTTTTAGTGTACAGATCCTGCACATATTTTGTTAGATTTATAAATAACGTATCTCATATTTATACTTAATATCACATTGGGAGGAATTACTTGGAGCTATAATGGCTCTTACGAGCATATAGTAGTGGGATTTTTTTTTCATACATTGATCTTGTTTGTGACCTTGTAAAGTATAATAGTGCTTTTTTGTAGATTGTTTTGCATATTTTACTCAGGTAATCCATTCCTCAAATAGGGAAGATTTCTTATTTGTCTTTCCAATCTATGCCTTTTGTTTGTTTTCTTGCATCATTGCACTGCCTGGGTTATCCTTTACTTATTAGCAAGGATATTATTAGCAAGAATTCAGTTGCCTTATTAGCAAGAATTCAGTTTTTCACCATTAAGTATAATGATGTAAGTTTGTCAAATTAAGGAAATTCTGTTCTATTCCTGGTTCACAGAAAGTTTTCAGGACGAATGGATGTTCAATTTTGCAAAATAATTTTTCTGTCAGTTGATATGATCACTTGGTTCTTCTAGTCTATTAATATGGTAGGTTTTATTGGTTGAAACTCTTTAATATTGTAATAGCTTTATTGTTAAAATTCACATACCATACTGTATAAACTCACCCATTTAAGATGTGAAATTCAGTGGTTCTTGGTATATTCACAGAGCTTCACAACCATTACCACAGTCAATTTGAGAAAATTTTTTACCACCCCAGAAAAAAATATTACACCCTTTAGCAGGCTGTCTCTATTTCCTTCCGATCCCCACCCTCACCCAGCCTTAAGCAACCATGGATCTACTCTTTCTTTACTTTTGTTTGTCCTGAACATTTCATGTAAGTGGAATATGTGCTTTTTCATGAGTGGCTTCTTTAACTTGGCATAATGTTTTTAAAAATTGTACAAATTGAAGCATTTATCTGTATTTTATTCCTGTTATTGCTGAAGAATATTCCATCGTGTGGATATACATTTTATTTATATGCATTTATCAGTTGATGGACATCTGGGTTGTTTCTACTTTTTGGCTGTTTTGAATATGATGCTATGAACATTTCTGTACAACTTTTTGTGTGGCTGTATATTTTCATTTCCCTTGGTTACATACATTGTGTAATTGTGTGGTCATATAACACTAGGTTTATTTAACCTCTTGAATTGTTGACTGTTGTGGAGAGCAGCCCTACCATTTTACATCTTCACCAGCAGAATATGAGAATTTCAGTTTCTCCAGATCCTGGCCAACTGTTGTTCTTGTTTTGTCGTTTTTATTATAGCCACCATGTTGTGTATGATGTGGTATCTCATTGTGGTTTTCATTTACATTATCCTGGTGGTTAATTACCTTAACATTTAAAAAATATTTTTAATGTTTATTTGAGACCAGGTGAGAGACAGAGTGAAAGCAGCAGAGGGGCAGATAGAGGGAAACACAGAATCTGAAGCGGGCTCCAGGCTCCTCACTGTCAGCCCAGAGCCCGATGCGGGACTCGAACTCACGAACTGTGAGATCATGACCTGAGCTGAAGTCGGACGCCTAACCGACTGAGCCACTCAGGCACCCCCCCTTAACATTTTTTGAGTGTACATATTTGGTCACTTCTTTGGAGAAGTAACCTGATCAGAACCTTATCCTGTGTCTGTTTTTAGTTTGTCTTTTTATTAATGAGTTCTAAGATTTTTTATTATATTTTAGATGCCAATTCTTATTTATCATTTATTTTTAAATTTACATCCAAGTTAGCATATAATGCAGTAATGATCTCAGGAGTAGATTCCAGTGATCCATCCCCTAAGTATTACACCCAGTGCTTATCCCAACAAGTGTCTTCTTCCTTAATGCCCCTTACCCATTTAGCCCATCCCCTCACCCACAGCCCCTCTGGCAACCCTCAGTTTGTTCTCTGTATTTAAGAGTCCCTTTGAAACAGCACACCTGTATCCCTTGGATAAATACCTAGTAGTGCAATTGCTGGGTTGTAGTGTAGTTCTATTTTTAATTTTTTGAGGAACTTCATACTGTTTTCCAGAGTGACTGCACCAGTTTGCTTTCCCACCAGCAGTGTAAAAGGGTTCCTTTCTCTGCATCCTCGCCAACATCTGTTGTTGCCTGAGTTGTTAATGTTAGCCCTTCTGACAGGTGTGAGGTGGTATCTCATTGTGGTTTTGACTTGTATTTCCCTGATGATGAGTGATGTTGAGCATTTTTTTCATGTATCTGTTAGCCACCTGGATGTCTTCTTTGGAAAAGTTTCTATTCATGTCTTTTGCCTATTTCTTTACTGGATTATTTGTTTTTTGGCTGTTGAGTTTGATAAGGTCTTTATAGACTTTGGATACTAACCCTTTATCTGATATGTCATTTACAGATATCTCCTCCCATTCATTGGGTGCCTTTTAGTTTTGCTGATTGTTTCCTTTGCCATGCACAAGCTTTTTATTTTGATGAGGTCGCAATAGTTCATTTTTGCTTTTATTTCCCTTGCCTCTGGAGATGTGTTGAGTAAGAAGTTGCTGCGGCTGAGGTCAAAAGGATTTTGCTTTCTTTCTCCTCGAGGATTTTGATGGCTTTCTGTCTTATATTTAGGTCTTTCATTCATTTTGATTCATTTTTGTGTATGTTGTAAGTAAGAAAGTGGCCCAGGTTCATTCTTCTGCGTGTCGCTGTCCAGTTTTCCCAGCACCACTTGCTGAAGAGACTGTCTATTCCATTGGATATTCTTTCCTGCTGTGTCAAAGATTAGTTGGCCATACGTTTGTGGGTCCATTTCTGGGTTCTCTATTCTGTTCCATTGATCTGTCTGTTTTTGTGCCAGTATCATTACTGTCTTGATGATAGCTTTGTAATGCAGCTTGAAGTCCAGGATTGTGATGCCTCCAGCTTTGGTTTTCTCTTTCACGATTGCTGTGGCCATTCGGGGTCTTTTTTGGTTCCATACAGATTTTAGGATTGTTTGTTCTAGTTCTATGAAGAATGCTTGTGCTATTTTGATAGGTATTACATTGAATATGTAGATTGCTTTGGCGAGTATCGACATTTTAACAATATTTGTTCTTCGTATCCAGGAGCATGGAATATTTTTCCATTTTTTTGGTGTCTTCAATTTCTTTCATAAACTTGCTGTAGTTTTCAGTGATTAGATTTTTCCCCTCTTTGGTTAGATTTATTCTTAGGTATTTTATGGTTTTGGTGCAATTGTAAATGGGATCAATTCCTTGATTTCTCTTTCTGTTCCTTCATTATTGATGTATAGGAATGCAACCAATTTCTGTGCATTGATTTTATATCCTGCAACTTTGCTGAATTCATGGGTCACTTCTAGCAGTTTTTTGGTGGAATCTTTTGGGGTTTCCAGACAGAGTATCATGTCATCTGCGAAGAGTGAAAGTTTGACCTCCGCCTCACCGATTTGGATGCCTTTTATTTCTATGTGTTGTCCAATTGCTGAGGCTAAGACTTCCAATACTATGTTGAATAACAGAGGAGAGAGTGGACATCCCTGTCTTGTTCCTGACCTAAGGGGGAAAGGTCTCAGTTTTTCCCCATTGAGGATGGTATTAGTGTTGGGTCTTTCATATATGGCTTTTATGATCTCGAGGTATGATCCTCCTGTCCCTGCTTTCTTGAGGGTTTTTATCAAGAAAGGATGCTATATTTTGTCAAATCCTTTCTCTGCATCTACTGAGAGGATCATGTGTTTCTTGTCCTTTTATTGATGTGATGAATCACATTGTTTTGCGGATATTGAACCAGCCCTGCATCCCAGGTATAAATCCCACATGGTCGTGGTGAATATTTTAATGTATTGTTGGATCCGGTTGGCTAATGTCTTGTTGAGGATTTTTGTGTCCGTGTTCATCAGGGAAATTGGTCTGTAGTTCTCCTTTTTAGTGGGGTCTTTGTCTGGTTTTGGAATCAAGGTAATGCTGGCTTGATAGAAAGAATTTGAAAGTTTTCCTTCCATTCTGTTTTTTGGGAACAGCTTCAAGAGAATAGGTGTTAACTCTTCCTTAAATGTTTGGTAGAATTACCCTGGAAAGTCATCTGGCCCTGGACTCTTGTTTGTTGGGAGATTTTTGATTACTAATTCGATTTCTTTACTGTTTATGGGTCTCTTCAAATTTTCTATTTCCTCCTGTTTCAGTTTTGGTAGTTTATATGTTTCTAGGAATTTGTCCATTCCTTCCAGATTGCCCATTTTCTTGGCATATAATTGCTCATAATATTCTCTTATTATTTTTATTTCTGCTGTGTTGGTTGTGATCTGTCCTCATTCATTCTTGATTTTATTTATTTGGGTCCTTTCCTTTTTCTTTTTGGTCATACTGGCTAGTGGTTTATCAATTTTTTAAATTCTTTCAAAGAACCAGCTACTGGTTTCATTGATCTGTTGTACTGTTTTTTTGGTTTCGATAGCATTGATTTCTGCTCTAATCTTTATTATTTCTTGTCTTCTGCTGGTTTTGGGTTTTATTTGCTGTTCTTTTCTAGCTCTTTAAGGTGTAAGGTTAGGTTGTGTATCTGAGACCTTTCTTCCTTTAGGAAGGCCTGGATTGGTGTATACTTTTATGACTGCCCTTGCTGTGTCCCAGAGGTCTTAATTTCATTTTTGATTGTTCATTGTTAGTATATAGAAGTGCAATTTTTTTTTTTGCATATTTATTTTGTGCCCTGCAACCTTGCTAGACTGTTATTAAGCTAATATAAAATGTTATTAAAATCTAAGTTATTATTTAGTGTAAAATAGTTTTTTTAGTAGCCTTTTTAGGATTTTCTATGTACAAGATCATGACATCTGCAAGTAGAAATAGTTTTCTTCCTTTCTGACTGGATGCTTTTTATTTCATTTTCTTACCTAATTACTCTGGCTACAACCTTTAGTAAATACAGTGTTGAAGAGAAGTATCAAGAGTTGACAGCCTCACTGTAGTTTTTCTTACATATTAGTTTGAGGAAGTTTCTTTCTAGTTTTAGTTAGTTGAGTATTTTTATCATGAAAGGTTATTGGGTTTTTTTTCTAATGATTTTTCTACATCTATTGAGGTGATCATGTGTTTTTTATCTTCTAATAATATAGTGTATCACATCATCGCATCATTTGATGTTTGATGTTGAACAAGTCTTAAATTCCTGGGATAAATCCTCCTTGGTCATTGTGTGTAATTCCTTTTATATATTGCTGGATTTGATTTCCTAGTATTCTGTCAGTGTATTTTCTCCATAAGAGATGTTAGTATGTAGTTTTCATTTCTTGTGATGTTTTTGGTATTAACAGAATAAATAATAGTCCTATAGGATGAATTGGGAAGTCTTCTAATGTGCTTTTATTTTATGCTTTAGAGGATTTTGTGAAGAATTGTTGTTAATTTTTCTTTAAATGTTTGGTAGAATTTATAAAGCCATTTGGGCCTGGGGTTTTCTCTGTGGGAAGTTTTAAAATTACTAATTCAGTCTCTTCACTTCTTATAGGTCTATTCAGATTTCTTGAGACCATTTTGGTAGTTTGTGACTTTCTAGAACTATGTCCATTTCCTCTAGTTACTTAATTTGTTAGCACATAGTTCATGTTTACCTTTATAATCCTTTCTATATCTGGGAGTTTAGTATTGTGCCCTTTTCCATTCTTGAGTTTAGTACTTCTCTTTTTCTTGCTTGGTTTAGCTGTTTGTCAGTTTTGTTTATCTTTTTAGAAAATCAACTTTGGTTCTTCCGGTTTTTCTCTTTTGTCTTTCTTTTCTCTATTTCACTTATTTCTCAACCCATCTGTATTATTTTCTTTCTTCTGTTTGTTTTTGGTTTAGTTTATTCATTTGCTAAAAATTTGTTAAAGTAGAAGGTTAAGTTATTGATTTAACCTCTTTTCAAATGTAGGTGTTTTTATATCAGAGCTATAAATTTCCCTTTATTGCTTTCAGTGCACTCTATAAATTTTGGTATCTCCTACTTTTGTTCTCATTCTTCCCAAAATATTTTCTAGTTTTCCTTGTGATTTTTTTTTTTTTTTCTATGCTCACTGTTTATTTAAAGTGTTGTTTAGGGTTGCTGGGTGGCTCTATTGGTTAAGTGTCTGACTCTTGATCTCAGCTCAGGTCTTGATCTCAGGGTTGTAAGTTCAAGCTCCTTGTTGGGCTCTGCACTGGGTGTGAAACCTAATTAAAAAAAAATTAATTTCCACATGTTGTAAATTTCCCAAATTTCATTTTGTTGCAATTTGTTTTTTTAATTTTTTTTAATCTTTATTTATTTTGAGAGAGAGACAGAGTGTGAGCAGGGGAGGAGCTGAGAGAGAGGGAGACCTAGAATCAGAAGCAGGCTCCAGGCCCTGAGCTGTCAGCATAGAGCCTGATGCGGGGCTTGAACTCAAGAACCATGAGATCATGACCTGAGCCGAAGTTGGATGCTTAACCGACTGAGCCACGCAGGCGCCCCTCATTTTGTCGTTATTTCTAATGCATTACATTTTGGGTGGGGAACATATTGTAGATGCATAATTTCAATCTTTGAATATCTATTAAGATTTGTTTTATATCTGGTATATGGTTATCCTGGAGAATGGTCCATCAGTACTTGAGAAGAACATCTATTTTGCTGTTGCTTGGTATTCTATGCGTATTTGTTATATCTAGTTTTCAAGTCTGTTACTGGGTTGTTGACCTTGCTTCATTTCTTCATTACTGAAAGTAGGGTATTAAAGTCTCCCAACTACTGTTGTTGAATCGACTACTTCTCTTTTGTTCTTTCAGTTTTTGCTTCATTTATTTGGGGGTCCTGTTAGGCTCATATGTTTATATTTTCTTGGTGATTGACCCATTTATGATAGGAAAATATTTCTTTATCTCTAAAATATTTTTAGGTCTATTTTATGTGATACAGTTTATTAAGTCTGTTATATGTGACATATTTTGTGAATTCTGGAGTAACTACTCCAGAATTCATGTATGAAATAGCAACCATATGCCGTTTCATGATAGATTTTTTTTTTAATGTCTATTGAATGACCCCATAGTGACAGCTGCTACTTACTGAGCTTAGTTTACTGTGAGCAATATATTATGCTAAGCATTATATGAGTACTATCTCATTTAGTTGTCTCAACAGTCATATGAAGTTATTTACTCTCCTAGTTTATAGATTCAGGAACTGGGGTCTGGAGAAGGTGAATAATCTCCCCCAATTTCCCCAGCTAGTGGAAAAGCCAGCATTCAAATCTAGAAGGTTTGTCAGATTCTTTGGGGTCTTCTAAGGTTTCTAAGAGAGCTATGGACTATTGCTTTAGTTCAAAAGAGAGAAGAGTAGGTTGATAGATCACGTTATTTTTCCACCTGCCCTCCATTCCACACCTTTTGATGTGTGAGTGTACAGTACCTACCATGAAAGATAGAGTTTATTTTTTGGCTCCCTTGGTGTTGAGTTTGGCCATGTGATTTGCTTTGACAAAAGGAATGCTAGTGGATGGCAAGTGAGCATGGCTTTTATTTTTTCATTTAAAATAAGTCTTTAAACTAAAAACAGAAAACAAAAACAGTTCACCCACAGAGTGAGCATAGACTTTATTTAAATCCATTGGGGTAGAGGTGGGCATGTTCTTTGTGCTCTCACTTTTTCCCACCAGAAGACCATTAGGAAACCGCTGATTTGAAGAGAATGAGACACAAATGGAATAGCTCTAATCCAATCGGCAACTTGATGCCATTCTAGCTGAGGTCAGTCTAACAACTCACAAGTGCCAAAGCAAGAAACTAATACTTTTGTTATATCACTCACTGAGATTTAGAATTGTTTATCAGGCAGCATATTTTGGGCAATAGCTGATGAATACGGTTAAAGTAATTTTAGAGACATAAAATATAGTAATATTTTCTTTCAGTGAATACTAAAAGAGAGCCTCTGTCTTTTAGATACACAGGAGTAAGAGTTTATTGATGGTAACTATGTTTTCCCAGATTGGTTAATTGGGGAACTCTAGAAAATTTTTTTCTATAATTGCTTAATGAAGAGTCATCATTTTCTAGAGTCATTTCTTGCAGACTCAGATGTGGTAAGAGAATTAACTAGAGAAATCTTCTTAAATCCCTTAAAATCCTGCAGATTTTGTTGGCCTGTAACCATAGAAAAGGGGTTAAAAGTTTTTGAAGACAAAAATACTTTTATTTTTCTTGTTACTCACTGCTCATCAGGTTAAGTGTACTCTTAATTCCCTCTATTTCACCTATTCCTCCACCAGTCTCCCCACTGGCAACCACCAGTTTGTTTTCTGTATTTAGGAGTCTGATTTTTTTTGGTCTCTTTTTTCTCTGTTCATTTGTTTCTTAAATTACACGAGTGAAATCCTATGGTGTTTGTCTTTCTGTGATTTATTTCACTTAGCATTGTACTCTCTAGATCCATCCATGTTGTTGCAAATGGTATGGTGTTCTTTTTTTATAGCTGAGTGGTATTCCATTGTGTATGTATACACCACATCTTTATACATTTATCTGTCACTGGACACTTGGGTTGCTTCCATACCTTGGCTGTTGTAAATAATGCTGCAATAAACATAGGGGTGTATATATCTTTTTGAAGTAATGCTTTTGTTTTCTTTGGGTACATACTGGAATTATTGGATCATACGGTAATTCTGTTTTTGAGGAAACTCCATACTGTATCCCACAGTAGCTGTACCAATTTACATTCCCACTGGCGGTGCAGGAGAGTTCCTTTTTCACATCCTCTCCAACACTTGTTACTGTGGTTTTTATTTTAACCGCTCTAACAGGTGTGAGGTAATATTTCATTGTTATTTTGATTTGCATTTCTTTGACTAGTTGAAACCTGTATGATTATTCAGGTTCTCTGCCCATTTTTTAATCAGGTTATTTGTGTTATTTTGGTGTTGAGTTGTATAAATTTTTTAATGTATTTTGGATATTAACTTCTTATCAGATATATCGTTTGCAGGTATCTTCTCCCATTCAGTGGGTTGCTTTTTGCTTTTCTTGATGATTTCCTTTGCTGTGTGAAAACTTTAATTTGGCTTAGTCCCAGTAGTTTAATTCTGCTTTTATTTCTATTTTATATTCCTTGCATGAGGAGAGATACCTAGAAGAAAAAAATGTTTCTAACCACAAGGAAAGAGAGTAAGATAAGAACAGAGAAGAGCCACAAAAACAATTGTACAAGTAACAGAATAGCAATAAGTACATATGTAACAATAATTACTTTGAATGTCAAAGGACTAAATGTTCCAATCAAAAGACACTGGATGAATGGATAAAAAAGCAGGACCCATCCATATGCTGCCTACAGGAGACTCTTTTTAGACCAAAAGACACATGCAGATTGAAAGTAAAGGGATGGTGGGGTGCCTGGGTGACTCAGTCGGTTAAACATGAATTTGGCTCAGGTCATGATCTCATGGTTCATGGGTTCAAGCCCTGCATTGGACTCTGCACTTATGGGTGCAGAGCCTGCTTGGCATTCTCTTTCCCTCTCCACACGCTACCCACTTGCCACATGCTCTCTCTCTCGAAATAAATAAATATACTTTAAAAAAAAGTTTAAAAAAATGAAGTTAAGGGATGGAAAATCATTTATCATGCAAATGTAAGTAAAAAGAGAGCTGGGGTAGCAATACTCATATTGGACAAAACAGACTTCGAAGTAAAAACTATAACAAGAGATAAAGGCACTACCTAATGATAAAAGGAACAATCCAGCAATCCTCTTGGATGTAACAGTTGTAAATATCTTTGCACCCACCGTGGGAACACCTAAATTCATAAAGCAGCCATTAACAGACATAAAGGAAGAAATTGACAGTAATATAGTAATCGTAGGGAACTTTAATGTTTTAGTTACATCAATGGATCATCCAAACAGAAAGTCAACCAGAAAATAGTGGCTTTGAATGACCTCTTAGGCCAGGTGTACTTAACAGATATATTAATTCAGTATATTCCATCCAAAACAGCAGAATATACGTTATTTTTAAATACACAGGGAACATTCTCTACAATAGATCACATGATAGGCCACAAAACAAGTCTCAGTGAGTTCAAAAAGGTTGAAATCGTAACATCTTTTCCAACCACAGTGGAACTAGAAATAACACCACCAAAAATCTGGAAAGAACACAATGCATGGAGGCCAAATAACATGTTACTAAAGAATGAATGGGTCAACCAAAAAATCATTGAGAAAATCAAAAAATCATGGAGACAAATGAAGATGAAAACAAAATGGTCCAGAATCTTTGAGACGCAGCAGAAGCTGTGCTAGGAGGGAAGATTATAGTCATAGGCCTACCTCAAGAAACAAGAAAAAATAACCTAATCTTACACATAAAGGAGCTAAAAACCAAAATAAAACAGAACAGAAAAAACAAAGCCCAAAGTCAGTAGAAGGAAGGAAGTCATAAAGATTGGAGCATAAGTAAATGAAACAGACATGAGGATGTCTATTCACACCACTTTTGTGCAACACAATACTGGAAATCCTAGCTACAACAATCAGACAAAAAAATTTAAAAAAAAGGAATAAAAAGCATCTAAATCAGTAAGAAAGAAATAAAACTTTAATTATCAGCAGGTGACTTGATAACTGTAAATGGAAAACCCTAAACATTGCACCAAAAAACACTTAGAACTGATAAATGATTTCAGTACAGTTGGAGGACCCAAAATTAATATACAGAAAGCTGTTGCAATTCTATACACTAATAAAGTGTATAGTGTAATATACACTGTGTATACAATATATCTCAAGAAAGAAGGATAAAGCTGGAGGTATCACAATCCCAGGTTTCAAGAGATATTACAAATGTGTGGTGATCAAAACAGTATGGTAATGGCATGAAAGTAAACACATAGATCAGCGGGACAGAGTAGAAAGTCCAGAAATAGACCCACACTTCCATGGTTAATTAATCTATGACAAAGGCAAGAATATGTAGTGTAGAAAAAGACTGTTTCTTCAGCAAATATGTTGGGGAAATTGGACAGCTATGTGCAAAAGAAAGAAAATAGACCACTTTCTTACACCATACATGAAAATAAACTCAAAATGTATTAAAGACCTATTTATTTTTTAAAAAAATTTTTTTAACGTTTATTTATTTTTGAGACAGGGAGAGACAGAGCATGAACGGGGGAGGGTCAGAGAGAGAGGGAGACAATCTGAAACAGGCTCCAGGCTCTGGGCTGTCAGCACAGAGCCCAACGCGGGGCTCAAACTCAAGGACTGCGAGATCATGACCTGAGCCAAAGTCGGACACTTAACCGACTGAGCCACCCAGGCGCCCCTTAAAGACCTATTTAAATGTGAGATCTGAAACCCCAAAACTAGAAGAAAACAGGCAGCGATTTCTTGGACGTCGGCTGTGGAAACATGTCATGGTATATCTTTTCTACCCCTATACTTTCAGTTTATTTGCACTTTTAAATGTAAAGCATGTCTCTTGTAGATAGCATGTAGGTTTTTTCTGATTTGTTGCAGTCTGACACTGCCTTTCATTAGATTCTTTATATTTAATATTGTTATTGATGTAGTGTAACGTGTATCTGCTATTTTGTTTTGTTTTCATGTCTTTTGTATCTCTCCTTTACTGCTCTCTTTTACGTCATGTGTTGGTTGTGTTTTCCACTTAGTGTAACCTTTAATTCCTTTTATAGTATTGTCACTATATTCTTTTGTTTTCTTAGTTGTTGCACTAGGGCTTACCATATACATCTTACCTTATCAGAATCTACCTTAGACTGACACTAATTTAAGTCTGGTGAAAGGTAGACATCTTGTTCCTGTGTAGCCTACTTTTTTTCTTCTCTCTTTTCATGCTGCTGTTATACATATTACAGATCTATATTTTACAAGCCCAACAATATATTGTTATTGTTTCATATGATTTCCTGTTATTTAAAGAAACAATAAAGGAGAGCAAGTATATTCCTAGAATAAGCTTTACTTATTCATATTTGAATATTTTCAAAATTTAATTGGATAATATTTTGGGATTTTTGCATCTATGATCATGAAGAATATTGGTGTTTAAGGTTTTTCTTTGCTTGTATTATCTTTGATTTTGGTATCAGTTGTAATGTTAGCCTCGTAAAAATGACTTTGGAAGTAATCCCTCATATTCTGTTTTCTGGAAGATGTTGTCTTGAATTGGTATTCTTTAAATGTTTGATAGAATTCACTGGTTAAACTGTCTGGACCTGGAGGATTTTAACTGAATTCAGGTTTTTTCAGTGAATATAATTCTATTGTGTGTTGATTTTGGAGGTTAGAAGTCTGAAATTAAGAGGATCATATTCCTTTTGCTGGCTCTAGAGAAGAATCCTTTGTTGCCTCTTCTAGCTTCTGGTGGCTGTCACCAGTCGTTGGTATTTTTTGGCTTATAACTCTTACCAATTTCTGCCTTGTCTTCACTTACGTATTTTCCTCTGTGTTTGTCTTTGTGTCTACCTCCCTTTTCTTCTGAAGATACCAGTCATCAGATTTGGGCCCACCCAAATCTAGTAGGACCTCTTTTATTTTTCTTAATGTTTATTTTGAGAGAGAAAGAGAGAGGAACAGAGACCAAGCAGGTTATGCGGGGCTTAGTCTCACAACTGTGAGATCATGACCTGAGCTGAAATCAAGAGTCAGATGCTTAACCTACTGAGCCACCCAGGCACCCCTAGTATGACCTCTTTTTAACATGATTGCATCCAGAAAGACCTTATGTCAAATATGGTTATATTTTAGGGGTACCAGGGGTTAGGTGTTGAATATATCTTAACTAGGTACACAGTTAACTCACTACATTTAAAAGTAGTATTTTAGTACTTTAATTAGAATGTGGAAATTTTGTCACCGTGTAGTTTCCTTTCCTTGCCCTCTGTGTTGTATTACATCTGTGTGGTTCAAATACCCCTTCAGACAGTGATGTAAATTTTGTTTTCATTTATCTCTTATATTTTAAAGAATTTGAGGAGAAGAAGAGCATAGTATATCACTGGGATTAGCAGACTGTTACTGCAGGCCAAATCCAGCCTGCCACCTGCTTCTGTAAATTGTATTGGAATACTGCCATACCTGTTAATGTATTTATTGTCTTTGGTTTTTCTTGCTCTACAATGCAGAATTGATTAGTTACAACAGAGACATTTGGCCTGCAAATCCTAAAATAGTTACTCTCTGGCTGACCCTTTTACAGAAAAAGTTTGCCAGCAACTCTTGGTCTATTTTGTATACTCACATATTTGCCATTTTTGTTGTTCATGAAATTCTGGCCTTATTTCTCGCAGGTCTGATTATGATGAATTATCTTTGTTTTCTTTCATCTGAAAATGTATTTCACTTTCATATTTGAAGGAAACTTTGTTCCATTTAGAATTCTGGGTTGGCAGTTTTTGTAGCATTTAGCTAGAGTTGAGCAGTAGTGACTACCTTCTTTAGGCAGGTTTATAGACCCCTGTTTGCTATAGTTCCTGCTTTCTGTTTCTCTGACACTGATTCCAACTGTTAGTTGATATTTACTGTTGTGCTTTTGCTGTTGTAATTTTTACCATAGATCAGAAAGGAAGTAAAATTTTCACTCTACCCAGTTCTCTCTATAAAGTGGCAAAACAGAATGAGAAGTTCCTGTCTCAGGAAAAGTGGGAGAGACAGTGTATTTTAATGTTTAGTCAGGTGTTCAGAATATTTCTATGCATTCAGTATGCAAAGGGGGTCTTACCTATTCATTTTCTGACTACTTTTTTTCAACATTCGAGTCAAGGCATGTCATGCTGTAGAATTGTTTTTAAAATGCTATAGTACTGGGACACCGGGGTGGCTCAGTCAGTTAAGCGTCCGACTTCAGCTCAGGTCATGATCTCACGGTTCGGTTCGTGAGTTCGAGCCTGCTGACAGCTCAGAGTCTGGAGGCTGCTTCAGATTCTGTATCTCCCTCTCTGCCCCTCCCCAGCTTCCTCTCCCTCTCCCTCTCCCTCTCCCTCTCCCTCTCCCTCTCCCTCTCCCTCTCCCTCTCCCTCTCCCTCTCCCTCTCCCTCAAAAATAAACATTAAAAAAAATTAAATAAGTGAAATGCTTTAGTACCTCATACCATCATTTTCTTTTTCACACTAGCTTTTATTCCTATATAATTCATTTCTTTCCTAAAACTTTTTGTCATGTATTTACAGAGTTGTCTTTACCTTGTCTTGCTTACTTATAGCCCAGTCACATCAAAGTTGGTTTAACCTTAGTTTGTGAACCAGAAAACATAGATTCTGTTTTCTCTGGCTCTGTCACAAAATAGCTGTGTGTGTGACCAGAAGAAGGCACTTAAGTTTCACCAGGTCATAATTTCTTGATCTCTGAAATGAGGAGTTCAACTAAATATGCTCATGAGGCTTTTTTCATTTCTTAAAGTTCTTTGGCGTTACTCTCTGCAATCTAATCCATATTCTGATATTCTAATCTAGGTGTTATTTTCCCATTTTGGGCCATGAACCCCTTTGCTCTCTGTGATACATGTGGACCCCTTCCCAGAGTAATAGCTTAATCATGCAAAATTAAATGTGTATGCTTATGAGGATACCAGTTATGTATTAGAGTATGTCTTTTTAATATCAAAGAAATTCAGTAATGTGCTTATCAACAAATTCTAGTGGTATACAATAAATTTTAAACTAATGAGTATAAATGATAACCTGAGATTTGAAACAAAGTAATAGAAAAATATCTGTCATTTCTGATGGTAACAAAGTCACAGGTGTAACTAATACTGTTACAGCTTGTTGCTTATATTTTTAATAAAGGAAATACTGCCTTGCAGTTAGAGGTTAGTAAAATAAAGATGTAATTTTTTTTCTCATTCAAGTTTATGCACCCTCTACATTTCATCAGCGAACTCTGAGGATTTGTAGAACCCAGGTTAAGAATTCCTGCTATTAGCTACCAGGACATTTAAGTTATTGTTTACTGTGTTAGGTAAACACAAATTATGTTTAATACATATTAAGTATATTACTAGGTCAAGGAATATTACTACTAAGACGTGAATATTATTGCCATTTGTAACTTTGTGTTACTCATTGCTTTATTATTCCATGGAGAATAATTTGGAAACATGGTTTCTGACCCCAGGATATTTACAAGTGGAGTTTTATTACAGAAATAAATTATCTAGTATTATGCATATTTCTCATGGGTAGTTCTCATTCAATTCTTTTTTACTGTTACTGTTTGTTTACTACCTGGCATATTATAGAACTCAGTAATTATTTTTGGAAGGAAGTTAGAATTCTGAGTATGATTATTATCAGTATCAAGGATCTTGACTGTTATAATGCTGAATAATTGTTTCAAAGTAGTAAATTTCTATTTGAAATAGTTTGGTTAGTATGTCTTAAAAGGGAATACAAATATCCCTTATAAGTGGCAAACTGCTATAGTTATTCTTAACATAACACATGATAAAATGAACTTGGCTCTTAAGCACATAAAGCAAATAGAACATTTTGTCTGTATTGCCTGAAAAATTTGAGTTGCAGTATTTTGTCAGTATGTTCGATTCATTAGCAGTAAAACTATGTATTGGGGTAAAGGTTCTGTATAGTTTCTGTGTTCTCTTACTACTGTGCTGGTTGATGGAGTTGACACTAAATAGACTCATATTCTTCTTTGACTCTAGATTTACTCTACTTTTAATTTCTCTCCTGGAAACATATGTCCCAAGTTTTTATAGGGTTTCTTAGTTGTCCCCCTCCCCAGAGAGAATATCTGTTTGTTACATACCGTTCCTTTATATACAGAAATGTGTTTGTGTCCAATGTCTTTAACAAAACTCCACTTAGCTGGTATGCTCTTTTATTTTATTACTATTTTTAAAAAATGTTTAATTTGAGAGAGAGCACAAGTTGGGGAGAGGGTTAGGGAGAGAGGGAGAGAATATCCTGAGCAGGCTTCATGCTCCACGTGGAGCCTGACATGGGGCTCGATCCCACAACTGTAGGATCATGACCTAAGCCAAAATTAGGAGTTGGACGCTTAACTGCCTGAGCCACCCAGGCACCCCTGGCATATTCTTTTAAACCATTGCTTCTAATTCCTCTAGTCCAGAGTATTCTGAGCACTTACAGCAATTGATCTACTCTAGTTTATTCTTGTACCTTATCTCTTGTCGGGTTAGTTATATGCCTAAGAATCTGTTGATTTTATGCCCATATTAATGTAATTTTTAGTTTAAATATGATCTAAGCTGCTGAAACGTAAGTGTAGAAAGAATTGTTTTAATGAAAAGTAAGGTGGATGCTTTGGAAAGACTTTTTACTTTTTAGTGCTTTAAAAATTACTAAAGGATTAGGTTTAGGTAAGCCTAAAGGTTTAGGAAGCTTTTGGTTCAACTACCTAAACAGGAAAGAAAATTAACTTTTTCTCCTCTTTGGAGGAATGGCAGTTTTTGTATTGGTTAATGCAGCAGCTATGTGATTAACACCTGGGCCAATTTCTTTCCATCTTACTGTTCGCTATTGTTAGAATGCCTTCTTCTCCTTGAGCTAACTCTAATCATGTTTACAAGATGGCTACAATAAGTAGTTTTAGAGGTGGTATTCTGACATGGCAACATCCAGGAGGAAAAGGACACTCCCCCCCCCCCCCCTTCTTAACATCCTACCCTTCTTGTCCCTGTGGCCAGAATTGGTTCATAACATCTTCCATAAATCATTTACTGAGACATGGGTAGCCTTGTTATATTGGCTTAGACTAATCAACATTTTCCCCTACTACAAATGGGAAAGGTTGGACATTTAAACAAGTATGGCTGTCACAAGGGAGAAGGACTGTTAGGGAGTCAACCAGGAGTGCTATAGTGAGACAATTACTAAGAAACTAGAAAATATTATAAAAATTCAGAAAGATTCTGTTACTTAAGAACCTCTAAGATCTTGTTCAACTTTACACCAGATTAAAACTGGAAATCTTAAGACGTGTTATAGATGTAGTTTATACAAAAAGATCATATGACAATATAATTAGTAATCCTCAACTTAAAAGGCCTAGTCCTGCATCAGAATATTAAGGGGAATAAATATACATTATATTTGAAAAGTATGTAATTTTTTGGATGATATTTGTAGCAACTAACTTAAAATTCATCTCTGGTTACTGGTCTTGTGATGCTTTTACTGTAGTTCTTTTAAGGAAAAATGTCTTCATAAAATTAAACTTACTAAAGGATTTAGTATATTTTTGTGGTTGATTTATTGGGTAAAGTATCTATTATGTGACACTATTTTAGGTACTAAATAGTAAGCAGAATAGACAGGGTTCTTCTGTTTAAGGCGCTTACTTACATTCTAAAGTGTGGAGACAAACAAATGAGAACAAAATTCAGATAGTGAATGCTCAGAGGTCTCTCTGAAGAAAGACAGTTAAGCAGAGATGTGAGTGTCAAGAAACTGGCATGTGAAGATTTAGGGGGAAGATCACTGAAAAGGGGCAACAAAAGTTAAGGCCCTAAGATGAGAACTGACTCGGTGTGTTGAGAATCACAAAGAAAGTCTGTATGGCTAGAATTTAGGCAAATGGTAAGATATACCCTCACCTCTTTTTTTTACCTATCATTATGATCACTGTTTTCCCTGTACCCTTAATCTCCTTTCTTTTCTTATGCTTCATTGTACTCCCTAGCTTTGGTTAAATTAACCTCTACCAACCACTCTTCGTGCACTCTCTGCAGCTGCATGTGGCTGGAGAAGAGCACAGCGAGGGACACCCATGTCAGGTGGGCCCTTAGTGCTACTTGGTGGTTCTGCTCGGCAGTATTACCTCTGATCTCTTCACTCTCCCACTTTCTTAGAAGACTATTTCATACCTTTTTCTCCTTCATCAAGCGTGTAATACTTCTTTCTATATCCTCACGTTGAGTTGATGACCTTTCTTATTTTACTAAGAAAATGGAAAAATGGAAAACAAAAGCCACCAGATGAGAAATTCCATGCTTAGTGAGAGGTTTACCACAGACCTGAATCTGTACCCGTTTACTATCTTCACTCTGATGATATTGATGATAGGACTTTTGCCTATCTAAGGTCAGTATCTCTTACAGATTCCATCCATACCATACCTGTCATTCTAGTCATTAGTCTAGTAGGACTACTCCCTCTATCTTGTGTTGTAAGTTTTCCTATGTTGCAAAAGGCTTCTCTTGCCTCCACGTTTTCCTTCAGCTAGTTCCCACTCCCCTCATCACTTTTATGGCATAACTCCTTGAAAAAGATATCTGTATTTTGTTTCCAGTTTTTCTATTCTTTCTGAACCTGATCCAGTCAGTGCTTTTATTTCCACCATTCTACCAGAATTATTCTTGTCGTGATTACCCAGTGACTTTCATGCAGTTAAATCCAAAGATTAATTTCCATCTTATTTTATTTTTATCAAACAGAGTTTGAAACAATTCTCTGTGCTCTTCCTTGAACCACTTTTCCCCTGTAAACTTCTAGCATATTTATACATACTCCTTGGTTTTCATCTCCCTCACTGCTGCTTCTCCATTTCCTTTGCTTGTTGCATCTCATCTGACTGCTGGATGTCAAAATGCAGTGATACCTAGACCAAATTGGCTGTTAGATGGTTCTTAGAGGAAATAATCGAGGGAGACCAATTAGGCAAGATACAATTGTGGCTTGAACTATAGTGGTGGTAATAGAGATGTAGAAAGTGGATTTCTGAGGGCGCTTGGGTAGCTCAGTTGATTAAGCGTCTGACTTCTGCTCAGGTCATGATCTCCTGGTTTGTGAGTTCTAGCCTCATGGCAGGCTCTGTGCTGACAGCTCAGAGCCTGGAGCCTGCTTCGGATTCTGTGTCTCCCGCTCTCTGCCCCTCCCCCCTTTTCTCTTCTCTCTCTCTCTCTCTCTCTCTCTCTCTCTCTCAAAAATAAATAAACATTTTTAAAAATTAAAAAAAAAAAAGGATTTCTGGAGGAATTTTGAAGTCCCCTTCATAAAGAATTGTGTAAAGGTAAGCTACATTGGATGTATTCATTTCTATGACTGAGACAGACACAAAGACCTTAGTTGACAAAAATAATCTGCCAGTCTTAAAACAATTTAGCTGTTTGTCTTTTGGTTCAGGGCCTGTTTTTTCTCTGCTTAGGTTCTGAAGTTGTATCTGAAATGGTATTGCGGGTACTTCCTGATCAGAGTCTTCCTGAACTTTGAATCTCCAGTTGAGTAATGTCTGTTACTTCCGCGCCCCCCCCCCCATTGCTAATTTCTTTATTGTAGCAGAAGACTGAGACTTTTGAATGGAAGTATTATTTAACAGCTAGAATTTCTTGGAATGGTTTCATGGAAAAAAATAGTTTTTCACGAAAATATACATGAGAAGTAGTAAAGCATAGTGGCTAAGACTTGGATTCAAGTCAAGTGGACATGAGCTCAAATTTTGGCCTTGCTACTTCAAGCTAACTTACTCCTAGCTCTTGACCTTGTGTAATTTCCTTATTCTCAGTTGTTTTCTCATCTGGACGAAAGCGATAGTAATATTTACCTTATTGAATTATTTGTGGGATTGAAGGAAATTGCACAAGTAAGGTATTTAGTGCACAGTACCTAATACTTGGCAAATTATAGATAATATTACATTTCTAGGAAGGAATGTTAAGATTGTGGACATATTTTTAAAACCTAAGTACAGAAGTACCTGTGTGGTTCAAGCCCCACATAGGGCTTGCTGTTAGGGCAGAGCCCACTTTCAGATCCTTTGTCCCTCTTTGCCCCTCCCCTGCTTACACTTTCCCCAAAACAAAACAAAAGAGACAACAAAAGCGCAGGTTTTCCCTGCTGTCTGAAGTAGAGCATTCCTATGGAACCTTACCTAAGCCACAATGACACAAAGTGAAGAAACAATTGCCTTTTCCTAAAAATAAAAATCCTCTTTGGATTTCTTTCAGTTAGGAAAACAGATACTAATGTAGGTGTTTTGTAAAAGTGAAGTGGTGTAATGCAAACTTTGAGATATCGGGGAAGCCTGTACTGACTGTATAAGAGGAACTTTATTAAAAATTTCTTCTAACAAGGTTTATTGTAATGTTTGCATCTACTTTTTTGTATTACCCACTTCTGAACTTAATAATCCATGTATTTCAACCAAAGAAATCTTGTGCTTGTAAAACATTTTAAGAAGTAATGTTTAAGACCTAACATTAGTTTTCAGAGGTAGGAATAAGACCTGGCAAGGAAAGGGCACGTGGGCATGCAAAAGAAACGAATAATGCTCTTACATTACCTTCAGTTTATAGTGTTTGTTTTTACTCAGTACTTAGGCTGAAATGAAAACTTTTGATTTTCACTTTCCTGTACAGTCTTAGCCCCAAAAGTCTTATTAACCTTGGCTGCACATTAGAATCATCTGGAGCACTTTAAAAAGCACCTAATGAGGGGGTTCCATGCCTGCCCAGTTAATGAAAGTAGGGGCAAGGGAGGGGACATCAGTGTTTTTTAAAAAATCCCTAGATGATTCTGTTTGCATCCTGTGATAAAAAACTATAAATCCTTTAGCCTATCTCTGTCCTCTCTAAATATGCCCGCTTCTTTTTCTGATGGTGTCCTAGACAGTCTTGTACCAGGGCTCTGCCTAGTACCTCTGGCCATTCCCTTGTCCATCATACAAAAAATAGTGTAACATTTAACTCTTTCATATGAAGACAAAACTTTGAGGGGTTCGGAAAATGTTCATTTAGTTAGTGTTCACCCACGATAACCCACTTTTATGTTATCTTCTTTAAAGGGCAGCTGTAATTATTTTCTGCCTTTTTTTTTTTTAACTTAAGCTGTATTTAATACTGTTATGAAAATTGGAAAAATAATTAATTTTGAGAGTTAAAAATATATATATAATTGACTTGTTAGATTTATGTCAAAAGCAACTTTTTAATTACTTTTTGTAAGAAGCCACATAATTTCCCTTTATCACTTGATTATCATTTTTTCAGAGATAATTTTGGTAAGCCTAATCAGTTATGACAGTGGGTATGGACTAGTCAGTTTTTGTTATCACCTTATCACTAGTATCAACAGCTTGTATAAATTATTATGAGAAAAAAACATTGCCTATAAAAATTTTTATATTTTTTCATATTTCTGGTTCACGTGTGGTATTTTTTAATTGCTGATATGAAATAACAATGTTTAATGACCTTACAGCCATTCTGCAAGGAGAGTAACAAGGGAGTTGTTACATATTTTAAGGAGTTTTAATTAGAGATTATAATTTTAGCAAGTTCTTTTGTTAAATTAATAGAACTGTCCATTCCACAGTAGATTATGAGGCTAATATGACTTGGTCTTATTTAAAAAACATTCTTTGGGGCGCCTGGGTGGCGCAGTCGGTTAAGCGTCCGACTTCAGCCAGGTCGCGATCTCGCGGTCCGTGAGTTCGAGCCCCGCGTCGGGCTCTGGGCTGATGGCTCGGAGCCTGGAGCCTGTTTCCGATTCTGTGTCTCCCTCTCTCTCTGCCCCTCCCCCGTTCATGCTCTGTCTCTCTCTGTCCCAAAAATAAATAAAAAACGTTGAAAAAAAAATTTTTAAAAACATTCTTTTAAAATGTTTGTTTATTTTCGAGAGAGAGCAAGCGAGCTGAGGAGGGGCAGAGAGGAGGAAGACACAGAATCCAAATGAGCTGTCAGCACAGAGCCTGACACAGGGCTTGAACTTGTGAATCCAAGATCTTGACCTAACCGGAGTTGGGCGCTTAACTGACTGAGCCATCGAGGCGCCCTGATTTGGTCTTGTTTTAGAGGGACTACTTTGGCAATAGCTACTTCAGTCCTTGGAAGCCTTTGTGGATTTTTAGCTAAAGGTTCTAAAACATTTATCAATTTTAATACTTTCTTTAGCTCTTAATTAACATAAAATTAGTAAGTACTAAAAATTTGGCCTTTGACACATTTTGTTGATCAATTAATTCAAACAACACAGTTACTTAAATGAAGTTTATGTATCATAAATCTGGTTTATAAATTTACTTGATCCTAGTCATGAGCTAGATTGCATTGATCTTGTATGAAGAAATTGAATCACGTGGAGGCTAACAACTTGTATAAACATATGTAAGTTTTCAGGTAGCAGGAAGCTTAGAACGCCCTTGATTGTCCTGAGTTGGGATTTTAATTTCATTTAAGCCTAAAATAACAGATTTTAATTCCCAAGCCTGTGGTTCAGAAATTATTGAACTTCTGTCATTTAATAAATTCATTGGGGCTGTCTTTATTGTATTTCATTTTATTTGGGACTTTTAAGACTTGGTAGTAGGATATTTCTGTGTTGAGATGCTGGATGTTTTAGACAGTTGTACTGGTTTTCTACTCTTAGTAAGTTCTATGTATGTGGTCCCCAGAATCCTCTTTGGCATATATGTGAGAGAACTACACAGGTATATTAGAAGTAGTGCATCAGGAAGGCTACCACTACAGAAAATAGAAGATACACCAAATTAAGTTACAAAATATGAAATGATGACAACCATAGAATATATTGATTTAAAGAGAATATGTCAATTTATTTTTATTTGTGTTCCTTTGTAAATATGGGCAGCTTTTCACTTTACATGGTAATTCTAGACCCATGAAGCATGGAATATTAAAACATTCAGAAACACTATTTTAATTAATGTGGCAATTTTCCCACATTCCATTTGTTATGAAACTGAAACTCCTCTGAGTTTTACTTACATCTGTTTCATCTGCTCACGTTTCTTGTATGTACAAGTCATCAACTCAGACATTTTGAAACATTTATCCATGTAATTGAACCAAAAATTGTTCAGCAAATAGGTTCTGGGGCGCCTGGGTGACTCAGTTGGCTAAGCATCTGACTTTGGTTCAGGTCACGATCTCACAGTTTGTGGGTTTGAGCCCTGCGTTGGGCTCTGTGCTGACAGCTCAGAGCCTGGAGTCTGCTTCAGAGTCTGTCTTCCTCTCTCTTCCCCTTCCCCTCTCATGCTCTGTCTCTCTCTTTTTCTCTCTCTCTCAAAAAAAAAAAAATAATAATAAAAATAAATAAATAAATAAATAAAAATAAAGAAAATAAGTTCATAACGTTTTGTAACTACAATCTACCTATTTACAAGAAGTTGCTTGACATAGTTCTGGAATTTAAGTAACCTTGAGATTTTAAAGATAATGGCTAAGTGCACTTACTTCAGCTTTTATTAAGCTCCAGTGAAATTGGTCCTATCTGGTAGTCTGTTCTAATACTCAACCTGGAATGTAATGTCCTCCTTTTTCTTTCTTTCTCTTTTTCTTTCTTTTTTTCTTTCTTTCTTTATTTCTTTCCTTCTTTCTTTCTTTCTCTTTCCTTCCTTTTCTTTCTTTCTTTCTTTCTTTCTATTTATTTTATTTATTTATTATCAAATTGGTTTCCATACAACACCCAGTGCTCCTCCCAACAGGTGCCCTCCTTGTAATGTCGTCTTTAAAAAAAAAAAAAAAAGAGTAAAGCTTATCCAACTGGTTCAACTGTCTTAACTTGGCTAAATTCACATTGTAGCTTAGAAGTTGAGTTGGTAATGACTGCCAAATTACAGATGTTTTAGATACAATTCCCAAACTCCTTAGGAAGCTGAAGCCAGAGAGAAATTGATTAAGCTAGTACTAGAATTCAGATTTTCTGGTTCTTGGTCCATTCAGGATATATATTTTTATATGATGATGTCACATCCAAAATTTAATAGCACTCAGAATAAAGCTAATAACTATTTTCACTCTCCAATAAAGTATTTTCTAGAGATTTTTCTCTAGATTCCTGACATTTGAGTGTTACCAGTCTGTTAAAAAGAGATAAACTTATTTAGCTTAATTGCAAATTAAGAGATATTAGAGATAAACTTATTTAACTTAATTATAAATATTAAATAAAATTTTGAGCCTTTTAGAAATTAGCTTTGTTTACCGTGTTGAAAAAATCTTTTAAATACCCTTATATCGAGCTTATCTTTCAAAGTATAATTTTGACATACCTGTTAATCACTTGACATTTTATCAACTTTTAATTTATTTTCAATTGACATATACCAGTGAAATGATCTGTTCTGTAAAAATCTGAATGATTAATATTTAAAGTGTTTTATAATAAAGAACAAATTGATATCAATAGAAGATGGCTCTGACTCTAATCCAGTACTACATAGTTTCTCATAGGGAGAAACCTGGCTCTTGCCAACCATCATCTATTTTACTTATTGTTTATCTCCACTATACATACATAGCAGTTTCAGAATTATTAACCCGTAGCTCTGTGATGAATCATTTTGCCAACTAGAATACATTATTTATGTAGAGTTTTTCTCCCTTCTTACAGTTAGCAGTTAAAACATCATTTTCCAAAGTTACTTAGGTCAGCACATTTCCCATACTCCTTTCAGCGTGGCTGGATCATACATTTAAAATACTATTAGTCTTTTTCCAGGTCTGTATTTCTAACCGCTTGGTTGATTTTTAAAATTTGCATACATTACTGTTCACTCTCTATGTTGTGAAGTTCTGTGGATTTTAACACATGCATAATAGCATCATGTATCCACCACTCCAGTGCTATATGGAATAGTTCCATCTCTCTAAAAGTTTCCATGTGTCCCCCTTTGTAGTCAGTCACTTATTCCACCCCTTTCCAGGCCCCTGGAAAGCACTCATTTATTTTCTTTCCCTGTAGTTTTGTCTTTCTAGAATGTCATATGACTAGAAACATGTAATATATAGCCTTTTTGATCTATATTCTTTTCTTTGTGTTGCATGGAATAATAGCTTGATCTTTTTTTATTGTTGAGTGGAATCCTATATAGATGTACCATTTTGTTCATCCCTTCATCTGTTTGAAAGGACGTCTTCATTGGTATAAACATTCGTGAACAGGTTTTCAAATGAACATGTTTTTAGTTTGCTTTGGTAAATACCCAGGGGCACAGTTGCTGGGTTGTATGGTTAAGTGTATGTTTAACTTTATGAGAAACTGAACTCTTCCAAAGTGGCTGTATTTATCTTCATTTTTGAAAGGTATTTTTGCTGGATTTGGAACTCTCAATTGATGGGTTTTTTTCCTTCTGTAGTTTAAAAATGTTGAACCTGCTTTGCACTGTTTCTTAATGAGAAGTCGACTGTCATTCCTGGTTTTTTTCCCCCTCTGTTTCAATTTATATATACTTTCCCTCTTCCGTCTCCTTTAAGATTCTGTTTTGCTGTTTTTCATCAACTTGATTTTAAAATCATCATGAGGTTTTTGTTGTTGTTATCTTTGGTGGTTGAGTTATTGACTCTGTGAGTATAGTTTTCATAAAATTTAGGAAAAATTTGACCATTTTCTTTCCTTCTCGCTCTTTCACTCTTTCTGGGACACTAACTACATTAAAATTAGCTGTTTGATATTGCCCAGTAGTTCACTGTCTCACTTGGTACGGTCTCACAGTTCTTTTTTTTCTCGTCTGTTTTCTCACTGTTTAATTTTTTATTTTTTTAATTGCCAGCTGTGTCTTCAATTCACTAAACTTTTCTTTGAAGTTTAGAAAAGACTGCTGTTAATCTTATCCAATGCATGTTTAATTACAGATGTTGAATTTTTAGTTCTGGAAGATCAGTTTGAGTCTTTTATTTTATTTTGAGAGAGTGCATGTGTGCATGAGCCTGGGCGGGGGGGTGGGTGGAGGGAGAGAAAGGGAAGGGAAGGGAAGGGGGAAGAAAGAAAGAAAGAAAGAAAGAAAGAAAGAAAGAAAGAAAGAAAGAAAGAAAGAAAGAAAGAAAGAGAGAGAGAGAAAGAAAGGAGGGAGGGAGGGAGGGAGGGAGGAAGGAAGGAAGGAAGGAAGGAAGGAAGGAAGGAAGGAAGGAAGGAAGGAAGGAAATGAATGAATATCAGGTATGCTGCATGCCCAGCATGGAGCCCAGTGAGTGGCTGGATCCCATATGTGCTTAACGGACTGAGCCACCCAGGTGCCCCCAGTTTGAGCCTTTTAAAAAAGCTTTTTAACTTTCAACTAATTATAAACTTGTAAGAAGATGCAAAAATAGTACAGAGAAGTCCCATATACACATCACCTATCTTCCTCCAATGACGTCATCTTAACATAACTACAGCACATTATCGAAACCAGAAATTGGCACAAGCTCTCACTTTTTTTTGGTATGTGTTTATCATTCTGTGATGTTTTATCAAACATGTAGAATCATATAACCACCACCACAAGCAAGATACAGAACTTTTCTGTCACCATAAATTCCTCTGTGTTGCCAACTTAACCTCCTTATCTAATGATTGTATCACCTGGATCATTGCTGGATCCTTCTATGTTCTATTTTACTTTGTTTGGGGTGTATTTCCTGCATCTTTGCATGACTGGTAATTTTCAATTAGATGCCAGATATTTAATTTTATATTATTTAATACTGGAGTGTGTTGTATTATTTTAAATATTGTTGGGTTTTGTTTTGGGTTTCAGTTATGGCAGAAATAGCTTCATCCTTTTGAGGCTTGGTTTTAACTTTGTTAGTGCTGGTCCATAACATCCTTAGTCTAAGGCTTCTTTGGTTTCATTGTTTAGGCATTCATTACCTTCTGAACTCTATTCAATACCGCGCTGTGTTAAAGCCATCCTACTGTAGTTGATGGGAACATAAGTTCTGGGGATTGGTTTGATTACTTTTCAGAGGCTTTTTCTCTAGAATAAGTAGTTTTTTACATGTGTGCACAGATAATTACTCAGCTAAACCCTGAGGGTGATCTGTCTTCAGATCTTTGAAGCTCTTTTTCTCTGCAGCTTCCTTCTTTTCATTTGTCCTACAAATTGTAGCTGGCTTGGTGTCTCCCCTAACTTTGGATTCTTTTCGTTTCCCTTAGCTCACTGAGACCGTTAGGTTTTGATTGGGTTCCGCCTCCCCCTCCCATGTTTTAGCCTCATACCTCTAGAGGCTGCAGTAGGGCTTTACTTCATTTGTTCTTTTTTCTTGATGATCTCTGTCCTGAGATGAAAATCATTGTTTTATATATTTTACCTAACTTTCTAGTTATTTAAGGTAGGAGAGTAAGTATAGTCTCTGTGTTCCCATCTTGGAAGGCATTCTGCCTTGTAGAAAATTTCATGGTAGTTTTATAAATATTTGTCTTTTCTGACTTTTTGAATGTTTAGGACTTTGTAGGAAAACCAGTGTATAAACTTTTTATATATATAGGCAGCTAGAATGCATGTTTTCTCATACTTTCTCCTTTTCACATACTCTGTCTTACATATATACTTACATCCTTTTTCATCTATTATGCACTTTTCATTCCCAGTGAGTATCGACACAATCTATTAGTGAACATTTTTGCTTAATATAAGATAATGGTGACAAATGTTTGCTTTTTCATGGTTACCCAGAAGAAAATAGAGTGCCTTCCTTCCTTTTTCCCTTTGTTTGTCAAAAGGAGATGATGATTCTTAGTTATTGATCAATATAGAATATTGATTCATACATTGCTTAGAGCAAATAGTGGCTGTTGACTGAAACCCTAAGACATGAAATATTTGAAGTTATCCCAAGAGGGAGAAACAAAAGAAATGAACAGAAACAAGTTTTCCCTTTGTGCTAAAATCCATAGTATTCCAAAGTTAATATTTGTCTTTTAACTGGTAAGTTTACAGATTAAATAATAACTTTTATCTTTAATTAAGGTTTATTTAGCATATAAAGTTCTCATCATAGTTTTTTTACATAGTTAGGTTATGTTAACGTACATTACATTACTTTGAAAATTGCCTTGCCTGATTTTAGATTGCTAACATCTTTTGATGAAACTAGTATAATGTGATGGTAATGTATGGGCTTTAATGTAAACATAGCTAATTTAATAAGGAAAAATAAAATTTGCCCTGTAAGAAAAAACTGAAATTTTACATTATTATCCATTGAATTCAGAGTTGCCATGAGTAGATTAATAGTTTTGGCAAGTGTTGTTTTAAATTATTATTTTTATAAAACACTAACATTAGGTGCTCCTGGGTGGCTCAGTTGGTTGAGCATTCAGCTTCATCTCAGGTCATGATCTCACAGTTAGTGGGTTTGAGCCCTGCAGCTGGCTCTCTGCTGTCAGCACAGAGCCGGCTTCAGATCCTCTGTCTCCCCCTCTCTCTGCCCCTCCCTCACTCATGCCTGCTCTCCCTCTGTCAAAAATAAATAAATATTAAAGAACACATTAAAACAGGATTAGGTTTTTTTTGGTGGGGGGTAAAAATACATAATAAATAGTTTTGCTCCCATTTTGTAACAATCATGAACATTTAAATTGGAGCTGAATGTGTGTCACTTAACTATTCTTGAACATCAGTTCACTTGATAATTTTATTTTATGATTAACCTAATTCTTGCTAGATGATAAAGATTACATTTATGGCAGTAAATATACCTACAGTTTAAAAAATCTTTCTCATTTGTTATGTTTGAGAGACATACTTAATATCACTGGTACATATAAATTGGTAATGGCAATTAACATTTTTGGCCTAGAGTCAGGCATCTTAAAGTATTTCAGCCAAACATACAGTGTAAGGTGGTCCACATTAAGTAAAAGTATAGCACCCACTAGCTTTGTATTTGTGATTAGACATAAAACCAAAGATGGAATGTAGGTTTTCATTATGTGAATTCTTTTATGTAATAATACTAATTTTTAGTGATTTATTTTCCTTGAAAATGTTTTCTGTCCTTATTAGATTGCTTTTTGGAGGTAATCCATAGGGGTGTGTTTGTGTGTGTTGATTGGTTTTAATAAAATTGATTCATGCTTACTATGAATTTAAATTAAAGGTTTTTATTATCCTCTCCCAAAGCAAATTTCGTGTGATGTTAAATAATTGTTCTAAATTTGAACTTTTAGTGGTTAGCAACTATTATATATTAATTCAGTAGGATATGTACCATTTCCCTAGGGTAAACATTTTACTGAAACAGGTGAGAGACATTTGTCTCGAAAAGATAATGTTTACAGCTTCTTTGTAGATACCACTTTTGAGTTTTTGATCTTTTAATTTTCAGTTTACAGTTTACATTTTTGAGTTTACATCTCTAGGGACTCTCACCTCTGCTTCAATGACTTTTTTTTTTTTTTTTTTTTGGTACCTGAGGTGCTTAGTGCCTCATCATTTTGGATTTATTTATCTCTGTCCAAGTTAAGAAATAAGCTCTATTATTTCTCTGCTTTAATGTAAAAAAATAAATAAATAGAGCATTATGAAATTAGAGTATTGAAGGACAAAGGCATCCAGAAAGTTGGCATATGTTGCTACTCTTCCTTGGAGTAAATTTTAAATAGAATATTGAGTTAAGTTTGCATCTATTAATCATCCTGAGAATATATGATATATTCCAGTCTTACGGCATAGAAATAAACCTCATAAACTGAATTAATAACAGTTCTGATAAACAAACCTTAGGAGGAGAATGATTTGAAATTACACAACTGAATCTGAATTAATTGGGTATTTCTGAGACTAATAGAGTATTTAAAAGAAAAAATATATCAGTTGAGGGCTGAAATTTTTTTGTCCACTGTTTTATTGACCATAAGTGTCCTTTGTGTGTGAGGTCTGGTGTACAGTTTTAATTGGAGAGAGTATAAGAGTTTTTTATATTTAATAATTTTTTAAAGTATCTACCAGTCTAGCCCTCCCTAGATGGTTAAGAGAAAGATGCATTATGATATTAAAATAGTACTTTTTGTTTCTGTTTTATGTGTATCATATTGGATATTTTTGCTGCTGTTCATATGTTTACATGTTAGTAATTTTGACGGCTTTTGGATAATTCCACTCTAGAGGGAGAACTGGTGGGCGGTCCTTCCTGTGACACGACCCTTGAGTGACAGTTCTATTTGATTGCCTCCAGTACTGTGAGGAAAGGACACGACTCTATGGTGAGGACTGATGGACATACATTATCTGAGAAAAGAAACTACCAGGTAAGATCAGTTTTTTTTTCCCCCTTTTTGTCTTTTGATCATATTGCTACATTGAACTGTTTAATATGTTATATTTAATTGAAACCAGCAAATTGGATATACTCCAATATGAAAACTTTGGCTTATAATTTAAAATGCATGTGTTGGCTTTGACAGCTGAAATAGTTGGGAACATTTAAATCATGCTTATGGTAAATGTATATTTTGTTAGTGTCAACGTAATTCTTTATGTATGTGTCAAAACTTAGATTATCTGGTACACAATTTATGACTCCATGGCTGGGTTCAGAGCTAGTATTCCGTAAAACAAAGTGCTGAGTGTGTGTGTGTGTGTGTGTGTGTGTGTGTGTGTGTGTACATATATATATGTACACATACGTACATATTATTATTCCTGGAGGAATAAACCTGAATTCTTAGGCTATATTCAGGGTTAATAGAGCATCACAGATGTGTAGACAAAATTGGTTAGAATATAAAAGAAATAGAAATGCAACATCCCAGGGTGCTCAGAGACCCAAATTCTATTGGATTTCTCATTAGCTTGCTATCCTTATAATGTTAGATTCTTGTTTTGTCATTTATTTTTTTTAATTTTTTTTTTTAACGTTTATTTATTATTGAGATACAGAGAGACACAGAGCGTGAGCAGGGGAGGGAGACATAGAATCTGAAGCTTGAGGGAGCAGGAGAGGGTGTGGGGAGACATAGAATCCGAAGCAGGCTCCAGGCTCTGAGCTGTCAGCACAGAGCCCGATGCGGGGCTCAAACTCACAAACCGCGAGATCATGATCTGAGCCGAAGTCGGTCGCTTAACCAACTGAGCCACTCAGGCTCCCCTTGTTTTGTCATTTATTAAGCTGGTTAATAGTATCCATTCCCTACATGTAGCATGTAAAGATGCTAAAAGGTGGTTGAAGTGTAATATTCCTCTTTCTGAGGTTTTAAAGGAAGGTGAATTTTAAAGATAGTGGTATGAAATAGTGATTAAAAAATTTTTTTTGAATTTCATTTTTCAAAGAAACTCTCCTTTTTTAATAATAACATTACCAAATTATGCAGTAATTCAGAGTACAGAATAGTTCAAAGCTCAGGTAAGGATAAGCTGTAGGCTTTCTGCATGGGTACATACATGTTCAGCTTCCCTCACACCCTGCCACCTACCAGTTTTGTTCCCTCTAGGCTGTTGAAGGCAACTCAGTGTTATAGCAGCAGCTTTGATTCTAACCATTTCTCTGCTAATCATTTATTTTAGCTCAGTTAATCTTTTCTTCCCTCAAAGTGGAAAGGTAAATAGTGGAAAAAATTGTGAATGGGTCTTCGTGGTGTTTATAGCAAAGGTCCTTTGATTACAGGATTTAGATTTACTTGTTTTAGGTTCTCATTTGGGCACTGTGCCTAATAAAAATAGTGTCCAGTTGTTCTTCCTGTCACTTGCTGTCTGAAGTTTCTTGCCAGATCTTTATGATTTTAATAAGCCGTAGTTGTGGCTCTGCAGACACAGTTCTCCCTGTAACCTTTTCTATCTATTTAGGGTTCTTACAGACTTGACCAACATGGCCTTTGCTCATTTTCCTACTTGCTCTAGCTCCTCCGGCCTCACAACCACTTCCAAGTACCTTGACTCATAAGAGTTTAAGTGGTCACACTGCTTGGGCTGTTGCATCTTTTGATAGGTTCTGCTAAATGATTTTAAGAGTATTGTGATTCTAGGCTATGTGGCTTTTTGGTGCTCATAATCAGGTTGGTAAAGTGTAAGTATAGAACTTTTGTATGGTTATACAGTATGGTAATTTACTTCATGGAATCATTTTAATATAGAATTCCAAAATTTTCATTAAGAAAGGAACAAAATGACATTGTATTTTACACATGAAGAGATTTTCTAATTCCTGCTCACTCTACTCTAAAAATACTATATTGTTCCAGTTACATTATTTACCAATAATCCAGGTTCTTTAGCTTCTTTGAAAAAATTCTTGGTTAGAGTTTTTCTGTCTGAAAATATTTCTCCTTTTTTATTGTTACTTAGTAACACTTAATACATGTTGAAATATTGTTGGAAACAATTGTTTAAATCTCCATTGCATAATTATTTTATTTTTGAAGACTCTTGGAAAGGACATATATAGAAATATAATTTCCCTTTCTGATGTGATGATGAGTATATTAAAAGCACATGGGAAATTCAAAATAATATCAAATAAATCACTTGTATTTGTATGGGTAGCACTAAAAGTTCATATATGCTGACACGAAATGATTTGGATTTTTTTAAAAATTCCATTTTTTTTTTTTTTAATTTTTTTTTTCAACGTTTTTTATTTATTTTTGGGACAGAGAGAGACAGAGCATGAACGGGGGAGGGGCAGAGAGAGAGGGAGACACAGAATCGGAAACAGGCTCCAGGCTCCGAGCCATCAGCCCAGAGCCTGACGCGGGGCTCGAACTCACGGACCGCGAGATCGTGACCTGGCTGAAGTCGGACGCTTAACCGACTGCGCCACCCAGGCGCCCCTTAAAAATTCCATTTTGAGGAATTTTGTTTTTTTCATGGATAAAATAGGATTTCTTTGTACCAGTGTTTGCACTCAGTTCATCTTTCGTGGGGTTTTGTTTTTGAAGGGCACTTGATGATTTATAGTGATATTTAGGCATCCTGATAATAGTAGGCTAATATTCCAGAGTTTAATAAGAAAGATCTCTAATTCTCATTTCCTTGTAGACCTGATAAAAAGCCTTAGGAATTTAGCTTAAGAAAATGTATTCCTTCACCTTTGTGCTAAAAACTAATGACTTTCAAATGGGTGTTGGTTGAAGTACTGATTTTTATACTGGTATTTACTTTGTTTCATTTCTTTCTATAAATTTAAACCCAGTTAAGTTTTTGGAGTTTGAATCAAGTAGTTGAATTTTATTTGCTTAGACTACTATATTATTAGTTCATGTGAGAATTTAATTATTTAAATGGTTCATAGTTCATTCAGTTTTGAAAGGATTGCCAAGCTTTTTTCAGGAAAATATAATCCCCCAGTTTTGCCAGTATTTACTTATCTTCCTTTAATTTCTACTAATTTATTTCAATGATAAGTATGTACAAATCCAACCATGCTAATTACTAATTTAACTCATCACTGGCTTTCCATCTCATATGTAATAAAACCAAACTCTTAAACTTTATACAGTATTTCCATATTCTGACCCCAATCTGCATTTATTTACCCTTCCAATGTCTCTCCTCTGACTTCCTAGTATGAATTTTTTTCAGTTAGGAATACAAAACTGATTTTAATCTCCCTACCATACGCTTTTACACTTAAGCCTTTACTTGTTTTAGTTCCTCTTCATGTAATGCCTCACCTTTGTTTCACACGGTTCAAGAATTAGGTATTATTAGTACTTCCAGAAGTACACTTATATGAGCTCAGTGTTCCTTTTCTTTGCTCTCATAACCTTTGTAGATACTTATAGTTTAGTGTTGACCGAATACATTGTAAGCTATCTATTTGTCCTTGTCTTCCTGTAGACCTGTGCTAATACTGTAGGCACTAACCACAAGTGGCTATTTAGATTTAAATGTATTTGAATTAAAATTTAAAAATTTTAGTTTTCCAGTTGTATTAGCCACATTTCAAATGCCTAACAGCTACTTTCCTTTAATGGCTACCATATCAGACGGTGCAGATGTAGAAATTTTAGGTCATTTCAGAATATTGTCTTGGACGGTACTACTGTATGAGCTAGAGCTGTATTTGTTCATCGTGGAACTGCCAGTACCTACCATGGTTTTGGGTAAATAATAGTTGTTTAATGAATGTTTCAGTAACGTTAAATAAAACGAATTAAGTGAAAGAAAGAAATTGTAGAGTGTGCTGGGTAACATAACTACTGATATTTCCAAGATTTTTAGATGTTACTCTGAATGGAACTTTTTATAATATGAGGTCATTGATAATGTCATGTTGGTTAGTTCATTGTTACCTATAAACTGAATCTAATGCATCCTAATCCGTATGTTCCTGAAGAATACTTCACAGTTGAAACTGCTGCATTAACTTTGTGGGATATAACATGCCACAGAATTATGGCGGTGATTGTATTGTCATTTCCTTCTCCCTCCCCCATCATTAAATATTTTATTTCCTTTTTATATTTTAAATCACAGAAGTTACAGGTATGCGTTGCAAAAACTTTGAAGAATAATGGAAATATAAAATAGGCTGAAAGTTTACCTTAACTGTTTAGTGTATATCTTTTCAGATCTTTTCAAATAACGATGTAAGTGCAAATGTTATTTGTTGTCTTTGTTTCTAACAAATTAGCATTTTTCTGCAGCTTGCATTATTACACTTAATGGAGAAGTTTCCATGTGCCACCCTTCCCTTGCCTCCTTCTCAGAAGTAATCACTAGTTTGAATTTTCTGTTTCATTATTTTTATTTTTACAGTTTTGTAACATGTGTGTTTCAGTGTATACAGGTGCATCTTTATGTATTGTGAGGTGACTTTGCCCATATATTTCATTACTTCAAATAGGAAAAAAGAACGTATTTCTAGCCCACCCAGAACAATTTCCCAGATATGGCCAAAACACTAAATACTTATCTCTCAAGTATTCACTCAAGTATTTCTGCATAATAGAAAGCATTTAAAATACAAGTTGCTTAATTATTTTAACACAAATACATCAGTAGATATGTTTCCTTTTGGTGTGCAAGACAGTTATACAGCACGATATACAAATTACATTTTTATTTTTTTATACTGCAATAAAAATGTAATGTAAATAAGGAATGATGTACCCTGTTTCTTTTATTCTGAGTTACATTTTATTGAAAATTTATATTTTTCTGCTGTCAGGATACATCTTACAACATGGTATCTTAGAGTCATAGTCGTAACATAGTAGCTTGTAACCATTCATTGATACCTTCTAGTATGATTGAAAACAGCACCAACATCAAAGCATCTTAGAATCTGTAATATGTTAAAGTGTGTTAAAAATGCATAATGAATATAAAGAACACCTAATAAAGTGAACAAGAATTTTCTTTCAAATGGGTACGTAGCAATTCAAGAGTCGTCAGAGTAGATCTGATACCTAGAGCAGAAAGATGGAGGCTTTCATCATTGTTGCTGTTTGGCACTGCATTAAGGTAAACAGGAGTTAGCTGAGGAAGGAATTGGTTCAGAAATCGATGTCTGAAACCAATGAGCTGGTTCACAGTTTATTCTTCCTTTCTTTTGAAACTCTTGTAAACAAATGGCTGTACCCTATTGTTTGTGGCCAGAGATGAAGCAAGGGTATAGAAGACATTCAAAATGGATGACTATTAAATTCACTTGCAGTTACACAATGAGGTTAGTGCCTATAATTACACTTTTGAATGTGATGCTTCTGCTTATGTCATGATCACATTATCAACAACAGAAATCCTGTTGACTCCATGACTTGAATATTTTTTTAATAAATTTTGACATTTATTTTTTATTTTTGTTTCCTCCTTATTTTTCTTCCCCTGGCCAAGAACATAAAGTTAAATGAATTCCCAAGGCACTCATCGTTGGCTCATAATTACAGGATGCTAACAATGTTAGCCTACTTTCATTGCATTATATCTTCTGATACTTCTTTTCCATCTTCTGAAATCATCAAATGAGGTGATTTTTTCCAGAAAGCAAGTTTCATCGAGATACATGGTATATGGTACCCTTAGTGTCTTAATAATGTTTTCACAGTGCCCCTAGGCCAAAAGAAGTAACTGAACAGCTCTGTTGAGTAATTAGGTCTAAGCTACTTAACAGTAGTTAGCATAGTATCTTGACAGATAACTGCTGTGTTTCCCCAACATTTAAAATATCTGGCAGTATCTGTATTCACTGTAGTGCTCCTGTTGGGAAATACATTCTCTTTCGGAAAAAAAAAATCTTCATTTAAGTAATTTGCTTCATTCATAAATATTAGTATGTGTTCATCATTAAGTCATTCATCATTAGGAAAATTAAAACATGAGTGCAGATAATTCTGTGAATCAGAAAAAATACAGAAGTAAGCAAAATTAATTTTCAAAATATACTCTAAGGCCTTGCTTAGATTCTGGGATGAGGGCAGGTTAGTTTTTAAAATCTTTCTGAATTCCCACATAAAAGTAGATCAACTGGGTAGCAAAACCCAAACCATGAAAACATTTATAACAAAACTTGGTGATGTGGTATCCCCATGAACCCTCCCAAATGTAAGCAGATGAGAAATAACCAAAAAACCTACGTGTATCTGTTTCAGTACATAAGAAGGTAGAGAAAAGCACTGGGGTATCTTGACTGAGAATAGAAGCACCTCCGAGTGGTGAACAACCAATTTGAAAGTGATTATCCAGTTTGAAACTGGGAGAGATGTTGCCCACCTGTATATTGGATCTGTGTAAAGGACCTGTAGTGAGGCCTAATGTGAGCAGCCTTGCTCTGTCATCTCTCAAGATTGGCCTACCAGTGCTCCCTTCCAGGATTCTGCTGAGAAGTTTCTGGGAATAGAATCATGATTGAGCAGGATAGAGACAGCAGAGACAGAGTAAAGAGAACCTCTAGATAAAAATGAGAGAGGAGGACAGAGCCAGAAAATCTCAGAAAACAGCCAGATACACACACACACACACACACACACACACGTGTGTGTGTATATGTATATATATATGTATATTATATGTATATACGTGTGTATATATATGTATATAAGAGAGCTTGAACAGGGGAGAGGGGCAGTGGGGGAAGGGAGAGAGAGAGAGAGAGAGAGAGAGAGAATATCCTAAGCAGGCTCCACGCTGAGCATGGACCCCAGCGTGGGGCTCCATCCCATGACCCTGAGATCATGACCTGAGTCAAAATCAGGAGTCTGATGCTCAACCCAGTATTTTTAAACGTTACATGAAAACAACCGAAGAGGGAGCTTGATGAAGTTAGAAGAGTATTTTGAACCAAGCCATGTTCTCAAAATTCAGGAAACTTAAATTCACAAAAGCCCTTTCAAGAATATTTTTAGGAGTGTTTTTAATAATTTTGAGTACCTCGACAGTGTTCATACTGATACGACATTTGACGTCAAAGTTTTTTTAAAGAATTTATGGAGGCTGTGTAAGACATTTCCATATTGAAATCAAGTAAGTAAAGATATTTTCCCATATCTTTAAAAAATTTTTTAATGTTTCTTTTTTAATTTTTGAGAGAGAGAGAGAGACCGAGAGACCCTGAGCAGGGGAGGGACAGAGAGAGAGGGAGACACATAATCTGAAGCAGGCTCCAGACTCTAGGCTCTGAACTGTCAGCGGGGCCCGAACTCACTAATGGTGAGATCATAACCTGAGCCGAAGTTGACACTCACCAGACGGACTGAGCGACCCTGGTGCCCCTACACTCAATTTTTTTTAGATTGATTATTGTATCCATTAATGTTGCTAAACTTTTTATTCTTATAATTTATCTGCAGGTTCCTAAGGAGTTTTCATGTAGATAAGCATATCATCTGGAAATTGCAGTTTTGATACTTTTATTATTTATAACTTGATTTCTGAACTCTATAATATTTCTGATACATTGTTGAAGTGTTAATAGAAATCTTTTGTCTTATTTCTTGTCTTAAAAGCTTTAAGTTGTCACCAGTATGATATTTGCTGCAGTATTTTTTTGTGCGTGGATATACTCTATCAGGATAAAGAGATTTTTTTCTGTAGCGCCTTTTTCATATTTAAGATTGTTGACTATATCCCTTTTCTCTTTGTCAGCCTTGCTACAGATTTGTCATTTTAAATTTTTCAAATCTATGAGATTTTTCTAGTTTTCTAGTTGTTGCTGATTTCTCACGCAGTTTCACTGTAGCTAGAGAGTGTAGTTAGTATGATACCACTTACCTGTTTATGAACTTGGAACAAAATGTGTATTGATCGATTGGTGGGTGTATTGCTGTTTTTCCCATTAGATCATATCTGTTAATCTTGGTGTCTGTGTCTTCTTTACCCACATATTTGCCCATTATTATTCACATATTATCATTATTCATTCCTTTGTTAGATCTGGATTCTATCATATTTTTTCTTTAATTATTATATACATTCTTGTGTTTAATGTGTGATAAATCCAGCAATTGGAAATTGCTACAGATCACTTTTTTTTTTTAATTTATTTTTAATGTTTATTTCTGAGAGAAAAAGAGTGTGCGCGCATGAGTGGGGGAGGGGCAGAGAGCAAGCAGGAGACACAGAATCTGAAGCAGGCTCCAGGCCCTAGGCTCTGAATTGTCAACACAGAGCCTGATGTGGGGCCTGAACTCATGAACTCATGAACTTGTGAGGTCATGACCTGAGCTGAAGTCGGTCGCCCAACCAATTGAACCACCCAGGTGCCCATCTGGCAGATCATTCTTAATGTCTTTTGTTTCTGCTGGTTTTCACTTGTGGTACCTTGTTTCCTTGTGTGTGTGTTGTCACCATTTCATGTTTCTTAGCTGTGGGAATTTGTTGAGGACTAGGTGGAAGGACATCCCCCAAGGGGATTTGATTTGCATTTGCTTTTGCCAGTGCCTAAGAGTCTACCAGTCCAGGACCAGTTAAAAATAAAATGTTACCTTAGGTTGCAGTCCATATAGGTAGTGTGAATTCAGGCTGGTTTATGGCTGTTGATTCTCAGAAGAGCTTTCCTTTACCTCTTTCTGTCTAGCATCAAAATCATGATATTCAAGTGCTTTCTTCACTAAGAGGTTATTACAATTATGGTATACCCGTTTAAGGTACTTGCTTTTTGAGAAGGTCTTTTAACAGCTTTTCTACCTTGGGCAAATTCTCCTTTGGGGATATAAACTTGTGTCTTCTCTGAACTCTAGCTTTTACTTTGTTTTGAGGTGCTGAATTTCCCTTTCTCCCTTAACAATTCATTTAAAAATAAAGATGTAATCTCTGTGTTAGTTTTCACTGATATTTTGTTCACACTGTATCTGCATTTGTGAATAAGGTCTGGCATATGCTTAGTGAATATTTGTTGATTGGCTGAACCAATACTTCATGGAACATTTTTAAGTTGGTTTTGAGTGGAGCATTTTGGTTTTTGTGTATAGTATATCCTAGTACCAGAAACATGATCTTAATCATTTTCTAGATCTCAAGTGAAATTTCACTTCTTACGGGAAGCATTTCTTGCTTCTATTCTATATTCTCATTGTTCATTGTAATTTGAGGGGGCTTATTATTTCTGCTTCTTATCATCATCCATAATTGAAAACATCCCTTCCCATTCTTTCTTTTCTCTTTCCATCCTATCTTTCCCCTTTTTTCTCTTCTTACAACTTTTTTTTCTTCCCTTTCTTGTCTGCCTCCTTCAGTTCCCTTTCCTTTTCCCTCCTTACCTTTCTTTATATTGTCATTTTCCTTTTACTTGGAGAACTTTTAAAGTTTTTTTTTTATTATGTGTAACCTAGGCAAAATTATTTAAAGTAATTAAATTTTTATTTAAGGAATGACACATGTTGTGGTTCCCTCCACAGCCTATCATCTTGATTCTTCCAAAGTTTATAATCTTCAAGATAGCCCTTTTAAAAAGAACTTTTGCTTAACCCACAATTGTCATGTCCGTTAGCCCACAGTTCTTTTAGTTGGGCTTCTTTGATCGCTACTTGAATATGAATATCCTCATGACATACTACAAAAACTTCCAACCTATAATCTTTGGGACCCAATTTCATCAAGCAGTTTATTTTAGGGCCACATTTAGAGTCAGAGTAAATGGATATTTCTGGTCCTCAATTTCAGACATCCTGTACACATGCATAAGTTCAAATTGTATTTACTCCTAAACTATCACACCCTAGAATAGTACAGATCTTTATATCTTTCTAGATACAGATACAAAGATCTTATATCTTTCTAGATATACCAATTACTAAGATTAAAAAAAAAATTGGGGGACCTGGGTGGCTAAGTCGGTTAAGCGCACGACTTTGGCTTAGGTCCTGATTTCACAGTTTGTGGGTTCAAGCCCTGCATCGGGGTCTGTGCTTACAGCTCAGAGCCTGGAGCCTCCTTCGGATTCTGTGTCTGTCTGTCTGTCTGTCTGTCTCTCTCTCTCTCTCTCTCTCTCTGCCCCTTTCCCTCTCATGTTTTGTCTCTGTCTCTCAAAAATGAATAAACATTAAAGAAAACACTTTTTTAAAATTGACTGTTAGGTCTTTTATAGTATCTCTGTCAAGAACCTCTTTCCTACATATCTAACAAGTAGTTAGTTCTGTGCTTATAGCAAACCACATTTTTACTCTTTGAATTGTTTCTGACAATGTGAGTCTACAGGATAAAGAGCTATCAGAAAAGACCTTAACTAAAAAACATTTTTGTGGGGCGCCAGGGTGGCTCAGTCGGTTAAGCGTCCGACTTCAGCTCGGGTCATGATCTCATGGTCTGTGAGTTCGAGCCTCCCGTTGGGCTCTGTGCTGACCGCTCAGAGCCTGGAGCCTGTTTCAGATTCTGTGTCTCCCTCTCTCTCTCTCTCACTCTCCCCCGTTCATGCTCTGTCTCTCTCTGCCTCAAAAATAAATAAACGTTAAAAAAAAATTTTTTTTTAAGCACATTTGTGATGCCTTTCTGATAGTGATGGATTCTTTCACATTTTTTATGTCTGTAATAGTCTTTATTTGATCTTCATTTTTGAAAGATTTTTTGCTGGGTATGGAATTAAAGATTGACAGGTTTTTTGTTTTGTTTTTAGTATTTTAAAGATTTTGCTCTAATGTCTTCTGGCTTAGATAATTTCTGACAAAAAAAAACCTGCCATTTTGTTTTAAGTTTATTTATTTATTTTGAGAGAGAGAGAGTGCATGTGCAAGTAGCAGAAGGGCAGAGAGGAGGGAGAGAGAGAATCCCAAGCAGGCTCCACCCTGTCAGCACAGAGCCCAATGCAGGGCTTGAACCCATGGACTGTGAGATCAGGACTTGCACCAAAATCAAGAGTCAGATGCTTTTAACCAACTGAGCCATTCACCCCCTTGTGGGGGGGGGCCTTTACATAATCCTCTTTACATAACATAACTTTTTCTTTCTGGTTAGTATTAAGTTTTTTTTTTTTTTTTTAATGTTTATTTTGAGAGAGAGAGAGAGAGAGAGAGAGAGAGAGAGAGAGAGGGGTTGCTGGGGAGGGCAGCAAGAGAGGGAGAGAGAAAATCCCAAGCAGGCTCAATGCTGTCAGCCATCAAGAGTTGGATGCTTAACTGACTGAGCCACCCAGGTGCCCCAGTATTAAATTTTTTTTTTTTTATCACCGGTTTTACAGATTTTGATTATGCTGTGTCTTGGTATAATTTTCTTCATGACTCATGTGTTTGAAATTTATTGAGCCCCTTGAATTTGTGTTTAGAGATTTTATCAAATTTGGGAAATTTTATCCATCACTTCTTTAAATGTTCTCTCCCTGTTTTACTTTGGCGACTCCTATTATACGTATAGTAGATCACTTGAAGTTGTCCCACAGCTTACTGATGTTTTAAATTTTTTTCTTTCCTCTGTGTGTTTTTTTTTTAGTGTTTTATCTAATTTTGAGAGAGCACAAGTGGGGGAGGGGCAGAGAGAGGTGGACAGAGATCCGAAGCAGGTTTCACTCTGACAGCAGAGGGCCTGATGAGGGGCTTGAATTCGTGAACCGCGAGATCATGACCTGATCTGAAGTTGGACATTCAACTGACTGAGCTACCCAGGTGCCCTGTTGCCTGGTAGTTTTTGTTTGGATGCCAGCCCTTGGAAATTTTACCTTTTTGGTGCTGTATATTTGTATTTTTGCTAATATTCTTGCGCTTTCTTGATGACAGAATGTAGTTAGAAGCTGTTTGGGCTCTTTGATACTTCCTTTTTTTTGTCTTTTAATTTTAAGGTGTTTTACACAGAAACCCAGTAGCCTTTAGTCTAGGTCTAATTTTTCCCAACTGTACTCTTCTGAGTATACTGTACAATGCCTTGTGAATTATATTTTAATACTCTGACTTGTGGGAACAGCCCTGTGTGAGCCCTGGAGGTTGTTACCACTCTTTTTCTAGCCTCTGGTACTTTGCTCCATGCATATGTTGATCAGTGCTTAGCTGAAGCTTCCAGAGACACCTTGTTTGGGTCTTTAGAACTCATTTTCGTTGCAGCTCTCTTCTGTCTGGTACTCTCTAGCCTTTTGATACCAGCTGCCTTGGCCCACCTAGACTCAGCTACACTTACTCAATTCGCGGTGGACATTTCTGAGTTCCACCAGGGCTCCCTCTCACTGCACTGCAGCCCAGAAACTCCTCCAGTCTATAAGCAAGGCTGTTTGTAAGCCTCACATTTACTCTTTTCTCTTCTTTCAGGGGTTGTCTTGAGCTGCCTTATGTTCTATGTCTAAAAACCATTGGTTAATATATTTTATCCTTTTTTAAAATTTGTTTCAGGTGAGGCAGGAGAAGACCATGTTCCTACTACTACATTTTGGTTAGAAGTACAAATTACAAGATTTCATTTTTTTTTTTAATTAAAAAAAATTTTTTTTTCAATATATGAAATTTATTGTCAAATTTGTTTCCATACAACACCCAGTGCTCATCCCAAAAGGTGCCCTCCTCAATACCCATCACCCACCCTCCCCTCCCTCCCACCCCCCATCAACCCTCAGTTTGTTCTCAGTTTTTAAGAGTCTCTTATGCTTTGGCTCTCTCCCACTCTAACCTCTTTTTTTTTTTTTTCCTTCCCCTCCCCCATGGGTTTCTGTTAAGTTTCTCAGGATCCACATAAGAGTGAAAACATATGGTATCTGTCTTTCTCTGTATGGCTTATTTCACTTAGCATCACACTCTCCAGTTCCATCCATGTTGCTACAAAGGGCCATATTTCGTTCTTTCTCATTGCCATGTAGTAGTACTCCATTATGTATATAAACCACAATTTCTTTATCCATTCATCAGTTGATGGACATTTAGGCTCTTTCCATAATTTGGCTATTGTTGAGAGTGCTGCTATAAACATTGGGGTACAAGTGCCCCTATGCATCAGTACTCCTGTATCCCTTAGGAGTAGGTAAATTCCTAGCAGTGCTATTGCTGGGTCATAGGGTAGGTCTATTTTTAATTTTTTGAGGAACCTCCACACTGTTTTCCAGAGTGGCTGCACCAATTTGCATTCCCACCAACAGTGCAAGAGGGTTCCCGTTTCTCCACATCCTCTCCAGCATCTATAGTCTCCTGATTTGTTCATTTTGGCCACTCTGACTGGCGTGAGGTGATATCTGAGTGTGGTTTTGATTTGTATTTCCCTGATGAGGAGCGACGTTGAACATCTTTTCATGTGCCTGTTGGCCATCTGGATGTCTTCTTTAGAGAAGTGTCTATTCATGTTTTCTGCCCATTTCTTCACTGGGTTATTTGTTTTTCGGGTGTGGAGTTTGGTGAGCTCTTTATAGATTTTGGATACTAGCCCTTTGTCCGATATGTCATTTGCAAATATCTTTTCCCATTCCGTTGGTTGCCTTTTAGTTTTGTTGGTTGTTTCCTTTGCTGTGCAGAAGCATTTTATCTTCATAAGGTCCCAGTAATTCATTTTTGCTTTTAATTCCCTTGCCTTTGGGGATGTGTCGAGTAAGAGATTGCTACAGCTGAGGTCAGAGAGGTCTTTTCCTGCTTTCTCCTCTAGGGTTTTGATGGTTTCCTGTCTTACATTCAGGTCCTTTATCCATTTTGAGTTTATTTTTGTGAATGGTGTGAGAAAGTGGTCTAGTTTCAACCTTCTGCATGTTGCTGTCCAGTTCTCCCAGCACCATTTGTTAAAGAGACTGTCTTTTTCCATTGGATGTTCTTTCCTGCTTTGTCAAAGATGAGTTGGCCATACGTTTGTGGGTCTAGTTCTGGGGTTTCTATTCTATTCCATTGGTCTATGTGTCTGTTTTTGTGCCAATACCATGCTGTCTTGAGGATTACAGCTTTGTAGTAGAGGCTAAAGTCTGGGATTGTGATGCCTCCTGCTTTGGTCTTCTTCAAAATTACTTTGGCTATTCGGGGCCTTTTGTGGTTCCATATGAATTTTAGAATTGCTTGTTCTAGTTTCGAGAAGAATGCTGGTGCAATTTTGATTGGGATTGCATTGAATGTGTAGATAGCTTTGGGTAGTATTGACATTTTGACAATATTTATTCTTCCAATCCATGAGCAGGGAATGTCTTTCCATTTCTTTATATCTTCTTCAATTACCTTCATAAGCTTTCTATAGTTTTCAGCATACAGATCTTTTACATCTTTGGTTAGATTTATTCCTAGGTATTTTATGCTTCTTGGTGCAGTTGTGAATGGGATCAGTTTCTTTGTCTTTCTGTTGCTTCATTGTTAGTGTATAAGAATGCAACTGATTTCTGTACATTGATTTTGTATCCTGCAACTTTGCTGAATTCATGAATCAGTTCTAGCAGACTTTTGGTGGAGTCTATTGGATTTTCCATGTATAATATCATGTCATCTGCAAAAAGCGAAAGCTTGACTTCATCTTTGCCAATTTTGATGCCTTTGATTTCCTTTTGTTGTCTGATTGCTGATGCTAGAACTTCCAACACTATGTTAAACAACAGCGGTGAGAGTGGGCATCCCTGTCGTGTTCCTGATCTCAGGGAAAAAGCTCTCAATTTTTCCCCATTGAGGATGATGTTAGCTGTGGGCTTTTCATAAATGGCTTTTATGTTTAAGTATGTTCCTTCTATCCCGACTTTCTCAAGGGTTTTTATTAAGAAAGGGTGCTGGATTTTGTCAAAGGCCTTTTCTGCATCGATTGACAGGATCATATGGTTCTTATCTTTTCTTTTATTAATGTGATGTATCATGTTGATTGATTTGCGAATGTTGAACCAGCCCTGCATCCCAGGAATGAATCCCACTTGATCATGGTGAATAATTCTTTTTATATGCTGTTGAATTCGATTTGCTAGTATCTTACTGAGAAGTTTTACATCCGTATTCATCAGGGATATTTGCCTGTAGTTCTCTTTTTTTACTGGGTTTCTGTCTGGTTTAGGAATCAAAGTAATCCTGGCTTCATAGAATGAGTCTGGAAGTTTTCCTTCCCTTTCTATTTCTTGGAATAGCTTGAGAAGGATAGGGATTATCTCTGCTTTAAACGTCTGGTAGAACTCCCCTGGGAAGCCATCTGGTCCTGGACTCTCATTTGTTGGGGGATTATTGATAACCGATTCAATTTCTTCGCTGGTTATGGGTCTGTTCAAGCTTTCTATTTCCTCCTTATTGAGTTTTGGAAGAGTGTGGGTGTTTAGGAATTTGTCCATTTCTTCCAGGTTGTCCAATTTGTTGGCATATAATTTTTCATAGTATTCCCTGATAATTGTTTGTATCTCTGAGAGATTGGTTGTAATAATTCCATTTTCATTCATGATTTTATCTATTTGGGTCATCTCCCTTTTCTTTTTGAGAAGCTTGTTTAGAGATTTGTCAATTTTGTTTATTTTTTCAAAAAACCAACTCTTGGTTTCATTGATGTGCTCTACAGTTTTTTTAGATTCTATTTTGTTTATTTCTGCTCTGATCTTTATTATTTCTCTTCTTCTGCTGGGTTTAGGCTGCCTTTGCTGTTCTGCTTCTATTTCCTTTAGGTGTGCTGTTAGATTTTGTATTTGGGATTTTTCTTGTTTCTTGAGATAGGCCTGGATTGCAATGTATTTTCCTCTCAGGACTGCCTTTGCTGCGTCCCAAAGCGTTTGGATTGTTGTATTTTCATTTTCGTTTGTTTCCATATATTTTTTAATTTCTTCTCTAATTGCCTGGTTGACCCACTCATTCTTTAGTAGGGTGTTCTTTAACCTCCATGCTTTTGGAGGTTTTCCAGACTTTTTCCTGTGGTTGATTTCAAGCTTCATAGCATTGTGGTCTGAAAGTATGCATGGTGTAATTTCAATTCTTGTATTCTTATGAAGGGCTGTTTTGTGACCCAGTATATGATCTATCTTGGAGAATGTTCCATGTGCACTCGAGAAGAAAGTATATTCTGTTGCTTTGGGATGCAGAGTTCTAAATATATCTGTCAAGTCCATCTGATCCAATGTATCATTCAGGGCCCTTGTTTCTTTATTGACTGTGTGTCTAGATGATCTATCCATTTCTGTAAGTGGGGTGTTAAAGTCCCCTGCAATGACCACATTCTTATCAATAAGGTTGCTTATGTTTATGAGTAATTGTTTTATATATCTGGGGGCTCGGGTATTCGGCGCATAGACATTTATAATAGTTAGCTCTTCCTGATGGATAGATCCTGTGATTATTATATAATGCCCTTCTTCATCTCTTGTTACAGCCTTTAATTTAAAGTCAAGTTTGTCTGATATAAGTATGGCTACTCCAGCTTTCTTTTGGCTTCCAGGAGCATGATAAATAGTTCTCCATCCCCTCACTCTCAATCTAAAGGTGTCCTCAGATCTAAAATGAGTCTCTTGTAGACAGCAAATAGATGGGTCTTGTTTTTTTATCCATTCTGATACCCTATGTCTTTTGGTTGGCATATTTAATCCATTTACATTCATTGTTATTATAGAAAGATACGGGTTTAGAGTCATTGTGATGTCTGTGTGTTTTATGCTTGTAGCGATGTCTCTGGTACTTTGTCTCACAGGATCCCCCTTAGGATCTCTTGTAGGGCTAGTTCAGTGGTGACAAATTCCTTCAGTTTTTGTTTGTTTTGGAAGACCTTTTTCTCTCCTTCTAGTCTAAATGACAGACTTGCTGGATAAAGGATTCTCGGCTGCATATTTTTCCTGTTCAACACATTGAAGATCTCGTGCCAATCCTTTCTGGCCTGCCAAGTTTCAAAAGAGAGATCAGTCACGAGTCTTATTAGGTCTCCTTTTATATGTTAGGGCACGTTTATCCCTTGCTGCTTTCAGAATTTTCTGTTTATCCTTGTATTTTCTTAACATTTATTTATTTTTGAGACAGAGAGAGACAGAGCATGAACGGGGGAGGGTCAGAGAGAGAGAGAGACACAGAATCTGAAACAGGCTTCAGGCTCTGAGCTGTCAGCACAGAGCCCGACACGGAGCTTGAACTCATGGAGCGCGAAATCATGACCTGAGCTGAAGTCGGCCGCTTAACCGCCTGAGCCACCCAGGAGCCCCCAAGATTTCATTTTTAAAATTTATATTTTGGTTGAGAAGACAGATGAGAAGTCTTTTCTGACAAAGAGAACAAGCTTCTGTGTCAGTATTTAGTTAAGGATTGAATACTTACTTTCTGTTGTGTAAGTACTGTGTAGTATATACACAGAAATACTAGACCTTTTCTCAGCACTTAAGGCCACTTGGAAAGACACATAAAACATGACATGTCAGTAAATATATTACAGCTCACATATGGCGTCATCATAGCTGTGATTCTCTTTAAGCTAAAGCAAACAATTGCATGATTTCTCTTGAATTCCCTTACTGAAGATTTCCTAGAATCTGATAGACCCGTAAATACAGCAGCCATTTCTCTTCTCAGGTGAGGTAATAATTTCACTGGTATTTCTAGTAAAATATGTGTTCTGTAGTATTATCTCTTTATTGTTTAACCTGGCTCAGTAAATTAAAGACAAAATAGTACATACATATGCTAGTGAAAACTAGGAAGATAGTTTTTCAAAGATAAAAGAAAAAAAAGATCTTTCTCATTTAGGGCCAGAGATGCCAAGAGAGACTGGGACATGAAATTTTAAACCTTTTCTAGTGGGATAAAAGCAATGTAATAAAGCTGAAAGAATGTGATTGTTAGAGTAACAGTTTTGAGACATTGTTCGTCACTTTCTACCTGTATTACTTTCAACCAGTTAGGTAAAGTCTCTGACACTCTTGATATTTAAGAGTGAAATCTTTAAAAGTTGAATGGTTTCCTTATAGAAACATTTCAGTTAACAGACAGTATAGAAGAATGAAAATAACAAATCACCATTAGAGCATCACAATAATAGATGTGAGCAATATCCATGGATGAATGGTATAATTAGTAGGCAGAAATTTAAGGATGAACAGATACTTGCATGCTCTCAAAGAATTTCTTTCAAAACATTCATTGTTTAAAATGGGAAAATAGTAATTTACAGATGAGAAGACTGGTGGATGCACCAGCTTAATCAAGATCAGGGTTAATCACCTATAATAAAGCATATTACCATCATATGCACTCATGTATATATCCATCATATAGGATGCACTTGAGAAGGACACATTATCTCTGCAGCGAGGTGGCTTTAAATATGTATAACCTCTATCTAGTCATGAGAAAACAAGACATACCCACAATGCAGAACACTCTATGATGTACTTAATTAACATTAATGTAACTAATGACATCAGTGTAGTGAAAGCCAAGGAAAAACTGAGGTAAAGTCCAAGGTTGAAGACTGAGGAAACCTAAATGTAATGTGGATTCTGGGATAGAAGAAAAGACATCAGTGGAAAAACTGGTGAAATCTGTATGAAGTTGTTTAGTTAATAGTTAATTTCTTAGTTTTGATACTGTGGTCAAATAAGATGTTGCCACTGGGGAGAGTGGGGCATATGGGAACTTGGTACTATTTTTGCAACTGATGTGTAAGTCTAAAATTATTTCCAAATAACAGGTTTTTAAAAAATGGTGACAGTGTTTGTGAACAGAGCTTGTTAACATGTAGTTGTTAGTCTTTTTGTTGATAGGTGGGGACCTCATTTTGATAGTGTGTGACATTCTTTTCTGTTGAGCAGTTTCATTTTTCCACAGAAAATACAAGTTTGAAGGTGGGGTAGAGGGCTGTTCTTACATTTGATTGGTAGTGTTCTGTAAACAGGTTAAGGAAAGAAAGCTGAGGATTAAACTTACAGTTACAAAACGTAAGTCTTTACTTCATCCTTCATATTTCAGGTCCATGTCTCACCTTTTACCTGCACTTTGGCTAAGTATCAAAATTTAGAGCCTATCCACTTGGGTTTTTTCGGGAGAACAAACCTTTGGTAGCTTATTGGAGTTGCAAGTCCTGGGTATTCTTCATGATAACTGCGATACGGAAATATCTTTGACCTATCTAGATTCTATAGACTCCACCCTCCGTGCATCAATTTGAGGTAAAAGTAATCATCTTATGGAGGTATTGTTCTGATTAAGTGAGGAGGGAGACACACACACACACACACACACACACACACACACACACAGTGCTTTGAACAGTATTTATCATTCGGTAAGCATTCAGTACTTATTAGTGCTTACTTTGTAACACGCCCACTGTAGTAGACTGTTCAGGCAATGCACTGTTTGGCTGACTCCAAGGAGTTATATTCCCACGGACTACAGTGCAACCCAGTGGCTCTAAGTAGTATAATTCTTCCAGTGCAATTTTGTGATACAAAAGAGACATGCCTTATCTCTTGATATTAAACTGTAAGTCTCAGATACTCTCAAAACAGCTTTTAAAAAAAGGTAATCTAACTTGAGAAAAAAAATGAGGAAATGGAAAAAAAGTGTTTTATTCTCCCAGTCCTTATCTAGTACTTCTCATTGTATGGCACTCTAACCACTGAAGGTTTCTGGTAGTCTGTTAGATATTTTGGAGGTAGTTGTCAATTTCATTGTGAAAAGGCATAAAAACAATTTCATTCATGTTTCACAAATGTAAGTTTTAACAGTTTTTCAACATAATCCTGTTACTTTTAAAAGTAATTGTTGTGTTCATAAAATTTTTGCCCTGTGCTGTAAGCACTGCATTGGTCTGTTAGTGTCAAATAACACTCAGGTAATGGCATGCATGGATTAAGATGAGGACATCTTCATGTTCTTTGTATTCATGTGTAAGGCACAATTCCAGATCTTGAGACAAATGAACAGACAATTTCTGTTCTGATGGAGCTGACATTTTAGAACATAGGAAGACATTAAACAAAATAAATAAAATACGTTATATATTATTTGTTGATAATGTTATGGAGAAAGAAGAAGGGAGATAGAGAGTGCTAAGAAGTTGGGGAAAAGGGTAGTGCAATTTTTTTTTTTTTTTTTTACTTAGAGGTTTTTGGTTTTTTTTCTTTTTTCAAATTTTTTTTTAACGTTTATTTATTTTTGAGACTGAGAGAGATCGAGCATGAATGGGGGAGGGGTGGAGAGAGAGGGAGACACAGAATCTGAAGCAGGTTCCAGGCTCCGAGCCATCAGCCCAGAGCCCGACGCGGGGCTCGAACTCACGGACCGTGAGATTGTGACCTGAGTCGAAGTCGGATGCCCAACCGACTGAGCCACCCAGGCACCCCAGAGGTTTTTTTTTTTAATGTTTTTATTTATTTTTGAGAGAGAGAGAGAGAGAGCGAGAGAGCGAGCGAGTAGGGGAGGGGCAGAGAGAGAGAGGGAGGGAGACACAGAATCCGAAGCAGGCTCCAGTCTCCCAGCTGTCAGCACAGAGCCCGACGTGGGTTCGAACTCACAAGCTGAGATCATGACCTGAGCTGAAGTCAGACGCCCAACCGACTGAACCACCCAGGTGCCCCGGTCGTACAATTTTAAATAGACAGGGAAGTCCTCACTAGATGACTCAATACCTGAAGTTGGGGTGGGTAGGAAACCATATAGATACATACCTAGGGGAAAAGCATTGCTGAAGATAGAAATGCAAAGGGCTGGAGACAGGAGTGGGGAGTAGTGTGGCAGGAACACCACAAGAGAAGGGGAAATGATAATAGATTTAGAAGTAAGGGTGAGTTAACTAAGGCTTTGGAAACCATAGTAATGGTGCAGAAAGCCATTTTAAATGTCTTTCTACCTCCATTCCCTTTGATTTCTGATGTTCCTTTATTCTGGGCATCAAATGGATAAAGTATATAAGAGTAGAAATGTGATATCTAGCACATAGTAGATGCTTACTGAATGTTTATTGAATTAATTTATAGGGCAAGGTATTTTAAAAGTATTTTAAAGGTCTTATGTTCCCTTGCTGAAGGAGTACTTTTTCATTTTTAACTGCTTCATATAACATCATTTTTCTGATACTTCTTTATATTTAGCTTACAATTTCAAAATATTTGTCATCTTCAGTAATGTTATTGAATAGGTGTTATCTTTAAATAACTTAAGCATCTATTCATCTTAGATATTAGATATTAGATATCTAAGATATCTAAGATATTCATCTTAGTATTCATAATAGAATCTAGCCTTTTCTGAGTCAATAATTCACTTATTATAAAACAAAGATTCACATTTTTAATGTGAATAAATGAGTTTATTGTGAATAAATCATATTTCTTTTAAGTTCTCTATTTAGATTGATTTCTTTAAGTCTTTAAGTTTTTCTCTTTGTCTAGTTTGTTTCAGGTTTTTTAATTGAAGGTTCCTTGTTTTTATCAGAGGGGGGCATTTTTAAGAAATTTGAATTTGTTGAGACTTATTTTGTGGCCTAATATATGTGCTCTCTTCTGGAGAATGTTCCATGTACATTTGAAAAGAATGTGTATTCTGGTGTTTTAGGATGGAATGTTCTGAATCATTTCTTCCCAAGGAATATACTTCTACCAAAAGGTATCTCTGGTTTTTAAAAAGTTCACTGATCCACTTTCAGGAATTTAAATACATCCATGTAATCTAGCTGTCATTCTGCTGGTTGATAGTGTTAATGTGTATGATAGTCTAAGATTTAATGTTGAGTGCTTAGGAGAACAAGAAAAAGTATACAAGGAATGAATAGGCAAAGTATTTTCACATAGTGTCTTAGATGGTTTCATGATCATCAGGTGAGCCCTGTCCTTTCATTTTCTGAAAATGTGTGTATATTTATAGAAAGCTTTTTTGCCCCCTGTCCTTTTGTTGATTCATACTTTGAATCAGTCTCAGAGATGATTCTGGGGTTGGGAATAATGAAGGTGTGAACCAGGGAGTCATAATGTTGAAACTGGACATTTAGATATTTATAGCAGGATTTCCTAATTTTTCAAAGAGCAGAAGAATCCCATTGTTTATCATGTTCTGGTTGGACTCCTTTCTTATCGTTTGCTGGAGTTTGAACTTCAGAGCTATGGTGTCAACCCTGCTGTAGTATCTCAGGGGAGCTCCTAGTGTGGGGCTGGTGTCATGGTTCACCCTCCAACCTTTCCTTCTTCACTTCAGCTCTGAGCTTTCCAATGCCCAGAGTAGCAAATGTTGAAAGAAGTTGCACAGGTAAGTATGTGGTGAGCAAGTCTGGAGGGAAAATAGTACTGTCATCAGTATTTTGAGGGTGGAGATTGGGCCATTTCACCAGTGAATCATTTTTGTTAGTTTAAAAATTTGATGTTTTTATAAATTATTTTTCTCATAAATTATTAAAATAGTCTAATATCCTAAGAAATGAGTTTGCTTTTTGCTAGTTAGATGTGAAATAGAGAAAACCTTAGATTGAATAAACTATTAATATGATAATATAGAGGAAGTTATTAGATTTTTTTTTAGAAACTTCATAATTTCCATAGTGTATAGTAGAACCAGAAAATTTATTTTCAGAAAAGAAGGTAAGTGGGGGAGGCATAAATTCATAGACTTAAATTTTTGCTACATGTAATTTGGTCTCAGAATAAGGCAAGTTTTAGTTTCCTTTCCCTAGCTTTAGACATGCTGTTCTTCTGATTGTCAAGATTTTAGGCAAGTAGCTGTATTTTTAATATCTGTAGGAATAGAAACTTCAAATATCTTATTCTCTGAAATTTAGACAGGAAGACTGGAACATTTCTACTATCTATAAGTTTGAGATTAACACAAATGAGTATAGGAGCATTGAAGGCATAGTATGCTACAAAAGTTCAGCAAAGATTTGTTGAATGAATAAGTTCACCATATTTTGTGTGTGTGTGTGTGTGTGTGTGTGTGTGTGTGTGTGTGTGTGAAATTCTAATACTTTTTCTGCCTGCATTGTACTGAAAATCATGATCTAACATTACAGATTTTTTCCTCTTAATGTATGATTACTAGAAATAATGTTATAGCAATGTAACCCTAGGTCTATACTACTCTGCTTATTAATACTTATATCCTTTTAGGCTCTTGCTTCTCAGAAAGCTTACAAAAATTGTTTCTTTTATTCCCCCAGATCAGTCCTGTATAAGTCTTATTCAAGTGATTTGTACATTCTTTTGCACATAAACAAGATACTCAAAATTATATCCAGGAAAAATAGACTTAATATGGCCTATGGTTACTAACAGTTCTTCAGAGAAAGTGTGTCAGGCTTACAGAGATTGAGACACCCAACTATTTGGTACTTCAGGTCCTCAAAATACAGAACCCCCAGCAATTTATCTCCCCTTTTCTTTCCTTAAATTCTAGAGTTGTTTGTTTTGGTTTTTTCTTAAATTTATTGGGAACCTTGTAGAAATACAGAGTCCCTTAGCAGAGCTGACCATATATCCAGTTGCTTCCTGATTTCCCTTCCTACCTTCTTTATTTGACTGATCCTCCCTCTTAAGGTTTAAGATTGGTTTAAGATAATCATTCTCATTCAAAAGTTTCCTTTATGCTTAGAGGATTTGTTTTGTATCCTAAATGTAAAGATTTTTACTGTTGTATGCCCTTTCACTTGTACGTGATAAATTTACATCCTAATATTTGAAGATAAAATACTGCTTATTTTAATTTTAGGACCTATTGTTTCTTCTGTGGATTAGCACTTTTTGAGTTATTAAAGTTTTGTTTTACGATGATGCACTTTATGTTAGTGGTTCAGTTTTCAGTCTGTATAAGGCATATTGATAATAGGTGATTTTAAGATTTTGGAAAACCACAAACTGTTTTTTCAGTTTGATGCATGCACAACATATTCTCCCTATATCAAAGTCAAACTGATAGAAGCATTTATAGACTTTTGGTAACACTCTTTAGAGAATTTGTGGGATTTGGGGGGTACATTGTAGGAGATGGTGTTACATGGGTTTTGGTAATATCTGAGCAAAGCAGCTTCAGACTCCAGATTTCATTAGATAGGTTTTGGTTTAAGAAGAGTGATGTGTTCTTTTCTCTCTCTTTGCATGCCCTCTCCATTGTTTTTTGGATATGAGCTTACCCTGTTTTTTGTTTTTTTTAAATTGTGTTTTTTTCTTTCCTTTTTTGGATGAGACCTCTTACAAAATATTCCTGTAAACCCTGGAAGGACTCTGTGCCAGAATATTTACTTAGTCTCCAAAATAATGATTGTGGATACATTCATATAGGCCCCTGGTTTTTTGCTGAATCACATTTCCAGCCAGGGTCGTATGTACCCTGTGCATCTACCTGTTAACTGCCTTTTCAGTATTCGTTAAGGCTCTTACTGTTCATTTATTGGGCATTCTGCATTTGCTGAAACAAATGAATTGCTTTTATTTATTTCCATGTTCTTGGTTCAAGTTGATGAATTTAGAAATTCTACCTTTGAAATGTATCTAAGCCTTTACTTAGATCCATCCTAAGCAGATTCATAAACTATTCATTATATATTTGTCATATTGTAAATATCAAGCCACAGCATTCTAAAAAAGTTTTTTTTTTAATTTTTTAATGTTTATTTATTTTTGAGAGAGACAGAGTGTGAGTGGGGGGTGAGGGGGCAGTGGGCAGAGAGAGACGAAGACACAGAATCCGAAGCAGGCTCCAGGCTCTGTGCTTACAGCTCAGAGCCCAACACAGGGCTCGAACTTGTGAACCGCGAGATCATGACCTAAGCTGATGTCGTTGCTTAACCGACTGAGCCACCCAGGCACCCCAAGCCACAGTTTTCTATAACTAGTAAGAATTCATGAGTAATATGTTTCTTTATTTTTAATTTTTTTTTTAATGTTTACTTTTGCGAGAGAGAAAATGAGACACAGAATCTGAAGCAGGCTCCAGGTTCTGAGCTGTCAGCACAGAGCCAACATGAGGCTCGAATTCACGAACTGTGAGATCATGACCTGAGCTGAAGTCTGATGCTCAACTGAGCCACCCAGGTGTCCCGAATAATATGTTTCTTATATGAGAAGAAAAAGATATTTGTTCTTTTCCTAAAGATATTCAGATACTAATTTGTTTTTTGAGAAGATAGATTTTTTTTCCAGTGTATATCCTTTTCTCCTTTATTTAAGCCCATTTCTTTTTTTAGTGTCTTTCAGGAATGAAATAAAGATTATTTATAGTAGTTGTGAAGCAGGATTGGGAGCTCACAATCCTGTTACCAAAAAATATTCCTAAAACGAAAATTCCTTGGGTTATAAATATTTGTAGGTTTTCACCTGTAATATTTGATATAGGAATATTCTAATTTCATAAAATTTAAGCAGTCTCTCAGTGAGATTTGACTAATAAGCTTTTCTCTCAAATGGGTGATAGTAAAAATACCAGATTATTTTCAGATATTATGGCTTCTCATGATTGGTTTCAAATATTGATTGACTATATCTTGATAAAGTAGGTAAATATTAATGGAAATTGTGATTTTTATTAATTTCTGCTCACTTTGTAGACAACAGAGAATTTGTGTGTATATGTATGTGAAGTGTTTGATGCTAGTGAATACAGAATTGGGAGGGAAATGTAAAGAAGTCAAAGTCTGTATTCAGCAATCAGAGTGAATTTGTAAAATCTCCATCAGGGAAACTATAAGAAAGGAACAGTCTGTCCCACTCTCTTCCCCAACCCTCCCCACCACGGCACTGCATGACTTACATCTGGCGCACATTATCCTTTATAATACAAGGTAGGAGCAATTCTGTTGCTAGAAATAAAAAAAATTCATGGCTATGGAAAAGTCACCATACTTTAATGTTGTGAAATAGTTGATTCTATGATGAGACACATGGATCAGCATGTTAAGCAAAACTCCTGGCTACATTAGAGAGAGAATCCACAAGAAAAAGTTGCCCTTAGGGATTTATTTTTATTTTAACCCACTTTATACATGTTTTCTACACATTTAATGCTACAGTATCTATTTCAGTAGTTTATAGTGAAATTTAGAGATATAATCCTATTTCCTTGAAGGGTTCACTGATTTAGAAAGTACTTAAAAATATTGGTTCATTTGGAATATGGAAACTGATTACTTTTTAATTGGTGTCATAGTGTTCTTTTAAGCATAATTTTATTTTAAAATTAATTGAACTTTCTCTAAAATAGGTGCAGTCAGTTTGGTAGTGACTGGCTTTTGTTTCATGTACCCCTAGTCAGTTCATCCTCATTTTTCTGCTAAAGAGATCTTTTTGACATGCACAAATATTTAATTGTGGCATCCTCCACTTATATTGTTCTCTGCAAAATAAGCACCCTCCCCTTTTTGCCCCTTACTCCTTTTCCCATGATGAAGCTTACAGTTTGAGGAGAATACTCACATTAAACTATTAGTTGTATATGTGAATGTCAGTGTACTATAGTGGTTAAAAGAGGAAACTCTAGGAGAATGCCTGGAATCATATCCCATCTCTGTCACTTATCAGAAATGGAACCTCAGGAACATCAGATATGTGACCTTGGGCATATTATCCAACTTCTCCACTTCTCACTTTTCTCATCTAAAAATGAGGACTACTCAAGTAAATACTTGATTACATAAGTAGATACATTTTATAGCATTTAGAATATATTGCCTGGCACATAGTAAGCAGTCAATAAAAGTTATTTTTATTATTGTATGATTATAGTTATGGTAAAGTGTTTTCAATGACCGCATATCAGGAGCTAGATCTAACTTAGTGTGAAAGTTTCAGACGGGAGAAAAACGTTCTAAATAGAGCATATACAAAGATGCTGAGTTGGAAAACATCTTGTGTTTGAGTAAGTGAAGGTGTGGCAGCAGTTTAGTGGTGACCGGGACCTGTAGAGAGAGTTAATGTCAGGGAGGTTACATAAGACCTTACTGTTATTATTTTAGGAAGCTGTTGAGACATTTCAGTTAGTAGGGCTACAACAATTAAGTTTTTATTTTAAAAATCCACTTGGAAAAATAAATAAAAATTCACTTTGGCTGACGTGGGAGACTAGATTAGAGGAAATAAGTGGATTAATAAAGATCTGTTTGGAGGACGTTGGAGATGCTTGTGCTAGGAAAGATACAGATAATTTTAATAAATATTTAAAAGTTAGTCTAATCATGGGGCGCCTGGGTGACTCAGTCGGTTAAGTGTCTGACTTCGGCTCAGGTCGTGATCTCACAGCTCGTGGGTTCAAGCCCCGCGTCAGGATCTGTGCTGACAGCTCAGAGCCTGGAGCCTGCTTCAGATTCTGTATCTCCCTCTCTCTCTGCACCCCCGTTCCCTACTCACGCTCTGTCTGTCTGTCTCTCTCTGTCTCTCAAAAATAAACATTAAAAAAAATTAGAAAAAAATAAAGTTAGTCTAATCAGCTTGAGTTTTAATTGTTGAAGATCATAGAAGTTACAGATGGTAGTTTTCAGAGGTGAACATGAGTGGGAACAACTGAATAACTCAAATTAGCCTGAGGTGTAAGTTTAGTTTGGGCTTTTGAGATCATTACTGCTGCAAAGTTACGTTAAGATCATGATCTCAGGAATCTTGGTCTCTGTCCTCTAGGTAGGGGAAATTAGAGATGAGAACAGGAGAGTGGCAGTCAACATACTGGTTATTAGTATGATACCATAATAAAGTGTTAGTCTAGAGAAGTCTAGCTTAGTTCATCACTTAGATTTTTATACCTGGTTTTCCTGTGTACGCTCTTGCCCTCTTTTTTTTTTTTTTTTTAATTTTTTTTTAATGTTTATTTTTGAGACAGAGAGACAGAGCATGAACGGGGGAGGGTCAGAGAAAGGGAGACACAAAATCCGACACAGGCTCCAGGCTCTGAGCTGTCAGCACAGGGCCTGACGCGGGGCTTGAACTCACGGACCGCGAGATCATGACCTGAGCCGAAGTCGGCCCCTTAACCGACTGAACCACCCAGGCGCCCCACGCTCTTGCCCTCTTAACCTGGCATTGAAGTCCAGCCTACTTTTCGTTGCTACCTATCACTATCCTTCCAGACATCTTCTGTGTTGGCTATATTGAAAATTTTGTTTCCTGGGCTTTGTCTCACTTCTGAGCACTTGCACATGCTGTCTCCTATGCCAAAGTTTGCTTCTACCTCCCACCCCACACACTTCAACTTTAAAAATTTTTTAATCAAGTCTTTGTTCCAACAGTAGTTCTTCTATAATGAAATCTTTGTTTCCCTCAGACAGTTAGATATCCCCTTGTGTTCCCAAAGTACCTGTGCAGATTTTCATATTGTAATTGTTTACTTACAGGTATATCTCCCATCTAGACTATGAGCTTGTTTAAGATTTGGAACTATTACTTATTCAGCTTTTGTGTTCATTTGCACAATTTTTGGTATAATTCGTATAGTATTCCCTCAGCATGTTTGTTGAAATGTGAAAGCAGACCAGTCAGGAGGTTAAAATGAACTAGTCCGGAGCTTAAACCAAGATGCTGATAGGAAGAATGTGAAATCCACTCTGAAGGAAGGCTAGAATTTGGATGTATAGAACAAAGGAAGAGAAACTGACTTGGAAAATCAGTTTTAAGTATTACTGATTTAGTTGATTAATTGTACTCAGGGAGAAATGTCTAGGGTTACTTTAAAATTGGCTGCTAGAACCTTGAGTTAAGCCTGGAGATAGATTTTGAAATCAACCTACATTTGTTTGCTGTCAAGAAAAGGACCACTCTGCCATGAATGGGTTTCTGTCCCTGGGAATAGGATTTCATGCCTGGGCCAACATTTGCCACTATTATAGAAACAATAAATGATTTCAGAGTAAGTTCCTCTCCAGAGGCCTTGCTGAAGGAAATTTGTGTAAGATTAAATATCATCCTGCCTGGGATATGATCGGAGTCTATTTTTCACCCTTTCCAATGTTTTTTTCTTGTATATGCATATACACATACATACACACATTTATTTTCAAGTTTTCATTTATAAAGTGTCCTAGTTTTGTTTCCCTGACTTTTAAAAAAGCTACAGGCCTTTCTTCTTATTCCTTCTGTCTTTAATTGTCATTCATCCCACCTGGGTCCACTTTGCTAGCCTTTAAAGTTACTGTTTTAGATTATCTCAAGTTTGGGGTTTTGTGAATTCCTTTTTTGTGATTATTCTGATTTTTACTGCATTTGACTTTGAAGTACTGTATTTAAATGTTGAGAATGTCATACCTTAGGACTTCAGAGCTAGTCCAAAGTAAATTATGAAGTATACTGGGAAAATCTAGCCAACCTGGTGCTTCCATTTTGCCTGTCACTTTAATCCCCCTCTCTCTACTCCTACATTTTGAGACCAACTCTTTTGAGGGGTGGGGGTGGGTGGGTGGGGAGGTCTTAGGCTGATAGAAAGGATTAGTGTAAGCTATTCTGTATATACTTTCTGATTAGTTCTTGTGGAATCAAAGGAAAAGATAAAATAATTAAATGTTTTAGATGTGTGTTCAGAAAGGCTTAATAAACTGCTTTTGCTGAATACATATGTCATATCATATTCTTTGTTGGTAAAATCTCACTTTTTACTTCTTTGCTGTAACATCTGGTATGAAAGTCAGGAGAAAAGAAAGTAGATGTAAGTCTGCGATATGTTTACTTCAAAACTGACAAATTGTATATACCAAAGATTCTAACAAATGTCATATAATGTAAATTGTAGTATGATTTTATTTTACATTATGTTTTTATTTCCATTTGCCAAATGAACTCTAATATATATGGCATTACTAATAACTGCAATGGAGTGTTAACATACCCTCTTTGAAATTGATAAAAATTGGTTTCTGGATTACTTTGATTGATACTTACTCTCTTCCAGGAGATAACGTGAATACCTTACCCTTTGATATCATCCATTCATTCATCCATTAGTGTCAGGTTTCTCTCAAAATACATCCTTTATCTGACCATGCCTCTCCACTTCTGCCACTACGCCTGTAGTGGGAGCCACCGTCCTCTCTCCCCACCTGCTTCCCTTCTTCACTTTTGTTTCCTCTTTTGTTTATGCCTTACAGAATAACTGTAATTAAATATGCCAAATTATGTTACTCTTAAATTACTCCCAAGCCCTTTTGACTTCTGTCTCACATGGAATAAAATCCAAAGTCCCTCAGAGCCTGCAAGGCACAGCATGATTTGGGTCCACTGACTGGTATCTTGGACTTTGGTTTCTGTGTTCTCTTCTGTGTTCCTACTGCTTGAGTCACACTACTGAGGATCTTGCTGTTCCCTCTGTTGAATGCTCTTCCTACAGGTCTTTGCCTAGATGGTTCTCTTATTTCTATGCCTGATTGTAATCTTCCTAGTTTCATCTTTCCTGGCTATTCTAAAATAGTTTTCCTACCCTATTGCATCATTCTATGTGGAATAAAGGACAGGCCCTTAAAAATGAAATAAAACTAGCTTTTATGAGAAAGTTACTATGTTATTCTTTCCTTTCCTCCTCCCTCCTTTTCCTTTCCTTTTCCTTTCCTTTCCTTTTCCTTCTTCTTCTCCTCCCCTCCTCCTCCTCCTCCTCCTCCCCCCTCCCCCTCCCCTCCCCCCCTCCCCCCCTCCCCCCTCCTCCCCCTCCCCCTCCTCCCCCTCCCCTCCCCCTCCCCCTCCCCCTCCCCTCCCCCTCCTCCCCCTCCCCCCTCCTCCCCCTCCCCTCCCCCTCCCCCTCCCCCTCCCCTCCCCCTCCTCCCCCTCCCCCCTCCTCCCCCTCCCCTCCCCCTCCCCCTCCCCTCCCTCCCCTCCCCCTCCTCCCCCTCCCCCCTCCCCCCTCCCCCTCCCCCTCCCCCCTCCTCCCCTCCCCCCTCCTCCCCTCCCCCCTCCTCCTCCTCCTTCTCCTTCTCCTTCCTGTCCCTTCCCTTCCCTTCCCTTCCTTTTCCTTTCCTTCCCTTCCTTTTCCTTCCCTTCCTTTTCCTTCCCTTCCTTTTCCTTCCCTGACCCTGTCCCTTTTGCTTTTGCATTTGCGTTTGCTTTTGCTTTTCTCCTGCCCTGGATCAGATAATTTTTTGTTTCATCGTAGTACCCATTCCCAGACTGGTGCTGCATTTGGAGAGCAGACTATTAACGCTCTTACCTTTCTTCATTTGCTTAAGTCATGTAAGAATAATTAGTATTTTCACTGATGTGTAATTTCTGTGTTGAAGCACACAAAACAAAAATGAAATTCTACATATTCATGTTTTCTCCTCTCTTTCTCTGACTGACCACACACACACACACACACACACACACACATTGAGTGTGGGAAAATCTTGTATTAATGAGTGCATTTCTGTTTTCCTTTGAGGCATTTCATATATTTAGTTTTGCTTTCAAACAGTAAAGCCTCTTAAACAATATTAGCATATTTTTTATTCTGTACAGCTAATTTCAGTTTTGGAATTTTAGGAGTTTGTAATTGGTTTTGATGACAAATGTTATACAAAACATGTCAAAATTAGACTTTGCTTTGTATGCATTGAGTTGATTTATGTGTGTGTAATTCGATGAGAGGTAACCCTGGTTGTGTCTGGTTATCTGGTTATTTTCTCCTGAAATTTTATTGTATTGTCTAGGTTTCATGCCATTTTCCCATGTTTATCCTTTCTTAGAGTTGGAATTCAGTAGTAATGGTCCTTTAAAGAGAATTAAATGTATTCTTCTTAACTTTTGCAAAACAAACTTTAAAAATTTCATCTGTGGAGTCATAATTTGCAGACTAAAGTGCTTTCTTCCACAATTACTTTTCTATTATAAAACTCCCCCCAAAAAACCACTTCTTCCTGTTAAAGACTACTTAGGGGTTTGGTGGATAGGCATGTGAGGTTCTAGTCCCTGAAATTACATTCAGAATTACAGAATAGCTTTTATGAGATCCACCAGGGAGTACATTACTAAAGAAGATTAAGTATGTTCTAACAAAATAATAAACCCTTTAAAAATATCTTTCTGTATTTCACACCTACAGAGATGAATAGTCCCAAAACATATAGCAAAACAGTGAAGCTGTCATCAGAGTGTTGTTCATTTTTAACTAAATAGCTTTTTCTCAGACCTCAAAAGGAAGAATGGTTAAATAGTTGAGTTTGTTAAAAATTTAACAGGGAACCTCAGATATAAAGCAATTATTAAATAAATTTGGTTATTAAAGACTGCAGCATGTCAGTTTACCCTTTGCTGATAAACAGTAGTAACTACAGTATTTCAATTTGAAATGAGAAGTAAAAGAAATTGTTTATTTCTTATTTATAATTGAAGAAAATACCCTTATTTGTAATGAGTATACAAGACAGATGTCAAATTTGATGTCTTTCCCCAAAATTTTTGCAAAAAGATGTAGTCACCATGTATTCAAGTCTTCACAAATGTCTTCCATCATGACATTTCAGTTTACTTTGGACTACAAAGTACCACTGGGGGAAGACACATTGACTTTAAATAACCTAGTTAGTTGATAGCTGTGGAAACTCCATAGAGGTCATCCTAAGGAAACAAAATTAGCATGGGGGCGTCTGCCTGGCTCAGTCAGTAGAGCATGGGAATTGATGCTTGATCTCAGAATTGTGATTTTGAGCCCTATGTTGGGTGGAGAGATAACTTAAAAAATAAAGAATGGGGGCGCTGGGGTAGCTCAGTTGGTTGAGTGTCCAGCTTCAGCTTAGGTCATGATCTCCTGGCTTATGAGTTCAAACCCCACGTCGGGCTCTGTGCTGACAGCTCAGAGCCTGGAACCTGCTTCAGATTCTGTGTCTCCCTCTCTCTCTGCCCCTCCCCTGCACACGTTCTGGCTCTCTGTCTCTCAAAAATGAATGAACATCAAAAACTTTTTTAGAATAATAATAGTAATAAAAAGAATGAATTGTGAAGACTATTGTCTAGTGCTGCCTTCAAAAAAAGAATTAACACAAGGGTGCCTGCCTTGCTCAGTCAGTAGAGCATGTGAGTCTTGATATCAGGTTCGTGAGTTTGAGCCCTATGTTGGGTATAGAGATTATAAAACTTAAAAAAAAAAAAGAATTAGCACAGACTTAGTAATTATTTGTATTGGCATGGGCTCAAAATTACTAGCGTTGGAGGTGATCAAGATTTAAAAAGCAAAAGAGTAATAATAATAATCAGATTATATAACAAAAATCATAAATTTACACCAGGATGATGACTGAAACAATTATCTTACTGTTACAAGAGTGGGTACTTGTGGCTTGGAGATAAAGTTTCCAGTTTGCCATTACATACTGACTTAAATAGTGCTGTATCTCAATAAATTTAGATTGTGAGTGAAGATGATATGCCCTGGAAAACAGATCATTTACACAGTGGATACAGTGATGACAGAGACAATAAGATTGAAGATGGATGTGAAGATTTTTAATAACTAAGCCCAAAGTTGAATTTAAAAACAATCTTTGTATGGGAAAGTATATATTGGGTTGTAATTTTTCAAGAATAAGTGATGTCTATTTCTTTTAAAGTAAGTGGAATTATTGCATAAGATTGGCTTTATTAAATTTCTCCTCTTATTTTATGTGCCTGGAAGCAAAAATTTAATACTGTAATTTTATAGTCAGATTTCCGACTTTTTCACATGCCCTGTTAGCCCTTCTGTAGTCAATCTGTTTCTTTATCTTAGCATTGCTTCCTTCATTTTCTTTTTTCCTCATAGGAGTTTGGTAAAGCATGACATTTTCTAAAATATTACTCTTGATAAAAACAATATTTTTGTTTAGGTGACAAACAGCATGTTTGGTGCTTCAAGAAAGAAGTTTGTAGAGGGGGTCGACAGTGACTACCATGATGAAAACATGTACTACAGCCAGTCTTCTATGTTTCCACATCGGTCAGAAAAAGATGTAAGTTAATCAGTTATATTGTGTTTACTTACCAGTGTATGTCTGTGTCCTTCTGGTTCCTGAAAAATAGTATATGAATTGCAAAATACCGTCTTTAATCGAGTGACTGTATTTTAGGCCCAGTGCTACCCCCTGGGGATGCAATGGCCTATGGGAGCTTACATTCTAATGGGAGATAAAATGTCCTATAATTCTTAAGTTGGGATATGGTAATACTGTGGTAGGAAGTACTCAAAATCCTCTGGTAAACATGGTATTCTAGATTATCAGTTTTTTTAACTTGTGAAGTAACTTGTTTTAATATTAAAATATACACATAGAGTAGAAAGCAGATTTGCACAGATTTAAAGATGTAATGGCAAGATTTAGTGAAACCTTACCTTTGCTCTTTAATCTTCAGGGTGTAACCCTAAGCTTCAGTTAGTAAGAGTATCTCCTCTGTTCATCCGTAGAGATGCTACTACAGAAAAATTTTGGAAGAACTGTATTCGAACATAGATGTTATGTTATAGAGGTGTGAATTAAGTGCTTTGGAAGGCTAGTAGTTCAGTAATCCCGTTTGGAATGAAAGGATTTCACACAGCCAAGTCATAATTAGCAAATTGATAAAATATTTTTAAATCAATTAATTGTTGTTTTCAAATTCTAGTAAGCCTCTTTAAATTATACACTATATACTACAGTAGTCAAACCAGTTGCATTTTTGTATTTGTACCCACCCACCCTTTTTCTCTTTTCAACCCTTTATAAACTTGGCTATTCCTAATTTCCCTACCTATATAACAATCTATTCTAGTTAATAACCTAATGGGATTGTTACTGATATTTAAAGCACTGATAAAATTCTAAGATCTGTAAGAAATGCTCTCATTTTTCATTAAAGTCGACCATTAGTAAATTAATTCCTGTGTCTTACAATCAGTTTTTACCCCCTCCTATTTTGATGCGACTCCCCTTTATTTTTGTTTGAAAATTGTGTCATTTTGGCAACAGTGTGTCAGTTGTGTTATTAGGACTCTTTTCAAAATATGTGGTGACTTCATAATTAGTGTGCAGTTTAAGAGCTGATAGAATAGTGTCATCTCATTAATTTTCTGTTACTTTACTGCTCTTCTGTTTGCTCTTGGATATAAATTATAATTGAGTTACGTTTTACTTAAGTTTCTATGTTTATGTCTTGGTCTTGTAGTTGAAGAATTTGGAATATCTTCCGGCTAATGTTGGTTGCAAAAACTGTAACACTAATCCACGTGTATATTACTATGATTGTATAGGGAAAGTTAAGTCTGATGAAAAAAAATGGTAGTAGAATATTACTTATTGAAGAAAAGCACTCATTCTGATTAGGAAGATATGAAGCTTTCAAACAAATCTGGAATAAAATATGTACAGAGAATGACAAAGATGTATGTCTTCCAGAGAACAGAAATGCTGTATATCCGAGGTTTTTAGTCACCATTATTAAATACACTCACATATGTTGGTTACCATTCCTGTTTAGTCGTTTGTCACAAAAATAACACAATGATTTGCTTTAGAAAACTTTTTTTTTTAATTAGGAAGGTAATAAGACATAAGAAATTAGGCTCTAAAGCCTAACACTTATATGTGTTTGGATCTTGGCTTTGCCTGTTACCAAGGACTTCTCCAAGCCTCTGTTTTTTTCTCCTTTAAGCTGGGACAAATTTCTACTGTTGCTGATACTTTTTTTAATAACAAAATAGTACCAGAGGTATTATACAGATTTTTAAAAACATGCATGAGAAGGGAGAAGAAAAATTACCCATAATTTTGCTGATCAGGAATAATTTTCTGCTAAAATTTTGATTTAATACATTAAATATTTTTACTTTAAAAATGTTATCATGTAAATCTCGAACATAATAACATATTTTCCACTAGAAAGTTTGTACCAGTTTTTACTCTGAGCAACACTTTCCATGCCCTCAAAAATACCAGCTGTTACTTACCTCTAAGTCTTTGCAGTATACAGAAGAAACTTACTGTCTTAAAATATATTAAGACATTGTTAAATTTACACACATAGGCATGCACACACTCAAACACACATGGTAACATGTCTTTTCCACGTAGTTACTGGCCATTTGTATTTCTTCCTTTGTGGATTACCTATTTTTGTCCCATTTTCTATTTCTCTATTGAGATGGTAAGTCTTGTTTATTTGTTAGTGTTCTCCATAAATTAAGATTAATAGACCCTTGTGCTCCATTACAAATACTTTCCCAGTTTTTTTGGCTTACAGTTTAGGGAATGGTTTTTAAATGTAAAAATATCTATCATCATTACTGAATTTGACTCCTCAGTGTTTTTATTTTTATGCTTTTATGTTTTTGAGATCATACTTAGACTTTTTCCAGCTATTTTCTTCTGGCATTTTTGTGCTTCATTATTCACATGTAACTTAGCTCCCTTAGAAATATATTTTAGTTTGAAGTGTGAATATTGGTGCCTAGATCTCCACCCAGCACTCCTCCCACCCTTTCAGGTTATCCAGTATCCAGTTGTCCCAACACCATTTATAATTTAGATCACAGGTTAGAAAACTTTCCCATAAAGGACCAGATAGTAAATATTTTAGGGTTTATAGGCCAAGAGGCTAAATAAAGAATATTATGTAGGTATTTATATAACCATTTAAAAAGTAAAAAAAAAAGTTTTTTTTAGTTCACACACCCTACAGATAATAAGCTTTGTGCTGGATTTGGCCTGCAGGCAGGAATCTGCCCAACCCTGAGTTAGACCATTCATTTAAGGCTAATTGAAATCCTCCCTGCATATGTATTAATGTCTGATTGGGCCTGTTTCTAAACTCTTGTTCTGTTTCTCATGCTGATTCTGTGGCAGAACTGCAACATAGTTGAATTGCTGTAGCTTTATAGACAATTTTCACATCTTAGTCAGGTAAGGTCTTTCACATCCTTCTTTATAAAATATTTTTGACTATTGCACATTTATGCCTATGGTTACCTTCTTTTAGAAGTCTGGTGTCTGTCTTCTGTTGTTCTGATGCCATTTTTTAATAAGTAGGGTTTTATGGTTGCCATTTTTGTTACATTTTTCTCATTGGTTTTTACTGATAGAATAGTTTGTATTTATTTTATAACCAACTACCTTACAAAACTCTTACTAGTTTTTGTTGTTTGGGAACAGGGGCTCTGCAAGTCCTACTGTATGATTTTATATCTCACTCACATGATTTACTAACCAGGTGTCCTTGGGCAAGTTAGTCTCTTTGTGTCTCAGTTTTTTCATCTATAAGATAGGAATAACAGTATATGATTCATAGGTGGCTATAAGGATTGAATGAATAAACATATACAAAACTTTCAGAAGACCAGATAGTAAATATTAAATAAATTTTGCTACTAATATGAACAATAATAATATTATTATTCCATTTGATTGTCTTGGGTTTTTTACATAGTTATGTATATCATCTGCAAATAACAATTATTTTACTATAAAACTATTGAGGAGAAAGCTTTTAAATGTAACAACGTAACAAATAGATGAGATAATTTTGTAATTTTTTTCTCTCTGGGAACAGTGAGAAAATAATTTCAAATTCTTGTTTATGATAAAGAAAAACTGACCAGTGATTGAGTGAATCTGTATGCCATTTATTTAAAAAAGTCCTGGGGCGGCTGGGTGGCTAAGTCGATCCAGTGCCGACTTCAGCTCAGGTCACGATCTCACGGTTTGTGAGTTCGAGCCTCGTGTAGGGCTCTGTGCTGATGGCTTGGAGCCTGGAGCCTGCTTCAGATTCTGTGTCTCCCTCCCTCTCTGCCCCTCCCCTGCTCATGCTCTGTCTCTCGGGAATAAATAAATGTTAAAATTTTTTTTAAAAAAAGTCCTAATGTACCCTATCCATATAGTATAAAATGTAAGTATCATATGCATGGTTGTAGAAGTATTTGGGAAGCTGTTCTTTATGTGATTGTGTACTAATTAAATTGCTAAGTAGTTCTTCAGGACTACTTATTTTCCAAGGCCTTTTATTTCAAGAGATGCTTGTGTATGGATATGTCTTTGTATAGAATGCTGAATTTGCTATTTTGATGTATAAACACCATTTTATAAATATTACAGATATGTTATTTAAGCGTTTTCATAAGATTAAATAAATTAGAGGTAGATATGGGCTTGGTTTCTTTTTTATTATAATTATTTTCTTTTTTAAAAAATTATTTTCTATTTGGGGACATTATGGAAGATGAAAAACATTCATATAAGATGTCAATAGACAGCTCTTTAGGGATAATATAATCTAAACAGCTTAGAGTTATTGTTGTTTAAATATATTTGTATTTGAATTGCTAGTCTATTTTCTAGTCCTGTGAGTCTGTGCACTCAATTGATAATTCTTAAGCATAATCATTTTAGAAGCACAAACTCACGGGAACTCCTTTTCCCTTGCTTTAATATATGCTGTAAAGACAAGAAATGTGACACCTGTTCCTTTTTAAAAAGCTCTTAAAACTGATAAGAGTAGGCCACTTTCTTATTTTGACAAACAGCAACCATTTTGAACTCATACCTAGCTTTTGTACTTGTGTTAGCCTACAGTAATTATGGCTGCTAGGATTTCTTTCAGACCAATTAATAACCAGTATTTCATTAAAACCTATTTATAAACTTGTATTATTATAAAATAAATTATTGTTGTCATCATCATTATTAGTATTAACTACATGTTGGAGTCCTGCTTGGCTGACTGTCCAGTTCATTAATTACACTCACATTCCTTTCTACCCGAAGACCTTGGTGTCCTTTTTTTTGTTTTGTTTTGTTTTGTTTGTTTTTCGGATCTTCACATGGTTCTATCATCTGTCACTGTATCTACTAAAATGCCTTCCCTGAGAAGAGGCCGTCTCTCTTTGCCTAAGTAGCTTTGTGTATACTATCAGTACTACTCCCACTGTATCCTTCAAGATTCTTTCTTGCACTTTCATAATCATAGCATCTCTGTATCTGAAATACATCTTCATTAATTGTTTATTATCCTCTCTACTCCATTAGAATTTAGGTCTAGTTTACTGCTGTGTTCTTAGAACACATATATAATAATGCATATGAGTTAGTAGGCTGTCAGTGAGTTTTTGTTAAAGAAAGGGAGGGAAAGGAGTTGATATTGAAAAATAGCAGTTAAGATTATTTGCAGATATTATTAGCTTAAAAAACTCAAAAATCACCTTTAAAACTTTAATTGAAAATATGAATGTGTATAAATGTGTGAAATTTTTATGACAGTGATAACCTGATAGAGTTAAATTAAGTAAATAATAAATAAATCAGACTATACTCTAAAGAAACTGGAATTAAATATCAAACCATTTGAAGGGAATGCTCTAAAACCCTTTACATTCATGGGCAGTCACATAATCTTCAAACTCCATATTTTAAAGATAAAAGCCTATTATTAAGGGGGGGGGGTTAAAATGATATACTTACAAGATACATCAAATTGTGATATATGTACAAAAAGAATCACAAAATGTTTCATCTCAATAATAATAATAAAAATTCATGGAGGGGTGCCTGGATGGCTCAGTTAGGCATCTGACTTCAGCTCAGGTCATGATCTCACAGTTTATGGATTTGAGCCCTACATCAGGCTCTGTGCTATCAGACTGCTTCAGGCCTGCTTCAGACCCTATGTCTCCCTCTCTCTCTGCCCCTCCCCTGCTTGTGCTCTCTTTCTCTCTCTCAAAAATAAACATTAAAAAATATTTTTTTAATGTTAAAAAAATTCATAGTTAGAAAATGATATTTTATTTCTACATACTAGTAAGGAAGCTTTGTTTTTCATGGAAGAATAGCCAGTCTCTGAGGGAGTATTGAAGTAATTGCTGTAGAACTATATAATTAATTCAAACTTCATAGAAAACTATTTAGAAATGGATATTTAAAAACCTTTTAGAAATGTGAACATTTTTTGAATTAGTCATATGCCTTCCTATATATTTGGCTCTCGTCTAAAATTCAGATAATATTAAGGTGTTCATTGCCATACTTTGAATTTGAATATTAAATGTTCTGTAGGAATTTACATTGACTCTTGTAGCATGCATTATACTTTTTGTAAATGCTCTTTTTAATATTTTTTTTATTTGAGAAAGAGCGTGCAAGCAGGGGACAGGCAAAGGGAGTGAGAGAGAGAGAATCCAAAGTAGGCTCCACACTCAGCACAGAGCCCAATGTAGGGCTCAATCCCCTGACCCTGGGATCATGAACTGAGCTGCAGTCAAGAGTCAGACACTCAACCAACTGAGCCACCCGGGCGCCCCCAACAGTGCTTTGTAAAACTTAATGTTTTAGTCAAAATTATTTGAAATAACTAGTAAACCCATAACTTGTTTTTATCTGATTCATAAGGTACAAGGTCCTGTGACTTATTGGCTATTTTAAGTTTTTCTGATTATTCCCTCTCTTCTTCCTTCTTATTTTGGTCTTTTGTGTTATCTTTTTACAGTTTTTCTTTTTGTGTCTGTTTGCTAGATTTCGCTCTGACTTCAGTGGTTTCATTTTTTAAACCGTACTGTTTTTAATTTTAAAATGTTCTTCAGATTCTGTCATAGGTTGAGAACTTCTTTTCTGTTATGTTTTTTTCCTGTTTGTAGATATATAGTCAAAGTTATACTTCTTTGTTACTTTTGTGCTGGATTAATAGCAGCATGTTAGGAATTGTTCTGTCCATACCTTTACGTATATTATACAGTGAATTTTTTTTAAGGATATTTAAAAACTTGTTTCAATTTTTAATTGCTTTTGTGATCAGGGAATTTTTATTTAACCAAAATTTCTTGCATTTTGAAGACATTTGTTATTAGAAAATAAATTCTTGACAAAGCTGATTTTAGTGTTTAATATGTTTTGTGAGTGAAGGTACATTTATTGAAGGGAATAATGGAGAGGTGGTCACTGTTGAGAAGCAGAGAATAATTAACACCTTTGTGTTGTAATGGATTACTGGCAGGAGCCACATTTGTTTATTATTAAATTTTTAACTATCTATCTATTTTCATATATATTTTTAAAACAAAAAATTTTTAGACTTTTTTTGGTCATGGATTTCAGAGTTGTATCTAGTAAATACAACTGTATCTTTTAAATACGGTGTCTATCGATTTTCTTAACATTGTATATAATAAAGGATTAAATGGGCTTTTTGTTGGGTCACGGAAATAATTAAATCACATTACTATTTCTTCTAGCTGCTTCCTGGTTTTTGTTGTTGTTTGACTGCAGTGTGTTTTATAGACTGAAAAATGAGAAAGACTGATTGAAATGATGGTTTTGGACTGGGAACATGGTAACCTTGTTGGTTTCAGCATTCTACTGATTGTGTGACATTTAATTTTTTTCTACCATTTCCCCCATCTGTGAACATAAGTTCTTATTTTGCCTGATTTGTGATGATGAACTTCTTTCTTTAGCTTCTTAGACAAAAATTAATATAAATGTAGGGTACTTTTCAATAAGTTCCCCAAAGGCTGAATGACCCTCTGCCTGCTGTTAAAGGGAGTCCTGCATTAGGAGGAAAATTAGATTATTAGCAGCAGTTGCTACCATTTACTGAGCACTTACTATGTGCCATATCTTATCTCATTTAATCTTCACTTCAACTCTATGAGGTAGGTAGTGTTACTTCCATCTTACAGGAAAGAAACAAAGGCCCGGCTCTCCCATAGGTAAGTGACAGAACCAGGATTCAAACCTAGATTTTTTTTTCTGACTCCAAAGCTGGGCTTATGTTGCATTCCCTACTGTAATGTGCCTATTGATCGAAAGTTTCACATTTTTCTAAGAAATTTATTTTATTAACTTTCAGCATTTAAAATATATGTAAGTTTTCTGTTGTCTGTTAATTGTAGTTCTTGCTGTGCCATGGTACATTTCTTACACATTTTCTTTGCCCTTATAAATAGCATTTCTATCCATTCACGTTCCTTTTTTGTGTGTTAATACATTTTTAGCACTGACATATTTCATGAAGCATGCTCTCAGAGTTTAAAAATACATACCATTAGGGACCAGTTTTATAAGAAATCAAACATTTGTATTTTTGATGTTTTGAGGCAGTCATTTTAATATCTGTTTGCATAGCTAATTAATGCTTATTTTACATGGATGTTTTGAAGGTTATAAACTCTTAAGTTTAATAAAACTACTTTCCTATTCCTGTAGAGTATCGTTAGTGCTAACTTTCTTCATGTTCTCTCACACATAGAGAAAATGGTAATATTTATTATGTCACACTGGTAAATGGGTCACCCTACTGCTCTTGGTCTCCAGTACTTGACGCAGGGAGCCATGCCCCTCTCTACCTTCATGCTGTGCCTCCCTCCCTCAGCCTCCTGCTGTTGTGAGGGCTGATATCTTGGCACATCTGTAATTTCTGTGGGTATGTAAACTTTGTGAGAAAGTGGACGAAAATGTCTCTTTGGAGTTATGTATTTAGTAAACATAATTTTATATTTAGTAAACAAATTTCTGGGAAAAGTAAAATTTTTAAGAGGTCCTTCTAAAATGTTCACATTGTGGATCATTCTGAGACATGTATTCATATTTTCCGATCTCTTATATTTGAAGCTTTTGGAAACTATTCTTTTACTTTTATTTGTACATTGATAACAGAAAATCATGGTTTTAAAGATTTTATATAAGCCTTTTATCTTCTGTCACCAACTAAAGCTTTATTATATGTTACACATTTTCTTTGATTTTTTTTTTTTTTTTTTTTTGTAATTTGGAAATGAGCCTTTTAAGGTGCTTAAAATATTTCCAGTTAGTTGGCAACAGTAATGATGATGGTATCTAACAAAAGAACTTGATCAGGCATAAAATGCGTATTCTTTTAGTTTGATTGGTTAGATGGTGTACCCTCTGGATTTGAGAAGGAATATTTATAAGGTTTGAGGCTTTGTAAAAAATTTTTTTTCTATATTTAAATACTATTTTCTGAGTAGTGTGTTACTCAGCCTTACCTCAGGAGAGTGATGTATATCATTAGTTTAAAACTATTGTATGAAAGTTTTTGTGAATTTTTGAATAATTTGAACACCTCAGAATTTTGACATGAAAATAGCATGAAATGTGCATTGTAAATTCTCTATGTAAGTATTTCTACTTCTGATTCCCCTAATGTAGTCGATACCAGCACAGTTCTTCACTGGATACCAGAGTGGCCTGATAGTTCCCTGTCTGGTGACTCTTTACCCTCTTCCTTTTCTCTAAACCTCAACCATTTCAGCAGTTGCTTCTGCCCCAGAGTGCCTCTCTTTTATAGTCCCACTTCTGCTCTTCTGGCTTAGTAACTTATGTCTCCATACATTTTTGCTGTTGGAATTATCATCCTAGGGCACAGTTTGATCAAGTCACTTCCTTGTTTAATATTATTTTTTCTCTTTGTTGCCATAAGTGGTAGTCATCTGGCCCCAGCATATTCTTTTATTTTCCATTCTTCTGTGTATGCCCAAATGCGCATAGACGTATAAGCCCTACCTCCCTTCACTAATTACATGTTATGAAATCACTGGTGTTTTTTATTTTGTTTGTATTCTAATCCTGTCACTAACTTTCATCATACTTTTACTCACTGCGTATTCTCAGCCTGGAAGATCCTTCATCTGTACCCACATCAGATGTTACTGCTCTATAAAATATTCCTGTTACCTCACCCTTATTTAGAGTTATCTTCCTCTGGTGATACTTCAGAGCATTTACTGCATTGTACCTTAGAGTATAATTAGGTGTATAATTCATTTTCTTCTACTAGAGTGTAACTCTTAAGATGATATGGCCCAAGGTTTATATAGTTAAATTATTTTGGTGGTTGCTTAATATAAGAGAATACACAAACATACACTTAAGTGTACACATTTTTATTTACTCATTTTATCTACTTTGTGTATAGCACTGCCACATGCAGTGCCCAGTCTCTGTGAGGAAATAAAAAATGAATATATATAACATGTTCCATGAATATAACATGCCTTCAAAGAATTTATATTCTACTAGGAAAAAATGACACTGATGCAATAAATCGAAAGACGTTGATAAGTGCCAAAGTCACATCACTCACTCACTGTATACATTATATACTATGTCTATATATAGTATATGTAGTATATGTATATGTATATGTAAGTATTTTGTATATGTAACTTATAAGTTACATATACTTACAAGTCTATGTAAGTAATTTTGACTTGTCCTTTGGTATTAGGCCCTCTGCCCACTTACTATATGATTCTATGCGTGTTTGTTACATTTTTCTACCCATTTGATACACATCAACTATTTGCAAATATAAATGTTAGGAAATATTCTTACAAAATATAAAACTTTCCTACTTAGGTAATTTTACTTTCAACTTTTAATAAACTGAATTTAGAATTTAGCTTAGTACATTATCTAAGAATCAAGTAATTTCACTGACAAATGTATAGAGGCTGACTTTTTGAGATGCTGCCTTCATGGTTTTGTTAGCCTAGTTTTTTGTTTTTGTGTTTGTTTTAAGTGAAATAATGATGCTGCTGTAGTTTTATTTGGAGTAACTTGAAACAAAACTTGTAGTAATCAGAAATTGGTTTTATAGGTACATTTTGATTTCATCCAGTTGTGATATTTTCTCTAGAAACATGGAATTCATTATGTAATATTTGTTTTGTGATGTTTTGAAGAATGAGAAATGTGTTTTGACTCTCCCATTATGATATATTGTATAGATTTGTAAAGTGTAAATGCATTGCTCTGTGTACTTTCTTTACGCTCTAATATAATTAATTTGTTTCTAGATGCTGGCATCACCATCTACGTCAGGTCAGCTGTCTCAGTTTGGGGCAAGTTTATACGGGCAACAAAGTAAGAATTTTGTATTTATTCTGGGATACTTGATTTAAGACAAAAATAACTACCAAGTAAAGAACAACCAGTGCTGCCCTTGTGGGTCAGTTCTAGGATTTAAAAGAAAAGATTTTTAATTTTCAGTTTTCCTTATTTCACTCACATAGCAAAACTTATTATTTCAGACCTAATTCAAAATTTGTTGTTATCTGGATATAGGATAGATTGAAATTTATTTTTACATCTTTTGTATCTGTACATTCCTTTGTTAGTACAGTGTTTTTTGAAGAAAATTTTGCTAAGCAAATAAATAATAGGCATTCTCTGTGTTTTCAGTTAGAGGAAGTTAGAACATTTTTTGTTTGGTCAGTTGAGTGGATTGTTTTGTTTGTGTTTTTTGGCTTTTTTATTAATGAAAGACCATAACAATTTGTGAAATGTTCTCTTTGTTTAGCACGTATTTCTTCTTTCACTTTAGCTCAGTCTGGATATAGAACATATGTTTTTGACTCACAGTTCAATGCTTTTTCCAAATATAAGATTGAATTTCTTTTTAAGTACGGTAATGCTTTTATAGCGCTTAGCACAGTGCCTGGCGCATAGTAAGCGCTCAATAAATGTTAGCTATGATTATCACATAAAATTTTTATAAAACTAAGTAATAAAATCTTCCAATTTTTTTCAAATTAATTGTCCACACTGTTAAATATTAATAAGATTTTATTATCTCTAATTTTCTAAGATTTTATTATCTGATTAATGTCAGAGACTGATGTCTCATCTCTCTTAATAGAAGGGGAGTGTTAAAAGGGATATAAATTCCCACCAAAGATTACAGAAATAAAGTAACTGGAGGAGACAGTATGCTCACTGAGGATCTTAAGCAGCTTCAAATAAAAATCAGTTATTTGATTTGGGACCCTTTCCCAGTATAATAAAAAGCAAAATTTTGATAGGTATCAGAATAGTTCATCAGACCACTTCATTGTTCAGATTTATTTTGAAGGTTAGCAGAGGGAGGAACTTATTTTGTTAGACAAATATAGTTTCCATCTACTTTATTCTTCCTTCCTCTTTTGCTGTGGGGTGCCACTTTGTTAATACAGAATTAGTAAATAAAATTATTAATTGCATATAGATATTAGCACTTTTCCTGTAGTCATGTAGAAAATATTTTTTAAAAAGCTTTACATTGCATAAAAGAGGTGTTGCTTATTTATCCACAAATGTTCATTCTAATTGTTGAGGGGATGTTATTAGCTAGTAATTTGTTTCATTTAGCCTGTGTTTTAGTATGAAACCTACTTTCACTGTTCTGGCAGTCTTTACCATGAAAATATTTAGTTATTTTAAAGCTACCCTTATCTCTATAGAGTAACTGCAAAGAACTTGCTTTGTTTTCTTTTTAAAGCCCACAATTTATCACAGCAGAAAGTAGATATGGAATGGAGAAAAATGATACTTGAGAAGCTAAGGTTATTTATGAAGGAGAATGGCAATTATTTTACAGTATAATCAGCTATATGGACTTCTAAAATCTGCTGTAATTTTTTACCCTGCAAATGTGAAATTGTAATTGGGTTAAGATATGGAATGGGTTAATGTTTGAAATATAGTTTTTTATTGGTATCAGATACTTAATTAACTTCTTTATGTGTGTAAAATGGTTGTGTTAATTATTAAGAGTATACAAAGATTAATGAATGAACAAACTTGTTTTCATTAGATAAAGTATTTTGTACTTGGTCATTTAAAAAGAAATCACATATGACAGGTATTTCCTGTTGGAATTTAGTATAGTATATGGCTGTATTCCTCCTGTAGCATTGGCGAACCAGCATTTTCAATGCATGGCTCAGTCTTTTAACTAAGACATTGTAGGTATTAGTCTACAGAAAAATCGACCCTTAGGTCAACTGGAACTGAACTGTCTCAAGTCAGGGTACAGTTATTCCTTTCCAGGGTACAGATCTAGAAGGTACAACTAGTGAAAAAAAGACAGGGGCTGGATTCCCAGTCTCTGTGCATTAGGATAGACCTGAAAGGGCCAAATATGTCATTTAGCTGCTAAGTAGTCTGAACACACACCTTGTCAGAGAGAACACCAGCTACCCTGTGGGACTTGAGGCTCTGGGTTTCAGTAGTATAAATTAGTCAGAATGTTAATACTTGAGAAGCTAACCTCAATAAAGGATAGTGAGATAGAAGGAATAGTAGGTGGGATAGATTAGTGACATTCTTCTTATGGTAACTAATTCTAATTGTGCATTAGGCTTGATATAACTTGCCTCCAAAGTGTATTAAATACTACCATTCACTCTGTATTCAGATTGGCAAAGTTCAGCAGGAATTTGTACCATTAAAATGGAGGTCTACCATCTGTTTTGTGTTCTTTTTTTAATTTTTATTTCTTTAACATTTATTCATTTCTGACAGAGACAGGGCGTGAGTAGGGGAAGAGCAGAGAGAGAGGGAGATGCAGAATCGGAAGCAGGCTCCAGACTCTGGGCTGTCAGCAGAAAGCCCAATGTGGGGCTTGAACTCATGAGCCATGAGATCATGACCTGAGCTGAAGTCGGACATTTAACTGACTGAGCTACCCAGGCACCCCGTGTTTCGTGTTCTTGATGATTACAGAGGTTAGAGGTGGAGAAGGAAGAGTAGCCTCCAAAACTGACACTCAACAGAGATTAAACAAGGGAGGACGTTCCTCTTGGAATGGATACAGGCCTGGTGAAGCCTACATTTTGCCTGATTTGTGTGGAAGTAATTGTGTAGTACATAAGGGTACCTAGAAGATGTTGGACTAGGGGCTTGTATGGTCACAGATTCCAGTATAGTCTGACTGTATCCAAGTAGGTAACTTACTTTTCATCTACGAGTTCATGTGAATACTGTGCATTAAATGATAGCTATAGAAGCTATTGAATGGAATCTTGTGTTCAAGTTGCATAATGTTCTCTACTTGTCATCTTTGCATGTGTAAGATTTTGGGTATGCCTTATAGGTTTAAAGACCCCCTTGGGCTTCCCAAAGCTACCAACTAGTTTGGAATTAACAAGGAACCAGGAATTAATCTCTCCGCAATATTCAGTGCATTGAAATTAAATTGTAGTAAAGTTGGAGTGACTTCTTCTTTCTTACCAAAAAGATTTAGAGCTTTGGAGAATTGGACAGAAGGGAAACTACTATTTACTGAGTGCTTCCTATATGCCTATTATCTTATAGGCACATAGGTTAACTAGCTCTCAGGATGAATCCATGATAAATATTTGTATCTGAATTCTCTGAGGACCTGGGTCATTTGCTGGGGAAAGAAATAAATTTGTCTTTCTGGGATCTGGACTCCTGACTTGAGAGCAGTTGGCACATTCTCATGCTTTGAACAATATCCTCCTGTTTTAAGAACACCTAGATGAAGGCTGTTTTGTTTTGTGGAGAACCAGAGCACAGGTGGGTGATTGAGAAGTGGTGCTGTTGACAGTGTATTTAGGCAGATGACACATTTCAGAAAATTATAGGACCATTTAACAGACACTTGAATTAATACTGAATGCTCTGGGAGTTCTTGTTCTCAAGCACATGTTATAGTTGGGGCGGTCAAGACATTTATATGTAAAATGTTACATAACAGCCTACAATGCTAATACATAGGTTAAAAAGTATTGTGTTGAATGGTATGGACAGATTTAGGGCTTAGAGAGAAAAAAGCACAGTAAGCTTCAAAAAGAAGATAGGAATTGAGTTTAATTGGAACTTACTGAGTGCCTACCATAAAATGAATGGCATAATGTTGCCTAGTGCAGATGTGTGGTAGAGGTCATTCTGCTGTATATACACTGTATGTACAGTGTACCTACTGCTGTGATGTTACTGCCTTTATTTATTACATGTCTTTACTGCCTTTGTATCCTCTGTATTCTGTACATCTCAGGCACTCAGTAAATGTTTATAGAATGCATGTTGAGCAAGCTATAGTTAATCTGGTAGATAAGTACACAAGGTATTTTATTACAAAGCAGAGGAGGAAGGACCGAGTTTTCTAGCTATTTCAGAGGTGGGAGTAATCACGTATCTTGGAGAATGATCAGGAAAGCATTTACAAATGAAGTCATGTTTAACATTGGCCTTAAACAGACTGTGGGGTAAGGTTGTTCTAGTGGTGGGAGCAACACCTACAGCATGGGGTAATTTGGGGGCAGTCTAGTTTATCAAGGCAAGGGAAACCTCTTAGGCTATTACGTTGGTTTCATTCAAGAAGTATGATCTTTATAGTTCTGTGGGATATATCTCAAGATCTTTACCATTTTTCAAGGTCAAGAACACAAGCATACAGTTTTCCTGCAGAAAACAACGATTTTGTGAAAACCATTACTTCATTAGACTGTAAGTTTATTTTCACCTTTAGGACCACCTGTTGACTTTTTTTTTTTTTTTTTTTTTTTTTTTTTTTTTTGCATAGGTGTGTTTCACATCCCACCTCACCCACCCCCAGAAAGTTAATACTTACTGCATATTTACTATGTGTATGGTGCTATTTTAAGTACTTTATAGGAATTAACTCATTTCATCTTCACAACTATCCCAAGAGAGGTTAAGGGATTTGCCCAAGGTTTTACAGGCAGTAAGTACTAGAGCCAGGATTCTATTACTTAGTAAGTGTAACTGTGTGAACATCAGTTGAGAACAGAAGTTTCTTTGAATCCTGGATGTTACATATTACTTACTGAATGTCATGACCCTAGATAGTGGGCTATTAGCACATAATAGAAACAACAAATGTTAAATCCACAGATTTAAAGAGTTTTCTGACCAGGGCACGGTGGTAGTATTTAGTTGGCTACTTCTACCATGGGTGAAATATTATTCCAGGATGTAAGAGTATGGCAAATAACAAAGATCTTGTTTTCATGGAGCTTATATTTTAATGGGGAAAAAATAATTGTGCAGACAACTAGGAAATAACATGATTCTGGTAGTAAGCACTATAATAATTAAGTCAGGTTAAGGGATGAGTGGATGGAATTAGTATTTCACGTGGAGCAGTCAAAGAAGTTATCTCTGAGGAGGTGATATTTGAATGGAAACTTGAATGTTGAAAAAGGGACATCTTTGGAAAGATCTGGGGGATCTTTGGAAAGATCAGGTACAGACGATAGCAAATGGATCCTCATCAGAATGTAAGAATGAACTTAATGAGTTAAAGGAAGAGTGAGAGGGCCAGTGTAATGAACAAAGAAAGTAGAAGATTAATGGGGTAGCAGGTGTCAGATCATGGAGTCTTGTAGAGATTTTATAAAGACTTTGGATTTATTCTAAGTTTAATGGAAGGATTTTAAGATACAGTTTCATTTTTAAAAGATCACTTTGCTCTGTAGCAAAGGGACTGAGTGGTGAGGGCCAAATGATAAGAAGAGAAAGACAGTGCTACTGCTGCATCATTCCAGGCAGGAAAATAGGCTTGGGCCGGGGATGGAGGTGTTAGGAAGCGGTCAGATTTGGGATATTTTGGAGATAGAGCTAATATGATTTGGTGATGTAGGATGTGAAAGAGACAGATCAAAGATTTCTAAAGTTTGAAACCCGCATTACTTTGTGAATGGGTGTCATGAATCTAGAGTGGGAACTTAGGTTGAGGAGGAGTAAGCCAAATGTTGTCAGGTACTCTCAGCTGGTTCCAGTATAGCAGCAGCTTTTCATAGTTGAGAATGTCGAAGCCAGTTAACTCCATCCATGTTTCTTTCTTGTTCCATACATCCTTAGTACCCAGAAGCAAGCCCATTCCTCCTCCACGCTATATATCACTTGTCTTCATTTTCATACATCTTGTTTTCTCATACTGAATTGTTACAATGTTTTTACCCACCTGACTCATCATCACCACCATCAAATACCTGACTAGATCTCTTTCACTATTTTAATTCATGTTCTATCTCCTCCAGAAAATATTTTCTGATTCCAAATCCATTTAACTTTCATATCTGAGTTAGTGGTCCCTCCCATATACATCAGGGCACACTGTGTATAGTGTAAACACCTGTTTTGTGGCATTTAAAAAAAATCTACACTTCAGCAGAATAAGAGAAGGGGGAAGTATTCTAGGTTGGGAGATGGATATGAATAAAAGTTCAGGGACAGATTTGGAGAGAGGACCAGGGAAAAAAGGAAGATTGTTCAATGAAGCTGTGGGGGGAAGCAAAGATTAGAAGAATCTTTTGGGTCATGACAGAGAATTTTAAAAGACTAAACTGTGATTGGATTTAATACAATAGGACAGTGATTCTCAACTCTGGCTCACCCTAAAAACACCTCGAGAATTTTTAAAATCCCACTGACCATGAATTGCCTGGATTCATACTAAGTGACAATTTCTGGGTAGGGGACCCAGATTTTAAAGTTCCCCAGGTGATGTAAGCGTTAGCAACTACTATAAGAAGTGGAAAATAATTGGTTGAAAGTAAGAGTCAAGAAATTGAATCATTATATTCTTCATTATTTGTGATCTTGGGTAGGTAACTTAATTCCTAATGTTCTTTATCTGTAACTTTGTTGGATGATCTCTGTGGAGACTTTCCTATTTCTAAAATCCTTTGATTTTAATGAAGGAAAATGTATAACAAAATTATGTTGCAGGGAAGATTAATCAGCTAAGTGCAGGGCAGACTGGAGGTAAGAAGATATGAGGACAAATTGGAGGTTAGAAGGTGGTTATTCATTGTTAGTGTGGGCAGGACAGTGAGTTCCTAGGAGAAGCTAGTTGCTTTGTAAATGGAAAAGGGGGCACATTAAGCCCTCTTGCACCAATTAATAGATTTTCTACCCTTTCCTTAATAAAGATTTCAGGAGACTTCATTTAAGTGTGAGTGTTCAAGGGTTTGGTTGCTATGACTAGTTTTTTTTCTTGTAACTTGTATTATTAATATTTGTTTTTAGCAAAATATTGAATAAAGGATGGCATATTTTGCCATAAAGTACTTAACGGATGTGCTGTTAACCAGTTTGTGCAGTGGAAATAATTCATAGAAACATTTCTTAGATCATATTCTCTTGGATTTCTGAAAAATGATCAATAAAAAATTGAATTCATTCTCTGTTTAGCACCCTGCCAAATTAGAGGTAGGAATCTACTTGGAGTATGTTCATATATTTCTCCTAATACTGTATTATTCTTTATTAGCAATTTGTCAAATTGAAAGAAAAATTTGATTCAGAACTATAAAGTTTTTAACTACTTTTTAACTTTTTGTTCATTCTTTTATACCTCATAATATTTTTTACCTGTTGTAGTTATTTTATGCCAAATTTTTTATGAGCTCTTTTTTCCCCCACTTTTTCTTTTAGATTACACATCTTCTTCTTGGTATAGCATTTTGGAGAAGTTTTTTTTTTTGTGATTGTTTCTAATTATATCATTAAAAGAGTAGTTTTCCCTCTTTGACCTTACCCAGTTGTAATTGACTCACGTTACTCAAATTTAATGATTTAGTATATTTTGTTTCCTAAAAATAAGTCTTTGTATGTTCTTATTCAGTGATACTCTTTCTGTTTTAAAAGAATTCAGTTTTTAATTGAATTTGAAATAGCTTGATTAGTAAGTTATTCAAAGCTTGATGATCCAGTTTGAAAATGATGCACTCCTCTTATTTCTCATAACTACCTCGTTCAAAAAAATGCAACTCAGACTGATTGAACTTACCTGTTTTATGAAATTCAAGAGTGTTAAAGGAAAAATAAAAGTAAACACTGATCTTTGAGTTTATGTCATACTGTCTTCCTCCATTCTCAGCACTATAAATTAACTCGTGTGCCAGTAGCCAGTCGACTAAGTAAATAACCATAGCCATTCTTGTTTCTGTCTCCAAAAGTTTTTTGGTAATGTTCAGATAATCTGTAGTCTCTAAGATATTTCTGAAGTTCTAAATTTTCATAATACAGCGTAGAATATGTATATGAAGGATTGAAGTAAACAAATCTTAATGAGTCTTTAGTAAGGTATACTGATTATTAGAAAAGAGCCAAAGGATACTTGATTTTTTTAGAAAGTGTATGTTTATTTATAGTGCTGAAAGTATAAGAGTGAAAAAGAAAGGGAAAGTAAAATTAGAACTAAAACTTGACAGGTATAAAGACAGGAAGAAAGAAGATGGAGGGAAAAGACGAAGGGATGGGGGTTTAGAAAAATTTTGAAGAGAGGTAAATATTTTGGGGGGGGTAAGGCAAAAGAAAACAAAGTAGAGGTGTCTCAAATTGGTAGACACTCACAAAGAGTGTTCACTTAGTGTTATACTGGGCTCGCATAGGGTTTCCATGAAGAACGCTAGGAGTTAAGAGATCTAAATTCTAGTCTTGGTTCTTTGTGTCACCTTGGAAAAGTCAGTTAACTCATCTGAGCTCAGATTCCTCATCTGTAAAATGCGAACATTGGACTAAGTGATCTTTAAGGTCCCTTCTGGCTCTAAAATTGTGTAATATTTCTTGGTGGTCAGTAATTGTGTGAAACACATTCCTGTTGTTAATTCACAGCTATTGCTGATTTTAGGACAGCATATTTGGGGAGAAGGATGTAAACTCCCTAAGGGTAGGAGCCTTTTCTGTCTTGTTCACTGCTGTATCCCCAGCAGCTAGCACAGTAGTTGGCACATAGGAGGCACTCAATAAATGTTTGCTGAATGAGTGATATGAAAAGTATCACTTTGGTGGTTCCTTATGGGAGCATCTAGAGGGCCTAGAGGGAAACTAGAGTGGATGAAGAGAAGGAAAAGACTGATTTCTTCTGAAGAAATCTTATATGGCTGATTTTTAATCTGTTTTTCCTTATTTTATCCTGATTCAGAGAAAGTGTCTGCAGCTAGCGGTATATTAATGGTCACAAAACTTTTAGTGACCAGACATACATATGGTGAACTACACCAACATATAATCTAAGCCAGTTAGTTCCCTTCATGTCACCTAAAGAAAAACAGAACCAGCCTCTGTTCCTCATGGAACCTGTCTGAAAAGAGTACACATAGAATATATTGAGTTGGATTTATTGGCTTCATTCACTTGGGAAGCCAAGTTACGCTATAAGCCAAGTACTGAGGCCCCCAGATTCCAGTGAAATCTTTGTGATCCACTGGTATCCTTGGGATAGAAGATAGTACATTGTTATGCCAAAGATAAGTTTTGCAAAAGTTCTTGAAGTAAAACATTCAGAAAATATATTTACTCTAATTTTTTGGAGGTTATAGTTTCAAAATATTCAGGTCCTTGAAATTCTGGCTCCTGAAGTTAGACCAAAAAGGGAAGAAAAGAGTCACTTTAAATCCCTAGCACTAAAGCAATCTGTGTGTTCATTAGCTCTCTCCATCTTATCACTTTTATTTAACTTCCAGTTCAGAGTAAGTTTAGTTGACTGACAGGCAATTTCACAGCTGACTAGAAATAGAAAGCACCAAAAAGTGTGGGTCAGGAAGATGGAAGCATTCATAGGCAGATGTAATAACTGGTGACAGCAGGACATCCTTAATCTGAATGGGGAAAGGGCAGAGAATCTAAACACCTAGAATATCAGATATCCCTGATAACTTCTGAATCATTAAGAAATTAATAATTTATATTTCACATTAGCAGAAGTTAGGAAATCTGTCAGACGTTTCTGAAATAAGTTTATCCCAGTTAATTTTTTCTGTTTTGTAGCTAAATGCTAAAACTTCAGTAGTCTGTAAAATGTACCTGTTGGAATACATGCATCCTTGCATCTGGCCCCAGAAGTACGAGATAATTATATACAGGGTCATTGTACTTTGGAAACTTTTAAATGTTTTAAATTCTTGTCTCTTATATCAGCTTGAGTTTTTTTTTTTTTTTTAACAGTTGCTGACATTTTATGTTAGATTTGTAAAAATTGTAATGTTGAGAAGTATGTATGTATAAATAGTAGAGATTTCTTAAACGCGTTTTAAAAGGATCATATAAAAATTAAAGCTACATCAGCAAGGTGGGGTTAAATGTCTGTGTTCCTCAGTTTTGATTTAAAACATAAAAACATAAAACTGCAAATTTCTTAAAGCCATATTTGTACAAAATGTTTTTATTGAGACATAAGTCATCTAATTTGTTAAAACCTTTGGCAGACGTAGTCTGTTGTAAAATAGAAATATGAAAGATACAAATATGAAGGCGATATCCATTCATAATATTAAATTTCAGACTAGAACCTTTTTGTTAAAATCAGATTCCATTTGGAGTGAATTGAATATATCCATTTAAAACTTGCATATTATATTACATGTTAGGTCATTTAAAAATGTTTTAAATTGCCAACTCCAGAAGATGGATAACAATTTCATTCCTGATGGCAATGAATTTCCTTCTTCTGAATTTTTTTAATAGGTGCACTAGGCCTTCCAATGAGGGGGATGAGCAACAATACCCCTCAGTTAAATCGCAGCTTATCACAAGGCACTCAGTTACCGAGCCACGTCACGCCAACAACAGGGGTACCAACAATGTCACTTCACACGCCTCCATCTCCAAGCAGGTATTTATTGATGGACCAGAATATTTCTCAAAATGTATCTTTGTAGAGTAAGCAACTTTCTAGTTTTTAATAAGATAACTAATTATTTGATTTTTCTGGTTCAGTGCCTTTCACTGAGGAAAAGAAAGTTAATACACTATGCTCCTTTTATTTCATTGCAAATTGATAAGTATAGTGTAAGATGTTCTTATCCTGCATCTAGCATACTGGTTGTCAGCTGGGTGGGTATCAAGGGTTAATCACCACCTGGGGAGCTTTATCAGAAGCCAGCTCTCTTCCTCAAAAGACGATGTGTAATTTAAAATCATTCCTCAGATAATTCTGATTATTGCTCCCCCAACACACATTCATTGTTCTAGTGAGTAAAACAAAACAAGATTACATAGATGATGCATATGACAAAATAAGTAATGAAAATTAGCAGTGTAATTTGAAAGTGTATTTGAGGTTCTGGGGTCAGGCTGATTGATTATTTACAGAGAATTTTAATGAGTGATTGTAGAGAGCTTATTTAGTATAATGGACTTCTTTTTCAGGGGTATTTTGCCTATGAATCCTAGGAATATGATGAACCACTCCCAGGTTGGTCAGGGCATTGGAATTCCTAGCAGGACAAATAGCATGAGCAGTTCAGGGTTAGGTAGCCCCAACAGAAGCTCGCCAAGCATAATATGTATGCCAAAGCAGCAGCCTTCTCGACAGCCTTTTACTGTGAACAGGTAAGATGTTTATTGATAATGTGTATAATTGTCTTTCTGGGTGTTTTCAGATTTGCCTTTTCGTATTCAACATTCTGTTTCTTGAGTCTTGGCTTCTGTCTCATAAGTATGTTTCATCGTATTTTTATGACCAAAGATTCTCTTTCTGTTACACATTACAACTTTAACCTCCCCAAACTAAAGGCATGTTCTTTTGAAAATCAGTTTGATTGTAGAAAGCACATTAAAGCTTTTTGATGCTGTTAGAAAAGAATTGTTCTTAAGTTGCCACCAGGCAAATTTTTATTGATAGGTCCTTCCTCTGTTAAATGAGGCTGGCCATTTAATGTGGTAAGAGTTCCAGACTTACGAATAGTACCAGGGATGTGTTTGACTATTACTGCCTTGCTTCACTTATGCTTTGGTTCAGTACCTTTTCAACTAAAACTCAGTTTGGTGGTTTGGAGACTTAGTAACCAGAGACTTTTTAAGACTACATCTACAATATTTGAAAATAGTGTCATGTCCTGGGGTTTAAAACAAGATGAGCTGTGTACTTTACACACCTTTTTGTACTGTCCATTTGCATGTTTACTATGCAGATAATAATGACATTATGAGGACCAGTTGTCCATCTTGTTAAGATTTTTAAGCTGTTCAGATAATTTATATGAGAGTGATGACTACAGTATAAGGCTTTGTATCTTGCAAAAATAGCATTTAAGTCTGCCATTTTTTTAAAAAAATGGGGAACTGTGGGAGGAAAAAGGATCTTGACCTATTTGCTTCATCTTACCCATTTAATTCACTTTATCTGTTACTTGTAAAATCTGGATTCAAATAGGTTATTAGCACATTTCCTGTTTGATCTTCATCCCATAAACTCCAGTTCTTTTATTTAGATTTATGAGTATTTTTCTTAATAATTTTACTGCTTTTACTTTTTTAAAAAAATTATTATCGTAAAGGGTTATCAAAATTCTTATCTCCTTGATAGCTTCCTAATCATACACTTCTTGGGCTTTATCACATCTTTTCTTACAGTATTGTTCATTGAATGTATGTTTATATTTTTGCCTTTCCATATTTTTTCACATTTTAATTGTTTTTTAAAAATACATTGCTTATAAATTGTCAATGAAACATGGGTTTCTAAAACCCTGCGTACTAGTTTTGGTAAATTGTATTTGTTACAGAATGTTTTCATCCCTTAGTACTTATTCAATGTGTGAAGGTACCTAGGTCACCAACATTGCTCACTTGCTATGAAACAAGTATTTTTAACAGCTCCAGATTTTGTGAAAATACTGTTTGGCCATAGTTACTTTTACAGATTTAGGTGAAAAAACAAAAACAAAAAACCCTGTCATCTTCAAACACTTTAACCCTACTCATAACACTGATACACTCTTTTATCAGATTATTTGATGGTAAAGATGCCTACTGTCATTGTAGAATTTGCATTAACAGCTCTTTTTGACATTCTTAATTACTTCTGGCCTTGCCTCAAGTTCAGACTTGTTTTTGTTTTCTCATGTTTAGTAAGGCTTGTGCAAAAAAGGGAGGCGTTTGTAACTATTTACCATGTACCAATTGTGCACTGCTTTAGAATGGAGGGCACTATGGAGAGATATGGTTTTTCTTTTAAGTAGCTGAAAGATAAACTATATTTAGATAAGAATGATGTATTTTAGAGCACTAAATTCAGTTAAAGAAAAACATCGCTTAATTCAGGTAAACTAAACCTTTATTGAGTGCCTGTTGTGTATCCTCCTGAAGACTAAAGGCAGAGGATGCCAAGATGACTGTGACACAGACCCTGTCTATGAGGAGTTTATATTCTAGTTGGGAAAGACTGTGTTGTATGAAAGAAGATCTTTTATGGAAAGCAATAATGGCACACTTTACCAGTAGTGGAAGGAGAACAAATATTCAGGAACAATAGTTTTACACTAAACTACATGTTTTTGAGATCAGTTACTTCTACCAGTGTATCCAGTAAGTTGGTTCTCCAAGCACATCAAATAGTGCCCTTAATCTCTGTTTTCCTCCAGACTTATGTGTACCATTCTTTGCTTTTTGTTTTTTAATTCATCTGTTTAAGACATTATGGTTCTCAGTTATTCATGGAGGGACCTCAGGAACATTTTCAAATAAAGGTTAAACTCAGAAAAATGAAAGTAGTGTTTGTTTTTAAACATATTGTTGTTTTATATGAGGAGGTCAAAAGTATACACTTCTGTTTTTCTTCATCTGGAAGTTAGTGTTCTCTTACTGTATATCTAAAATTATTTTCTATGTACCCAGTATGTCTGGATTTGGAATGAACAGGAATCAGGCATTTGGAATGAATAACTCCTTATCAAGTAACATTTTTAATGGAACAGGTAAGCTTATTCTGGAGGTAGTACCCTATAAAAAATATGGTAGATCTTTGAAATATGAAGCAATTCAACATACTGGTCTTGAAATATTAATAGATTTTTGTGTTAAACTGGTAGAATTTAATTTAGTGAGAATTTGACAGGAATAGGGTTTAATTCAAGTGAATAGTTGAGAGATATTTAAATATATTTTTTCACTTGATGTGGTAATAGCATAGTGTTATAACTTCAGAATTATTTCCTTAATACCTAGAGAAAGCCCCTGAACATTACCCTAGTCTGTATTTATGCTTCAGAATTTTTTTTGCTTCAAGAGCATTTCCTATCCTCAGTCCTGTCACTACAGTCTAATTTAGGTTGAGTGTTACAGCATTCTGGTTATAGGGACCCAGATTGAAGAAACCTTTAAAATTTTATTGGAGCACTTAACAACTTTTTCTTAATAATTTTAATAATACTAATTTTGGCATTTAACCCTTGGATTTTTTATCCAGTTTTATATGTAAAGTTCAGAATTTAATTACAGAGAAATCTGATTTTGAATTCCTGCAGTCCATTGGTTTCTTTCTTTTATCAACTGCTTCAGAGAGAAGAGAACAGGAGGCTTAATTGCTATTCTGCTTCAAATTTTACCCTCTTCCATCCTTGCCTCCAGACCCTTTCCAGAGAAAAGAAATAAAGGACGTTGTTACGGTCATAGGAGCAAAAATGAATTGATCATTCAGAGAGAAATATATGTGAAGGAAGTGGAAGGGAAAGAATGATCAGTGAAATGAAGCATATGTGGAAGCATCAGACAAGATTTAGTAATGAAATGTCATTTGGGACTATGAGCTTTTAATTTTATGTGGTATTATATGTGTAGCAGCATAGATTGATCAAATTAGACTTTAAAATTCCAAAATGTAGCATTTAAAACTTACAGTTTTATGTTCAAGGTGTTAAAAATGATATGAAGTACCATATTCCCACTGTTTCTGAAATGTTCCAATTTTTTCATATTTTATTATCTCTGAAATCAGACTATGTATCATAGTTTAATTGGCAAGTTATTTTTTTTTTCCTAAATGGACCATAAAGTAACAGTGTGTCTGACAATGCCATCTTATATTCTGAATTACGCTTTTCCACACTTCCATAAATTTTAAAATTATTTTTAAAATTCAGTTTTAACTAAACTTTAACTATTTTTAGGAAAATTGTCTCCAAGTCTTTACCTAAAAATTCAAATTTGGGGGTTTATTAAGTATTTTTTAGGTTAAAATTCTCAGATAGCATGGCAATTTTAAATTCCATCTTAGAGGACCTGAAGATGTGTATTGAAAGTTAATACATATTCAAAGTTTTTGGTTAATTTGTAACTATATAACTAACTATAATAGAATAATTCAAGAAAGATAACTTTTGTAGATTGAAACACTATAAATTTGTCCTGTTGGTCTTTTTATGTAGTAGTACCTTTTTTAAATTAAAAATTAATAAATTGCTGTTTGTTTAGAAACAATGGATATGATTTTATCATTTACTCTTCATAATTTTAAATTATAACCTGAGTTGGATTGTTATGAGAGTGTGTTGTTTTTCTGTCAACAAAGTAATCTTGAGGTAATTAGTTTCTGAGATTTTTCTAATTATGAAACTTGGAGAAAAATTCAAAATTAACTGAAAGGCCACATAAATTAAAAATGCTATAAAACATGAAAACATCAGATGAAACAAAGTTTTTAAAAAAACCCTATAGTTCAGGCTAAAACTAAGGTAGAAAATTAAATTCTTCAAAAATTAAGCATATAAGATTGTAAGAATAATAGAATAATAAAAGTTGAGAAGAATAAGAGGATGATTAAAATTGGCAACATAGAGGGGCCCCTACCTGGCTCAGTTAGTAGAGCATGCAAGTCTTGATCTTGGGGTTATGAGTTTGAGCCCCATGTTGGGTGTAGAGATTACTTAAAAATAAAATCTTTAAAAAATAGGCAAAGTAGAAATATTAGGTTAAATTTCAGGCTGATCTTTTTCATTTAAAATGAACAAAAATTAATTTTATTCATTTAATATATTTATTGAGCGCCTACTGTGCAATAGGTAATATAATCTTCTGGGCTTTGCATCATATTCCCATGCTTCCCAAACTCTTGCCAGACATGGGAACCCTATTTATATTGTGTCTACCCCACCTGGCTATACTCCCAACTGCAGAAACAGACACACAGACGCTTGCACACACATACGTGTGTATGGGACAAGTAGATCACAGGACAGAAGTCCTTAGAGTTTCTGCTCCCACTGCCTGTGTTTCAGATATGATTCTGGTCATTTGCAAGAGGCACTGTCATTATCACACCTGTGTGTAACTAAATCTCCAAGCATCCAGATACTACCTCTGCTTTTGGATATAATGAAAAGAACAGTTACATCACGATAGTCTCTCTCTTGTTAGCTAACAAGAGAGCTATAACTTTAGAGTACCCTCCTTCACAGGGGAAATAATGTACCACGTTAACTCCTTATTGTCTATCTTAAGTCTCTAGGATTTGGGGTTTTTATTATGCTAGCTACATATTGTTTGCTGAATTATTCATGAAATTCTTTTGCATGAAATAAGTCCACAAGTGTTTAATGTACACTTATACATACTTAGTACAATGCTGTGTCTTTAGGAAGAACGTACTGTCATTTCAAATTATACGATGGTTGATGTTTAATAATCCCTTTAAAATGTTTGTACAGAGTGCCTGGCTGGCTCAGTCAGTAGAGTATGTGGCTCTTGATCTCTGGGTTGTGAGTGCAAGCCCCATGTTGGGCCGAGAGCTTATTTAAAATAAAATAAAATGTTTGTAGAACCAATAATGTTCTTTCTCATTATTTAGATGGAAGCGAAAATGTGACAGGATTGGACCTTTCAGATTTTCCAGCGTTAGCAGACCGAAACAGAAGAGAAGGAAGTGGTAACCCAACTCCATTAATAAACCCCTTGGCTGGAAGAGCTCCTTATGGTAATTAAGCTTTCTAATAATGGCTAATGGAAACTTTTCCAATTGTGCACACACACACAGACATACACATTTGTGTACATATGCATGTTCATGTCTGTACACACACACACACACACACACACACACACACACACAATATGTTTTCTAATCAGAGTAGCATAATTTCGTCAAAGCTGATATATGCAAAGTGCATTTTCCTTCCAGAATACCATGATAACAAAGTTAGATGGGAAACAGTTTGTACAGAAACCCAAAAGGAAATGTTCATTGGTATTCAGAGGTTTTCTTCTGGCATTTCTGCCTTAAGTGTACCATAATGATTAAGGTGCCTTTTCTTAATTCATCACACATTTTTGAGGAATGCATTCCTACATTCCTGGTGATTAGTAATGACTGACCTTACATTGAATATTTTTCCTAAGCCAGTTTCTCAACCTCCACACTGCTGACATTTGGGTCAGATAATTCTTTGTAAATGGGGGGGGGGGGGGCTGTTCTGTGCATTAGAGAATGTTATAGCAACATCCCTGGCCTCTGCCAACTTGATGCCAATAGTACCTCTCCCCACCATCGTTTTGACAACCATAGGTGTCTCTAGAAATTGACGCATGTCCCATGGGAGAAAAAATTGCCTTCTGTTGAAAACTGCTCATAGGGTCATGGATAGTTCATGTAGACTCTTGGTCACAATTAAAGCCATTTCTCACTATCTCTAATAATTAAGAGATTTGGCTAAATGAAAAGGAAGGGTGTGAAATGTGTGCAATAACAATTTAGACGTGAAAATTATGTAACAACAATGTAGCCATATTCTCTTTACCCATTGCACATAGTTGTTTCCTTTTGGGAGAATCTGATAGAGACCAGTAGCAGAAACAATGAACTTAGAAGCATCAGTTCATAACTTTTTTAAGATAACGGTTTCTCCCATTTTCATCCAAGAAGGATTTCTGTGCCTTTCAGAATATGAATATAAGTAACAGTGTGTGGAGAAGGGAGAGTATATATTGTTAGTATTCTAAAGTTTCCAAATTAGTCTTCCAAAAATAACAAAAAAAATGATCTGCCCTGGAAGTTGAGTACCTAGCTACTTGATTCTCAGTTCAGACTCTAATGTTTTTAACCTTTCCTCATAGGTCCATTTTTTCATCCCTTTAATCATTCCCGTTGCTCTCCTTGGACCAACTCTAGTTTCTCCATATCGTTCTTGAATTGTGGAGCCCCAAACTGGATATTGTTCTCCAATAAGGGCCTGACTAATGCCAAGTATAGTGGGAGGATTACTTCCCAGTTCTTGCATGTTTTACATCTATTACATGGAGTCCAAGAAAATCTGAAATAATATGGAGTTGTTTTATAATTGATTGCAATTTGCTCACTCTGTAAGTCACTTTCAAGTAGAATACTGACATGTTCTTTTAAAATTTATTTTGTTCATTTGTATTTGACAATTAACTGGTGTTTATAATAGCTAGCCAAATATTTAAGTCAAGCTTTAAACCAAAAATTTTAATAACTATTACCAATATCAAATTGTTTTTAAGCATCTATATATGACATTAGATTTAGAATTATAGGATTACCACTTACTTCCCTTGTATTATTTTGTATATTGAGTTATTAATCAGTATATAAAAATATAGTTCTTCATTATTATCCTGAATACTAATTTTTTGAAGTGTGCTTTCATAGTGTAATAAAAAATCCTTTTGGTATGTTAGTATGAGGAAACTTTAGTTTTTTTATAATTTGTAGTAAAATAGCATAAATATGAATTAGAATTTTCTGGATTATTTTCATTACATAGTGGGAATGGTAACAAAACCAGCAAATGAGCAATCCCAGGACTTCTCAATACACAATGAAGATTTTCCAGCATTACCTGGTTCCAGCTATAAAGATCCAACGTCAAGTAATGATGACAGTAAATCTGTAAGTAACTGAGAATTATGTGTGTGAGTAATGTAGTTTTTTCCCTTCAGACTTCTCTTGTATTAACAGTTTTATAGACTATATTAAGGACTTACTAAGTACTGTTACAAAATTGTTTATCTTGAATATCTGTAATAATCTAACTTCTGAAGAATGTGGAAAACCTTTATAACTTAGAAGATAGCCTATTTTTTTCCTATTTCGTATAGGTTTGCAAATTTCTGTTGAACTTCTCAGAGTTAATTTAGACTTTTATTGTAGTCCCTGTCAGCTGGATCCCATGAAGTTTGATATTATAGCCTTCTAAGGAGCTGTGTTTTTCTTGAGTAAGTTTTCTCCTTGAAGAATCTTTATACACATTTTTATTCCTGTGTTGATTCAGCCAACTCAGCTTCCTCTTTCTGACTTAACGAATGTGTTTTATTTCTTCCACATTTCACTGAAAATAGCTTTTAATTTTTTTTTTTTTTGTGATGGGAGTTTGTATGTATTATTAAAATAGTTGATAAAGAAGATTACTGGGTAAGAATTAAATATGAATTTTAAAAGTTTATATATTCTAACTTATCCTGGAGGTTTTTATGGTGATATCATAGGCAATGTACTGTAATATTTCTCTTCTAAATTAAAGTGTTGAAGAGTGAAACTTGAAGTATATCCCAAAGCATATAGTTCTGAGATAAAGATTATTTTTCTGTGACTGAAGATCTGAGATATATAAGAATATCTTTCATATATTTTTGTCCTTTAAATACACAAATGTGTAAAATACAGGATTTATTTGTAAACCGTGGGACAGTTGTGGAAACAAAAAGTTTCATGTAGAACTTGAAAAACAGGTAATAATATACTACCAATTTAAATATAATAAAGAATGAATAGAAAGGTAACTAATACGTGTACTCAATTTTTGCACTTAACAAATTTTAATGTCACATTTAATTTTTTCCATGTTAGAATTTGAATACATCTGGCAAGACAACTTCAAGTACAGATGGACCCAAATTCCCTGGAGATAAAAGTTCAACAACGCAAAATAATAACCAGCAGAAAAAAGGGATCCAGGTGTTACCTGATGGTGGGACTCTATAAAATATGTCAAAGATATTATAGAATTCGTTTCTTTACTTTTTCCTTAAAGATAAAATTACTATGTTCTTCTTATCCAGGTCGGGTTACTAACATTCCTCAAGGGATGGTGACGGACCAATTTGGAATGATTGGCCTGTTAACATTTATCAGGGCAGCAGAGACAGACCCAGGAATGGTACATCTTGCATTAGGAAGTGACTTAACAACATTAGGCCTCAATCTGAACTCTCCTGAGTAAGTTTTTTTCTTTTCTTCCACATTTGTGTATAATACTTCCTTGTGGATTTCCAGTTTTTAATTTCATGTGATCACAGTGTATTACCTGCAGCCACTCGTTGCTGTTCTCTCTTGACTCTTTGGATCATTCCCTCTCATGTTAGCTCCTGGATCACTGTCATTTGACAGTATCATTCCCTTATAATTTGGCAGTTTCAAAATACACATATTTGATCTTCCAAAATCCTGAGATCTTGGCTCCTTGAGTTTCTCACCTCCAAAAGTCTTAACCCTCCACCATATCTCAGCTACTTACAAAGTTATCCCTTTGACCTTGGCATTATCAGTAACTTCAGTTACCCTGTAATTTTAAGTCTCTGCTCCCATGCCACTTCCCATTTTCCGTCTTTCTCCCTCTAGTACTGACTCCAATAATCATTTGACTCCTTGGGATCTTCAGTCTATTGATTCTTCCACCTTTTACTGTTCTTCAACATCCTTCTCTTTGCCTGAGAAGATTTCACTTTCTTCTTACCCAGTTAAATTCTTTAGTCTTTCGTAATGGCTTTTTACATACACGCTTGACTACTTTGCCCCTCTCTTACTTTGTCATGATTTCATGGCAAAAACTACAACCCTGGTTATACTTCAGTCATTCCATTCTTGATCTGTGCTATTGAACTGGTTAAAGAAAAGCACACAACTTCACTGCCTAGTCCTCACTTCTAGGAACCTCAAAAGCGGGCTCATAATTCTGCCACCCATAATTGTAAGTGGCGTGCTTGGTCCCTTCATTCTTTTGCTCTCCTATGCAACTATTCCACACTCGTTTCTCCTAACATCTGATTACCTTTTTCCCAGTCCTTACTCTCAGATGGAGACCTTGCTTTTTTTTTCTTTCCTGAGTTTTTATTTAAATTCCAGTTAGTTAACTTACAGTGTAATACTAGTTTCAGGTGTAGTAGTAAGACCTTGCTTTTTTAATTTCTACTTTCCTAAGAAAGCTGGAAGTAATCAGAAGAGAATGTCAGCATAGTCCTACCACCAGATCTAACTATCTGCTACCATCTGCACCCACCTTATTCTTGTCTTTCACCCTGTTGATCCATGCTTTCTACTTAAAGTCTCTCTTGAAAACTCAAGGACATAACTCTAACAATTTTTGCACATTGTTGGATCATTTCCGTCAGCGTACAAGTAATGCTATTACTTCCTCTATGTTAATAAAGTACATTCTTTTTGTCTCATCTCTTCCATGAATTACTGCCTTTATTTCTTTATTCTTACTTTTTGAAGAGCAAAACTCTTTTAAAAAGCCATTTTTTATCTTCCATTTGTCTTCTCCCATTCTCTGTTAAACCCATTTCAGTTAGGATTTTGCTCCCTCACCCCTTCACTAAACCTGCTCTCATTGAGGTCATGAAATTCAGTGGTCTCTTGTAGAAACTTGACCTGACCTGTGAGCAACATTTGACATAGTGGATTCATTGCTTCATGCTTCTCATTGCTTTTAACTGCCAGCACCCTGGTTTGAATCACCATCCTTTCTTTCCTAGATTATACCATCAGGCAGTCCCCAGGTGTCCCTGATGCTCTGTGTGCCCCTCACAATCTCTTTATGTAGCAGCCAGGACAATCCTTTCTGAATAAGTTAATCCTTTGCTCAGTGCCCGATAAAGGTCTGTGGTTTCCTTATGATTAAAAACCTAAAATCTTTACAGGCCTACTCATCTCCATAGGCATGGTCTGTCTCTCTCCTGCCGCCACCTCAACAGCTTCTCCCTTTGTTCACTCTGTTCCAGTTTCACTGACCTTCACTGGCTTGGCTGTACCTCAGACATGTCAGTCACATGCCCACCTTAGTTTTGCTAAGTTGCTTAATTTGCTCTAGCAGTTCCCTCAGACTAGAATAGTCTTCTGCCAGGTCATGAATATGGCTGATCCCCCTCACATCTTTCGAATTTTTGTTCAAATCCTATCCTATCTTCTAAATGGAACCTAAGCTGGCTACCTAATTTAATGCAACTGATATCCCCTCCTTACCCCTCCACCAACACAGAATATTATTTATTATGCACCTCCTCCTAATCCACCATCCTAACCAGAAAGTAAATTTCATGTTGTCAGTTATCTTTGTTTTGTTCGCTGATGTATCTCAAGCACCTGCAACAGTGTCAGGCATGTAATAGGCACTTAGTAAATATTTGGTGAATTTGAACTTTTGTTTTTAATACTTACTGATTTTTTCTGGCCATGTAAATGGGAAAGTAATTTTACTGGGGGCATGGTATTAATGAATTTAAAGCATTCTGAGTTGAAGTTACGTATATATGTGAATATATAACTCGTAACTTAATGTAGACACTGAGTATATATACAGCTATTTAACCGTGTTTCATTTTTCTGCTGTGTAAGTTGTAGTAAACACATGAAAAGAAATTAGAAGTAAAGATACTCATTTTACTTTTGAAGTCATTTTTCTTGATTTCCTGAATAAAATTAGAAATCTTTGATTCTACTTTGGACTTCAGAGTGGTTTTTTTTTTCCCTCTTATTCAGAAATCTTTACCCCAAATTTGCATCACCCTGGGCATCTTCACCTTGTCGACCTCAAGACATAGGTAGGAGAATCTATTTGTGTTCAGACCTTTTAAAAATATTTTTTAAACTGAGAATCAGTTAATAAGGCTTTTTTCATTTTATTATCCAGACTTCCATGTTCCATCTGAGTACTTAACGAACATTCACATTAGGGATAAGGTGAGTGTAGTTTATTATTCTCCTCAGTCAGCATGAATGTATCTATTTTCCAGGCACTGTTTTTCAGTTTAGACAGCATAAAGTCTTTTGAAATAATTAGCAGTGATCTCAGGGGTATGCTTTCATGTTGCCAATTCAATTATAACAGTTTTATTTCTATTTTAATGTTTTGATGAGAATCCTGGGTTATATTTAAAGAATATGTTTTAAAAACAAAACAGTGGTAGGTCTGGTCAAATATTTCTCAGAGTTCTTAATAACAGGTTATAACACATGGTTGATGAGAATCAACTATTTTGGAAAATTTGATGAATTTCTTTTTGATATTCTCATTTTATGCCCTTGTATCAATAAGAAATATATTTTTACAAATATTACAGTGTTTTCAGTGGAACGGTGTGTACATTTAAAGGCTATGACATTGGCTTTAAAATTTTTTTTAATTACCTAAAATTCTAGCTATAAAATAACTATTAACAGATTGAAGTTTTAACTTTTTTTTTTAA